>NC_090923.1:328126424-328751424 GCF_040938575.1 Ambystoma mexicanum | reverse complement strand
ACATAAGAATGCAAGGGCAAGGCTGAGCAACACTGAAGATCCATTTTCAATTCAGCTGATGAGAGAAGCCGTGAGTTGTTAACAACTGCAAACTGACAGGGCGATGAGAAAAACCTATAATGGGGAGAGCAAAAATCTATGACAGCAACATATTAAGACTTAAATGAAGATGAAGTTCCTGGGCCAAAAGGTGTTTCAAGGGAATGGAATCCAGTGTATTTATGGCATATCCTGCAAATTCTTAAGGCGAAATATGGAGATAATACACATGCCTTCATGTACACCTGCCAGGCTATGGCATTTCTAGAGATGTTGAACTAATAATGTTTTACACTAATCTGTGTTGTGAGAAATGTTAATGAATATTTAGGTATTTCTGCTGTCCAAATCATTATGGCATTAACTTTGAACACTCTGTAATGACCTGCCTCTTGAGTGCATCATCTGAAAATGACAGAATTGATGTGGGGGTAGCTTCAGGGTTAACCAATGGTTGCACCATCAACAAATATGTATTATTGGATGTGCTCACTCAATGGATGTAATGGGATTGGGCCATTTTGGTCATATGGGGTGATTTTCCAAGAACACTCCCATAGATGCACTGGATGGAAGCCTCATCACCTTGGCCTCCACATCTGAGACCTCGAAGAATGGCAATGTCCAGCTCAGCACACACAACCACACTCTAACCGAGACCACCAACATGCATGTACTGCTGAAACTTTGACAGAACAAACATAAACTCTTCACACCTTCCTACACACAAGAGCATCTTGACGGCAAGCATATCATCTACAAAAAAAGGAAAGCTCTGGAGAAATGTCCACCACCTGGAAGACCTCATGACCGTAAGCACCCTCGAATCAATATACAGATCATGCATCACCACGGCCAAGACAGACAATTATTCAACGATAATAAAAGCATCAAACAAGAGCTAATTACTCTTCCAATCCATGAAACACTGCATCAACCCAGTGTCAAACATCTTCTTCACAGACAAAATGAACAGGATAATGCAACAAATGGGCACTTCCAATACACCAAAGATATCCCACCAATACAAACCTGCAACACATTAAGCAGGATAAAGTGTAGGATAATTACACCAGAAAACCTGACCAAAACCCTTGCAACCCTCAGACACAACATCTATAAAGAAGACATTCTCCCCTCAACAATTGTGAAGGCCATCTAAGGTAAAACTATCACACCACTTCTCTCGCACAAGACACCCTCCCATATGCACCGAAAATAGGACAGATCTCCTTCTGATGAAGAAACCCATCCTCAGCAAATATGGCCTGGCCAACTATCACCCCAACATGCATCTACCCTACGAAAAATGATTGAAGAGACTGTTGCCCTGCAGTTGCACAACAGGGTCACTCGGCACAATCTCTTCCAGCACTACCAATCAGGTTTCTGAGTATGATGCAGCACAGAGATTGCACTACAATACAAATTATTGATGACGCTCTACACATTCAGGACAAAGGAGTCCCCTGCTTTCTTATACTCCTTGTCCTCTCTGCTGCCTTTCGTATCATTGAGCATGACTCCATTCTCACCAACAGCTTGCTATGTGCATTTGAAGCCATGGAACAGTATTGCAGGGGTTTGCCTCATACCTCTCTAACAGAAACAAACTCATTCAGATACTAGCACTGCCCAGTACCCTGTAGATTTCCACAAGGCTCCATCCTGTCACTCCACATTTGCATACTCTGCATGGAACCTCGTGGGGAACTCCTTACCAACATCAGCATTGAGATACATGAACATGCAGATGACACACAGTCCTACCTAAGAAGAAATTGCACCAACGATGACCATCGACTCAAGCACTTTCTGTCCCTCATCCAAGCCTGGATGTCAAGTATCTTCCTGAATACAAAACCCAACAAAGACCAAATTGATTATCCTAGGAAAACCCACAAACATTCAAGAATCGGTTTACTGACATGACGATTAACAGATTCATGCCTCAACTCTCACCCAGTGCAAATTTCACAGCTTTACTATGTACCTTGACTTTTAATGAAAAATACACATCGCCAAAAGACCCAAGCAACTTTCTTTTATTTACCTCAACCTCTGGCTTCCCTGGTGCTCTCTTATTGTTATGATTGTATGATACTGCGGTTTTAATAAGTATACTGTGGGTGGTGCCTGTTGCACCTTACTAGCTGCTCAAGCTATCATCGGACACCAAGATCTAGAAGTAGGTGATTGCAAACAGACTAGCTACTATGATGCAAATCCTAACATATAGTCAATAAGGAATAGGTGGGTTTTGCATGGGGGAGAGAAGGAGTAGACAATGGTAGACACCTCTTGGTCTGTCAATAGGACGTCTGTAGAACGAATGTAATGGATGCAAGTGAGTTAGAGCTTGGGGAAACTCTGTATGCATTCTGTGGCTCTGAATTTGGAGAACCCTGCAATACAGCTAAGTCATGGAGAGACTCGGTAGCTATAGTCTATGCAAAAGTGTCGGTTGAGGCTGAAACCCCCTTTTAACAAACATTTCATTAAGAGATGGGATATTATGTCTCCTGTGCTCTGGGAAACAGTGATAAATAGTTCTGTGAAATATTGGCCTGGAGCCAATATAAGGACACAATGAATTGGATGTATATATGTGTGGCCAGAGAAATTGCGGGGAAAACAACAGTGAGTAAACAGAGGTTATCATATGCATAAACGGATTTGGCCAGGCAAGTAGTAGATGGTCTCTCCCAATTATGAAGGACATGGGGAGCTGAACCATGTAGAGACATTTCGGGGGACGAATGACACGATGCTCTGTGCAAAATTAGACATTTTTCAAGCGGCATGAAGATCCAACTAATGCAGCAAAAGGCAATATTCTGAACCTATTGGCCACCTGATCAAATATGTCACGTTAGTTTAAAGAAAAAATGACCAATGCTGGTGTTGTGGAAATGAAAAGAGCGCCTCTGTTACACATGTTCTGGTCATGTCAGAGGGTGTTGGACTTCTGCTGTAATGTTCAGGATAGAACTGGAGTCCTGCTGGTTGTTCTCAGAATAACATGTGAGCATAAGAACTTGAAGAAGGAAGATCTTCTATGGCTGTTATGAGCAATCATTTGTTTTAAGACACTTATACTGAGGTTGTGTAATGAAAGAAGCAGGCCATAAGTGGACACGTGGTTGTTTGACATGAGCAGGAAACATCTAGAAGGAAACCCAAGACAGTGATGACTGCATGTGGTTGAAATTCACAAACACGTATGCTGACTTGTAATGTGCGTTTTTATGGGTCTACATGTTTACACAGTGACTCTTGTAATTGTTTATTTGTAAAGTGCTTATACACAAGTGAAGTGCTTCAAATCGCTTCAAGCTGGGAAGGGAAAAGGGAAGTTGTCATTCTTAGGCATTGAAGTTTCCGAATGATCTAACAAAATGTGACTAGCACACTAGACCTGAGTCACTTCAACTAGTTCAAGTGCATGACAAGAAGGAATGAGAGAAGGGGGTGGGGGAGAGAAAAGAGCATACAATCAATAAACTACCGTTCAATGCATAACAACATGTCAGATAGTACAAGTGCATGACAAAGAGTGGGGGGGGGAGGGAGCAGGGAAAAAGGACATACAGACAATAACTACCATACTAGGTCGTGTGACATTTCAGAGAGGGGAGACAGAGGGAGGACAGGACACTACCTTTCCCATTTACCATGCTCTCTATACCTTTCCCATTTCCCTTCTCCCTATGCGCTGGCTTTTTTCATCTTCTCTGGCTTAACTGACCTCCCTTTATTTCTAACGTTTCCCCTGGTATGGTGGGCTCGGCCGCTAAACTGCCCTCAGATTGGTATAAGAATCAGGTCATGGGAGACATTTTTTCTAAAATAGCTACTCGTTTCTATCATATGATTTGTAAATGAACTGCTTACTCAAATACAAAATAATAAAGAAATAGAATTCTATAGCATTTTATCAGGGCCGTCAAGAGGGGGGGCAGGAGGAGCAAACTGTAACAGGCCTGGCGCTTGCAGGAGGCCTCGCGGCCCCCTCTCCTAAGTAGCAGGCAGCACAGTCCACCCGTGTCCATTATTCACATGCGGGACTGTGCTGTCTCCTCTCTGCCACTTCAATGATTTTGCTGTTTGTTGCGAAGCCGTTTGGCTCCGTAACAAACAGTAAAATAATGGGAGGCAGCAGGGCTCAGAAGTGAGCTCTGCTGCCTCCCGTTATTCAGCTGACAACGTGGACATGCTGAATGAGAAGAGAGGACTCCTCTGTTGTCAGTCAGTGTGTTCACGGTGCTCAGTGTGAACACACTGACTGATAGGAGAGGAGTTATCTCCTGTCATCCAGCATGTCTGTGTCGCAGTGAGGGCCATCTGGTCCCACATGGCTGCGCAGGGGCTTTCCAAGGGTGCATGGAGGCAAGGTAAGTGTTTTTTTATTTTAATTTAAATGAGCATATATTTATATATATGTAGTATATATGTGTATTTAAATTAAATGAGCATGTATATGTGCATGGATTTGTGCTTGTATGTTGGTGTTTATGTTGGTGTCAATGTTATGTTTGGTTTTATGTATATGTGCATGCAAGGGGTTGTGTGACTGATTGATGAATGCATGGGTGAAAGTGTATGTGAATGTGTGTGCCAGCCCCCACCCCTAAATTTAGCAGACCTGCGGGCCACTTAATTACGGGGTGGGGTCATGGCATCAGAGGTGCACTTAGGCAAAAATGTCAGGGTGCGACGGAGTGGGACTAACACTTCAAATGTTGGGAGGGGCGCTACCGTCAGTCAGTGCTTGTGGGGAGGGGCAAACTTACCTGTGTGGGCACATCTAACATCTTTCCACATTAGAATGAGACTATTCTGATGAAGCTTCAATGTTACAAGCAGCTAACTCTAGCCCTCATTTCTGAAACGTCACACTTAAGGACTGCTGCGAGAATGAGATGTCTCATGTCACCACTTCCCTTCTAATTATTCTCCTGGCATGCAAGTGCTAACCCCACATCACAAGCTCAATTACCTAAAAATGTATGTTTATGAATGCAGGTGCTAAGAGTTGCTAACAGTGAAATGTTTGATGTTAGTCATTTCAGGGCCCTTGTTAACAGCGAAGCCCAGGCCCCGTTAAATGTGTCTTGTTGTGTCTGGCCACGGCTCTGTTGGTCAGCCCGGCAGGGGCTGGATGACAGTTTTGAAAGTGGATAGTGAGTGGGGCCAATAAACCCATTGCGCTGTCGGTCTCCCCACTGAGGGATGACGTCTGGGTCTTTCAGCTTTTGCCGTTGAAATGGGCACCCAAGCAGCTGCACCCATGTTGGCAGTCTTATGACACAGACACCTACTGTTAAGCTGCAGCTTTTAACCACCTCACTGTATTATTTTGACTTCATTTTTGATTTAAGCACTCCACAGGTGCCTTGGCCTATTTTTCCAATCTGTAAGGCCTGGGGTGCCCCACAAACAACGCAAACAAATGGGCCACCACCAGCCCAGGCACATCTTTAACCAGCCCTGCTCCCACTTGCCTCCCAATACACTGAGCCCAGCCAGGAAGCTAAATAGCTAGTTCACCTTCCCTTTGGCCACTAGACGTATCTTTCACCCCAATTCAGAGGCTCTTTAATTTCATAATGCTATGCTAATCTCTGGAGAGGTGTGCCATCTAAAAGCTGAGACCAGAAGTTAAGACTTTGGCTTTATCAAAGTTAGTCTGTTGATCTTGCATGGATAGGCATTTGTACTCTGCATATTTGATGCTGCTGCCGCTTGATAACGAAAGCTATGAGCTGGCGACACATCGAAAGAGTCCTTATGCCTCAAAGTGGGAGGGCTTCAGCCCTCTTTAGCCAAGGGCTGGCTCAGCCCATGCATCCTGGTTGAGTCACCAAAAGACAACATTTCAGGAGGAGGCTAGAGCCCGATCCGCTCAATGGTGTTGCACCTTACGTGTCTTTCATTGAATCCCTGTTAAAAACAAACATTGGCAAAGCCAACAGTTTTGGCATGTGCATAAGTATTAGGCTTTTGCCAGGCACTGCTATTAGATGCTCAGGTACTCAAAGCAGTTTGCACCTTCTACCATCAACGGCCAGTTAATACTAATACAGCAGTGCCTTTACCACGCCTACATGA
Source organism: Ambystoma mexicanum (assembly GCF_040938575.1). Lineage (NCBI taxonomy): Eukaryota > Metazoa > Chordata > Amphibia > Caudata > Ambystomatidae > Ambystoma > Ambystoma mexicanum. The sequence continues at coordinate 328,745,274 of NC_090923.1, read as the reverse complement.
AAGCCCAAACTGTTCGCATTGCAAATGCTTGTTTTGCTTTACCTATGTTGCACAGGACCATGCATCAAGGTTAAAGCAAACATACTTCTTGACTAAATTGACCCACATTGAATTTAGGCCAATCGAGCCAGTAATAACACTTATAGTGCACAGTCAGCCTGGACATAATTTGTGTGGCATGGCATGTTTACTGGCTGGGAGTGCATACATGGTAATAATGGCATATATTGGTGCAGCCTGCATGTACCACATGTGAAAAACCAGCATGAATAAATCTTTATACTAGCATATGCTGTGTGCAACAGCGGCATGAGATGTATTGGAAAATGTTCCTGTGCACAGTTGGTGACTTGCAACTATTGGGTTTCTCTGTAAACTTCCATACAAAACCAATTGCAAACTATGGATTTCTACCCAATTTTACAAAGAAAGAGCTCTAAAATGCATAATTGTAACCCAGTGTTTCAAACATTTTCTTTGGAGTGACAAACCCCATCAAATAACCCTTGTTTGGTTTGGGCACCCTCACTGTGCTCGGTCGATCCTGCATAATTGGCACAAACATTTAAGCCTCTTCAGTTCAGAAATTCACCAGCCTCCACTGTACGTCATCTATCTATCACTGTGTATGATGTGTGTTTTAAAGCGCACACAGGGCAAGGGTGCTCCTTAATGCTGGCGTCATGCACCACATGGCGTCATGCCATCCTAAATATGTTTATGCCTATGATACAAAAGTTAGTCTGGCATAAACCTTTCTTCAGTAGAGAAATCTAACTTTGCTTTCGTTGATTTGCAGTTGTAGTAATAAATCATATTTTGGTTCCTCCACACACACTCAAGGGGAATTTTCTCAAGTCCCTTGTTTGCAAAGGTGCCGCTGCTGGCCTGGTGCGTAATATCAAAAGGGGGCTTCACCAAATGTTTTGCTCCGGTCCTCACCACATCTTGCGACAGCCCTGCATTCTATAGAAGGAATATTCCTCCACTTATTCACGGGTCATCCTGGTTTTATGTGGGCTTCTCTTTCCCTTGTCTCTTCTTAACTTTCCCACTTTGGGTATGATGCAAGGAGACAAAGTCCATTGTTATCTTAACTGGGTGTGAACAATTTAAAGAAGGCTTGAATTTACCAAAAAGTGACCATTTGCTTTTATAAGGAAGGTGCCTGCAATTCCTTACTTCTTTAATCTTGAACACGACAGAAAGATTTTGACCCAGTTGGTAAGCAATACTTTCCAAAGCCCTCTTTCAGCGGTGAAGACAGGTGTTCTAAGGTAGAGGCATGTTCTATTTCCTACACATCCCTATGCAACATAGGGGGTGACCTGCAGTTGGACAATGACCTATATTATTTACCAGATGCACCGTTCCCAGGTTCTCCACTGGAGGAGAAGGACTTCTGCAGGTGCCAGCAATTCTCGTTCATATGGGAGTGAAGAGGAAAAGGACAAACCATGTACCTGAGTCCCTGTATTTGAACTCGTAGCACCAGAAGAAGCCCAGCAGATAGATTAATCCATTCTGCAGCTTTAAACCATCCTCGCAAATAGGTCAACTGTGTTTGAATGCCTTCAAACCATCAGAGCCCAGAGTGCTGTTTTTGTAACTTCCTCAAACTTCTTTGAACTGCTGTTGTTTCATTCATTGAACCGGTTCAACATTTCATCACACCAGCATAGCATGTCACTTGTTTTGCTCAAACACCAGCCCACTCATGTGGATGACTATGTACCACCACCACTTTGAACATTGCAGTGGAACATCAAGATCGCAGCTTCAAACCGCCCGGACCTGCATCGCTCAAACACCAGCCCACTGATGTGGACAACTATTTACAGCCACCTTTTGAACATTGCTTCAAGATCACAGCTTCAAACAGCCCTGACCTCCAATTGAACCACTCAAAGCATTGCGTAACTCATTGACCCAACACAGAGTTAACCAACATCTCAAACTGGCTCAACAGTTTGAACTGACCCTGGTGAGTCCTCCAAATTGCATTGCTCCAATGCTGCAACCTTTGGACTGCATGTAGCTCCCCTTCAGACTGACTCAATGCTGTCTCACCAGCACAAACCATCAAATACAACCCTGGTTTGACCGCACCAACAGCATTGAAAGCCTGGTTCAATGCTGTTGAACCACCTAAGAAAATAATGAGGTACCTTTGAGAGGTCCAGCACCCATAGTCCGCTTTTGGGACCCCAAAGATACACAAGACACCCATTTGCAAATTTTACTTCAGAAACCTATCCCTTTCAGTGACATTATTGCTCGTTCATGCATTTCTCCCCTGCTACATTACTCAGAGTGCTTGCTGCATTTACATTCTGCATAATTTGTGTTTTTTCAACAATGGTGTTTTCTTTGCTTGTGTTTTTCTATAGCATTTATTACATATGGTGTGTTGAGTTAAAGTATATAGATGTTTGTATAGAACATCGATAGTGCATTCCTTTATTTTGTACTGCTGCACTATTTCTGTTTGGGTTGCCACTGTTATCACATTGATGATCCTCCTTCCTTGATGAAAGTATAACCGGCCCTGGCCCACTAATGGTGAAGGAGGTGTGTCACCACAAAAGGCAAAGGAGGTGCATCACCACAATAGGTGAAGGAGGTGTATCAGCACAAAAGGCAAAAGAAGTGTATCTCTTGACTGTGCCTGTTTCACCTTTATGAATGGGATCACTGTTGGCTTGTAGTAGTGTGAGGGTGAATAGGCAGTTTTACCCACTACACATCCTTTTACACCTGCAGTGTATTAGTCATTTCATCACATCCACAAACAGCCAAAGTAGCACAGTAAGGCTGGGCTAATGTGAGGCACTTTCTTTATTCTGAAATTAAAATCCCCCAAATACATTGGATCCACTGGAGTTGTTGTGATATCTTTCCTCCAAGGACCTGCATACAATCTAGACAGAATATAACAGGAGATAGGGTTATTTCGATTCTCTGTTTTGTCTTTAAGGGAAGCAGACAGTTTAAGGGCCTGATTCATGGAACGTTATGCCATGGGATTGCGCCATTGTAGAGCACTTCAATGAATCAGGCCCTCAATGTTTTGTCAAAAAATAAGTCTATGTTAAACTGAACCTCACCATTTTTTTTAAAATTTCTTAGTCAGTTTGGGGATATGGTCTAGTTCATGTGGCAAAGGAAATGCATGAACATATATTGTTGGATTTCATAGATTCTGTCTTTTAACGTGGGTTAGACACAGGTAACATTTCTAAACCCAGATGTGAATGTGTAGCGTAATCCATTTGTTATTTTGGCTGGGGCTTCGCTGTCCTCGTTTACATCAAAACACAATAAATGACACTAACTCAAGTTTCAGGGGGCTGATGGCATCTGAAGGGTTAACTCTCCAAGCTACAGTGAGCAGATCCTGCCGACGGTGGCATCACGTCCACATCCTTTCCTTTGAAAGTACTGTAGTGAGGGGCTTGTTACAGTAAGTGGCAGGCTCGTGAGACCTTAAGGTGGGGCTGGTTGACCTGGAAGTCACCATGTTGGCAGTGGAGGTCCAGACATTACCACAGTTGTACTTCTTGTTGACAACCTAGAGATTCAGACAGGCAATGAATCTGCTCAAAACCCCAGTGAAGGGCTTCTATATCTGAGGGGCTCCTCTGTTCCACTTGTCACTGGGGAGGGGACTCCACAATTTATCCTGACCTCTAAATAGACATATTATGGAAATACCCTCCTGAAGCCTGAACCTCCTATAGCGAGATAAATCCTCGACAGAATGTAGTCTGCTCAGGGCAAAGGGGTTGACTAAGACGGTTTTATAGATGTCTATGTAGTACTATGTGTACCATGCAGTTCCCTACAGTGAAGAAAATGCCAACACCTACAGAGGCCTCTGTAATTGCTGATTGGGGTAACTATTCATCCAAATGAGGTTACCTAAGGTGCTAATAGTTCATGATGTGAGGCTCTTCTAACAAGGGGTTGTAGCTGTTAACCTTTATAGAAGGAACTAATGGCTCATCCTAATGAGATTAAAAAATAAGGGTACCTGTAATGCCGCAGGTCCTCCAGGTAAGTCACTTGAAACAATAACATATTGGACCTCGGCTAATGATATTGGATACTCTCTTATAAACTCAACAATGTTGCTAGTATCACAAAATATATTTATTTATTTATTTATACATAACTTAACAGTATTTGTTCATACATCATATTTCTTGACTGGTAACTTGTTCAACATCCACATATATATTCCACCATTCAAATCACTATTCAATCAAACACACATTAATGTACATCTTTACACAAATGGATTATTCAAGAACACTAAAACACCAATTCCTTACACCTATATCCGTTCTAAAGGCGTGTTCACAACAATAAACCAAATAGCATGTTGCTTATTCAATGGTATTGACATATGTTTCGGTAGTCAGGTGATGGCTATTAGTAAAGCCACAGTTTTTGGGCGACCTTCTTCAGGATGCGGGTAGGTTATGAATAAAACCTGCCCCGATGTATGATCAGGTGGGAGATGTCATCTGGTATATATCTAAAGACAGACAAATATTGCATCATATGATGTCTCTGATCTCTAATTTACAATAACACAATTAAATTGCGTGTATACTTTTATAAATGCATATACTCGGTGGCGCTCACTGCCAATTGGCAATAATGGAGATAGTGTCAACACTGGAATATATCCTCAGCTCTACTGTAGGTAAATTGACAGTGGCCTGAAAGAAGAAGGTGAGGCACAGAATGAGCCCCACAATACAAAGCTGACAAATTTGCAGATTCACTGAATCAAGGGGTCCCTTACCTGATCACGTGGTCAGGATGGGACCCTATGGATCACAGTACGTCATAAATCAATCCCTGCTAGAAATCCAGACAATGTTGGCTTTAGACCGCCTATGCTTGTCTAAAAAAGAGAGAGGCAGGGTGGCATATTAGAGATAGAATGCCTCCCTCCTACTCTCCCTTCATAGTCTCACTTATATTTGGAATGAAAGAGGTTGGGCATCTTACTCACCCACTTTAGTGTCTTGTTTTAGTGAGGTTCTAATAACGAGAAATGGTTCACTGGTCTCCTCAGCTGGTGACCTTTAGTTGGCCAGCTCATCAGGTAGCATCAAGGTGATGCAAGGATATCTGTAACAAGTAAAAGGGAGAAGTGAATTCCCTTTTGGAAAAAGGGCTCCTGGGCACATGTAAAATGAATGCTGAATCCATCCCAACATGTCCGCTGCTGCGACGCGCCCCACTTTTGGAGGGTAGGGCTGCGTGTCCATGAAATGAATCAGGTTCCCGCTCTAGAGAACCTAATCGCGGGTATGACCTTGCTTGTGCTGTGATACTCCTTATATCCCAGCATGTTCGCTGCCACTGCACACCCTGTTATATATAAGGCTGCATACCCGTGACAGAGGTATGGCGAGTCTCGTCACGGGTGCAGTCCGGCTTGTGTAGGCTTCTAGGAACTAGCTTTTAAATCCCCAATCAAGATAGATAGGGGGAATTCCTTTGAACACCCAAATAATCAAATGGTGTTTGGAGGGTAGGGTTGAGTTCCCATGAAATTAATTGTGTTCCCGCTCCAGCGAACCTAATTGCACTTTTGACCTTGCATGTGCTGTAATAATACTTACATCACAGCACATTCGCTGTCGCTGCACACACTCTAATATACAGGGCTGCATGCCCGTGACAGAGATCCGACAAGGCTCGTCACGGGTGCAGTCCGGCATAAGTAGGCTTCTATTAACACTATTTTAAAGTCCCCAATCGTTAAAGATATGGGGAATTCATTTGTACTTCCAAGTAACAAAACAGTGTAAAGTGCTGGGTATTTACGATTTAGGACATCGACTAGGAGCTTGGAGTGCATCCACAACGAGCCGAGGGCATAAAACTAAATGCCTGCCAAGAGGTGGGCGTGGTTCTGTCCCTCCTAAGAGTTTAGGGGCCTCTCTCTGGAACAGCCTTCCTGCCTCCCTGAAACTCGAGGAGAACCATCACCGGTTCTGGAAGCACCTCAAAACCTTCCTCTTTGCTTCTGATTTCCTCCCCTCCCCTGCTGAATTCCTGTCTGAAATTGCACTGGTTACCTGGCCACCCCTTTCTGATCTCTGGCCCAGGCCCCATCAATTTCCCACCTGCACTGCCTCCCTGGGAACCGCTGCACCTGGGGACCGTTTTCTGTATCCCTACTGTCCCCCTACCAACACTTATGTCTGCACTTCCTTACACTTGCCGCTAACTGGCTGTTTTATTTGTTTTATTTATCTTATTTATTCCACTTTCCCCCTCTCCCTTCTCCCCGTGCACTTTCCTTACCTCTTTCCCATGCACTTGTGCAATCTGAATGACACCTGGCCTAGTAGGATCGTTGTCTGTCCTCCCTTTGTCCCCCCCTTTGCCTCGTCGCACCTTGAAACACTTGTGTATAGGCGCATTATAAATGCCATATCATATCCTATCAATATGCGGGAACATAGAAAGAGGACTGCTAAGGGTGCAGTCTGGGAGATGTAGTGCCCCTACAATCGTTTAATTCATAGCCTGCAATATGGATACATCCCGCTACCCTTATTGTGCTGCAAACCATGTTGCTAGGAATGGAGGAATGAATGGCAAGGGCCGCTCTAATTCGGTGCACGTCGTGAGTCAAATTTTAGAAGTACACGAGCGGAATATGGAATTGACACCTGTGACTCAATGTGGTGATATTTCACAATGTGCATAGACTGGAACATAATGGACCAGTAGAGGCTGTGCCAAAACAGCAAGCGATGGCAACAAACAGGGGCCCTGTTGGTGTGCTGGATGTCTGGATATAAAAGAAAGATGCTAAGGGTCAGTCTTTCATGGTTCCGTCTCCATATGGTCCGGCGGGTCCTGGGCCTATCCGGTGATCAGCTTGTTCCATTCAATGGAGATGTTAAGACCATTTTTCACGCTGTCCAGAGAATGGATCCATCTTTGTTCTACCCGATTTAGCATTGTGGACATATCTCCTCCATGGGTAGGCATTTTTAAGGTTTGTAGCACAAACCATTTGATCTCTTTGTCGGTGTGTCCCATCTTTTCAAAATGTTCCAGTAATGGTTTGTCTCATACTTTATTTCTTATACACGCGCAGTGTTCTGAAATTCTTTGGCGCACCTCTCTCGTGGTTTTTCCCACATACAATAAACTGCACATTACATAGATGGCATTTATACTGAGACAGTTTGTGTGGCCTTTCAATGTCCACTTTTTGTTGTTCTCATATTCGAATGTTTTCATGGTCACCATGAACTGGCACGCAACACAGTGGCTGCATTTGTAATGTCCTGTGATGGGTTATGAGTCACTCAGCCAAACTCCAGGACAGATTGATCGAAAAAGGATACAGTCTTAACATCTCCATTGAATGGAACAGGCTGGTCACCAGGCATTAGGTTTTTTTTAGTATAGGCCATTTTGATTAGACAGCATCCAGTAGGACTGTTTTGTTTATCGTTTGATGGTTGATACTAGTTATAGGGCAGAATAGAGGTTTCTCCAACCCTCAATAAAGGTTTCACAAATTGTATTCATTGTGTAAATGTCAATAACTGTGATAGCATGCCTTCCTTACACTGTGTTAAGTCTAATTTTATTTTCACTTTGCTCTGAAGTTTTACTACTTTACCCCAGTGTGACCTCTTGCGGTTACTCTTTGTTGCAACAATGCTACCTTATGGAAGATATAGCAGAAATCCACGCAACTTTACGGAAATGATAGGTATTCATACAATTATGTACATTAAACATGATGCATGATGCACTTTTTCGTTTGCATTTTAATTTTAGTCTGTGACTGCACAGGTTAAACTTCAAATGCAGTGAAACTGCCAGAATTAATGTCAGTGTCTGGCTTTACCATTTGCCAAAACTGTCTCTTTCTGGAATTACTTTTCATGGATGACTGCCATTGATTTCTTCTGAAACCTGCCATTCCTGGGTTAAGGACCTATGAAATCACATCAGAGGAAGTTCACTAGTCCACGACATGAGCTCATCGGATTTGATTTAGTACAACATTTAACCTCAACATTATTCACAAAGTTTGGGAATTCAGACATCAATAGCTATTTTAGAATGGACAAGAATGCATAATGCAAGAAATTATTTCACTTTGATACGTGCTCCGTTGCATAATATTTCCTTCATTTAATTTAAAGACATGAAACCCTTGTCATGTTTTTATGTCCTGGCTTCATCAGTGTGGAATTTAGCAGCTTAATTAAAAATAAAAATACTGGTGTCCCTTCTGTTACCGCTGTTTTTTCAGTGAAACTGTGAAACTCTCTCTCTCTCTCCCCCTCTCTCTCTCTCTCTCTCTCTCTCTCTCTCTCTCTCTCTCTCTATCTCTCTCTCCCTCTCTCGCTCTCTCTCTCCATATATATATATATATATATATATATATATATATATATATATATATATATATATATATATATATATATGTATATATATCCATATATATACATACATACATATACAGTTGAATATAAACAGTTGAGTATACGTAAGTCAGTTGAATATAATGAAACATTGGACCTGCTCTAAATTGGCATGTGTGCCAAAAGCATCTAACTGTATTAATACCGATTCATATTGAAATATAATGAAAGGCTATTAGCCAGAGTACATATTTAACACTTTAAGCATATAAAACCCATATATACATCCTCAAACTCATATATGCACCCTGCAACCTGATCTTTCCCTTCCACTGTGCAAGTAGAGTCTAATTAAGAGGAGTAGGGAGTTGCCTAAAATGCCCAGGGATCTTATTGTTTGTAACCCTTGTCACGTATGTCCCTTGAGATGTCTTTAGCCAAACATGGAGCTGATAATCATATGGACATGTTATGTTTTAGTGTGCAAACTAGGACAGTGATTGCTATGAAATCATCACGCGGAAATGTTTATTTTCTGGATAGAATTATCCTGCAATCAAATCAAAGTGCTTTGATTAATGTTTCCTCCTGAGAATTTTCCGGGGAATCGCTGTTCCCAAAACATTGACTTGTTTTCATGTGGGTTCTTCTTTGGACTATTATGTCAGAGAGCTTATGAGACTCATTTGACTTGCTTTCAAACAACAAAACTCAATGTGTGTTGAAGATGTTGAAATAGATTGATTTTTGTGGTCACTATTGGCATTAACATTTGTTGTCGATTTTCAGTATTTTCTCGTGAGAGAAGCATCTTGTATACAGAGTGTGTTGTGAGGAACTCATGGTGGCAACAAGTTAGACAGGCACAAGAGATCAGAGTTCAAGGGTGTTTATTGAACAAAGAATGCTGTATGCAGGTTGGGAAAAAAAAAATAATCTAAACCTAAATCTAAGATGGGAGCAAGCCTCACCCATCAAATGAAAAATAGGGCAGTCCTAGTTGCGTGGTGTCAAAATAAAAGGTCCTATACTAAGAAACCTATTGCTAATCCTCACAACTAATACAAAAAGGGGTGTGGGATAGTTCTTAAGAAAAGAAAGAAATGTTCCTAAATAATATGTCAGGATGAACAGTAGCCTTGTCTTTTCTTCCCCAAGTTTTGAGAACGGGGTAAGATGAGGGCTTGGAGCACAGTACAGTCTCAGCCTTCTCCAGCATGAGAAAACAGTTACAATGGCAGTTCTCAGGACCGTCAATGGCTAAGTCTTATTTCCTGCCTGACATGTTCAAAAACCAAAAGTTCCTTTAACCAAATAAAAGTTTTTTAGGGTGATAATGATTCACCCACTGAGTCCCGCTCTTCTGGGCACTAACCCTTCTCAGTTGTAATCCACAGTCTAGATAGGGTGATGGACTCCTGGGTCCCCTCTTCTGGGTGCTAACCCTTCACGTATCGTATTTCTCAATATGTCTGAAATTTGGAGGATAGCTTCACCTCTGGATCTCCCTTCGTCGAGCTCGGATCCCTCTTGACTGTCAATACTCGAGTAATGGCTTCACCCCAGGATCTCCCTCTGCCAACTCTTGTGATGCCCCCGTCAACTAACGCCCCTATCTGCTTCCTGTCAACTAAGCTGTGGAGTGCTGCAAGGCTCCTCCTTGTCTACAATTCTCTTTAACATTTATATTTGGGTCCTTGTGTGTCTCATCCGCTCCTTCGGTGTCAGGTGCTACTCGTATGCCGACGACATTCAGATCCTAATTCGATTAGATCGTGATCAGGTTGAGATGTTGTCGTGCCTGCTGGGATGCCTGGCACCTGTGGCGGAGTGGATGAGTCACAATTGGCTCAAACTGAACGGAGACAAGACTGAGGTGCTGGTGGTGGGCTGTTCCCCTGATCCTACACTCTGGGTGTCTTCTTTCTTTGGGTCCCCTTCCTCTCCCAGTGGACAAGGTGAAAAACCTAGTTGTTATACTATCTGCAAACTTGTCCATGGATAAGCAAGTTACTGCTGTCTGTCAATCCGGCTATTTTCAACTTAAAACACTCAAAAAAGTACTCCCCATGATTCCCTCACCCCTTCGTCCTCCTGTAATGGCGGCCATGGTGATTTCATGGCTAGACTGTTGTAATTCCCTCTACTTGGCACAGCCTAAGGACCTGATCCAACATTTGCAACAACTCCAAAATCTGGCTGCTTCCATGGTTACAGGCCCACCATACGGAGCTCATATAACACCAGTTCTTCAAGCCCTGCATTGGCTCCCGGTGAGTCAACAAATCAATTTTAAAGCACTGTGCATCGTTCACAGCGCTCTGCATGATTAAGGCGCAGAATATATTCTGGCTAAATTGACACGCTACTTCCCTCAGTGGACATTGCGTTCCGCCTCTGCTGACCTGTTGATGGTTCCTCTCTATAAGCGTGCTCGGATTGGTGGACATGCCTTCTCTATAGCAGCTGCTGAGCTGTGGAATAATCTTCCTTTGGCCATACCAAAAATCTCTAACTATCTGACCTTTAGAAAAGCAGTTAAAACCTGCCTATTCTAGTTTGCTCTTGCTGATTCTCTGGCTGGGATTCCTTCACTCTAGCGCCATGATATGATACCCTAGGGTGACAATGCGCTTTATAAATAGGTTTAACATAATATAACTCTTGCTGTCTTTTAACTTTTGCTTTCACTTTTCTCAATCTTGGGATGACAACTTTTCACCATGGTATCCCCCTCTGCTGGGCTCCGGCCTCCTCTCTCTTCACCATGTTTACTGTGGCTTTCAATCAGGGTGATAGTGGCTCACCCCTAGGTCCCCCTCTTCTGAGCGCTGACCCCTCTCTACTTTCAATGATCTCTTTTTACACAACTCAATGGTTTCGGGATTCACTTCCCTCTCTTTCACAGTGCTTGTAGATCAAAGTCTTTCGATTGGATAGGGATTTGGCTTGACCCACTATATGACCACTTTGACCTATTTCGCTGGCCCTCCTATGGCCTTCTGGTAATTGTAATTTCTCTCAGATGGGGATCAACCAGAGTCTCTTGAGTTTAGCACCCATGTGGTGCCGGTTTCCCTCTGCTGCTGGTCTCTCCTTTTCACTCTTTTACAGTTCTTTCATAGTTCATCATATTTCGTTAAAAAACTTGCCACTCAACACAGCCCGGTTCTTATCGGTTCTCCCCTTGACTCACCGGCTCTGATGAACCCCTTGGCTTTTGGCTTCTCTGGAGTCAAGGCCGGTACCACAAGCTCGCGATCTTCCCTCGCTCCTGCTTATCGGCGTAAGCTTGCCCTGTTTACCGTTCTCATCTGCGGCAAGACACTGGTGCTATTGTTCATGGTCTTAGGCTCTCGTCCACAAAGGTTCCGCAGGTCTGGAAGGAAAAGGGCAAGGTCACATTTCTCCTTGCCACCCTCTCGATTCCTGACACCTTTCTCCTTTTCTTAAATGGCTGCACATGACTAGCCGTCTTGTCATGCTGTCTGCCATGCTCGCCTTTCTCGCATTGTGCTTTCTCACCCACCTTTTACCCCTGTGAGGAAAGGAAATGTCTGTCAGGTGTGTGTGATTTTGATTAATTGCCTGACTCTGCCTGACCCGCGGGTTGGGCCATGTCAAGTAAACAGGTTGTATATTAGTCAGTTGTCTATGGTGTGGTGCGAAGGTGTTTGTGTCACAAAAGGGGGGGGCAGTGTTTTTGAATGCCCCCCGTGAGAGGATGGGGAAAAGGTGTCAAAGGAAGGTGATACCACGTTTCACTGGCTGGTGTGCCGCTCTCACTCTTCAAGGACCCCCCATCCAGGTGATCCTCCCTCACTGGTCCACCCCAGAAACTGTATCCAATAGCGATGTCTGTTCCCTGGCCACCTGGATAACAGACCCTCGAGGTTTAGACAGAGAGACACCTTCAGGTTTCCCACAGTGTTGACATCATCCATATTTGCATTATTACATTGTTCACTGGCTTAAAACATTCAACTGTCTGTGCTAGAAATTAGTATAAAGGACACAATGGTGGCTGCAAGTTGGTGTGACAGGGTCAGCGGTAATTATGAACACTGGCAGGGGTAGTCCTGGCTCACAAGGGCATAGCTCAGGCAGAGATTGGTCCATGAAAGCTGCTGGCTAAAGTAACCAATGGAACATTTAAGGCAGTACGTAGTGGGTTATAAAGTCACCAGAGCCATTGGCAAGTGAGTGGTATTTGGGTGCAGTTGGCAGAGCAGGAGGAAGACCAAGAGACCAGAGAGGAGGGTGTAGTTGGTGGAGGAGGCTTGAAAGAATCTTTTGGATTATTTAGAGGCAGTGAAGCTTAGAAGTTGGGAATAAGAGAGTGGTACCAATTGGGTGTGAGCGAAAGAGAGATTTAAGGTAGTTTTGGAGGGAGAGCAGGAAGTGTTTAAGAGTAGACGAGGCAGAGAGTGTGTGAGAGAGAGCAAAAGAGAGTAAGAGAAAGAGGGGGATGTGAGAGGCAGGGGGGTTAACGAGTAGAGGCAGGGGTAGTGTCGGCAGGAGTGAGATTTGGAGGGAAGATGAGGGAGCTGGAGAGTAGATACAGGATGAGGGACAGGGTGATAAGAGCAGGAGACAGAGTGTAGAGAGAGCTGAGAGATCAGATGGGTAGAGGCAAGAGAAGCTCGTTCTGCTCCTAAGCAATCATTTTCACTTTCATTTACATTCTTGTGCTTTACACAGCAAACCAAATCTCTACCCTCTCCACTGGTACCACTTCCTTTACAAAACACTATCTTCCATGTTATCTTTACAACTATAGCACCTTAGCTTTGCTGATTAAGCACTTCCCTTTCTTGATTTTGTCTCCCCCTCTTCATCCTAGTTTTACTTTAGGTTCTTCTCTTGTTCTGAATGCCATGCAATGCAATGATGTTGTGTTGTCAGTTTAATGCTTCTGCTAGACCCTTTTCCTCCTGCACTTGGCTGTCCACGGCTGTACTATACTCCTCATCCAGTGGGTTTTAAATATCATACAGCATCTTATAATAGCTGGCTCACACCACCCTCTGACTTCCTTTTTGACCTTTTCAGATTGGACTTCAACACTTCCCAGTTTACTAAAACTGCTGTTGTTCATATACACAGTTTCCTTACTTCTCGTCCACACTGGGTTCATGCCTCTATACTTATTATCCTTCATCCTTTATCTGGCTTTGGCAGAGGAAACATTCTTACTTCCCTTCTCTACTAAGATTCCCCAAAGATCTTTGCTTTGTTCAGTACCCTTATTTCTATATTTCCCATTTGAGAGCACTCCTTTCCTCCTTGGGCATTAAGTGACACATTTTTGCTTTTGATTTTTAAATTGTCTTTATTCTGTTTAACAACCCTTCCACGCTTGTTCTTTAATCATAAATTATGCCCCCGATTACTCTGGTCCCTCTCTGCTAATATAACAAAAATCAAAAAAATGCTCATATTTGTACCCCTCTACAATCTCTAGGCTCACATGTATCCCCACCATGAAGCCTTTTTTCTTTCCCTTTTGTGCCGTATGCAATGCAAGTCTCAAATTATTATCGACCCCTCATTTACATTCACTCACATAACTTCATTCTCTTGCGCTTGTGTCAATTCCGACACAACTATGAATCTGCAGCATATGCATACCTTTCTTTCTTTTAACTGTACACATTTGTTTAGAAAGCTTTATCCTTTTATGACACAATTATCAAACGGGTTTTCTTCTAATACCTGCACAGATTCAATATCCTCCTCCCTTGATCCTCCATATTTTTCTCTTTAACTTCACCCTTCCTAATTTGCTGTCACGTCGTCTGTTCTCATTCAACTATATTTGTTACCCATTCTCAATGTATACAGTTGATATTGTTCTCAATTCCTCTCCTCTGCCCCCCTCTATTCTGCCTCTATATTTCATATTTCAACCCTCCTCCCGTGACCATCCTTTTGCTGCTGTGCTCATTGTTCTTGCTCCTCTATTCTTGAATGCTCTACGTCCTAACATCTCTTTCCCTCAATGTAATGGCTTCCTTTCTAAGTAGGCTGTTGTACCAATGTCAACTCACTGAAATATATAGTCTTGATGCTTTCTCGCAGAAATATATAGTCTTGATGCTTTTCTTTACTTTTTCAAGAGACATTCATCGATTGTACTCATGGGCCAAGCAATTCGTGCAAAAGTTGAACCGCTAGAATTTCGACTGCTATGATCAGTTCAAAATGTTTGAGCTTTTCATGAGCCTTGAACAATGAGGTTGGTCCTCCCGTCTATATAAAGGCAGGCGAGTAAGCAGGCCATAGCTCTGGCTAGCAATTTGTGTAGTTAGTGGATTGGTAAAACTGTAGGTTAAAGATGCATTCGAATTTTGTTGGCGTTGAAGTCAGATGGTTTTGGGTTGTTTGGAAATACACCAAACCAGTGAGTGTCAAGGAGTGTTAGGTTAACATGTTCTTTGTCGGAAGAGGGAGAAGACCAAAGCAGTGAGAACCCACAAACAGTTTGTAGGCCGGTTGAATTCCAAAGCAGTGTTAGGTACAAATTACATTTTTAGGTGGAGTAGAAGGCCAACCCACCAGGCACCCCACATGTGATTTGTAGGGGGGAGAATGCCAAAGCAGTGTTATTTATGTGTGCATTTTGTTGGCAGAGGAAAGGGCTATTATGGTTACCACAGATAGCAAGGGAGAGAGCAAGATGGCTTGATGAACAAATGCAATTGTCAACTGCAATCATTGTACACAGTAAGCAAACTTCAGACACTGCCCATGCCCCAGTGTACAATCATTTTGTCCAAAAAACTGTCTGAAAAAACATATGGACATGATAGTACAACTTTGCCATTAGTCACAACACCACCACCAACTCCTTTGTCAACTGCACCTTTATAGCATCCACGGCAAGGTACACTGAGAAGACCAAAAGAAAGAGGAGAGTTTAGGGCCTATGTTAACACACAGAAAATATTGAGCATGTGTTATTTTGCATCAGAAAAGCAATAAGCACGTCTTGCCATGTGACATTTATGCATGAAAGGTGTCTTTGAGGGAATCCCAGAATCAATTTGGGCACCACTTTCCTGTAGACCCACATGGGATGGCAAAAGGAAAAGGCAACAGGTCAGCCTCCCAACCTCTACTGCTGTCAATGTACTAATTTGCACTACCATCCTGGACCACTACTCCAGAGTCTTGATGCTCTGCAGATTTTAATGAGCTCTACCAGAGCACTATAATTGCCTGAAGATCCCGTAGACAAATTATTTCCACATCAATGCTCAAGCCCACTGTTACTAAGTCTTTTATGCATGTTTCAAAATACAATCAGTGGCCCTCATTACATGTTTGCTGGTCTGAAAAAAAGTGCCAGTAACAACTGTTACCAGCACCTTTTCCAGACTGGCCAACTATATGTTTGCATGTAGGGCCAGTGAACTACCGGGAGGCCTGACCTGCTGGTAGTTCAAGCCCCTACCGACAGATCTTTCACTGAAGCACCTGCACCTGCACTATGGGACTCCACGGCAATGGGCACTTACCGTTACTCTGCTGCCCAGAATATCCCTTTATTACCAGGATATCGGGGGGCAGACTCAAACTGAGGGCCTAAAAGTCTGTTTATTCAATGGCAACTTATGTGTAATGTTGACAAAGATTAAGGGCCTCATCTCACGTCTGGTGGGTAACCCTTAAAAGTGGCGGTAACAGAATTAGTGCCACCAATACCGATCCACCTGATCATGAGCCGGTGTAAAGACCGCAGACAGTAAAATCAGCTGGTGCTATTACAGCTGGCGCAATTACAGCCAGCGGTATCACAGACGGCGGTGTTATAGCCAGCTACACGAGGCGCAAATACAGCCGCATCACAATTCCATGTTTGGCGGTATTAGCGCCGTAACTAGTGCTAATACAGACAAAAACATGGCACAGTTACCTCCAGCTGGAGGTAAATGAACACACGTGCCTGCAATTAAGTCTCAGGTGATCCCAATCCACCCCAGAGGGCTACATATGGCACACCTCTATTGCAAACACTGTTTCCAACAACATGCTGCCACTAGCCACTGTGAGCTGGGACAGACAGCTCCTCATTCTGCGCATGGAAGCAGATAGGCAGGACAACCAGGCCAGGACACAGGGAGTACAGATGGTTTGGGAAGCGGAGAGACCAGACCCTCACCGACAGCCAGTTGGACATGCTACACTGCATGAACAGGGAGACCATAACAGAGCTGCTCACCACAATAGAGGATGACATAGGGAGCAGGATCAACATCTGGACAGCTGTGTCCCCACTGCTGAAGCTAGTGTCTGTCCTACAATTCCTTGGAACTGACACTTTACAGCACTCTGTGGCCATGATGCATGGCAGGGCAAAGGCCACTTTCTTTGCAGTGTTGGTCGAGGTGCTTGAAGACCTTCTGCAGCAAGTGCAATGTCACATCTCACTGCACACCACCCTAGCCCAGGTCAATGCCATGAAGGCACAATACTATGCTGTTGCCCAAATGTCAAATGTGATTGCTACCCTGGGCTGTACCCATGAAGCAGTGTACTGTAGCTGCAAGCACTACCACTCTCTGAATGTGCAGGTGACCTGCAAGCCCAACCTGTACATCACCCACTGCTGTGCCCTCTACCCTGGTTCCACCCACGATGCCTTGGTCCTACGGAACAGCACACTGCCTGGGTATATTGGATAGGTACAGAGGACAGGACAAGGGACCTGAACAGTGGATGAGTAGAAAAGTCAGCGCACGCCCAAATGGGGCAGTGGGTGCGAATAACTACACAAAGGATGGCATGATAATGAATACAAAATCTGTACTTGATCACCTCCCACAGCAATGTCACAGTACGAGGCCAGGGAGCATGAACATGTCGTTCTTGCCTTCATGGAGAAGCTTGCCTGCATGGAGAAGTTGATGTACACATACAGTAGAAACTATAGATGCCAACATGACTACAGGTACCACAATTCAACATGCACTTACCAAAGCAATGCTGCCAAATGGCCACATCATCTCACACAACAACAACCTTGCTAGTACCACAGTCATGCACCCATGTGCACCCAGCCCACAATGGTGGACCCAGTGGCCCCAGATGCTCAGGGAAGGACCATGGGAAGTACAGAATGCCAAATGCATAGTGCAAATATACTACCCCCATGATAGCCACCATGTCAGCTGCACATGTCACTGGCATACACCTTGCTTAACATATGTTCCACAGGATCAGGGTGCACGTGAAACTGAAACAATGCATGGCACATGTGACACAGCATACACAGACATAAAATTGACACATGACATGAAAGGAAAGTACATTTGTATGCACAAGTTGTCCATTGCCCTGATTTTGTGTAAGCCCTTCCCCACAGCTTACACCATGACTAATGCCTGTGCCTACCCACATGAAGGTGACTCCGGATACCCCAATTTCTTCTGATATAAGACATGGCACCTTTATCAATAAACACAACAATGATACAAATAGGAATGTCCTCACATTGATGAAGTTTCACGGTTTTAATATAATGAAGTGCCCCAACAATCCTATCCACCAGCATACTATCCCCCCTCCCGCTTCCCATCACAAACTCCCCAGCAAACGATCCCCTCTCCCACCTCCATCCACCAATTCCCCAGCACACAATACACCCTCCCGCCTCCCATCACCAAATCCCCAGCACACTATGCCCCCTCCCGCTTCTCACCACCAACTGCCCAGTACACTATCCCCCTCCCAACCTCCTGCCACAAACTCCCTAGCACACTATCCTCATCATGCCTCCCATTGCCACCTTACCAGCCCACCACCCCCTCTCCTGCCTCCCACCACCAACTCCCCAACACACTATCCCCCCTCTGCCTTGCACCACCAACTCCCCAGCATGACCATTCATGGCAATTAGTGTCTCAAGGTTCATTACAACCGTGGTCTATTTCCCCCCATGCCAGCCCTCGGTGATCTTGGCTGCAAAAGGCGATGTGACTGATGCCTTGGTGTGCCCTGCTGTGACTCCTCTGTGGGTGTGTTGGAAGTTGAAGGGATGGAGCCGGCCCCAGGATCTGTTGGCATTGCACCTCTGTGCTCTGGCGGATGGCCTATGCCAGTACTTAGACACCTTCGGTCATTTCCCTGACCGTCTGGGTGTATAGTGTCTGGACAGCCATACTGGCAGTTGTCTCGACCCAGTTCTTTGCAATGGCCCGCACAATCCTGCGGGTTGCCCCTTTGGATGCTGTCCCATATGGCTTGCAAGTGTACAGAGTGTGTGTGCCCTATTGCCTCCATCACCATATGTCTCCGCTCCATCTCATCAAGCCTCTGCAGCACTGTGCTGCTTGTTGGTGTGTGCCGTATGGGAGGGGGCGGGGCTGTCATCAGGGAGCCATAGGATGGGGTTTCAATGTCTGGCTCAGGGGTTTGAGCATGCTGGCAGCAGTGATACCATTCTGTGGAGTGAGCATGATGGCGGCGATGAGGGCTTTCTGGTGTTGGGCTATGCTGTGGGCAAGGGGGCACCCAGGGGGTCTGTGGCCCTTCTGCATGTGGTGAGACAGGGCTGGTGTCCCCCTGTGTTTCCACAGTGGCTTTGTTGGAGGTGTGGCCTCCATGCAGACCCTCCAGCTGCGGGAGTGGGTGCAGTGGGCCTTGCGCTGGTTCTGGTGGGCTGTGGGATAGATGTCGGCCTGGCCCTGCTGGGTTGTGGTATCTCATGGTAGGACATCTGCCTTGGCGTGGGCTGTCTGTGCCTTTGCGGGGTGGCAGTGTTGGTGGTAGACCTTGAGGGCCTGGATGCACCACTCCCAGATGGGCCTGCACCCTCGTCCTCCTCGGATGCCTCTGGCGATGCGTGAGTATCTGTAGGGGACATAGGAAATGTTGTCAGGTATGGTTCCCCCACGTGTGCTGGCATGCAATTCACATTTGCTATGGTACAGGGTGGGACCCCACACCTTTGGGCAGATTAGGAGATTGCATGTGGTTCCAGCATCATGGGGATGGTTGCAGCAATGAGTGTGTGACAGATGGCTAATTGCTCTTTGGCCTTTGTGTGGGGGGGTAGGGTGTCCATGCTGGGGCAGCTGATCATTGGCATGCATTCTTGTGGTACTTCATACATGCACATCCCCTCCCGGGGTGGCTGTCAGCTTGTGGGGGTGTGTGTGCTGGCTTACTCCATAGCAATGGTATGGCTCTATGGGGCACTGATGTGCAGCCAGCAGGGTTGCGCTGTGGTGTACAGTAATTGGCTAGCTAAGCCCATGTTGTTTAAGAGGGACATGTGCTTCCCTGTGTCTTGTCTGCCATGCCAACATGGGGCCAGCCAATTGGGTCTGCAGCATGCTGGTGTCACTGCTGCACAGTGTCGTGGTTGTTTATGCACCATAGTCCCGCTGGCACAGGGTGCACCAGCAGGGGTGTGGTGTGCATGGCACTTGGATAGGTCACTGCCCCCCCCTTCCTGATTCTGCAATGCACAGAGGTGCCCTTCCCCATGGCTGATTTGCCACCCCCTCACTCCACCCTGTTGGCATGCCCAGCTACTGGGTCTCCTTCCATACATCCCTGTCCATTGCGGGATCTTATGCTAGAATGTCACTTGTGCATGCACTTGTGCTGGGGGGGTTGACTCACTTCCTTCCTGCTGGCTGCTGGCACCTGCCTCCTCACCTCTGACTCCCTCAATACCCGCTATATTCAGCACTGTGCTGTACTTTTCCTCCCAAGCGGTGAGGACCAGTGGCTCCACAGTTTCTTCGCCTTTGCCAAGGTACTTCTGGTGTTGTTGAGACAGCAGTTCATGCACCCTGACACTGAGGTCATTACAGCATTCATGACAGTCCTCCCCATCACAGGGGACGCTAGCCATAGCTGCCACCTTCTGACTAATGGCATGGCAGATGGCTGTCCTGTGCTAATGTTTTCCTTTGCCTCATGCCATATAGCTCATCACTGTGAGCAACAACCTCATTGGTCAGGACCACCAGCACCCTTGCTAAACTTTGGTTTTCTGGGCCACCTTGCCTCTGATCCTCTCCTCAGACATTCTGGCGTGTTTCCAGGTCCGAATTGCTGCAGGAAGTGAAGATTGTGTTTTTCAAAATGGCCGTCAGAATGCTTCCATTCCTGCTAATAGTGCTTTTGTCGCCGACAGTAGCGCTATTAGCGCCGATTTTTCAGTAGTAACTCTTATTTCAGTGCAATTGTCCACCGGCTGTGGCATGCGTTCATGCCAGTTTCTGATTGTGGGATATATTTACCCACTCAGCAGTACTTCCCCACATCACCAGGCTGCATTTCAGCAGAAACAGCAAAATGGCTGCGCTGGCTCCTGTGAGTACCATTCCCTCACACCAAAACTGCGTTTTGCAACAACAAAAAGATGGCTGCACCACCTTGCGAAGAACATATTGGGCAGGAGGGAACAAGGGGGCACACTGAAAAAGCCTGCCAGTGTGTTGCTTACATGTACAAAATAATGGGAGTGAAAAAGCAGCATTGCTTTGCTGCAAGGTCAGAGTTCCCATTTAAAAAGGGAATATTTCACATTGAAAAGGAGGCTGCTCTGATGCTATTTTTCCCTTGTTCTTCATCACACTACCTTTACCAAAAAGACCCTGTCATACCCCGGCAATATTCACATTGTGCTCCTTCAGAAAAGGGCATTATTCCTGAAATGGCAGGCTGTGCCAGCCATATCTGAGAAAATCAACAAAAGCTTTACTTCAGCTGTACGGAAAAACGCTTAAACTTTTGCTACAAATTGTCATAAATCATTGCTTGATAAGAAATGTTAGCTTTCTCTGTGCACATGTCAAATCTCATGGAGACCTTTGCCTTGTACAGACTGCTGTGTAAAAGAAGTTGGCTACAGCTAGAGAATAATATTGGGAAGTCAGATGGAAAAAACGAATTTGAAAGGAAAATGCTAGCAGCTGTCACCACATGTGTAAACAATGGGATTTTACAAACCAGAAAAAAAATGCCTGTTTTGAAAGGACAATGTTGAGTAAAAACTTGTTTGTGCATAGCAATGTAAAGGCGTTTGTTGCTGGGGAAACAGATATGGGCTGTTTTATTCAACAGGCTTGTTTTGATTCAGGACAAAATAAAAGAAAAGAAAACTATTAAACTGCATTGGCTGAATTTTGCAAGCTACAGAACAGGTTTTTCCCTGCTGGCTAAGCTAAGGCTTCCCCCAAATGGAGCCACCATAAACTTCCAGGACACGAAAGTGATAATTGCTAGGTTGGAAACTTTGATTGACCAAGACAAAGAAAGTTCACACACTGATCAGACTTTGGTCTCGGCAGGGGCCTCTTATAATAGAAAGTTTGGGACACGAGGATGTGAAAAAGAAAATCACACCTCCCTGTGACTTCTACAAGAAGTTTCAAAGAAAAACTCCATGACAAAACCCTGGACCTAGAGGGGTAGCTTGGAAGCAATGCCCGTATATGGGGAACAATACTGAACATTTGTTTCCAAAGACTATTTTATAAATAAAACTTGCAAGACTTTTATCTTTGCCACAGGATTTTGCAAAAATGTGAAAAGTTAACAGTTTAAATGTGATTTTATAGACTTTCATTTAAGACGTCATAGGGCCTCATTGCGAGGAAGGCGGTAGGGGGTTAACGGGGCTGGTAGAGCTGCCAGCCCCATTAACCCCCAACTGCCACATTATGAGGTCTCCTCGCGGGACCCGCTAAGGATGCCTGGTAAAACCAGTGTCCTTAGGAGGTCCCGCGAGCAGACAAGATGCAAAAAAAGGGCCCGTCATTAACTGGCCCGTTGTTTGCATCCTCCCCATTCCCATTGCGCCCTATTGGGCTCAAATGGGAATGGGGATGTACGGGGTTCGGGTTCCCTGAATGGGGAAATACCGGGCCCTCCAAGATCGGAATGGCCCGGTATTTCCCCATTCAGGGAACCCGGGCCCGGTACCCGGAATGGGGGTAGCCATGCTGCAAATAGTGGCATGGCTACCGCCATTGTCGTAATGAGGCCCATAGACTTCAGTGACACATGGGAAATAGAAATGCCAGAGAACTGGGTATTATAAGGAACGTATCCATGATGCCATTGCACATTTTAATACTTACATCCCTTATGATAATCCACACCCATGTATAAAGTTATAGAATTTTAGGCCGAATATTTCATACTCAAAGTGACTAAAAAGTATTACAAGGGCGTAACAATGTCTAACAAACTGGAGGATTCGATGGCTATGCTATACAAAAATATGTAATCTGCCTATGTAATTGGTTAATATGCCACAACTGTACAAATGTGTAAATTATTTTCAGGTTGATTTTTGGCAAAAAGGTCTGTGGGAAGTATTCTCATCTCATAAATGCAACCTCATAAACTGAGTTACCTCCTAGCAGAGGTAACCAACATTGATTGTCCTATCCAGTGGTTTAGAGGTGTGCATAGCTAAGCCTGCCCACCATATAGTCTATGATGTCACTATGCATTATAAATAAGAGTCCCCAACAGAACTCTAGAATTTCCTGCGCCGGCATTCCTGATCTTTCACATTCATCCTGCCAGTCTCCAGATCCCACTGCAAAGCAAAAGCATAGCTGATCCTATCCCAGAAAGGCCAAATCTTTGTTGACCATCCCAGCAAGGATTCAATCCTGGAACCCCACTAAAAATCACAACATCCAAAGGGAGAAGTTGTGGTATTCTTTTGGGAAGCATCCTGAGACCAACCCTGCTTTTTGCCCACTAACTGCATGCACGCTGCAACCCTGCCATCCAGTAAACCAGCTGTACTTGCCATCCGGTGACCAGAATTGCCCAGCTGTTTGCTGTAAGGCGCGTCCGCCGTGTGGTGACCAGACCCATTTGGCTGTTCCAAAATTCCAAATCCAAGCGTGGAATGTAAGCATCTCCTCATCCCATAGAAACAGATGAGGCATCATTACGACCTGTGCGGAATGTGTTTAACGGCGCCGGTAATGGTGGCGGCGCCGTTAAACGCATTCTGCACTATTACGAGGTTCCCTCGTGGGACCCGATGTGGACGTCTGGTTTTACCAGACATCTAGAGCGGGTCCCGCGAGGGGACCAGGGAGCTAACAATGGGGCGGTCGTAATCGGCCCGTTGTTAGCTCCCGCACCCATTCCCATTGAGCCCTATCAGGGCTCAAATGGGAATGGGGAAGGTCAGGGCCTGAGTTCCCTGAGGGAGGAATTACCGGGCCCTCCAAACTCGGAATGGCCCGGTAATTCCCCATTCCGGGAACCCGACCTGGACATGGTTTTGGAGGCAGCCATGCCCTTATTAAGGGCATGGCTGCCTCCAAAGTCGTAATGAGACCCATGTTCTCCCCATCCTGACCCTTTTGTCTTTATTTCATTCTCTATGCAATCATATCTATACCCTGATTAATTGTTAAAACTGTTAGAATTCTCTATGCACCCTGTCCTTGACTTTCTAAGTGCTAGCGCCATCTCTCTATTAATTCTTAGATCATAAGTCATTAGCAATATTTTGATTAAATAAATAAAAGTTCCCTAAAGTAAAGGGATACACTGCATGAAGGTTTACAACTGCAGCATAACTTTGATATTCACGGGTGGTGTTCCTCTTTTCGTAGCCATTAAATCTAGTTTAAGTAAAATTTGCCTTCCATTTTAAAACCGATTTTCTCTTTTTAACTTCTCTATTTTCCTAAAAATTAACCTCATTCTACCTTCCAAATCTCTCTCAATTCACCACCTATACCCCTCAATTCACCTCCATATTGTCCCTGTGATATACATCTATCCCCCAGCCCAAAAACCACATTCAAATCCAGTGTTTTTCACCCACTTCTAAAAATAAAAAAAACTTTTTGCATTTAAAACTGCTTCTGTGTAAAAATGCAACTTTCCAACGTGTGATTTGACTGCACTGGGTTTTCAATTTCAAATCTGTTTTGTGAACTGTATGCTTTTGTGATACCTTACCTTCTTGGTTGCTAGTGATATAACATCCCTGATACTGTGACAAAACATATGCAAAGCATTATTTAAAAACACATATAATTAATTATTTATCAAAATCTGAGTGTCATTTTAGGCCTTTGCTATTATTTTGTGAGGGAAGGTCGGATTATGATTCTGTTTGCTGTCTCTTATCCTGCTGCTTCTTTCTATGCACTTGGAATTCGATTATTTGTGGGTTGAGGGACCATTGCAGGGGGAAACCTTAACTTGGCTGCTATCTATTCTAATTCAAAAAGTGCTCCTATTGAATTGTGCTTTGGATATGTTCTACTAGAAGGTTAACCAAGTGCATTGCTTCCACTCCCATTGTAATTATCACCCCATTGATGATTGCTGTGCAATATTAAAATGTATGTGATTTTTGGGAATTTTCTAAATAAATAAATATTGTATTTTTCACTAGCAGTCCTGGTTCCTGGTCCATTGTGACCCGGGGTATTTGTAAAAGGGGGTGTGAGACGGGTCGGGTATCGGCTCAATTTCAATTCATTGAAATTAAAGAAAAAGCATTCCTATTGTTCGCCACATCACAGG
Organism: Ambystoma mexicanum; assembly: GCF_040938575.1. Classification (NCBI taxonomy): domain Eukaryota; kingdom Metazoa; phylum Chordata; class Amphibia; order Caudata; family Ambystomatidae; genus Ambystoma; species Ambystoma mexicanum. Next base: position 328,720,315 of record NC_090923.1, on the reverse strand, counting down.
AAAAGTCCAAGTGTCCTGGTCCGGTGTGTGACGCCCGATTGGTATCCTTAACATGATACAGTGCTAATTCCGCCCACGACCCAGCTGTAATGCTATTTCCACTCAGTGGAAATTGCACTGGATTACCACCAGACTTGTGATGCGGCCCTAAATGCCTTCATCTGATTTATTTTTTAAATCGTGACTTCTGAATGCTCATTGACCTAGTTAATTCATTATGGAAAATGTTAACTCAGCCCTACTTTATGCAGTAAATGCATCTGCAACCATGTTCAGTAAACGGTGGGAATGACTCTGGACAACAGTGAGGGTAATAAGGTTCACTTGACAATGTACATGTGGCCAAGTGTATACAAAAATGTCTCAGAGCCGCTTTACAGAGAACAAACATGGCCAAATAGCCTGTTCTATGGGTAGGTTCCCACTCCGGAGGGTCTACAACCACATTTCAGCTTATGTTTTAGCTCACTGTACCTGGCATATCAAATGGTAGGTGTTCTTGTATTATTTTAGAAATTAGAAGACTTGAGGGAGGGACACGAGGGAGGAAACACCATAGGAAAGACCCTCTCCCCAAAGCGTTTGTATCATGCTGTTCTGACAGATACCTTTCTCTGGGAGGCCAATATAAAGCTTCTTGGAGGTGGTGTAGCAGCATTACTTTTACCATAACTTTTTGTATAGCTGTGTTCACGAATACAGCAGGCTAGAAGTCCCACAATAAGGCCTGCTTGAGCCCAACATATCCTGAGAATACCATCCTTTCAATTGAGATTCCAAAGGTCATCTCTGCGCCATTTAATTGAAGTAATGTCTTCCTCACACCTTTGCTTGAATGTTCCTCATCCATTATGCTCAGTCGCGCTATCATAATATCTCACTTCTTGCCCCTAAACATTGGAAGGCTCTTTTCCATTCCATGCAATCTGCGCTTATGTTCTTTTAATTCCGCTCTCTCTTGAAATCACATCTTCCTCTTCGGCCAACCTTGCATTTTCCATGCTATCAGGTAAGATTATACTTCTAATTATAGGCCATTGTTATTCTTCTCTTTTCAGCACTTAGGCACAAGCGATACATAAAGCAAATACAAATAAAATAATTAAATGATGTAGACTTGGTGGCTTTAGTATCCTTTCTTTGAGGTGGCCCATATCTCAAGTGCAATGTAATTGGCTGAGTTTATCCTTGTCAAGATGTCTTGATGAAGAAAGGCCCACAATCGGGAAGGCAAGCATTGTTACAGTCTGGATATTATTCAACTTTCTGTGTCAAAGTGTTCTAGAGCTGGTATGGTGGGCATAGGCATTGAGCATAGACTGGTATTGAGAAATGGACAATGGCATAGTCAAAGACGGGCTTGTATTATGTCAACAGACATGCAGGACTGAAATTGAGAAGGGATGACACACAAATGCACAAGGAGTTGGGTGTAATCCGCAATGGTGTAAGCCATTCTGAAACATGTTTCCTCTTGCACGGGGCCAGCAGAAGGCTGCCAGCATCATTTGGAGTTCCCTGAAATTTGACGATGGATGATGAAGTGAGACCTGCAGAAAAACACGTGCAATAATCTCGGAAGGAAAGCATGAAAGTCAACACTGCTAATGCACGACCTTCTGCGGAAAGGAAAAGCAACATTTGTTTGAAATGTTTGAACTGAAAAATCATGTTTCTTAATATACTGTGGGCCTCATACGAATTAGGTGGAAATTTGGAGGTAAATCCTCCCAAAAAACCCCTGAGGTATTACTGTTACCGCCACTTGGTCAGGTGGAATTTCTGCCTGATTACAAGTGGTGGTGGCTGTGTAATTCCCCATTTATTTTGGGTCCATTGGACCCAATGGGGCTACTTTTGCAGAAATACAACAGCAGAATTATCGCTGTGGTAATTCCTCCAATTCTGCCAATTTGTGGGCGTTGAGTGAGAAGATTTACCTCCAGGGGTTTGCTGGAGGTGAATCCTCCACTCAATAACAAAACTTATAATTTGGTGTAGTGATCAAATTGGTCAGTTACAGCCAATTTTACCATTTACCGCCTAACTCGTCCAAATAAGAAGAATGAGATAGAGGTGTATTTCAGGATGACAGGGATCTCAATAGTAGGAAGAATTGTCCTTCAGCTAGAAGCAGGGCTAATCATTAGTATTTCAGTTTTGGATTTGTTCAGCTGCAATCAGTTAGACCTCATACACGACTGAAATCTATGGGACAGTCGCTACGCTGGGAAATCTGAGATTTGGGTGATTGCATTTGAGAATAAGCCATGTACTATCAATGTATGAATTACAACCAATTCTTGATTATATCAAAAAGTGGCTGATAGAACAAATAAAATAAGGGGAGGAGGTTGAAACCCTTGTGTGAAGCCAAAGACAGTGTCATGATGGAAGATCTGCAAGTTCCAAGTATTATCTGCTTGGACCTCCCTGTCAAGACCAAGGATAGCCAGTCGAGGACTTCAGTGGACATGCATGTGGAGAGTATGGTTATCTGAATACCGTGATGCGCTGTATTGAATTCTGCAGAGAAGTGCAAGAGGCCGGTGAGGGAGCAGTGACTAGAGTGTGTTGCATCCAGGCTGGTATCCCACAGAGAAAGAAAATAAATCTCTCTCCCACCGCCAGGTTGATGGCTGGCTAAAATGTTATAGCAAGTACAACATCTTGGATTTGCATGGTGGCAGTGGCCTCAAGAAGCTCAGATAAGCGATCGAAGATGGCTATGGAACAGTGATTGGCAAGGTGATCCAAGTTTTGTTTCTTAATGAGAGGGGAGATGAATGCCTGTTAGAGTCACCCTGGAAAGGAGTTCTACTGAAATGCAAGACTGATGATTTGAGAAATGAACATAGAAAAGAACCAGGGAAGTCATGAATGACTGACACTAAGATGGGGTCAGCAAAGTAGTTGGGAGGCTTGATGGTATTCCGTGTAGCCTCAATCTCTTCAAGAGAAATGGTAGATACACTGAATTATGTAGACTGTATGGCATCTGATGAGGCTGCCATTTTGAAACATCTTGCTCAGCATCATATGCAGAAAGAGTCCTTTATTGTTTGTATTCGATGCCAAATCCCCCAGAATATTGTTACAGATTTTGCTTGAAGGGGCCAGAGGTCTTGAAATGGCACAGGGAGGAGGCTCAGGTCATGAACTACTTTGAAGAGGTCTCTGCCTTGTTATTTTCCTGATTTCTATCAACATAGCATTTTTTGTATATGGCTTGAAGACAGACTGCTCAGCTCTTTGTGCTGTATTTCGTCTTCAGCACGTTTTTTGTTGTTGTGCCATTTAGTTTGAAGCGTTCTGACCTTGCCTTTATATTTTTAAACAATGTAAGCAACACTCTTGTTGGTTTGATATACTTTGGCAGGAGCCGGAGTGTCAAAAGTAGTGCTAGCAGTACTTATAACTCTTATCTCTTATAACTCGCTTGTGGCAGCTATCAGAGTCAAGGGACCACTCTACCAAGGGGACTAAACCGGTGTGAGTGAAGCTTCTGAAATGGATGTGGGGAAGCTAAAGAGGGTGTGACTCAGTGAAACCTAGAGACTGTGGAGTGTGGGCTGCACAATAAATCTTGAATGGGACCAGTTGATGATCAGATCAGACTAGAGGAATACTGGGCAATGGAAGAATCGTAATCCACTCTACTGTCTATATTGTCTAAGGTGTGCACTTGATATGACATGATATGGCATTTGCTGTCCGGTCATTTGGTCGACAGACAATTGGTTGACAGACAAAAGGTCGAATTATTTTTTTTTTATATATATATTTTTCAGGTTTTCGTTTAGGAAAAAAAAGGGTTTTTAAGCAAAAAAAGGAGGTTGGGGGGGACCCATCAAAAAAAAAAAGTGAAAATACAAAAAAATAAAAATTCGACCATTTGTCTTTCGACCAAATTGCGTCGACCATCTTTTTTTTCGACCAAATGACCTGTAACCATGGCATTTATAACGTACCTATATACAAGTGTTTCAAGGCGCGAAACTTGAGAGTCTTTGGGCCCTGTGTCAGCAATGGAGAGATTGAATGTAGAAGCTAAAAAAGCAGTCGTAAAAGGGCTGGAACTAATTGCTAGATGAATATTGAATTCCATAAGAAGCAAGATCCGTTCCTTTAAGCAGGCCATTCCTGAAAGAATACTTGTGAACTAACTAATGTGTGTGAGGGAGGAGTGCATGGGAATGTACCTGAGTATGACTGATAAACAGGTGTGAGAGTAAATCTGTGTCTGTACTAGAATAATTATTTCTGAACCACCTAAAGAGATAGGAATGTTAACTAGGGATAGAAACTATTATGTCCTGGAGTAGACAGAAACCTCTCCAACCATCCCCCCTCTCACACGTACAAACAATATTTGTGATGGTGTAATCTGTTTGAATAAGCGAAGCATAATGTAATGTATTAACCCATCAATTATAAGCACATGTTTTTCTTATAATCCAATGATGAGGTTCATGTATAACTGCAATCATAAATGATGGTTGCATTGGTGATTAGTAGATGGAGTGCGAAAGAGTTGATCATTGTTCTACTGGTTTATGGAGCAAGTACAGCATTTAAATGTTGGCTGAGGTAGACACTGTTGAAATCTTGCTTAAATGGGCCAACACAGTCCTCAATATTGCCAATGTTATTAAGTTGCAAAGGCCAATGAGGTTGAAAAATGTCTGGGGACGCTTGTGGTCTCCTGCAGAAGGGCTAGCAGGTGGGGCTGGGCTGCCCCTCTTGGGGTCAGATTAGATTTGATGTTCATATGGGTTTTCCCGCGTGGAATGAATTGAGAGGCAGAAAAAACAATGGTCTGGAAGTTATGAGTCATTTCAACCCTTCAAGACATCCCTCTGTTTTGCGTATATTTATGGTTCATCACGTTTTGTTTCTCTGTACAATTTAAAAATAGGGCCTTTCCAGACGTAGGGGTATTTTGGACCCAAATAAAATGATGTCACCAATGTAGATAGTGCCCGAAGTCAGGCACCACCCAAAGAAGGTGAGAGTGCAGGTAATTATCCCTTTCAAAACTAGCAACTGAAGTCTTATGTGTGTCAATAATTCTTTCAAGCTATTTACTGGTTTAACAATTGATATTCTTCAACTAGAGACCACTGATTGACATATTAAAGATCATGTAAACAGTTCTAAAGGTTTAAGATGTTTGGCCACGTTCCTTCCCTTCTCGTGCTGAATCAGCTATGCACTCCATCTGGGCTAGCTGCTTATAAATACAATAATGCTTAGTGGGTTGCAGCTGAAATGCCTGGAAAATAGAGAGGCCACAGTGGCTCTCGTGTTTATTTATTTATCGGGCTAGCAATGTGGCTACCTGGAAAGTTCTAAGGCATCCCCAATATCGTAGAAAAATAATGATAATGCGTAATTAATACACCATTTCTTTAATCCCAGGTTGTATGTCATGCTCGACATAATTCAGGGACACATTTACAAATCAAAAAATCAAAAAAGTAATGTGACTGCTACAACAGAATCTGTCCACAGCAGAAAAGACACTGGACCTCATTACGGTTCCAGCGGTAACCCTGCCGGTGCTGCCGGCAGGTTGCCGGCGGACCCGTAAAAATTACTGATGCCTGACTTCGCAGTGCCAAAGGGCTATTCCAAATCTGGTGGCCGGGAAGTCATGCGCCAGTAATTTTGTTAGTCCTCAATCCCATGGAGTGCCATAGAACTCCATGGGAATGGGGACATAGGTACACCGGCACCATTAACAACGGTGTCAGTGCTCCCGTGAGAACTCTGCGAGTGGGTGCCATCCCACCCGGCAGGTCTGACAATGGCGGGCAGGAGGGCACCCGCCCGCGGAATTGTAGTGTGCCGGTCCGGAAAAAACGGTGCCGGTAGATTTAGCGTCAACATTGTTTCAGGACCGGCACTATTGTAATGAGGCCCACTGTATTCGATTGGCTTTCAACATTTGTTCTAATGACCAACATGTTAGGGTTCCCGCTGGTCTACAACATCGTACAGCAGTAAGGAAAGGCAGCTCTGAGGGATGTAGCCTTGATTTTCATGTAAAAGGAGACCAATTATACAAGCTGCAAAGGGCATCTCGAAAGTGACCCTTCACATTAACAAACCTACTGTTCACCACTTGCTTAATTCCAGTTGCATACTTTCAATATTTGTGTCTAGCTAGAAGTTGTTTTTTATGACTGGCCCAATGCAAAGAAGAACCTGAGTCATGTTTTTCTGTTGTAATGTGACTGCTGGTGTCTGCTGCAATGATGTAGTGTCTGGGGTGAAGACACACACATGTTTAACTACCTTTAAACAATGCATCAAAGTCCGGCTAGGATGTCTTAAGCAAAGGAGGAGCTCGCAGTAGCTTTGTAATGCGTAAATCTGTAAAACTCAGTGACATTTCCACGATGAACTTGAGGGCAAATCTTCAAAGAACCCGGCAATTGAGCTGTTGGAAAGGCTGGAGCCTTTGAACTGCAGAGAAGAAATGTATGCTGCATTAGTTTGATCTCTGCTCTTAGCCTGCCTTGTAATCTACAGGGCCAGCACATTTCTTACACTTCAGAGTACTGCTATGCTACGGTGACAGGTAGAACGCTTTTACACTCAATCACGCCATTTTACTCATAGACATGTGGCAAAGCCCTGTGTGCATTCTAAAAGCTATATCATAACGTCTTTCTTTTCACTCTTACCTGAAGACACTAAAAACGTGTTCCGTGTCATCAAATCCGTCGTCATCAAAATGTATGTTTTGCCTATTCCTTTACATGGATGATAGCGTTCTGCAAGTAAGAACGTGTGTTTGCAAAACATAGTGACTGTGTCCGCTTTTGCACAGTGAAAATATGACACTGGTCATATACTGTTCATCAAGCACCCGTCCAGTGTCGGTGGCATTAGGTGTGGCTGCATGTGTATGAATTTTTGTTTTTGTGGGATGAGGAGCCTGAGGTGGAGAGACGGGCCTAGGGAGATAGCCAGGGCTGTTGCTAGGTCTGGAAAAGACCCGGGGCTACGCTGATGTCAGAACTGTCGGGACTGGGGGCTAGCTAGCCTTTCGGCTGTAGCTCCTGAGATTCTATCCGGGGCTACAATCAAAAGATCAGGGGCTATAGCCCCCTTAGCCCCCCCCTAGCAACGCCTCTGGAGATAGCATATGTTAATTTGATGTATACATATAAATACATGTAGGGCAATATGCACAGCGAGGAGAGAGAGGCACGTGGGCTGCTGGTATCTCTAATGTGCCAGAGCACTGGGGAGTGGTGGGTTATTTTACTGAGGGGAAAAAGATGTCTTGGAGCAGAAGGCCCACCTGGTGGGCTGAAGGAGCACTAGTAGTGGTGAAAACCCACTGTAAACCCACTGTAATTATAGAATGACACAGGGGACAAAGCAGCACTGTTTTGTGGTTGCTTAAGGGAGCTGCAGGAGTAGGTATGAAGGGAGTATAGGGGCGCAAAAGGGGTCCATTGGAGTATACAATTGAGCACGATTAGGAAATAGGGACATTGGGTGGGAAAAGAAACACTGTATTTAAGTGTTAAGAGTGTTAAATGTTTGAATCAATTTCATAAAGCACTCGGGGCTTGGTTCCACATATTGCTCATTCGGTGAGGTTAAAGATCTGAATGCAGCAGTGTGACATTGTGAGCACACTCTGCCTTCAATACACAGACATCCATATATATATATATATATGACCATGGCCGTGTAGTTATGGTTAAGTTGCTGTTTCCATAGGAAGAGCACTTTTTGGGCTGCCTATAACTCCGCTTCCCCTGGACGAATCCTCACCACACTTTGCTGCAAAAAAAAGTATATATTTTTTTGCAAAGTTTGGTGATGTTTGGTCCAGGGGGGAAATTATAAGGGGGGGGTCCCAAAATGTCTTTTTCCCCCATAGACTGAATGGGGGAAAAACTTTGCGCACGACTACAGGCCAAACCGCTGGATGGATTTTCACCAAATTTGTGGCGTAGGGGCTTGGTCCTGAAAGCATGCTTTTGTAAATTTGATGACAAGCCGTGCAGTACTTTTCTTTAAAACGACCAAAAAGCAGGTCTCACAAAGTTAGTGATATGTATGTCTGCTCCGCGGTCACACTTCCCTGTTCGCTCCATGGACAAGATACCGATTGGCTAAGGGGCTGGCGTCATGACCGCAGACACGCGACGTCTCTGTTGATTGCCACTCAGGTGGTTGTGGGGAGGATCTGCAGTCCATGCACCTGAGAACACACTTGTCAACTGTAAAGTTATAAGCCAACATGAATTTTACATAGTGCGGTAGTTGTGGGCAGGACATTCAGTTTTGGGTGGATGGCTGCAGGCTGTAGGCCATACACCAAAGAGTGTAGACCCTGCCCACAAGCAGTGCAGGTTATCACAGTCATACATTTCAGCCACATATTCTATTATGTATCTGGCAGGTGTGGGCAGGGCCTAGAGTCCTGGGTACAAATTGAGTACATGCTACACTTATAATGTTTCATTGTATGGGTGTGTCACTCCTGTGTAAGCGACCATGGGTGTAATATGCTGCAGTGATTGTGGCCAGGGTGTAGAGTCTTGGATGCATGGCCGTAGGCCGTAGGCCATACTTCCAAGACTCTAGGCCCTGGCCACAACCACCGCAGCATATTACAGAAATTGATACAATTGTAGTATTGCTTATGGGTCAAATGGTTGTGGAGAGTGTGTAGATACTTGGCTGCATGGCCAAAGTGTTGTTACAAGCCACAATGGCCGTGATATGGTGTGTTAGTTGTGGCGAGAACTTACAGTGTTTGGTGCATGCCCAAAGGCCATGCACCCAAAAACAAAGTTATAAGCACTGCAGTTGTAAGCCACTATGGATTTCATACACTCGGCCATGCTCCCAAAAACAACTTTATAAGTATTGAAATTAGAAGCCACAATGGTTGCAATATGCTTTACTGTTTCTGGCAGGACCCTGAGTCTTGGGTGCATGGCCACAAGCTATGCACCCAAGCCTGCAGTTATAAGGAGTGAGGGTATAAGTGAACATGGCCATGCTGTGTTGTTGTGTTTGTGTGCATGTTCTAGTTTTTTGGTTGCATGGCTGCAGACCACGCACGCAAAACTAACCTTAAAAGTAGTGAAATTAGAAGCACCATGGTTTTGATATGTAGCAATGTTTGTGGTTAGGACCTATAGTGTGGGTTGCTTGCCCATAGGGTGTAGGTGCTGGGTTATACATCAAGAAAGCTCGGTCCTGCTTATAGTCACTGTACCATATTACTGCTATAGATTAGCCGTGTTGATTCGCATATGTATGAAACGACTATAATTATACTTACTGATTAATTTGTGCAGAATCCACATATGCTTTACATGACTGGAGTACTTGTCGCACCTAGCCTTTTTTAATTTCTGTGATAAAAGAAAAAAGCATGTCATGACGACTTCTTACATTGTATAATAGACAGTTTTTTTTTTACCCTCATACTTAGTTTACAAACCAGTGTACTGTGCATTGTGCTCATTTTCTGTGTTTGTTTTTGAAATCCTTGGGTCTGGGAGAAAAAAATATTTGTCGGATTAAAAAAAAACCTTCATTTGCTATGCTACAAACTATTTCTTTGCTTTCTTTGAGTGTTTCCTTGTTCTTTCTGATTTATGTTATGCTTGTAGCCTTGTTGCTATTTTGAACAGCAGTTAGATGCCTGTTGGCGTATTGTAACTGTGCATTTGTTGTTATGCTTCTGTGGTATTCATTTATCTGTGTTGTTGTTCTACACTCTTGGGCAGTTAGATACCTGTTGGCGTATTCTATCTGTATGTAGGCTTTAAATTAATATTTTGGTAATGTTGAAGTAGACATTAGTCATTAAATTTTGGCTTTAAGAAGATTAAATACGCATTTGTAAGATTAGCTGGCAATCTTTTCTTCAGAGTAATGGTGTTGTCATTACATTCCATCCATCCACATTTCTTCGTAATGTATGCAGTGTAGTGACCTGCATTGGTTGTAGCTCTTGCATGGTAGATTATACCTACTGTTGTAAAGGCTTTCTTTCCCAGCGACACTTGACCGTGTGTGAATCCGGTGAGCTTGCAGTTGTTTTTGGTACCATCTGTATTATAATGTAGCAGCGTAAGTATTATGTACTTACTATGAGTTTGTTTCACTAAGGTGGAGCGATTGTCTGAATTGCACATAGTACATAATCTGCCATGGTTTGCATTCTGTACTAGTTGCTGAAATGGAATGGATTCACAATTAGGTATGGATACATACACAAATCGCTCATTTGGGATTTGTTCCTGTATGACATTGCTACAGAGAGTGCATGTATGTTTCCATATGTATGAAATATGCAAGATTTCATTTATAGGTATGCTTTTGTTTTCCAGTACTTGTAGTAATTACATTAGAAATTCTTGTGGATCTTCCTGTGTGTTTATAGTGAATCTCACCATTCCGGAAAAGTAGTCCAATTCTTGTCTTATTCCATGAACACTGTACGTGCTGTCAGGATTGTTGAGTTTCTATGAAGGACTAACATTTGCAAACACAATTGGTCTGTACTGTGTAAGTAAATATTGTTAACCATTGGTGGCAATTGAAATAGAATATTCACTGCTACTTTTGCATAGCAACTTACACCACTTTCATTTGAAAATTTGAATGGACCAGCTAGTTCCGTTTCAGAGTGCTTTTTTCTGAGTTTCTCTTCCTTCTTTGAAGAAGTACCAGGTTTACTTTCCCTAATAGGTTCTTCTTTGCTTGTGGTAATTGATGAACCATTTCCTTCAATTCTTTTCTTTGAAGGATTTGCAATCAGATTCTGTTGCATTTCTGATAGAATTACTTTTCTTTGACCACGTTTTAATTTTTCTTGAACAGAATATTTTTTCAGATGGGGGGTGTACAGTGACCGCAGTCTATTGTATTCCAAGATGCAAGGAATATCAGCGGTCACTTTATTTGCATCAAAGTTGATTAGAAATAGACCGTCAATTGTACGTAAGTGTGATAGTGCTACGTAGCTCATGCCTTCTTTAAAGACTGTGTTTCCTATATCTATTAATGCTTTGTCTAGGGTAAGACCTTGGCATTTATGAATGGTGACTGCATATGCAAGAGTTAGAGAAAATTGTTCTCTGCGTACATGCATGTCTTTGAGCAGAAGGAATCGAGCAGTTGAGCGCCCTTTTCACTTCTGAAAGTTTGTCAAAGCGAATATTGACAAACTGAATGTTGCTGTCACGTGGATATGATTGAAAGCCAACAACTGTACCCAGTGCCCCATTAACTAGCCCTTGCTCCACGTCAAGGTTACGTTTCAGCATTACTCTACAATTTAAGGATAATTTTAATATTTTTTCCAACCCAACTGTGTTGGATATTGAAGTTTCTAAACTACTTAGTCTTGTTGTGGCTTGCTCACACATGGGTAGTGTCATACCATTTATGTCTAGTTTGTCTGTGGCGCAAATTTCAATTATTGGTTGCATTTCATTTTTTAACATTGTTTCATTGAATTTGACACAGCTTGCAAGAGTTGGCATTAAGGCCATACAATTGACATTTTTGTCCGCTAATTGTTCCATAACATCAGTAGCACAGGCATTATCACCGTAAAGTGTATGAATGTGCCGCTTTTTCAATATTGCTTGTGCTTCCTGAGTTAGTACACCAACTCTAATACTTTTTAGGATGTTGGCATAAGTGAGATCTGCAGATTGCTGCATGTTTTCTGTTAATTCTCTGTATTGGAAATGTTGCCAAAGGTGACATTTCCTATACTGCCAACAGTTTTACAGCAGAGTTTGTGTCCTACGGTTTTAAAAATAGGTTCCCCTTTCACTGGTGTCAATTGTAGAAGATCTCCGAAAACTATCATGTGTTTCCCTGCAATGAGTTCTTCGTAGTTTGTTTTAAGTACTTCTTGTAATCGAGGTGAATCACAGCCAACATTAGGTTGGATACCATGCTCACTTCATCTATTAGTAGCATTTTCATTTGCTTTAATACTCTGTGTAGTTCCATTGCAGCTTCTGCAGAAAGTTTGTAGTAGTCTAATTTGTTTTGGTGTTCTACTGGAAGAAGTAGTAATCGGTGTAAAGTGACACCGCCTATGATGTAGGCAGCTAAACCTGTGGGGGAAGTTATAACAGCTGATAGTTTGTTGTTTGTCAATTGCTGAAGGAACTTGCTGATGATTTTGATTCAGAATGTTTTTCCTGACCCAGCTTCACCACTGACGTACAGCAGTACTGGTTTGTAATTTTGGCAGGTACATTCTTTATTTTTGTGTTGTACACCATGTGCAATCTGTTTTGTTACATCGTCAAAAATGGTGCGCTGCTCTTTGTTAAGTTTTGCTTGTTGTGCAGTTAAGTCTTCTATATTTTTTTGATAGTGACACATGGTGTTTTCCACTTCTGTCATAGCTAATTCTGCCTCATTTGCTATTAGTGGCTGTCCTAGTGGTTCTTGACTTCCTGTTGCAGAAGGTTGACTACTGTCGTAAGAGTCCTTATCTAGTTGGGTATGAAGTTCTTCTTCGTGTTGCTGTTCATTGTGCAACTTTGCTTTGTACTGCGTGAAGTTCACATCGGTGATAGTACTTTCATTTGCTTTACGTAGCAGTCATAGTTATCTAGTATCTCTTCCTCTTTTCTCCATGGTTTAAAAGGTTGTAGTAGAGACATGTAATACAGTTCTTTCTGTTGAGGACTTTTTAATGACAATTTAACATGATTAATTAAGCTTTGTTTTGTAAGTTTCACTAAGCTGCCTTCACAATCTGTGACTGTATATCTGCCTTTGCATTCATCGGGTTTTATATTATTTTTGTATGCAAAGTTTTGAGCGATGTGGTATAGACACATGCTCTCCAAAGTGCTACTCCTGTTCGGATAGTATGTGTCCAGTAAAAAGTTTTTCAAAAATGTCTTCACTGCTGGGATCATTTCTGGCAATTGTTTCTATGTCCCCATATGATTTCAGAACTCTTTTTCTAGATTTAGCAGGACCAAGACTTAGCCATACTATGTTGTCTGATTTTCCGTACAAAGCAGTACCAGTTAAACGGTCTGCCGCTTCATAGGTGCCACATTCTCTATGAGAGAGCATTTTTATGCCTAGGCTGTACAATTTCTGAGATAGTGTTTTGTCTGATGATAACTCATCCCAGAGGTCTTGAAGCTCTGTTTTTTTCAGCTTTTGTTAAGTAGGCTGTAAGATATCGTGCAACAGCAGTGGAATTGTCTGCAATGTACTGCACATCTATGTTTGCATTCCATAAGAGGGTAATGATTGCATTGTAATCATTGATATATTTATATTCTTCGGTTCTTTTTATGTAGTATCTGTTCTTAGGTGATTTACTTTTCACACTATGTCGAACTGAAGACATGAAGTTGTTCACTTCACCTGTTTCTGTAACTCGTCTAGGGAAACCAAACCGGCATTTGGTGTAGCATTTCCCTTTGTTTTTATATTTGTGGCGACAATATTTGCCACAGTTGTGTCTTTGAAATTGTAAAATCTGCCCGTGTAGGTCACTATGTGTCCGTTGTGGAGGGATTTCACAAGTGACATATTTTTGGATGAACTGCAAAACAGTGGAATCAGAGTCCTGACCAAATTTAGGTGCACCTGTGATCCATAAAAGCATGTGAATATGTGGTGCTCCTCTCGCTTGGTATTCTTTTCTCCAAAAAAAGTGCTGCTCTTCTCCGAGGGGAGGAACAGTTTTATTGCAAATAAAGTGTAGCACAGCAATGAAATGATGATGGAAATATCTTGACACATTAACTGGATCTAGAGAGCAAAGTTCTCCAGGTGTTAATAAATGTATGCTGGTTTTATTGTTGTTTGATATTCGTAGAAAGTCTTCCCATGCATTTTCTGCACAACTTAGTGTAACAAACCAAGTTGGTGGTCCAAGGTTTCTGATCATACAACGTACATCTCTGTGCCGTCGGAACCAGTATTCTTTTGTACCACGCATGTTTGCAAACAAATTTGTTATACTTGTACTTTTGTATTAATTGTGTAGCTGACATATTTTGAAAGTGGGTTCCAGATTTCAAAATGTGTGCAACTCTGTAACGTAGGGTTGCTAATTCACTTTTAGATGGAATATGTATTCCACATTTTGTCTAAACCTGGGATCTTGCGAATACATTTGTAATGAGCGGTATTCTGATGCCGTAATTTGAGTGGGTCTATCATCGTACCTTCCACCTTTGCCAGTAGGAAATAGCCGTGGAAAAGCATGTGCTTCTATACTTTTTTCCCATATGCTCAATGGTGAACCTTTGGTTTGTTGCAATTGGTAAGTTTCTAGTGCATCATCTATGCTTTCATTGGAATATAATGGAAGAATTGTGTTCTGGTCCAAAAGAGTGGATACTGCAGCAGGATCCAGAAGTTCAAATTGTCCAGTTTCTGGTGACTGTTCAATTATTGCAGTTGTTTCCCTTAAGCTTTTTTCAATATTTATTTCCTTGTAGTATTCGTTATTGTCTTTTAGATATTGTAATGCTTGTCTAACTTTATGTAAGTCCACCAGTTGTTGCCACATTTTTTTGTCTTTGGTTGGTACACCATTTATCAACACAATTAAAGAATGCTCTATTGAACGTTGCACTCCTAGAGTGTGCACATTTTCTGTAAGATCTAATGGCAAATAAACTACTTTGCCATGAATGCCTTTCACCAATTCAGAGGGAGGTAATTTTGCTGTTTTTGGGTGAAGGCGGATAATTGCTTGAAATGGTTGAACTGTTTGAATTATGATGCTCTTGTACAAATTGGGGGTCGTTACAACCCGGGCGCAAACGGATAGCGGGCACCGGTAAGGACACCGGTGCCGGTAAACCCTTTGCCCCCTTTTCCGAGGTCCCTTTGCGGGTCCTTCCCTTAACGCCTGGTTTTAGCAGGTGTTAAGGACGGGACCCGCAAAGGGATACCGGCGTCAATAACGGTACCGTAATTTACGGTACCTTTATTGCCACCTTCCTCCTTCCCATTGAGCCCTATGTGGGCTCAAATGGGAATGGGGATTGACATTTTTAATGGGGACTTACCGGTTCAGCAAAGATCGGACTAGACCGGTAAGTCCCCATTGAACAAGGGCAGACATGGTACCGGTAATGGTGCTAGTCATGGCGCTAAAAGCGCCATGACTAGCACCAACCTCGGAATGATGCCCATTGAGTTGTTGCAAGGTTTTTGGTAGTGGGAACAATTCAAAATTATTTATGATAGCACGTGAAGGACTTTGGTTGTTGTCTAGTTATGTAGTGCAGAAACTACAACATATTAGGGGTTCACTTATTTAATATTTGTTTTCGGCTATAAGGTACAGAGCTAATTCAAACCACTTGGAATCTTCATTGTCTTCTATTTTGTATACTATGTCTACATTTTTTGTGTTCCTTTTGTAAAACGTTCTGCGGCAATACACACACACATGGTTTGGTATTTCAGCCGATGCACTTTAAAATGTTAGTATTTCTTTTTTCTATGTATGTAATGCAAAGGTTGCTATGTGCAGAAATGTTGGTAGTTTGTTCTTAAACTACTGCATTATGTAAGTGACTTTCACTTCCAAAATATTTTCTCTGGATACGGTCAATTTCGTCTTGTAGATACTTGGGTGTACCATGCAGAAGAGTTTTATTTAAATTGGCTAATTCTGAAGCTGGACTTTTAGCATAGTATATTTTATACACTAGATTTCTTACATTTCAATGATGTATTGTTATCCGTTTGATATCATGGAAGTTGCTTTTGCAAATAGGTCCAGAAATGTAGGCTCATGAATGTCCTTGCAGTCCTTTATATTTGCGCACTGGACAGGTATCCATATTTTTCAGCACTTTCATTTTATTTTTGTCTTTACCTTTCACATACTGATTGAGGAACTGACATAAAGATTTGAAAGATTTGTTAGGAATGGAACACATTGACGTGCACGGCCATTTGTATACTGGACGGTCTGATTCAGTCGAATCGGGAGGTAATTCTGAGTTTTCAGGGGATACTTTTCTAAGCAGTGTTTCTTGTTCCATGATAGTATTATTGATTTTTTCATATCCTCTTCCACTGCCATGGGTGGCAATTGTGTTTGTTTGATTTTGTTTGTATGCTTCTTCATTAAAATATGGTTCTGTGGTTGTAGTGTGACTCCACCTCCACAAATATGTAAGAAGTTATTTTTGTTCACATTCCGTTTATTGATAAGTTTCTTTTGCAGTTTGGTACTTAGTTTTGTTAGTGGTTTCATTCTATTTAACACCAATATAAACAACTTCCTTTTGAGAATGATTACACTGTCCACGAGAGCTTGTAGGATTATTTTTTTACGGTAGGTTTTAAGAGTTGAGGATGATTTCGGTCCTCTTATTAGATTCTAAAGGACTCTGGTGAAACATTTTGGCTAAAATACTTTTTTTACTATAGTTTCTTGTCACTATATCAGGATTAATAGTAGCATTGTTAGGAGTACTGGTAGCCGATTTTTTGTGTGGAGTTTTGTCTTTCGTGCCACATTTTGTTGGAGGAGGTAAAGTTTTGATAGTTGAAGCTTCCTTTGTTTTGCTAAATGACTGTGCTAGCTGTATTGTTCCAACGTTCTCTACAAACTCTGTTACAGATGGATAGTTAGGTTGGACACTTTCATTTTTATTGGCTCTATTTCTGCGATCCTTTCTACGGACTTTCTTTTTGGTAGGCATTCTTTGGGGTCTGTAGAAAAAATGAAGGCATGGTTTGGTGTGTTGTACAATGTATGTGTGCTGTGTGCATGCGTGCATGAGTTTAATGGGGAAGCTCTTTGTGGTGATGTGTGAATGTTTATTGGTCTCTTACAATGATTTGGGGAGGGTATTTTTCGGTTTGTACACTACTAAAATGTGCTTCTGATGAGAATACAAAGAGGTCTAGTGGTGAGGAGATGCATTAACAGTAAACCTAATGGCATTAAATTGAAACAGCAATTTCTTTTCTAGTACTAACATTGTAAGGCGTTTGTATGTTATTTGGGTTCCAAACAGACAGGGATTTGTGAGCCATTCTGCCGGTTTATCTGTGTTTAATAAATGGGAATTTGTGGGTAGAATGGTTCAGAAATCAATGTTTGGTTTGGTGCGCAAATTAAATACAGAACCCACACACTCTGTTTCAGGAATAGTTAGAATATAAAGGTCATGATGTACTTACTTTTTTTTGCAGAATGACCAGGTTTCTTCGTATATGTCATTTGCAATGTAGATGCTGTTGATTTTCAGGACAGTAGTCTTCACTGCAATTGTAAAAAGAAAAAGTTGGAAACTTTGTGTGTTAAAAGCAGTGATGTTACTGTACACGTTAACTTTGCATCTGTCGTCGGTAGAAGAAGAGTATTCTTCTTTGATATTTAACACAGTGCTTGTGTGCATTTCACTTCACTATGTGCTGCCTTTGTATGTTACTTGCAATATGTTAGTTGCAAGTGCTTTAGAAGTGAGTACAATTTTAAGAGTATGAAAATGCCTTCTTTCTTTTAAGCTCTGTTATGTATAGCAGAGTGGTTTGTAAGCGATAGCTCATTATAGTTGCTGGGAAAAATTCAGTAGTTTCTTATTATAAGTACGATTTCGAAAAATCGGGAGATCCTCAGAGGCCCATGTCACCACAGCAATCGGGAGCGTTTATTTTTCTCATACGATCGTATTGGAAGTAGCATTGATGTAGGTGGTACACAGTAAAAAATTGTGCCATTTTCTAAGGAAAAATCGAGTTTCGCAATACATAGGGAAGGTTGTAACATATGTATAGGTTATGCGGGAGACACTATGAAGTGGTGCGTTTTGTTAATGTACAATCGTACATCTTGCACTTAAAGGGGGAGCGTTGGTATGTATTGGCTATGCAGATTTAGTGGCATTAATTTGTTTAAATGAAATCACACGGGTTGTACATGTTCTCTGATTAAAATATGCATACCTGTACTTTATACGCATGCATGTGCGCATTGATGGAGCTGTAAGTAGAAATCCGCGACACTTGTACAATATTTTTCGAAGTAGGTGCTTTGCAATGATATGCGCCTTGTACTCAGAGTGATCAATAGTACATTTGAAGTGTGAAATTCTGATGACGGAGTTAGATGTACGGATGTTTAATCTGATTGGTGGATGGTTGTGTGACTGCTTAGCTGTGTCCAATGAGGGAATGGATTCATGAGTGATGTGGAAAGGGTAGAAGGACTAGTTAAGAGTTACGTGCTGAATGTACACAACACTTGTGCGCGGGTAGGCCATGTCACATACGGGTTTCTACAGCAAATCTAGCAATGAAAGGGAACTGTAGCCATCAGCCAATCAGATGTTCCCATTGCTCTTTTGTGTCGAAAGACGGTGCATATACTGAAGATGGCAGAGGTTCAGAGGGTAAAAGTTTCGGTAGTTGGAGATATTTTTGTGCATGGTTTACTATGGCACTATGCCAAAAGTAGGAATGTAGCGCACCATTTCGATATGAGAGGAGTAGAGGTGGTGTGGAGCGCTGAAACTGATTGCAATGTTGCGGCAATTCTACGGGTTTGCACCGAGATGCGTGCAATGACCACTCCTCATGTGGTGGATTTGCACTATGGTGCTTGTCATTTGGGCTACGTCAGTGCCCGTACTTTGGTGGACGATTTGGAGCAGTTGGTGCAAGCAGTCATGAACATATTTCCAACTGCGAAATTAATTTTTTCTGGCTTACTCCCTAGAGGTAAATGGGACAACAGTTCTGTTTTCTGTCCTGATCAAGGAATTGGGAGGTGAATCATCAATGGCGGCTTGCATGCTTTCATGTTACGCGCTGGTACGTTTTTCTGCAGCCACAAGAACATTATTCCCAGTAATTTTGAAGCAGATGGTGTTGCGTTATCTTCTTTGGGAAATGCCATGTTCTTTTGGAATGTGAGG
Source organism: Ambystoma mexicanum (assembly GCF_040938575.1). NCBI lineage: Eukaryota > Metazoa > Chordata > Amphibia > Caudata > Ambystomatidae > Ambystoma > Ambystoma mexicanum. The sequence goes on along the minus strand of NC_090923.1, from coordinate 328,701,374 downwards.
CTTGCTTTGGAGAAGGTTCTGTAATGGTTGTACGAGTATAGTAAGAAGAAAAAATATTTTAAAAAAATACAAAATAACAGATGTCTGTAAGGCATCTGCCCAAAAAATAAATAAAGAAACGGCTCCTTTCAGAGCCCACCGTAAAAGGGGAAAAGGGGAATAATATTTAAATGTACAGTCCTCACGCTCTCATCCTGTACGTGTCCGCGAACATGACAGTAGTTTGCCGGAGGCGCCGATTGTGGGTTGGAGACGCATGCAAATGAGCATGTGCGAAGCGAAGGATTGGACAGTAAAGTTCAGTGGGTGTGTTTTGTATGGAGACATTTAGTGAGAACGTGTTTCCCCTGACAGGAGACCTGACAGCCATGGCTCTGTGTGCTCGAAAACAGATTATCTGGATTTTGGGAGACTCATGGATACATTGGTTGAAGGTACATGTTGAAAGTGGCGGTCTATGTGCAGATCTTGGATTTCCTAATGTAGAAGTGCACTGGCATGGCGTGCATGGAATGAGGTGGCTGGACTTGGTACCTCTGTGTGCAACTTTACAGACAGAGCGTCATCCGGACATACTTATTATTCATTGCGGTGGAAACAGTTTAGGCCGTGTGTCTGGAATTTCTTTGCAATTGGCAATGAAGGAAGGACTTGCGAAGGTCATGGACATGCTTCCAAATCGCCAAATAGTTGTTTCCCGTATAGCATAAAGGCAGATATGGTTGTGTTCCTCTGCATTTGGTCCACAAATGGAGAAAGCAAGGCGCAATGTGAATAAGGCTGTTTGTGCCTTTCTAAGAGATGTTGGCAGGTCCTCATTCCACAAGGAAAACATTTTGTTTTGTAGTTCTTTACTTTTTCGTAGAGATGGAGTCCATCTCACATATGCTGGCATTCAGATCTTTCTTCGCAATGTACAAAAAACGCTTTGCAATTTTTTTTTACATAATAGTCACCTATTTCACAATCCGTTTTTTTCTAACATAAATTTCTTGAGGGCTACACACCACCACCGAAAGGCTCTTTTCAGAGCCACCACTTACTCCCAGCAAAAAGTCAATTGGTTTTGTTATGCTTACCCTGTGTGTCCTACGACTGTCCACAGACTTTTAAAAAAATGCATGGGGGCCTATAACGGTCACTTGATAGTTTTATTGTTTAACTGAGAAAGGCGGCTCTGAAAAGAGCCTTTTTATTATTTTTTGCATTTTTCCACTTTGCTACTTTTGACGACACGAGACACTAGGAGAGGAAGGCAAAGGAAAGTAAGGAAGGGACACCAACCACGGGGATTAGAATGGGCAGATGGAGAAAGATATATGGTGGCCTTTACTTAGGTAGGGAGCAGTTTTTCTGGTGCTCTGTGACCGTAGCCTCAAGAGCACTTCGAAAACTCTCCCCCCTGCAGAGTACGGTATCAAAATACACACACAATATTGTGACCCTCGAAAGGTAAGGGTCAACAGCATTGCAAATGGCTTGTGAGGCAGTGTGATGCTGAAAATGCATCGGAGGGACAGGGCCTCTGTATCCTTGTCCTTTACTGCATTTTATCGTGTGTTCGGTCGTGTTTTCCGCGTAGGAGTTCATGTGGGACTCCTGGCGGTGCAGCTCTCTCTCTTTTGGTTTGGTGAACGGACCCATGGGATACCCTTATGGCACCCATGGGTGGGGGTACAACCCTGTGCACCTAGTGTATGTTTATGGGCACCTGTGGGTGGCCCACAGAGCAGGGTAGGGGCTGGTGGCAGCTCCATGCTGAGTTTGACAGGTGTGCGGAATATCCTCCATTTTGGGATACCCCGGCCCTGCCATTGGGATCCGTTGATTCCTGATGAAAAACAAGATGGCCCCGGTGGCCTCTTGCTTTCTATTACCCATTACCTTGTTTTCCCAAAGTCCTGGGAAGCCCTGACTCTGTCCCTTCCCCCTGACTGGCTGTTGGGTGGAAATGCCATATATGGTGTTGTTGTGAAGGCCCGGCCAGACTAGCTGGAGCCTTCCCTGTGATGTATGTTGTGGGTACCTCCTGTGGGTGGGACCTGGGTGAATGGAGTGTGGGACGAATATGCATTCTGTGTTGTGGATGTCTAGTATCTGGTGGTTGACACAATGACTGAGACAACCCTGCCCGAAACCGGTATGAATGCAGCTTGGAGTGTTGAATGCCTCGGTACTTGTCCCAATACACATAACTTGTTGTGAGTGTCTGGAGAGCAGTGAATGGCCTGAATACCCTGTGTGCCTGATTGGCTGCCTGCCTGCATGAATGCCCGTAGTCGTGATTGGATGCTTGAGTGTGACCCAGCGGAATGAATGGGAGATCAACAGTATATCTGGGGATCTCTCACTGCTAGGAATCGTGTTCAGAAGCTGAAGTCCACTACGACGAGTAACTGGAGTAACTGATGCTTGACCTTGAAGCCCTGCTGGACGAGAAGAATTGCTGTGGCTCTTATTCACAATCTGAAAGCTGCTGTGCCTCCAAGGACTGACCCAGAGAGGACCTGGTAAGGCGCCCTCTTCCCGAGCTACGAGGGACCATCGTGCACCGCTGATCTTTGCCAACGCTCCCTGGTAGACAGACCTTCGACAGGCTGCCAACCCGATACGGTGACTGCTGCGGAAATCCAAGGAGAAGCATTCGGACTGTTGTCCGCCACTGTCGACGACCGCTGTCGCCGACCGGAGCCGCCATGCTCCCGTTTGCCTAAGAACTTCAATTGATCATCGGACGCTCTCGTCCGCATCGTCCCCCGCTTGTCTCCCGCTGGAGAAGGCCTGACCGTTGACGCGCTGAGGAGCATCCACCGGTGGGTTTCCCGCTACCTAAGGACCACAGAGACGCCGACGACTCGACGCCCTTGCTGGGCCACAGTTCTTCATCATCTCTTTGCGGTCCAGAACTATCGTCATCGAGGTGCCCCGCATGCCTCTTCCTTGCAGGACGCCAACGCTCTGTCGTCGTCGACAAGCACCGTTAGGAACGAAGCTGCCACTTCCCTGCCGTAGTTCACCCTGTTCACCGTCGGACAACCCGTTCCTCCCGCCGTAAAGGGAGGGCACTCAAGAAGGGCCGTCGATTCCCCGACACCGAACACTAAGTTCCCCGACACCTCTCGATGTTCCGTGACTCCCGCCTGAAAGGGAGGCACTCAAGAAGGATCGGTCGACGCATCGTCGGAGAACTCTACTCCACCAGGTACATTGGGGGGGGGGGTAAATCCTTAATAGGAAGAAGTGAGACTATTGAACATATGGACTGGGCTTGTGCAATATATCCTAATTTTACAGGTTGTCCAGGTGGGGGAACTCCACACAGAACTGTGCCCAGCGGTAGGGGTCAGCGTTCTGCCTATTGTTTCAACCATCTTACGTTCCTGCCTATCTCTATTGCTGGTTTCCTCGTTATTAATCTGTGTGACATTTTAACCGTACAGTTGATGCACTTTAATGAGATTCGATAACCTTAGTGGTACCACTTTAGAATTGTATATATTTATCATTATTGACTTCCAAGTACAAAGTGCGTTATTGTAATCATGTACATACCTTTGAATATTAATTATATAAAGACTGTGTTTTCAGTAATACAGTGTGTGGACATTCCTTTGTGGGGGTTCGGGGACTACACTGTACTTAAGAACCAGCCTGCATCACCTCCTGAGAAGCTAGTCCTTGATTGCTCGTCCATTGCTATAGAGAATCTTGGCTGGGGTCTTCTGTGCCTCCCCTCTACCATATAGAGAGCAGAAGTACAGATACCCCCTACCAGTCTTTACACTGGTGGCAGCGGTGGGATTCTTATTGTTTTAAGAATCAGTGTGTAACCGTGCCACTTACAAAATATCTGCACTTTATTAGATTAAGGTTTGGGTGTGTACAAAATAACTGCATTACAAGCAATGGAGTCTATTGCGAATGGTAAATTGACTCGGATGAGCTTAGAGGCTCTCCAGAGTGCTTGTGAAGCCAGGGAGTTAGACTTTGTGGATAAGTCTAGGGCTGAGCTGATCGCTGCCCTGGTGGACTACCAGACCGATGGTGAAACTCTTGATGAGTGGGGAATGCAACCAATGAGGACTCTGCCCCTGGGGTTTCTACTGAATCTGTTTCTGGGAATGCCGCCATTCCTGCTGCCTCTGTTCCGAACCCCAGCAATTCCTTGGAACTTGAGTTATTAAGGATGAAATTGGCCTTTGAATATCGCAAGTTGGAAATAGATGCTGAGCTTAAGAAGGAGGAGCTGGCTCAACAAGTTGAACTCAAGAATAGGGATCTTGAACTCAAAGACAAGGACACTGAATGTCAGAGAATCCAGCTAGAGAAAGCTTGAGTGGAGACTTCAGCGAAGCCCAGTGAGAGTGTCAGGTCCCCAGCAACTAAATTTATGAAGGATTTGGTTGGTGTGTTTTCGGAGGGTTCTGATATCCTCCAATGGATTGAAGCGTTTGAAATGGTTTGTGCAATTCATGATGTTGACAAAAGAGATTGGGCTAAGTGTTTGCTAAGCAGAGTGCCTCAAACTGGATATGACTGTATTCTGAAGCTGAGTGTGGAAGAAAGGGGTCAGTATGAGTGTATGAAATCTGCTTTGATTGCCAAGTTTGGCAAGACGCCTACCCAATACCTTAAAAGGTTCAGGGATTTTAAGAAAAGAGAGAATGTGTCTTGGGTTGACTGGGTGAGTGCTGCGCACATGAATATGATGGGGTGGATTGATGGTTACAAGGTGAAAACCTTCATTGAATTGTCCCACCTATTGTTTTTTGAGCATTTTTTCTGAAGCCTGTTCACTGGAGCTGCATCAGTATGTTGCTGACCAGAACATTTTGGATCCCTTTAAGCTGGCAAGGTTGGTTGACAAGTGGGTCTCCCACTGGGTGTCCCCTAGGGACTCCAGTGGGAAGGACAAGGACAAAGAAAAGGGGGCCTCTCAGAAAGCTGAGGAGTCCCAAAAGCAGTCACAGTCGAATAAACCTAAACCCTCCTCTCCTAAAACCCAAAAATCTAGTGGGGATAAGTCATCTGTGGGTGGGAATAAGAGCAGTGATCCACCTGCTGCAAAGCAGGCTCCCGGTGGTTCCAGTACCGTACCCCGCACTCCCGGCACTTGTTGGGACTGTGAGGCTCTGGATCACAAAAGGGGTGACTCCAAGTGTAAAGGTAAGTCACTTGGAGTACAGGCTGTCAACCTGACCTACCCTTACCCCATGTCTGAGGTGGAGGCCACTGTCCTCCCCTCCTCTACAGGGATCACCTTTGGTGCTCCCGTAGAGATTTCCTTAGTGTCCCTTGGGGCCTGGGACCCGTACGCGGAAGTACTGGCGACTATCCCACAGAACACCCGTAGATTTTTAAGAAGTGTCCTCCTGAATGGCCAGCCTTCTACTGGTTTGAGAGACACTGGGGCAAGCATGACAGTGATGGACAGGACCCTGCTCAAGCCAGAGGACTATGTAGATGCTCCTCTGAGAACTACCAGGTTAGCTGGTGGGCCTCCCAAATTATCGCCTGTAGCCCGAGTCACACTCGTAATTGGAGACAAGACAGAAAAGCTTCCTGTCCTGGTTCAGGACAATGTCCCAGCTAACATTCTGTTAGGTAACGATCTAGTCGAGTTGTGATTGTTTGCAGATGGTCTTCCCATGACTGCTGCCGCAGTCACTAGATCACAGGTGACACCGGGTCTGGCTGTGAGTCAGGTACCCGAGCCAAAGGCGCGGCCTAAGGCACAACGAAGGAAGAGCAAGAAGGCCACCTCTGTGGAGGGAGCTCCTTCTCTTTCTGCTGTTCCTACAGCACTCATTGGGATCCATGCTCCGGACGGGCTGGGTCTAGTGGTAAACCCCGTCTCAACTCCTGTGGGAGAAGAGCCAGAAGACTCTCCTGTGGGAGAGGTCCTCAACCCGGAGGATCATCCCGATCTTCAACGCTTGTTAGCTGAAGGGGGACCCTCCTGGGCAGACTTCTGTAAAGGACAGAGAGAGTGTCCCTCTCTCGAGGGTCTGAGGAAACAGGCCCTGTCCCAGGCACAAGGAGAAGTACCTAGGACTGTCCGGATTTATTTGGAGGGTGATCTCCTTATTATTGAGCCCACTAAGCCTGAACCTGGTGCCCTCAAGAGGTTGGTGGTACCCCAGGTTTACAGGTCCTTCCTACTGCAGTTGGCGCATGAGGTGCCCTTGGCTGGTCACCTTGGTACCAAGAAGACTAAGCAGAGGCTCTCGGCCCATTTCTACTGGCCTCGGATGTGAGTAGAAGTGGAGTCCCACTGCAGGACCTGCCCAACTTGTCAGTTGTCTGGCAAGACTGGAGGCAGTGTCATTGCCCCACTGCAGACATTGGCAGTGGTTGGCACACCGTTTGAGAGGGTGGGCATCAACATCGTCGGTCCCCTTGACCCTCCCACATCAGGTGGACATCGGTTCATCCTGGTTTTGGTAGATCATGCCACCAGGTACCCTGAGGCTATACCCCTTCGGACTGTTATGGCCAAGGTGGTTGCACAGACTCTCCTGGGCATTTTCACCCATGTTGGATTCCCCAAGGAGGTTGTCTCTGACCGAGGATCCAACTTCATGTCTAGTTACATGAAAACCATGTGGAAAGAGTGCGGGGTAACATACAAGTTCTCCACTTCTTACCACCCCCAGACCAATGGTCTGGTTGAGAGATTTAATAAAACTCTCAAGGGCATGCTAGGTGCTTTGGAGGAGCCCCTAAGGAGGAAATGGGATCTCCTCCTGCCATGCCTGCTGTTTGCTTACAGAGAGGTACCTCAAGAAGGTGTTGGTTTCAGCCCCTTTGAGTTACTCTTTGGACATCCCGTGAGGTGGCCCCTCGCCTTGATCCGAGAAGGTTTGGAAGCCACACCTCCCAGTCCCGCCAAGCAAGTAGGGGACTATGTGTTAGGCCTCAGACGGAGGATGGCACTGATGATTGGTCAAGCAACGGAAAATCTCAAGGCCAGCCAGGAATTGAACAAATACTGGCATGACCTTAAAGCGTTGCAAGTGGATTGGACTCCGGGACAGGAGGTCCTCGTTATGGAGCCTACAAAGCCTCGGGCATTGGCAGATAAATGGACTGGACCCTTCAGGATAATCTCCAAGATGGGCGAGGTCAATTACCTGGTTGACATGGGAATCCCAGGGGTAGCCCCTCAGGTATTCCATGTTAATAGGCTCAAGCCTTTCCACAGGCGAGCAGAAGTCTCATGTCTCTTGCTAGCTTCAGAGCAAGAAGAGGATGAGAGTGAGCCCCTTCCTGATTTGCTGCATAGCAACCCTCAGAATGGCTCAGTGGAGGGAGTGCATCTCTCTCCAGATTTGACAACCGAGCAGCAGAGGGCCTGCAGTACTTTGCTCCAGCAGTATGCCTCTCTGTTTTCACTGACGCCAGGCCTTACAACTTGGTGTAAGCACGAGATTGACACTGGTGACAGCGTGCCTGTCAAGAGCAGGAGCTACCGAATGTCAGATACGGTTAAGAACCACATCCAGGCTGAGGTCACCAAGATGTTGGATATGGGTGTTATTGAACCCTCAGCCAGTCCCTGGTCCAGTCCCGTGGTCCTTGTCCCCAAGGCAAGTTCCCAGGCAGGTACCAAGGATTGGAGGTTCTGTGTGGACTACCGAGGAGTCAATGCCGTCACCAAAACTGACGCACATCCATTGCCCTGGGCTGATGAGCTCGTGGACACCATATGTGCTGCCAAATTTGTGAGCACCTTTAACCTCACCTCAGGCTATTGGCAAATAGCTCTGACGGACCATGCCAAGGAAAAGACGGCGTTCTCAACACCAGAGGGACTCTACCAGTTTAGGGTCATGCCTTTTGGGTTAAAGAATGCCCCTGCCACCTTCCAGAGATTGGTCAATCATGCTCTCAGTGGACTGGAAGCCTTTTGTGTGGCTTATCGAGACGACATTGCCGTCTACAGTTCCACTTGGGAAGAGCACTTGACACATCTGGGTAGAGTGTTGCAGGCCTTAAAAAGGGCTAACCTCACTAACAAGGCCACCAAGTGCCAGATAGCTCAGGGGAAAGTCACGTATCTTGGTCATGAGGTAGGAGGGGGTCAAATCCAACCTCTCCCCAGTAAGGTACAGGATGTACAGGACTGGGAGACTCCCACTACTCAAACCCAGGTGAGAGCCTTTTTGGGCCTCACCGGGTACTATCGCAATTTCATGGCGGACTATGGAACCATAGCTGCACCACTGACAGCTCTGACTTCACCCAAGCAGCCTAGGAAGATCAATTGGACTGAAGACTGTCAGAGGGCCTTTGATGGCTTGAAAGAAAGTCTGTGTCGGGCACCCGTGTTGTGTGCGCCTGACTACAGCCAACCCTTTATCGTCCAGACGGATGCCTGCAACACCGGAATTGGAGCTGTCTTGTCCCAATGACAAAGGGAGAGAACATCCTATCATATTCATCAGTAGACAACTCAAGGGTAGAGAACTTAGGTGGGCTACTGTTGAAAAGGAATGTTTTAGTATAGTTTGGAGCCTTAGGCGTTTTAGGCCCTACCTTAAGGGGTCTACCTTCAAGGTCCAAACAGATCATAAGCCCCTGAAGTGGCTTATGCAGATGAAGGGTGAAAACCCGAAACTGCTCAGGTGGTCCATTAGCCTGCAAGGGCTAGACTTCACCATAGAGCACAGACCAGGGAAGAGTCACGATAATGCAGATGGCCTTTCCAGAAGGTATGTTGACCGTCTGGATGAGGGTGTCTATCCCGTGGGAGATTAGTCACCCTCCACCTCAGTCTGGGGGGGCGACTGTGATGCTGGAAATGCACGGAGGGACAGGGCCTTCGTATCCTTGTCCTTTACTGCTTTTTATCGTGTGTTCTGTCGTGTTTTCCGTGCAGGAGTTCATGTGGGACTCCTGGCGGTGCAGCTCTCTCTCTTTTGGTTTGGTGAACGGACCGTGGGATACCCTTATGGCACCCATGGGTTGAGGTACAACCCTGTGCTCCTAGTGTATGTTTTTGGGCACCTGTGGGTGGCCCGCAGAGCAGGGTAGGGGCTGGTGGCAGCTCCATGCTGAGTTTGACAGGTGTGCGGAATATCCTCCATTTTGGGATACCCCGGCCCTGCCATTGGGATCCGTTGATTCCTGATGGAAAACAAGATGGCCCCGGTGGCCTCTTGCTTTCTATTACCCATTACCTTGGTTTCCCAAAGTCCTGGGAAGCCCTGACTCTGTCCCTTCCCCCTGACTGGCTGTTGGGTGGAAATGCCATATATGGTGTTGTTGTGAAGGCCCGGCCAGACTAGCTGGAGCCTTCCCGGTGATGTATGTTGTGGGTACCTCCTGTAGGTGGGACCTGGGTGAATGGAGTGTGGGACGAATATGCATTCTGTGTTGTGGGTGTCTAGTGTCTGGTGGTTTACACAATGACTGAGACAACCCTGCCCGAAACCGGTATGAATGCAGCTTGGAGTGTTGAATGGCTCGGTACTTGTCCCAATACACATAACTTGTTGTGAGTGTCTGGAGAGAAGTGAATGGCCTGAATACCCTGTGTGCCTGATTGGCTGCCTGCCTGCATGAATGCCCGTAGTCGTGATTGGATGCTTGAGTGTGACCCAGCGGAATGAATAGGAGATCAACAGTATATCTGGGGACCTCTCACTGCTAGGAATCATGTTCAGAAGCTGAAGTCCACTACGACGAGTAACTGGATAGACTGATGCTTGACCTTGAAGCCCTGCTGGACGAGAAGAATTGCTGTGGCTCTTCTTCACAATCTGAAAGCTGCTGTGCCTCCAAGGACTGACCCAGAGAGGACCTGGTAAGGCGCGCTCTTCCCGAGCTACGAGGGACCATCGTGCACCGCTGATCTTTGCCAACGCTCCCTGGTAGACAGACCTTCGACAGGCTGCCGACCCAATACGGGGACTGCTGCGGAACTCCAAGGAGAAGCACTCGGACTGTTGTCCGCCACTGTCGACGACCGGAGCCGCCGTGCTCCCGTTTGCCTAAGAACTTCAATTGATCGTCGGACGCTCTCGTCTGCAACGCCCCCCGCTTGTCTCCCGCTGGAGAAGGCCTGACCGTTGACGCGCCGAGGAGCATCCACCGGTGGGTTTCCCGCCACCTAAGGACCACAGAGACGCCGACTCTTTGCGGTCCAGAACTGTCGTCACTGAGGTGCCACGCACGCCTCTTCCTTGCAGGACGCCAACGCTCTGTCGTCGACGAGCACCGCTAGGAACAAAGCTGCCACTTCCCTGCCATAGTTCACCCTGTTTCCCGTCGGACGTGCGACGACCCGTGACTCCCGCCTTAAAGGGAGGGCAGTCAAGAAGGGCCGTCGATTCCCCGACACCGAACACCAAGTTCCCCGACACCTCTCGACGATCCGTGACTCCCGCCTGAAAGGGAGGCACTCAAGAAGGATCGCTCGACGCATCGTCGGAGAACTCTACTCCACCAGGTACATTGGGGGGGTAAAACCTTAATAGGAAGAAGTGAGACGATTGAACATATGGACTGGGCTTGTGCGATATATCCTTATTTTACAGGTTGCCTAGGTGGGGGGATCTCCACACAGAACTGTGCCCAGCCGTAGGGGTCAGCATTCTGCCTATTGTTTCAACCATCTTACGTTCCTGCCTATCTCTATTGCTGGTTTCCTCGTTATTAATCTGTGTGACATTTTAACCGTACAGTTGATGCACTTTAATGAGATTCGATAACCTTAGTGGTACCACTTTAGAATTGTATATATTTATCATTATTGACTTCCAAGTACAAAGTGCGTTATTGTGATCGTGTACATACATTTGAATATTAATTATATAAAGACTGTGTTTTCAGTAATACAGTGTGTGGACATTCCTTTGTGGGGGTTCAGGGACTACACTGTACATAAGAACCAGCCTGCATCACCTCCTGAGAAGCTAGGCCTTGATTGCTAGTCCATTGCTACCTTAAAGAGAATCTTGGCTGGGGTCTTCTATGCCTCCCCTCTACCATATAGAGAGCAGAAGTACAGACCCCCCCTACCAGTCTTTACAGGCAGCTGGAGGGATGCGCTCCCCCACAGGAGTGTGTCTTGTGGTGAGAGGATCAGACACGGAGGATGCTGTGGAGGAACTCAATCTACTACGTTCTTCGCATGGCACCACCTTGCGAATGGCCGCACTGTGGAACTTAGTTAGGTGGCGCTTCATGGTTGTCATACCAAAGCTGTACGCACCAGGTCTCCCGCGACTGAGCACCAACTGGCAGCGATTACACTTGACAAAGTTTGCACGTGCTTTCGGTACATTCCCTAAAACAGAAAACAACCGCCACACCCACGACTCTCGCCGAGTGTTAGTAGTGCAGATCTCCTCCGCCTCATTCTCTTCTTCCTCTTCTTCCTTGATCTCTACATCCTCACCCATATATCCCTCTGCAGGCCCTTGTGGAGGTGGTGGCGGTGGAGGGTTTAGGGGTGGTGCTGAGGCTAATGCAGCAACAGCAGCCATGGATGCCATAACGATTATTTACCTAATGGTCGCTACAGTAGTAAAGGCAGCACACCTCTAACTGCTATAGCCATAAGCACAATGAAGATGAGGTTGGGGGTGTGCCTATTTATAGGGGTCCAAGGATGCGGCTCGTGACCATATTGCTCGCTGAAAAGCGCTGCAAAAATTGTAAACGACAGATTCACAGGTGGAGCTATTGTATGGGAAATGTCAAATGGTGATTTTATACTGAAAAATAATTTCACAGGTATGTGTAAGTTATTTTGCAATGTTGCGGAGGCAGACAAAGTGTTCAAATTAGTCCACACTCTCAGCGTGGGTGCGGTCACATGATGATGTCCTGAACACATTCGCAAGGGAAAAGCATGCCTGCACGATAGCAAATGCAGACTAACAAATGTGCGCATGCGTGCCAGTGTTCTACGGACAGTGTTCGGGTCTTGCAACTAATTAAAAGTGCAACACAAGTGAGATGGACAGTTAGAGACAGGCAGGATGTTCCCAGTACATATGGGTGTACTGTGCATGTGTGTACCTCATCTGGTGATTGCAGGGACAGGTCCAATGTCCTTAGGACGCCTCCATTTTGTTTGATAACAAACATTCTGGCCACCGTGCCTGTTCTACGGACGGTTCCATCTTGTTGCGGACGATACAGACAGATATAGTGTCCTTAGGACACTTCCAATTTATTTAATTTATATACATCCCGCACACCTAGTATGTTCTATGAACATGCTTTATCTCGTTTGTGAGCCGTTCAGAAAGCAATAACGTCCTTAGCACGCCCCATTCTCTTCATTTACGCAGAACTTGCACAGATGGTGCATTCTAAGATCAGTTCCATCTTGGTTGGCATTGGTTGCAGGTAGGTGTATTGCGGTTAGAACATCCACATTGAATTGCTTACGGCTAGCTCGAGCAGGCGCATTGTTCGTGAACATTTTAAGTCTTTTAAAAAAAACAATTCTCAAACCCTTACTCTACAACAAATATACAAACACTTTCTAAAAAACTACATGCACTTTAATCAACAGAAACACAGGGGGATGCAGACACTGACACGATTATAGGGGAATTAGGGTTCAACACAGGCTGATTGTGAGGAGATGATTTGTGTGGGGAAGAAGGGATGGATGTTTCATCAAAACGTTTATTTTCTTGTTCAAGGTTTGGGGACGGTTCACTAGGGAATGGAGAAGGGGGGCAGGTACAGGTGGGACAGTGATACTGTATTTTTCCTCTAACAAATTCTTCTAGAAATTCCCTTAAACTATTAAAATTGACATTCAGTGCGTCTATTTTTAGTTCTATTCTTTTTACCCTGTCGTCCTCTGTCTCGTTTGTTGGCATTTCTTCTTTCTTTTCCTGGTCTGCTACAACTAAATATATATATGTTAAATGGCCATAAAACACTGAACATTATTTTGCTTATGCAGAGCACTTCGTACAATTACTGTCGCTATCTTCGGATATTTCCCCATACGGAAAATTCTCCTCCAGCCACTTGAAAGTACTGTCCATTTCTGTATGAAAAGGACAGAAAGAAATTAATTTTTCAGTCCCTTATACCAAAAAAGGTACACACTTATATAAGAAAAATGAAGTTAACTTACTTTTTTGCTGTAATTTGTCTTCGTTGAAGTGCATGTGTCTACTGTCGGTCCTGGCTGCAGAGTTTCTGTGAGGTACTTACGTTGGAGTCAGACTTTCTTTTTTTATGGTACAATCCATTTCATTCAATGCATTCAATGCAAAGCAATGAGGAATAAAATGCAGTACAGAAATACTTGATATGATTTTAGCAAAAGATAAGATAATCACTTTTTCCCTGGCAATTCACCCCCTCCCCTATGCAATGTAAGAAATGGAAGGAGATGGAAAGAGGAGCACACAGTTCTCAGGAATGCAATCAAATACAATACGAAATTCAGTTCCCCCCCAGCAAGCTTAGAGGAAACAGGTAGGAGTTTGAAACACAGGTCCAAAATGCTTTTTAAATGTGATGGCAATGGATGGGAAAATGTGCCAATGATTTTAATTCCCTCTAGAGATTCAGGGTGAGTGGGAGATGCGTGTTGGTATTAGTTCAGGCTCACTTTAGCAATGCTCTATGAGTTATTACCAAGTTGCAAACGGATTTTAACAAAGGAAAGAATGGAGCTGCTATTTTGACAAGTGGAGAAATTGAGCCAAAATCGCAAATCGCGGTAAATTCTCGAGTGTGTGAATCGTGATTGCGGCTAAAGTATAAAGAGTAGTAAGTAGTAAGCTTTCAGAGGAAAGTTAAATCTCGTTCCTAGCCCAAACGGTTCCAGAGAAACGGACGATTAAATAAAGGTTGTTTTTCGGATTTAAAGTAAAACTCAAAATGACAGGTGACAGCTTGCAGCTTCAGAATTGACAGGTGAAAGTTGTGCAGCTTTACAAATGACAGATGACACGATTTCTAGGAGGCTGTTCTTCTTAGGTTAAAATAGTTTGGATTAGATTATTTTAACTAAGAGATTGGTTCTGCACAGTTCTGCTAGGTACTCACAATATAAATTTGAACTAGGCCTCGTCACGGATCTGGTCAACACGTCCGGCTGCGGTTCTGTCTGCTCGGCGGGTCAATCAGGCACCGGTTCTGCTCACAGCGATCTGGGTCAGCTCTGCTCTGCTGGTCTAGCCTCTCTGGATTCAGCGGCCTCTGGTTCTGGTTACTGCTCTGCTTTCCGGTCCGGATCAAGTGGATTCTGGTTACTGGCAAGAGTTCTTGGCAAAAGAATTCAGGCAGCTCGCCCGGCTGTGGAATAGTTTGCAAATGATTTTGAGGCCTGCTGACAAATACTTTTGCTTGCAGTGGGCCTTCTTGGTTCAAAGTTCTGTAGTCTCTGTTTAGCTTGGAAGTCTAAGTGTTGGATCTCTGGATGTGAAGTCGTCGGTCAGCATGCTCCGCAGCAAATGGAATTGAATGTCTCTACCTGTCCCAGCAGTCTCTTTTTATGTGTTTTAAAAATGGGTGTGTGCCTGGGCCTAGCTAAGCCTGCCCCTCTCTACTTGTCATTGGCCCAATTCTCCCCTCTCCCATGATTGGGGGAAGGAAATGGATTGTCATCATGATGCTGTAGGTTTTATGGTCAGAGGAACCTCCCCTGGTCAGTTTGCCCACAAATCTATATTTGATTCAAATACATCTTTCCCAGATATACAATTTGTTGAAATTACATGCACACATTATATATTACTTATGGCCATGCGTGTCTGCCTCTGATCTTCCTGGGGGCTTGCATTAAAAAATGACAACATTTTGCGCTTTTTAACTGGTTTTGCAATATCGGCCATTTACCCAAAATTACACACATGTGCGCAAGGAGTATGGACATTAATTGATGAAGTGTCAGATTTTTAACATGCATACATTTGGAGTGAGACCCTATTTTCCACTAGCAACCCCCCAGAATACACCACAGGGTCCTAACGCCTCAGAAAATGTTCACAGAAAAATCACAAAAATAATGATATTACTTATATAATGCTGACAAGTCCGCACTATGAGTTATCTATCTTTTTAAAATTATGCTCTGGTCAAAAAGGGGTGTGGCTTCCCACATCACAGGGTGGAATAACTGGTTTATCCACTTCCCCCAAGCCAGCTTGTTCACAGAGGCACAGCTGCCCCCCAGTTTCTCCCAAGAGGAAGCTATTTTACGACGCCCCCAAAATAACATTTGCCTGAGTCCAGGACAGGCCTTTGTTCAACTCCCTGTAGTGCCCAGCTGCTCCACCCCTAATCTAAGCAGAGAGGTGTTAATTCCTTTTGGCCAGGGGCAGAGTGGCTGAGCATCCGGTTTCAACTCCTGTGGGGGGTAGTTGTCAGGCAGAATTCTGTTTCATTAAGCCAGGTTTCAGCTAAATGTCACTTTTTGTTCCCAGTTTAAATCACTTACAATTTTTACATATACATTAAATAATTACTTCCTTCAAGTTATTTCAGAATATAGTTTTACATTGTATCCACCTGTTAGCAAGTCTTTCCGTAGGTCTGGTTTTGTTTCATTTGTTCAGTTTTACACAAAAGTCTGGTGATTTTAAAATGCTGGCTTTCTGATAGTGGTGAGTACTGGTAATGCAACCATTTTTGGGATTAAGAAAATGAATTCCCCACAGTTCTGGGTTGCTTTTGGCAATCAGCATTGCCATTCCCAATGGTTTCAGGCTACTGTGTGTGTAGCCCAATGGTGGTTTTAGGCAGTGCCCTCCTGTGCTCACAACATGGGCAAAAATGGGTGGCAGCCTATTCTTCATGTTTTCCCTGTGCACTCTCTGGGGAGTTCTGGCCATTATGATGTTTTCCATGCCAGAACTGCACAGTTTTATTGTAGGGCTTGGATGCATGGGTAAAAACATCCCACATATGGTAGGATAAGCAACCATAACTAGCCGCACCATTGTGCACTGCTACCACTAACACCCAGGACATCAAAGATGACATTGCAAATGTCATTGGTAACATCACTGATGACATCACATGTACATATAATTTTCAGACAAGGGGTTGTGAATGTCATGTTGGCAAAAAAGTATCAGGGGTTATCGGAACATTTGTAATAAACTACATACTCCATCATGCAATATAGGTTCTAAAGAAAATTCCATTGCAGTATTCTTTCTAATACCAGAACCCACTCATACAGAAATGTAGGTACAACCTGCAGCATACACCATAGAGGTTCAATATTTGCACTTTCCAAAGATCTACAAGAAAATGGTGAATACTTCTGTATCAGACTTTTCAGGTGTGGGAAACATGTACTAAGTTGCTAATAATGCATCACTTACTTCATATTTCTAGTAATGCACACAAAACATAAATAGACCATAATGTATACAAATATGGGGCTTACATATGGAGTGTACAGTAAGCAAACAATAGCCAGTATCATTGGCAAATGCGTATAATGTACATGATTGTATTCACACACAAAAATGACAGCTTTCTTTCAGGCCTGCTTCTTCCCCTACATATGTACATTAAACGATGAGATTAAAATGTAAGGAAACTTTTGTACGATTATGTGAAAAAAGCAATATCTACAAATGTACTAACTTTTGGAAGTTACCTTTCCGACTGTCAGTAAAGAAAGCCACCTAGCCTAGATGGGGCAGTGAGCAAAAACAAAGAGTCTACACATGTCATGTCATCAGTGATGTCATCAGTGACATTTGCTATGTCATCTTTGATGTCCTGGGTGTTAGTGGTAGCAGTGCACAATGGTGCGGCCAGTTATGGTTACTTAGCCTACCATAACTGGCGAATTTCAGGGGTTTTCGGTTTTACTTTGAACCATAATGGCACGTTTGAATAGGTTATTTAGTGAAGAGCACAGGTTTTGGTTGGCTTAACCATAACGTCCCCTTAACAAAGTTTTTATATATATATATATGGCTTAACCATAACGTCCCCTTAACAAAGTTTTTATGTATATATATATATATGCTTTGTAATAACACAAATGCAATATCTCAACATTGGGTCAATTCCCTCTGTTTTTGTTTTTGGGGGACCGGTTTCTAATGGGAATTCAAAATTACACAAAGGAAATAGGGAGGGATAACAAAAATGCTACCCAATCTAATGGTGACCATTTTATTGACCTTGGAAAGATGCAAGGTTGAGTTGGCTTTGCTGCTATTCAAACGTGAGTCCTGCATGCTTAGCACAGATGTCTTGCACGAGTGCTTAAAGGAATGGTTCAGCCAGAAAATATTATTGGCCAAAAAGATGGCCAATAACAAAACAAATACCTAAAATATATTTTTCTTAAGTCCCTATGCAAAGTTTCGAGCAAATGAAGCTCAAACTTTAAAATTGCAAGCTCTGGGGAGCATCCATTTTGTGAATTCAGGCAGCCTCCTCGGATCTGCCTTTGTGGCACTAAACAAGCAGCAAAAGCCCCCTACTGGGAGCTTTTGCTTACTGCAGCCTAAGCAGAGCTGAGGAGGCTGCCTTCACTTTCATTTTACGTTTTCTGTGCTCCCCAAGCCCAGGGAAGCACAGAAATGTAAAATGAAGGCAAAAAGCAGAGGCGCACCAATTAAAAATATAATGTTGTTGTATTTCTGATTGCTGTGGTTGTTAAACCACGGCAATCACAAATACAACAACGTTGTTCTTCTGAATACTGCAGCTTTCGCTGGGAGTCTCCTGGACTCGCCCAACCCTGAGGGAGTCCAGGAGACTCTCAGCAAAAGCTGCAGCATTCAGAATAACAACGTTTTTGGATTTGTAAATACTGTGGCATTTACAAATACAAAAACGTTGTATTTCTAAACACTGCGGCATGGAAACACAACCGCGTTGTATTTCTGCCTCCAGCAGTTTTCACTTTGGGGCTCTAAGGCTCCCGGGGAGCCTTAGAGCCCCAAAGTGAAAGCTGCTGGAGGCAGAAACACCGTGGCATTTCTAAACACCTGCGTTGTGTTTCTGCCTCCAGCAGCATTCACTTTGGAGCTCCCGCGGAGCCCGAGAGCCCCAAAGTGAAAGCTGCTGGAGGCATAAACACTGCGGCATGGAAACACAACTGTGTTGTGTTTCTGCCTGCCTTGGCTTTCACTTTGGGTCTCTGGTGCTCCTCCGAGGGAGCACCGGAGACCCAAAGTGATAGCCACGGCAGGCTGAAACGCAACGTGGTTGTGTTTCAAAAATGCTGCAGTATTTTTTTCTAAGTTTCTCAGGCTCCTCCGGCTTGGAGGAGCTCGAGAAACTTAGAAAGAAAAACCGCAGCGTTTTTGAAACACAACAACGTTGTATTTATGTTTGCGGTAGCTTCAGCTTGGAGGCCTCTGTTAAATACAACGTTTTAAAAGCTGCGGTTTTATTTCTAAGTTTTCTGGGCTGCTCCAGCCTGGAAAACTTAGGAAAAAAAATGCAGCTAGTGCTTATTTAAAAAAATAAAATAGCACTTACTGAGATGAAGCTGCAGCTTTCCTGCCTGTAGTCTCTGGTCCCCGTCCTCCGAGTCCGGCACCAATGAAGCAAAAGCCACCCAGTGGTAGCTTTTGTTTACTACAGCTGGCTGGCTTTTGCTTCATTAGTGCCGCAAATGCAAGCACAAGCAGCATCCATTTCACAAAATGGATGCCCCCTAGTGCTTGCATACTATAGACGCAGCATACTGAAATCACCTTATAAACTTAACCACTTCATTAATGGATAACTTCATTAGTGGACATCAGAAAGTTCATAATAATAATGTTGCTGGCGTATGAGATACATGTGTCATAGATGGTGGGAGAGTTTCTGTTCCTTTTGCAAAACGTGATCATGCGATTTGAGTTTAGACAATTAGCCCTTCAGTTCTTTTCAGTAACCTGGTTTATTGCTAATGTAAGCACATAGTTTCAGTTCCTTTCTGCCTGGTTTATTGGCAATTTACCCATTTGCCCCAGGACTTCAACATTAATGTTGCTATACATTTTGCAGAGTACTTACTTCAGATGGGAACACATTATAAATGTAATCATAGTTTCGTTTTAATTAAATTTTGTATAGAATTATAACTGTAGAGACAGGAAGTGTTAAAACTACAGAACATTATTTCCCTGACAAGTATTTTTCCAGTAATAACTGGCTGGAAGATGTTTTACTTTTGTTCAACACATGTCTGCTTTTGGATCTCCTGCTCTGACCAGCGAAAATATTTTCTATAAGTACATACATCGTTTACTTTAATGGAATTGCCTTTTTCCTACTCATTTTCATTTCACATTACATATATCAGGACACTTTTTTATACAATGTGGCAAGTGCTAGGAAAGGGACGTAAGATACCTATCAATGAGTTAAAAAGTGTATTATATGTTATTTCCTAAAACGTAAATGACCTGTAGGGGCTGATTCACAGAAGTGCGTCATAATAACACAATCCCATAGGAAACCGCTCTGTGAATCAGGCCCTCACACTCTTTTAGGGGAAATGAAACAGTCACTTGAACAATGGATTTTCTGCCACCCATTCTGGTCTCATTAAATTGCACACATTTCAGGAAAAAGGCATATTGGGAACAGAGAAGGCATCCTGATCGGTAGAATTTAAACGTCTCCAGATATATTTTTGTCCAGTTCTATAGAGAGCTGTGATGGATATCCTCGTTCTGATGTCTAACCACACAGAACATCTTCTTTCTCACCTGAAACTCTAGATTCTGCTAGAAGGGCAAATATGGCTCTCATGTGCATATACGGCCCTCTTAATGTATCAACTGTCAGGTGAATCCCCCCACAAAGTAAGATTTATTCTCACCTATTGCCTATTTGCAAAAACTAGGCACAATACACTCCTGAGTTTGTTCAGCTCTGTAAGGCTTATTTTCACACTTTTCTAAGATGATGTTATAGTGACTGGCTTGTTATGCCCACATTGGCCTGTGGGTAGTTATGTGTATTGCCCATTGTCTGAACATATGGTTTACTGGAGTGTAGGCCCTATGACCACAAGGTTGTTAATTAAGGCACTTTCCGTTACTTAATGTAGAGGCTAACGTAGTGATACTGGTCAGAGATTGTCACTAAGGTTTGGGGTAAAAAGGAATGGACACGCTTGGATTGAAATAATATATAGAGTGAGATTTGTTGGATAGCTGCGCAGCTGTGGAAGCAGAGACTGACCTCAAAGTCACTTCAGGATGAGTAAAGTGTTGGGAACGTCCTGAACTGTGCGCTTGTCCAGTATTACGCAATTAGATAAAAATATTTGCATATTTTTGATACAATTTCTGATCAAGAAGTTTAGTAAGCCTTTGCTGATATGTGTTTCGTCCCCTGGTCATTTTCAAGGTGTGGCGAAAATCTTTGTATGTGCTTGATATAAGCACTATTTCAATAATAAATGTCTCAGTCTGATGATCATGAACCGTAAAGGAAATTAAAGAGTCACACAAAACGTGCAACGATACTGATTCGGGTGACGCAATATATCTAGCGACAAATGTCAGCCACTAGTTACATTCCAATCTGGCCCTTCCGGATGGTTGTCCTGGAGCGGCATACAATCTTAGCCTTGGATATATTGCTAGCTAAATATCTGGCTTCAGTAGTTTTCTCTAACACATTCCTTGTCTTGAACTAATGTGAGAATTATTTCCTGATTACGGACATACCCGTTCCTGTTGGAAATAATTGACAAGCCTGCTACTACTACTCAATAGCATAAGTTTTCCAAGGAACATAGATTATTACAGATTGTTCATGCTGGCTTTTGTCTGAATAGGACAGGCCTGGTTTTATGGACAATCTTCTTCAGATATGAGATCAGGGTAAGTCAGCCCCACTGACACGGTTTGATCTTTCTGCAGTGTTCAACACCCTTGATCATCCCACCTGCTTCAACACTTGGTAGAAGTCGTTGGGATGTAGGAACATGCATTATCTAGGTCTACAGACATTCTAAAGTTAGGTTTAGTATTTATGAATCTGATATAGAAACTGAGACTTGAACTATCCTGTAGGTCTCTTCTCTGTCAACAGACGCGACAATTTAGAACTATGCACAACACATGCAAATTATTGTACATCTTGATGATGATGACTGTAATAGTAATTCTGCAGGCATGCAACATATTGCAGCCCATATCAGAACCGTTTGCAAGATAACTGGTTTAGTCTCAACCCAAGTAAAACTGACAATGTATTGATTTCTTCAGCACAATCTCAGGCTAGTCTTCTCAGTTTCCATCCTGACGTTACTTTTTAGGATGTACTATCCTGCTCCAAAAGAAAGTGAAATCCAGAGAATCCGATTACACTCTACACATTTTGATGTTATTGGGTTCAATTTGCCTTATGCCTTTGCCTTATGCTACCGGACCAGAACAGTGCTAATATTGTTTGTGCTTTTATAGGGGCCAGAATTGACTATGGAAATATTTTCTTAATAGGTGCCAATCATAATTACCTTCATTTGCATCAGGTCTTACAACACGCAGCACTGGAATTGTTACAGAGCCTCTAAATTTGATTACCCCACTATTAAAAACGTTGCACTGGCTTCCTGTTAAACAGTTGATAACACTCTAGCCTATAAGAAGTTGTTTAGCCAGGCCTGATTGTATTTAAAAAGGATATACTGTCCCACAACGAGCTGGAACCAGGTTCACAGTGATTGTGCCTTCCTTTCGCTAAGGACTCTGGGCATGTCTTTCTTTGTACAGGCTGTCGGACACTGGATTAAACTGCTTGAAGACCTGCACTCTAGAGAGGATTTCTGCACTTTTCTTAGAAAAGTGAAATCGTTTCTCTTTTAATTCCTATTGTTTAGTTATATGTCAGTAAATAAGTAAAATGCGTACATACCTTTTATCCAGTAGTGCCATGGAGCTACAATTCAACACGACTATTCCTGGATCTTCAGACTGCATTCTGCCTCTTTGAGCTGCCTTTAATTTCCCCAAACATCCCTGTTTATATGATTCAGAATATATGTACAGCATGGGCCTATTACCAAGGGGCAGATGAGTTGTGAACAAAGCAAGATTGTCCTCTTTCTCTCTCTAGATGCTGCTTCGCATTCCTCTTCCCCCACCTCGTTTTCTCTGTCTGCCTTCACACCTGTTTCAGAATCTAATACTGCTTCCTATCTGCCTCGTGATCATAGTATGGCCTCCGCCTCTAACCCCTTACCATTGTCACTTATTACAAAAATCTCTCCTCTTGTATGACCATTTCTCACTTCTTTTATCAACACATTGACTGTTTTTACTACTGATTTCGAACATGCAGTCATTCTCCCACTTCTAAAAACAGCCATCCCTCCATCCTTCTCTGCTGGCAAATTGATGCCTTATTTCTCTTCTTCCTTTTATGTCAAACATGTTTGAATGAGTCTCAAGTGTCTTCCTATCTTGATATTCATTCTCTCTTTCCACAACAGCAGTCAGGTATCCATCCAATTCACTCTAATGAAACTGTTCCTCTTAGTGTATCTAACTCACTCTTAAATAGTTATCATTCCAAATGTTCCCCAATTTTTTCGATCCTCTCCTCATTAGGATTTTCTGGTTTGGTCTTTTTTCTAGTTTCAATCTTACCTTTCGAATTGCTCCTTCTTCATCTTTTTTGCTGGTAGATGTTCCTCCTCCTTTCCCCTACAAAATTATGTCCCACAGGGGTCTGGCCTGGGTCCTCCACTTTGTTCTCCCTTTACCTCTTCTCTTTCATCTATCTTATGTAGCAACGAATTTCTAATAAATAGTCTATTACATCACATCTCTCTTCATTCAGTCATGTTCTCATTCCTATGCTGGCGATTCTCAGATGTGTCTCTCTTTTTCCCTTGCTACAATTTCTTCCTGTCTTTCTCTATACGATCCTGAATTCATACTCATTTTCTAGATTTTATTACAGAAAGAACTGAGAGTGTATATTTTCTGCATCATCTATATCCCCCCATTATTTTATCTAATTTCCCCTTTCTGAACAGGCTCTGTCCTCTTCTGCATGGAACCTTGGTGTAAAGTTTGATTCCTCTCTGTCCTTCACTTCCCACATTTCTAACATCTCTTGCTCCTGTCCTTCGTAGCTATTCAACATTTGTAAAATCACCCTTTTTCGCTCTTTGCATGCTAGTACGCTGTTTATCTCTGCTCTTGAACTATATCATCTTGACTACTGCTCTGCACTACTTTTCATTCTCCCGGTCATTAGACTTGTCTTTCCTCCCATACTTCTATTTCCCCCTCTACTCCCGCTCTTTCTTAGCTTTCCTTTGAATCTCGACTACTCTTTACTTTTCTCTGCATTGTCTTTACATGTATACAGTCTTGCTCCTCCTTCTCTTTACTCGTTATTGACTCTCTATGTCCCTCCTCGTTCCATTTGTTACCAAAATCACTTCCTACTAGCTGTTCCCTAGCCTCCTTATCTCAATCTCGTTTTCAGTCTTTCTCACTTCTAGCCCCGAAGCACTGGAACTCTTAACCCCTTGACATCAGATCCTCTTCGCCCTCTCGCTCTTTCACTCTAACCTTATAAATGTTCTTCTTTCCTCATCATAAACTCTGTTCCAATCTGTTTTATTTGCAATTTCGATTACCTATTCACTATTTTAATGTACAGTGCTTTCACGAAAGTGCTTAATAAATAAATAAATACAGATATTTATGTATGTATTAAGCACGTTTGCAAAAGCACTGTACATTAAAACAGCACAGAAGAGCATTATACAGTTGAGATACATATTTCTGCATAGCATGATGAAGCATTGTAGAAACAAATAAGAGTGTAGTCTAGTGACTTGCCAGAGAAATTGAAGAACTGCATTAAAGAAAGATGGCTTATACAGGTAAGAATAAAGTTCATTTGAGGAATGAGTTGGCATATGGGTTGTGTCTGTGCCAGGGAGAAGGAATGTAATTGAATGGACTACAACATGAAAGAGAACAATGAATATGTAGTGTTTGGCTCAGAGTTCATACAAACAATGTCTGTTCATCTATGCAATTCATAAAGAGAAGAACCAGTTATTTTATACTACACAAGGAACATTTCTCCTAAATGAGAAGGCTCAGTTTGTCCCTTTATCCAAATGTTCCATGGCATGGAGGTGATCTGTGGTTCCGCCCCTAATCGCAATTCCACTTGTGCATTGAATTGTGAGTGACGTCTTCTCTATCCTCATCCCAATTATCCTCTGAATCTCCTTTCAAGCACCTGGTGGTACTACAATGCAATTATTTAATGGGAGGAGACCTGCAGCTTTTTGGGTCCATTGAAAAAAGGTAGAAATACATCCCAAGTGGTGATCGGCTATCTTTATACACTCCAGGCCATGCTCCGTTCATTTAATAAAACATGACAGTTATGCCTATTCCAATTGTAAACTTACTTGTGCATATCAAAAGAAATGTCTCTGCCTTAAGAGCCACTTTCACTCTTCCTGGCAAGTATCCTGAAGAGCATTTGATGATAGGAACGGATAACATGTTGCAGGTAGTCAATTTACTGACACCCTCTACCTGCAGTCATTGGGCCTCATTACGAGTCCGGCTGTAACCGCGGCGGTAAAACCGCCTGGTTACCGCCGGACTCGTATTACCATTCCGCCTCCGTGATTCCCGGAATTACCGGGGCATTACAACCCCGGTTTTCCAGGAATCACGGAGGCGGAATGGTGTTAATCCCCATTCCCATCGAGTCCTATAGGACTCGATGGGAATGGAGATCATGGAAACACCGGCAGCATCTCGTAATGCTGCCGGTGTTTCCTCGTCCGCCTGCAGGCGGGCGGTGTTAAACCCGCCAGGTCAGACCTGGCGGGAACATCACCTCCCGCCTGCAGGAGTCGGGATCAGGCGGTCCGGAAACAAAGGTGGCAGCAGGTTTACCGCCACCGTTATTTCCGGACCGCCTGAGTTATAATGAGGCCCATTGTGTTGTAATCTGGTTGAGGCCCTTTGGGTTCACGACAGCTAATCTGACTGTTGTGTTTTATGGAAAAGAGGAAAGATGGACACGCACTCTCTATCCCTATGCAATATGCGATGCAATAGACTATGTTCCAGAAATTCCTTGCTACACAAGTGCAAGCTAATAATAGCATAATGCCCCATAATCTAGGCTGGGTTTGCGTGGTAATGGCCTACCTGCCGAATCCTCGGTGAGGGCTCAAGTTCATTAGTGCCCTGCCTCCCCCTGAACTTGTTGCTTAACACAATTGGCACCCAGGCTTTTTAACCAGAGTATTAATATTTCTTATTTAAAACTGGCTCAGTGGGACCCACGCATGAAAATAAATAAATAAACACAATGGTTGATTAGGAACAACTCCCTTTATACATTTCCACGTGTCAGAGGTAGGTGACTAGTATGCAGAGGTGAGCGCCTGAGCGTCAGGTGGACAGGTATGTGGGGGTTTGGGATTGGTTGGGACCGAGAGGTGCAGGATCCCTTTTGGCAGAGATAGGGAGTAGGATGCGGGATTAAGCATGACTCGGGCACTGGTCAAGGCAGAAAATGATGACCAGTCGGCGAAGATCAGATGGTGAGGATGGAACACAGCCTTATACTGCCAGATACAGCCCACATTTCTGACCACTTGATTGGCTTGTGCCTTTCCCATGGGTGCGAATATTAAATATACACGACCACTTAGTACTTAGTAGAAGTGGGCAATTCAACTGTCAATTGACACATATTCTTCAGTCCTTCATAATTCTGCACCACACCAATATTTTCCCTCAGGCAAGAGAGTAATGTTCTTTGTGTATCTACACGCGGGTGTATAAGTAGACCCAGTTCAGAAAAACGGACCAACATGCTAAGTCTCTTTTTCAATTTATTGTCAAACAAAAACACAGCACAGACAAGAGAGCACTTTTGGATCCGTTTCATTTTTTTCAGTTTCAGTTGCTTTATTTCTGTAAAAACCATAAAAGTGCATAAAAATGCCATATAAATCAACAACAATGTTTGTAAAATTATCTCAACAGTCAAATTATATGATTATAACATTTCCAGTGACATTAAGATGGAACAGATTTGAAACAAAATGCTAGCATCAGCCCATGTAAAACAAGATACACTGGATATGAAATATGTAGCAATCGAGTGATAAAACTATAATGTGCTAAATACAATAGCTGAATGGAATATAATAAAGAACACGTTATGAAGCTGGCAGTGAAATGACTCAAACCTGCCAACTCCTAGTTGAGCTCAATGTATGAATTGAGCAGACTTCAGGTGGGGCAAGTACGGTCTCATTGGGCCTTGCAATGTGAAGGGGATTATCGGGGACCATTTCCAAAACAGCGCCCTTTCCAATTGGGAGGAAGGCAAAGCTCCCAAGTGAAGGCATTGTCACATGACGGTTCTATTTGTTTTATTTTATTGTTTAAAGCATTGACCTAGCTCGAGAGCAGTGGAGCGCTGTACTGGGTGTGGGCAGCAAGCATATGGGCTGCCATCATTTAACAGTAGCGCTGTGTAGTGAGATTTGCGAAACTGGAGAATTGTGGGGGCATTCCGAGGTGACAACGGGAGCGAGTTCCAAAGGATGGGTGCATGAAAAGAGAAGTATCTATGGACTGCTAAGAGGAAAAGACTGTCACCCACATGTCAATATGACAGTCGCTATTCCAACTCCTGAGAGAATATCACAACATACCCATAGACTCGGCTGGAACGTGGCCAGCAGACCGAATGTTTGCAGCCAAAAAGGATCACAAATACCTCACGAGCCATCACCGCAGATGGAGGACTGTGGGATATATTGACCCACTCAACGGCATTGCCTTACATCACTGAGACTGAGCTCCCTTTGAGCAAGAAACAGTAACCTGGTTCCGCTGGCTCCTGTGTGCACTAGGACCTCAAAACTGCTTTTGGCAGCAACAACAGAAAAATGGCTGCACCATTTTGCCTCAAACACTTCGGGCAAAATGGAACAAGGGGACACACTGACAAATATGCCAGTGTGTTCTGAAACATATATGGAATCAAGTGAAAAGGAAAGCCTGCCATTGCTGCAAAAGCCAGAATCCCCTTCAAAATGAAACCGTTTTGACCCTTTCAAAATGCTGCTTTGATGCCAATTTCATCTGTCATTCTAAAACCACTGTGAGTAATAAGGCCCAGTTAAAACCAACTCTCTGAGAAATCAAAAGCAACTTCATTTTCACTCGCATGGGAAACACGCGTTTATTTCTTGACAAAAGGTATCCCAGCGCAGCAGTTCAAAGAGACTTTTTACCCTCTGAGCCAGGTCAAGGAGAATTGTATCTATACTTTAGATAAGAGTCCTGCTGCAAGGTAAATGACTACAGCTGCCAAGACAGTGGCAATCTGAGGAGCTGAAAGCCGAGTTAAAGAAAGAAATGATAGCAGTTTTTGGCACATGTGGAAAAATTGACTGTGCTGACTGAAGAGAAAAAATGACCTGTT
Source organism: Ambystoma mexicanum (assembly GCF_040938575.1). Lineage (NCBI taxonomy): Eukaryota > Metazoa > Chordata > Amphibia > Caudata > Ambystomatidae > Ambystoma > Ambystoma mexicanum. The sequence continues at coordinate 328,673,957 of NC_090923.1, read as the reverse complement.
TAAAACTCAATTGTTAATAAAAGCCTGCTTACTTAGCAATGTAAAGGAGCTTTGCTTGTGGTGACAATACACACATAGGATATCTTCTGTGATAGGTTGTTTTAATTCAAGGCAAAGTAAGAAATTAAACAGTTTAAAACACATAGGATGGAGTTGCAAGCTCTCAGAAACCTGTAATTCCAGTTGCCAGCTATGAAACTCCTCCTAAAACCAGGACAATTAGGTGCAAAGTACCAGCTTGAAAAACTTTGAATGGGTTAGGACAATGGGGGTTCACATGCTCATCAGACATTCGTCTGTGCTGCAGGCTGGGACAATAGCAGTCCTGGGACACTCACCTGTCCAGTGGGAAGGGGCAATAAAACCTTCAATTAAGAGAGAGGCCACCATCCTGCTGGAAAAAAACTGCCAGTTGGTGTCAACAGAAAAGAAAAAAAATGACAGACAATGACTCCCAATTGTCTTAAGACTATTTTATGAAGACCTTTAAAAGACTTGTATGTTAGTTGCCAAAATTGGTAAAAATGTGGAATTGTCACAGCGTAAAAGCGGAATCCCGGCCTGTATTTTAAAGCCTGGTAGAATGTCTTGACAGACTCTGGACAGAAATGGTGATACATGTTGTATTACAAGAAAAACATCCATGTTGCAAACATAACATTTTGTACATACATCCCTGGGGACGATTTGCATTTGTGTATAAAATTGTGCAATTTTCGGCCAAATCTTTACTGTGTAGAATTACCAAAACGTGTCAGAAAGGTGAAACAAGGTTGCACAGACTGGAGGTTTGGACTAATCTGTGCTGCACATCATATGTAACCTGTGGGTATAATTTGCCAAGTGATTGTAAGTGTATAACTGTATGTTTTTGGCAAAATCAGATTTTCAGTAAAGTAAATGTGGGAGTTTCTGGACATTTCTAAACCTCACCTCATAAACCTGACATCATTCCCACAGAAATCCAACCAGCAGAGAACAAGGCGGAGATTACTACCTTTGCCCAATCATATTGTTAGGGGCGTGTGTAGTAAAGCCTGCCCCTGTCATATACTGAGATGATGTCACCTGGCATTATAAATAAGAGCCCATGACAACACACTGGACACACCCCCTTATTCCTGATTCCTATTCTGGCATCCTGTTCCTGTCTGTTCCTGTCTTCATCTCGCATCTATCCATTTAAGCTCCAGATCCCAACCACACGGCCAAACAATTGCTGATGCTGCTTCTGCTAGGCCTCATTTCTGAAAATAATCCCCATAACTAAAGGAAGCGCTGTGGTGTTTTGGGGAAGCATCCTGAATTGACCTGGCTTTCTGCCACTCACTGCATGCTGATGCCATCCTGCTATCCTGATGCCCTATAGTAACCAGTAATCAGAACTGCCAGCCCAGAAGAAATATCCTTTGGTATCCAGTCCCTGCCCAAATGAATCTGTACAGCTGAGTTTGTCTGGCTGTCCTGTGTTAGACAGACCTGTGTGGCGACCAGAGCCACTGACTGTCCAAAATCCAAACTAAAAGTGGACTGTGACTATCAATAGGAACCATATAAACATAGTAAACCTTGCCTTGCTTTGCTCTATCCCAATCTCTAAGTCTTCCATTCCTTATCCTGATAACTGTCATATTGTCACAATCATTCTTGAAACCCTGCCTTTGGTTCCTTGTGCTAGTGCCAATATCTTTAATAATTTTGTCTTGTGAAATCCTAATCCCTTAGTCCTCCCTCGGCTGATCGGACTGGGTCCGCCAGGGCTGGTGCAAAGGTGCTAGGGTTGATTCCGCGGATCAACCCCAGGGCTTACTGCGTCACAATCTGGTCGTCTAGCCTGAATGCCCTAGTATAGAGTAAAACTGTCCTTGTCAAAATTGATTTCTGTTCCTTTTTCGCACCTTTATTTTTCCAAAAACGCACCTCTTTCTATCTGGCATAACTCTCTCAATTTAACAGCTATAGACCTCATTTCACTTTCATATTGGATCCATAGCTACATCCCAACCTAAAAACTGCATGCAATATTTCACCTATTTTTATTAAAAACCATTTTGGTAAATTCAGGCGGGTTTTGCAAAAGTGTGTAATTTTATAACGTGTCATTTTGGTTATAAACCTTCTTCAATCTTCCATTCAATTTCAAATTGTATGCTTTTGCTCAATCCATTGCTTGTGATTGCTAGTCTCTTTCTGGTGTTGCTCCAGTAAAGACTTGTTTTTGTTTCAAGAGTTTTAGACACATTAATTGTTTATCCATCCTTTTCCGAGTGGCATTTTAGCATTGCCAGGGTTTAAATCCGTTTTTCTCTCTTGTTTGGGGAGGGAAAGTCGTATTTCTATTCTGTATCTTATTTGTCATTCCTGAATACCCGCTGATTATGTTTATACTCTGAAAATTGATTTGTGGGTTGAGGGAACGTTGCAGGGGGACATTCTAACTCCAGTGCTATTTTGCCTAAAATCAAGAGTGCTCCTATTCCCTGGTGTTTTGTAGTTGTGTCAATAGAAGGTTAAACTAAGTACATTGCTTACATTCGTATTGTTCTTATCACCCCATTGGTGATTGCTGCCCCATATATTATAAAATATGTGATTTTCTTGAATTTCTAAATAAATAAATATGATATTTTATCAACCAAACTGGTTCATGGTCCATTGAGACCCAGGGTATTTGAAAAGGGGGTGTGATATGAGTGGTGCATCATCTCAATATAGAATCTGATCTGTCACACATAAGCATTTTGATTGCACGCTGCATACTGCGCCGAGCCTAAGGTGTCGTCGCCTGATTGAAATCCTTAACTGTCATGACCCACAGAACGCGCCCCTTCTGGACTTCATGGTCCTTGTCACGGCGGGGCTTGCATTTATTGCCTCTAACTATGCCATAGGAACGGTCTTGAAACAGGAACTTGAGGATAAACTGGAACACCCCATTGCTTACCTCTCACGAACCCAGACTCCCAGTGAGACACACTATTCCGTCCTGGAAAAGGAACTGTTAGCCATCCGCCAGGCCTACACTGAATGGCGACATCTACTTCTGGGTGCTAGATATCCAGTTCAGGTCCGTACGGACCATCGGAATCTTCAAATTCTACAATCATTGGAGTGCAGGAACAGTCGTCAGGCGCGTTGGGCCTACTTCTTTGCCCAGTACAATCCCAAATCACTCATGTTCCCGGATCACAAAACATGATTGCTGACGCCTTATCTCGACGTCCTGACTATGTAACTACTGAAGACAAGGCCTATCCTAAGATGTTTCCCCACACAATCTTTGTAGCTCAAGCAGTCAACCTCCTGGAAGAAATTTGAGTGCAAACCCAATCCTCTGACCTCTGAAAGGATATTTCAAGGAAGAATCCATGGAACCTAAGACTTAAGGAAGGATACTAATTCAAGGACAATGCACTGGTCATTCCTACACAGAAATTACAACAAAGAATGATAAACCTCTGTCATGATATCCTTCACTTCGGACATCGTGGCATAACCAACACCCTCTGTTTTATACAAAGACAGTTTTGGTGGCCTGGAATGAAGATCGACATGCAGCAGTACATCAAAGCTTGTGCTGTCTGCGGTCAAAACAAACATGATAATAAGAGACCGGTGGGGTTTCTAATGCAACCATCACTGCCAACAAGTCCATGGGAATTCATTGCTACAGACTTCATTGTGTAATTACCACCTTCCCGAGAGTACACGACCATCATGGTTACCATAGATTTGTTCACTCATGTGGCTCATTTTACACCGCTGTGTAAGTTACCATCCTCGTCCGAACTTGCTGGAATCTTCCTGGAACACATATTTCGTTTACATGGACTCCCTTCCAAGATCATATCTGATCGAGGACCTCAGTACGTCTCTCAATTCTGGAAACATCTCTGTCACATTTTGGGAATCCAACGCGCCCTCTCATCTGGTTATCATCCCCAGACCAATGGGGCCACAGAACGTGCTAATCAGACCCTGGAACAGTATCTTCGATATTTTGCAACCAAGGTTCAGGATGACTGGTCGCTCCTGATACCGTGTCTGAATTTGCCTACAACAATTCTGACCATTCAACAATTAAGACCAGCCCCTTCTATTGTAGCCAAAGTTTTCATCCATCAGTTCTACTCTCTGTTCTCCCTCATCCTACACCAGTACCTACTGTCGACTCCTGGATTGAAACCCTCATCAACGTACACCAAGAGGCCAAAGAAAATTTAGAGAAGGCCAGAACACAGACTAAGAGGTATGCAGATTTAAAAAGGAGACTAGGTCCTTCTTATGCAATTGGTGATCAAGTCTGGTTGTCCTCGAAATTACTACCCCGGCATTTACGGCCAAAATGTTGGCCCCTCGGTACTATGGTCCATTTCCCATCAAGGAAATTATCAATCCAGTTTCATACCGGATTAGTCTACCAGACTCTTAGAAGAAAATTCACCCAGTATTCCACACATCCTTTTTAAAACCCTACCACCAATCCTCCCGGAAATCCTACTAACCTCCTCCTCTACTGGTCGACAACCAATTGGACTATGAAGTATCTCGAATATGTGACTCCAGGTATAAGCGGGGTCAGCTTCAATACCTGGTTGAATGGAAAGGATATCCTCCTAGTGAAAGAACCTGGAAACCACTTTCTAATGTCAAGGCCCCTCGACTACTCAGAAGATTTCACCTTATACACCCTGGCAAACCTGGTGGAACAGGTTTTCGGAGAAGGCATGCTGTCATGACCCACAGAATGCGCCCCTTCTGGACTTCCTGGTCCTTGTCACGGCGGGGCTTGCATTCATTGTTTCACCCAACATGGCCGTATCACGTGACACGCCTCGCACCAGCCTTCACGGTGGACGTAGTAAGTTCCATAAATATACCACGCCCCCGCGGCCCCGCGCATCTCAATGCTATTGCAAAGTAGCGACCAGACGTGTGCTCCGTAGCTCGCAGTATTGTTTCCCTTGCTTCTTCCACTCTAACCCAATTCTAGTCCCTTTCCTTCCTTTCTTGATTCTTGGACTTGTGTGCTAGTTGTGCACCCTGTTATTTCCTGGATTCCTGGATCCCTGCATCCCGGTACTTGAGCGCACGCTGGAGTCGGAAGAGACTCCTGCAGCCTTATTCAAGACTCGATCAGTACACAAGAAGGCATCTATCAAGAAATCCAGCAAAGATCGAACTCAGGTGAGAAGGGGGAACTCCTTGACATTAACAGGACCACCAGGCACACGACATGAGGCATAAAGGCAATAAGGCGAAAGGGGAGGTGAAAGAATACGCAGATTGGAAGTGCCATACCCGGGAATACGGTCTGCAGGTGGGTGATGATGTCCTAGTGCGGCATACCCAATCCCACAAAGAGACACCACTGTTTGACTCCCGGCCACTGACCATCATGGGAGTGAAAGGGTCCATGATCACAGCAGCTAGAGACATTGGCAAGTCACCAGGAACATTTCTTACTTCTTGAAAACGTGGGGCACCTATCCAGAATGGAGCGACAATGAAACTCGCATCAGGGAGGAGTCTGGATACACAGGGGATGAAGACGAGTCAGGAGCTTAAACGCAAACTGGCCAAGAAAATGGCTCAGTAGACGAGCTGACTCATTCCCCAGACAGAAGGTTACCCTGCCGGATGACCCGAAAGCCAAGACGATGGATTGAGGAGATAGGGTAGGATAATGTTAGCAGTAATATCAAACTTGTACCCTATAAATCTGCCAGTGATTTTATAAGCAGTCTTGAGAGAGTTAATGCCTTCATTGCAGTTGCAGATGTGCTACAGGTGCAATACAAATGCAAATGCCTTAAGGAAGTGTGTCTTCATCCACGTGATTTATAAGCAGTATATTTCCTCACATATGGAACTTGCATTTAAGTCGTGTAAAAAGCAAGCATTGACAAAGTGAAGATTTTCGCCTTCCATATAGTTGTTGTTGTTCGTAAGCTTTATTTGACAATTATTCTTGAACAGATACAAAGTTAAAACTTTTAAAATATGAAAAAACAAAATTAACAAATGTAAAAACAGAGCAATATACAAACAGATAAAGGGAGTACAAGATTCCTTTATAAATAGCATCCATCCTTCATAGAGGTGTCACAAAAAGTGCTATGTGCATATTGGATTGTCTTGCTTGGTGGCCAATGTTTACGACTTCTGGCCCCTACCAAAAATCAAAATGGGTAATCAAAAATGCTAAAAATGTTATGAGGTCACAATGTTACTCTTGTTCCTTCTCAAGCATCTTCGCTCATCTGCCTCAAACTCCCTCAGGGTCAATCGCTTCTCCAAGCAATGAGTTGGTGGTAGATCTCTTTCTTCAGATGGGGCCTCTCTCTGGAACAGCCTCCCTGCCTCCCTGAAACTTGAGGAAAATTATCTTCGGTTACGGAAGCACCTCAAAACCTTTCTCTTTGCTTCTGCTTTTTCTCCTCCTCTCCCTTGCTGACTTCCTGGCTGACACTGACTTTGCATTGGTTGCCTGGCCGCCCTCTGATCTCGGGACCAGGTCCCCTCCCCCACCAGTCGCTCTCCTGCACTGCCCTCCTGGCAACCCCCCCGCTCTTAGGGACTGTTTCTGTATCCCTACAGTTCCACTACCAGCATTTGACACCTGTTGTCTGCACTTAGCCTTGCACTTGACACTTGCTGGCAGTACTTTATCTATTGTTATTATTTTCTTATCCTATGTACTGCACTGTCCTCTCTCCCTTCCCCCCTGCACTTCTCCCCCTCCCCTTCCCATGCACTTGCGCGATCTGAATGATACCTGGCCTAGTAGGATTGTTGTCTGTCTTCCCTCTGTTCCCCTCCCTTGCCTCGTCAGGCCTTGAAACACCTGTGTATAGGCGCGTAATAAATGCCATATCATATCATCAAATCATATCATATCATATCAGACAGCTATAGATTGGATTTCTCGATTTCTTTTGATTCAAGCTCGATGAATATATTTAGCAAACCAGTAAATGGTATGAAAACTATTTGGGGTTTTACAAAATATATAGCATCAACTAAGCTTTGAATACACACAGTTTGAAATAGCGGGGCAAATACAAAACTCTGAGTTCCCCACAAAACATTTGCAGAATAACAAAAAGTGCATTAGTGTCTCATCAGCATAGCCACATGCTGGGCATGTAACTGAAGCATGCCCACTCCAATTTCTCGTAAAATAGGCTACTTTCAAGGTGTTGAGCCGGAATTCAACATAAAGTACGTGTACATAACTTGGCTGAATTAGGTCGAGATACTCTTTGATGCCTGGTTCTTGTTTAGATGTTAAATACACTGAACCAGTGCTCAACTTAAAGCACTCCTCCTCTGATCTATCCCAAGAAAGGGACTACATTGACCTTTCGGCCTTATAGGTATATTCTCTGAACAATGCCCTTGGATCGTTCCATGCTGAGGCCAGATGTAATGCAAACAGATTATTCTTTACATGTATGACCCACGCCAGGGAATAACCACCTGTGATGTTCAGAACATGTTCAAGGGCTTCACGGTATTTTCCCAGTTTGGGTGTTGTCCAGCATCTTATCCAACAATGGATAGGTTTATTCGCTACTTGCTCTTTAATTGATACAATGCCACATTCCAGGAGCAAGGGAGAACTTGGGAGTGCTCACCAATATAGCTATTATATAGGCATTTTCCAGGAAATGACAACTTATTATAAGCTACGCCTGACATTTTCTAGCGCTTCCATTTTATGGCCATTAAGTATGATTATGTCAGAGCCTGGCAAATGATTATGTCATGCCTACACACAAAATAAAATCATGTGGCTTTGCCAATGCTCATTTATCCAGTCTGTGCCATTGTAGAATAGGGAATACCATACTGAAACACACGTGGGGAAGTCTAACATGAACTACTAGGTAAAATGTACTCTGCATGGAACCACAATTCACATCGTTGGCCTTGATGGGTAGGATCAGTGAGGTTTGTCTTCGGACTTCAATAACAGCAATCTCCGAATCCTTTCCTCTGGAATATCCATGCCAGTTTGTCAACATGTTTAAAAGAAGTGATTTGACCTCGCAGTTTGCTCAGGATTTTCCAAATGTGAATGTCCTTTTATTGGATTACTGGTCAGTCATGTTATGGCGGCAGAAGAAGTGGCGAATGTCTGTCTATGTTTTCAATCATAGTGACTAGTCATTGAGTTGGTTTCTTTCTTCATCTGAATGGTGCAATCAGATACTGTGCTTGTGTAAAATATTGTCCACACCCATATATGTAAAATAGCTCATGAGTAACGTGCTGGCCTCTATCAAGAGGGCAGCCTGTACTTTACAAGTTTGAATTCCATGGCACAGCCAACTTAGTCTTTCATCCTGGCAAGCTCAATACATCGAGTGCCATAAATAAGAACTCTGGCTATTGCAGTGCTTAAAAGCTCAGAAATCTTGCATATGGGGCTTATAAAAACACACATTGGGCCTCATTACAAGTTTGGCGGAGCAGTAAAAAATGTGGTGGTAATTCCATTACCGACACATTTTTTGGTGGAAATGGAATTACTGCCATTTTTACCACTACACCAAATCCTGAGTTTGGCTTTAAAGGGGAGGATTTATATCCAGCATCATGCTGGAGATACATTCTCCACTTCAAAGCCAAATTTCATCAGAATTACTGCTTGCGGTAATTCTGCCAAAAATCCCATGGACTCCTAAAATGGGGACTAACACCACCCTACCACCACTTGTAATCCTCTGGTAAAGCCACGGGACAGAGTGGCAGTAATGGTAAGCGATTTTGGTGGTCATTCAGCAGAATTACTACAGAATTACTGCCAAACTCGGAATGAGGCCCATTATTTTGATAAATGTACTTACATTTACTGCTGAGGCACAGGTATATTATGTCTGTAAGGTCTGTGCGGAAATTGTCCTATTGCAGGGCTGAATGGAAAAGGGAACCTTTTAAACACATTTGGAAAAATGTTGCGCCATTTCTTCTAAGCATACGAAAAGAAGTAGGGATTTCTCATATATTTTGCAATGTTTGATACTAGGAATATTGTCTGTAATCTATTATGTAGCTCACAGTAATGGTTATTCTGTGAGCGTTTCTGACATATGAAGATGTATTTATTTATTTATTTTATATTTATTTACATTCATATACAGGAGGAGCAATGCTCTTTTGATCACGAAAGAACGTACAATAGATACGAAATCAGATTTGCCCGGAAGCAGTGAGCTTCTTTTAAAGGAGTGAGTTTGAGGGGCATTCTGACCATTGTGGAGGGGAGTAAATGGAACAGTCACTGGGGACAAAAGATAAGTGGACATACAGAGGTTAAGGACAACCTACAGGAAACATATGTAAGTGCAGTTAAGAGTTACAGCCATCTGTGCTTGGATATTTGGTACATGATCATGATGGGTGAAGTGCTAGAGTGTAGGGAGAGGAATTGAGGGACAGAGGCAGGTTAGAGGCAAGGGAAACATGTTTGCTAGAAGGCAGATGAGAGGGAGGCAAAGAGGTATCTGTTAGATAGATCAGAAAACATCAGTTGAACACTCCTTATGAAAGCCTGAATATATATATATTCAGTGAAAAAACTTTGTTAAAGGGACGTTATGGTTAAGTTGCGCTACTAAAAACCTATGAAATTCAGTGAAAAAACGTTGTCAAAGGGACGTTATGGTTCCAAGTAAAACCGAAAAACCCTTGAAATTCACCAGTTATGGTAAGCTAAGCAACCATAACTCACGCCACCACCGTGCACTGCTAAGACTAACACCCAGAACATCAAAGATGACATTGCAAATGTCATTGATGACATCACTGTCTCTCTCTCCCCCAACCCCCTGCTCATGCACCGTGTGTCTCTCGACCTCCCGCCCACCCCCCGCTCATGCCCCGTGTGTCTCTCCCCCTCCCGGGGTGGGGGGGAGGGAGAGAGACACACGGGGCATGGGTGGGGGGGAGGGAGAGAGACACGGGGGGAGGGAGAGAGACACACGGGGCATGGGTGGGGGGGAGGGAGAGAGACACGCGGGCCATGAGCGGGGGGTGGGTGGGAGGGGAAAGACACACGGGGCATGAGCGGGGGTGGAGGGGGAGGGAGATAGACACATGGAGCATGAGCAGGGGGTTGGGTGGGAGGGGGAGAGACACACGGGGCATGAGCCGGGGGTGGGGGGTGGCTGAGAGACACACGGTGTTCGTGTGCAGGAGGCAGATACCGCTCCTCAGCCCTCCGCTGGCCACCATGTGCCGATGGTGTGAGCGGGGGGCTGGAGGAACAGGGGAGACACAAAGCATGAGTGGGGGTGGGGAGGACAAGAAGGAAACACACGGGGCATGAGCGGGGGTGGGAGGAACAGGAGACAGACACGAAAGACTTACTGTGCAGGCGGCAGATCACGCTCCTGCTGACAAAGCCTCTCATGCGAGGAACAAAGATGGCGGGCGTCTCTGAAGCCAGACGCACTGCACGCTTTCATCGTATCCAGTTAGAGAGCATGTCAGATGTCCGCGGACATCACACAAGATGCTTGCCCAATCACCGTCCTGTCCGCGGACATTTTTGTCATTTTATTAAAAATACTGGACAGATTTACACCAAATAAAGCAAAGCACGCTTTCGGGACCAAGCTGCCGCTCCTGCCACAAATTTGGTGTAAATCCGTCCAGCGGTTTGGGCTGTAGGCGAGAGCAAAGTTTTTTCCCATTATGTCTACGGGAAAAAGCAAATGTTTTGGGACCCCCCCTACAACTTTTCCCTGGACGAATCCTCACCAAACTTTGCAAAACAATTCAGAGTGGGCCATATACTTTTTTTTACAAAGTTTGGTGAGGATTCGTCCAGGGGGAGCGAAGTTATAAGCCGCCCAGAAAGTGCTCGTCCTATGGAAACACCAATTTAACCATAACTACCGTGGCCATGTAATATATATATATATATATATATATACATATATATATATATATATATATATCTATATATATAGATATATATATACGTATATATATATATATATATATATATATATATATATATATATATATATATATATATATATATATATGTATTCGATGTTGGAAGGCTGCAGATTCTTTTTTCTTTCAATGCAATGCAATATGCAGTCATTTGCAGAATTGTAATTGATTGAGTGAAAAATGTCTCGGGAGGATAGCTCAGGGGCAACACGCTCGCCTTGGAAGCAAGACGACGTGGAGCAACACAGGTTCGATCCCTGTGTCCGCTCTTAGAATCCTCTGGGTATAAAGCGGATTATAAATAACCAATCAAATCATATATTTATACATACATGTGTTCTTTTAGTGCTTATACATGGGATACATCAATGAAAAGTTTTGGTTCTTCCAAACTTATTATTGTATTATGTGTCATAATAAACTAGAAATCATAGGAGTAAAACATGTTTGAAGTCCATTTTCAGTAATGAGAAAATGAACTGTGAAACTGCAACCTGGCACTGTGCAAGCCCCGTAGTTGCTGAGCAGCTCATTTAAATGCATTAAGCTAAATATATGCATGGACACACGCTTCATTGCTAGATACATTTACTGCTATATGTTAGTGTTAATTGTTAACTTTGTTGTTGATATACCCAAAGAATAATTGAAAAAGGTATAGTTCATCAATTAGTGTTTGTCCATTCATTGGAGAGTCTTGTTTCTCCAGACCTGTGCACATCTATAATGCGGTATGCTATTAAATGTTGCTGTTAACATGTTGTATGGAGACACACACACATGCTAGGCCTTTTATATGTCTGTATGGCTATACGCTCTTGTTCTGAAACCAATTTGCCATGCTCTTTCCTCAAGCCGCTTGGCTCAACGACTTCCTCTGGCAGTATAATATGGCTCTCATTAAGCACATCCTATAAGACCCAGGAGGATTGCGTGCCACGGGTAATGCGTTAGAGAGACATGCATTCCCAACCTCCAGTCAGATATATGATATTGATGGCCAAGTTGGGTGGAAAGGTTATTGTTCACAAATCCAAGCCAGGGTTCCAGGAAATGCCAAACAAACTGGTTGGCCTTATATGGCTGTTGGAACTGACAATTCCATGCATATTGTAAGGTGGCTACAAGAGCAGAAATCGGTTCCAGACCAATGCCTTCACCTAGGTCTTTTTTAAGAAGCCTTATTTAAATTTCAGATCAGGTTTTCACTATCTAGAAAGAAACGCGCAAAGTGAAAAGGATGTGTGCAAATGTATAGCATTATTTGTGAATGTGATGTCAACATAGGATAATACTTGGAGCTATTCAGGGCACTGATAAAGATTAAGCTCTGGAGTCTTTAAGAAATGTTGAATATGTCCAGAATATCTAACATCGTAAAGCCTAAATGAAATAATCGGATAGCCTTCTGCCAGATTAAAACCTCGTTTGTAGCATGTCTGCGCCTTTGCGCGCAGGCCTCCAGAAAGGCGTTTCAGTATAATGGCAGTCCAGGTGGAATTGGTTCTTTTGAATTCAGATTGTTAACTATGCGGGTAATGGTTTCATGTAGATAAAAAGGAAAGGCGTGTATTTCCTGGAAGTCTAGATAATATTTAGCTTGAGGTGAACATCCAAGTACTGTTTCAAAGGGGTACTGAGCATCTCTTGTCTCTATGCACTGCATTTTCCCTCAGTGTATGTTCATTTGTGTTGGTGTATGTCACGACTGTAGATTTGATGGAATCGTGAACGAGCGTAAGCACACCCTATAAACCCTAAGCACAGCATGCAGCCAGTAAGTGCACGTGTGAGTTCATGCATTTGCAGAGTGTGCATTGCAAACTGTTCCGAGCCACTTGCAATTGACAGGGAGCTCAGGGGATGTTTCAGATCCCTTCATATCGTGACACCTGGTGCATTAAGTGAGGGTTGACCGAGTAGCAACTCATTGGTCGGTGGCTGATACAGCAGCACTGGAGGAAAGGTTCAGAACTCCTGGAACCAGTGAAAAAGAGGTTAGCGTAGAAGCGAGGAGGAGTGTTGCAACCTCCATTGGATGGAAAGGAGTTTGGTGTCTGATGACTGAAGAGGATGGAAGTCTGTGAATCATATACTGCATGCAGTGGGAAGTGAGACCTCGTATCCACTAACAAACCAACCAGAGTATATTGAATGATACTTCTGATTAAACTAATGTTCTGCGGAGTATGGGGATGAGTAGTGGCTAAACCGTCCAACACCACTACTAAACTAGCAGCAATCCCAATCATAAATCTTTTGTGGTGACGTGATCTGGGGGCAGGCTATAATCTCAGGGGGGTGTGAAGAGATAACAGTAGGAAACCAAACAACTTAAGTGCAATAGTCCAAAATAAAAGAATGTCCAAACAAGTCAATATAATACAATAGACTTTCAATTAAACACTTAAATTGCAAATAAGTATCCAGAAAACACACGCAAAAAAAACACCACTGTAAGGAAAAACAGAGAAGATGCAGAGAGCATTGAATGGCACGTATGGTACTTGAGCAGGGGTGTTCAGGCAAGCAATTGTAGCAATGTCAATAATCAAAGGGCATATTTTTCAAGAAGATGAATGAAAAGGGGGGTTGAAAATCACTATGGCCCCAAAAGTGGGCGAGGGGTACAGGGCCTCTTGCCCGTACCTTGTTGTTGGTTTTAGGAGGTTTGACAGCATCAAAATGGACTTCTCTGAACTTTCTTTGTACATAAATGGGGTTCAAGATGTGGTGGTAAGTTGAGTTGCAACCAGGGGCCAGCTCATCCATAATGAGCAAAGTGGCACCAACCCACCAAAACCCTGGTCCATCATCGATGAGCTAAGGCAGTACAGGAGTGTTGCCTCAGGTCTTGTTGCAGCTAAGGTTCCCCTTTGCTGGCTTGAACTGTTAAAGGGAAACTTCTCTTCCCCAGATGAAGTTGATTTTGTAGGGTAACTCCAATCCAAAAATGTAATAGCTGCAAGTCACCAACAGTGCACAGGAGCATTTCCCAATGCCTTTTCATGATGTGTTTTCCCACAATATATAAAAAAATATGTTAACACTGTCTGCGCACATACATTTCATGCTGTAACCCATTATCAAAATAGAATTCTCAGGGCAAAAACCACCCTTAGTTGGTTCGGGCTCCATCGCTATGCTTGGTTGGTTGCTCTGGCATATTTGCGGGAAATATTTGCACACCTTCAATTAAAAAATTCACCAGCCGCTGCTTGTGCAATACATGGCGAGTCAGCATTGAGACAGTTTTGAGACAGGGTTCTCTGTGGTATAAGTCGGCAGTCAAGGCGATGAGGTTTAAAGGGTCCACCCGGTTCAGGTTGGCAGTCGAGTCAATTTGAAACAATGTTACTGCTGGTTGCGATCGCCGCATGATACTATGGCTACAAGTGGTTCATGTTGCTATTCAAGGAAAAAGAAAACAGAAGAAAATGAAGAAAAAGAAAAGCAGTTCAGAGTATAAAATCCTTCAATTTGGCATCTCACTTCAGAAGGCTCAGTTCATGTAAAAATTGTACCATTGGGACCATTGGTCAAAAGGCTTTCATGGCCTGAGCATAGCTGGTCCCAAAAAGATTGGGTGTCCACCCACCATTCCTTGTACACAAATCTCATAAACTTTACAACCCTCTTGACGGGGACTTTGCTGCAGACACAAACCACAGATTAAAATGGTCTGCCAATTAGAGTGATGATCATGAGCCTTTGTTAAAAAATAACACATTTTTTTGTGCTATTGTTTGTATGTCAACCAGATCCATTATATCTTTATGTATATTGCACACACAAACATGACTGAGTCTTTTCTGAGTCATAAAGTGCAATGTGAATATATTGGAGAGGTGACTCAAGACAGACACACAATGTTAAATCAGGCCCTCTGTGCTCTAAGCATGGCTTAGTGAATGCCAGAGGCCATTAACAGCATGTACTGCAGTCCAAGTGATGTGGACAAGAAGGAGGCGATCCATGAAAGAGTTGATTGCACCAATCTCGACACAAGGTCATGGGAGTCTGGGATTGATGGCTCCTGGGAGACGAGGCTGAAGCTTGGCAGGGGCTTTTTTTGATGTATACGGTGTGGAACCTTCAGAGGTGGTCAAAGTGCATGAAAGAAACCGCTCAAATATGTGTACGAAGAGGTGTGTTTTTGTCATTGCTTGAGCTCATACGGCTCCCTCATTCCAAGTCCTTCCTAGAAGGGTGTCAAATGCAGAGTAACGACCTTACAGGGTATTCTATGTCCACAAAATAACAAAAGGCTGTGCTCCTATATAAAAATAAAAGTTCCCTTTCTCTTTGAGGTGCTTGAGCACCACCAAACTGCAGTGGTTGAACCACTGCAGCTGGTTTCAATCTCGGATCTTGTGCTAACGGGCTCAATCGAACCAAAACACATTGTCCAGGATAATGCAATTTCCTACACTCCGGGCCTCTTGTTGCCCACACCCGTGAGCAGAATGCATTAGCCCACCCACTATCCGAAATCTGATTAGCATCACATAAAGTAGCGCTGCAAGGCCTCCCCTTATACAGGAACTGCCCTGTTCAGCCTCAGGTTCCCCTATATCTGCACCCCCTAACCCACAATATATAAAGCTTCTTTTATTATAAGGATTTTTTTGCAGATGTTTATTATACTATCAAAAACTTATTTTTGAAGTCCCACATCTAAGTGCTTGCATCTTACTTTCACCAATACAGTACATGTACTCACACAATATCTTCTTCTAATGATTTTATGCTAATTCATTTGAAAAAGAACACACATTGGCAATTCCAACACTTTGGGCTTTTGAGTCAGCAAAGTAACTTGTGGTGTGAGTACATGGGCATCTAACAGCAGTGCTTGGCAAATGCCTAATACTTGTACACAAGCCAAAACTGCTGGCTTTGCCAATGTTTGTTTTTACCAGGACTTCAGTGAAGGACACACATAGTGCTTATAAATCGAGTGGCTGAGCATGAACCTGGTCTACGACATTTTGATTACACCAATAGAGCATTTGCAGTCGTGACATCTATTTCTCAGTGTTGTGCCTACAATCTGGGAGCTGGTGTAGGCTGGTGTAGGCAAGCATGTTTTCCATCATTCTGGGACGTGCTGCGGCTGAATGTGATAGAACTTCAACTGAGAAAATAGTGATTAAAGAACCTAAAGACTCTGGGTTTCAGACTGGTGAGGCTCCATGAGGCTGAGTGGAATTTATAATTCAGGTAGCTTTGGCTTTGGATACTTCTCGATTTAGAGCCTTACTGGTTTCCCAACCACATGCATGTGCAGTGTCTTCACCGAGATATTTTAAGAGTAGGAATCAGGATATGTGAATAAGGGTCAGGACCTACTGACTTATTATCTCACTGACATCTGACAGACGGCAGCTTCTAGCTGCTATATGGTTAACAGCAAGAGCTAGTATGACTGTTGTTGTTTTCTTCCCTGTCCCCACCCCCTTTTTTGTCTATTGGTGCCTTGAAACACCATTTTCTGTCTAGGTGCTTTATAAATACACAATACATGCATAAATAAATAGCTATGTTCAAATGACACCATGCATCCAGCAAACCATTGGATTAGTGATGCACAAATGCAGGAGCTGAAGAGGTCCAGTTGTTGTAAACACACCAATGCAAGTGTTGTGTTTTGAGGGAGCTTTCAATAAATTCAAAGTTGAAATGTTCTGGCAAAGGTTTCCGATGATTACTTCATGTAATCGGAGAATATCTAAAAAAGATAAAATGATGATTTGATCTAGTTTTCATGCTGACACTGGGGCGGAAGAAGTGCGCATATCAGCTGCTCCCATTAATATTTGGGTATGACGTATAGTTGCTGTGCAACCTATACACATATAGCCTGTCAAAATCAGTGATTTCTATTGTGTTAATGTTAATGTTAAAGGATGTTTATACCGTGCACTATCACCACCATAGTGGTCCATTGTGACAGAAGAAGTAGGTGAATGTGATTGAAGCAGCCCTTTAGGTGATGGATGATGTCATGGCCAAAACGATTCAGGATGCGGGCGCCTGGTGGGGTCATGATTCCTACTGCTCTAAGAGACCTTGGTGGTCTTTTCTACATTTCTTACCTGGGTACACCTGGCAGAGTTTACAGGGTCAGCTGATGCTGTCCTGTATTGGTGCTCCTCCTCCTTCTTAAGCAGAAGATCTCAACAATTTCACATGAAAGCACAAGGCCATACTTCATCCCTATACCCTGTGGATTGTTCACATGTGAGCCCTACCCCTATCCTGTTCAACACCTATATGGAACCACTCAGTTGTCTGGAGCTAGTGGAGGGACCTGAGGGGCTGCTACCCTACCATATAATATTGAATGTCCCTTCACTCACTGAAACTCAAACCCTCTAAAATGGAGCTCCATGTATTCACCCCATCAGCTTCAACAGTTCCTGTTCAATCCTCGCTATCTTCACTCAGTACTTTTTCCACTATGGTTTCAGAAGCACAGTAGTGAATCTCATGCCCCAAGTGTTCAAACGTGTTTTAATTTTTTTTTTTGTATTGTGCATTTAGTTTAATTACAAAAACCTTATGCACCTTTCTATATATCAAAAATAGAATTAAAAATAGAGCTTAATTCTAGTGCTCCATAACATTCAATCAAAGAATAAAAAACAAAAAACAAATTATACAAACAAATGTAAAAATGTCTTCAACATGAGCGCACCGTAATTAATAACATGTACATTATTGAAACTCTGTTTCCTTTTATACAAGATTCCAAATTGCAAAGGCAGCCGCATTGATCACAACAGATTGATCCCCTAACAAGGTAGACCAAAATCGGTCCCCGCATGTATTATTTATGCAGCTTACATAGCCCCATAAGCCCTCATGTAATAGACCTTCATAGCCATGCAAGAAGTCAGCATGTGCCAAGTCTCACCCTCTACTCTGCAGTGTCTACAAAGAGCATCTTGCAATCCAGAACTTTCCCAAGAGCTAGTATATTCTTTAGTTGGAATAATGTTAAAGCAAAGATAAATGATGAATCACTTTAACTCTATACTTTTTGTTTTTTAATTTTTTTTATTTTTTATTTTTACTGGCTCAAAACGGTTTACAACTTAGGAAACCTCTAGACAATAACATCATAGTTCATAAAACAGACAAATAAAAACAACAGTGATCAAAGCAAAAGAAGAAAAACAATCAATTCAATTTCAAATACATATACATATTAGAGTTGTTGCATTCTTTTACAATCAAAATTTCTGCTAGACCAGCATGAGTTTATCGACGTCCGATCTTAGAGTTATGGTGCTCGTCTACATTTAGTGCAGTTCTCCACTAATCACCACGTGGTCTATCTTTTCCAGGTAGATGTGAGTTTTCTCTCCTTCAACTAAAATCCTCCACCAATCGTCGACCGGACTTGCTTGATAGGTTGACATGGCTTCTCCCAGCAGGAACTCTCTTTCTACTTTTAATGATTGGCAAATCAACACTAAGGGCCTCATCACGAGTTGGGCTGTAGCCCCGGCGCTATTACCGCCAGGGCTATTAGCGCTACCGCCAAACCCCCCGGCGCTATTATCGCTGGATCACGGGTTTGGCAGAGCGGTTGGTTCCCATTCCCCATTGGGCCCATTCGGGAATGCCTAATTCCCTACTGGGCCCAATGGGGAATTTCCACGCTATAACCGCTGGCAGATTTTCCGCTGGCGGTAATAGTGCAGAAAATCAGCAAATTTGCCCCCAGCTTATAGCTGGGGGCAAATTCACCAAGCCCATGATGTGGCGGACCCTTAACTGCGGTGGTAATAGCGCTACCGTCACATTTATGGGTTACCACCAGACTCGTGTTTTAGTGATTCGTCAGAGTTTTCCTTTTGGCATAATCTGCATGTGACGGTTCTGGGCTGCCCATTTCTCATGCTTAGCACTTATCTTGTCGAAAAGATGTTAAATCAGAAATGCATATATTGGGAACCAATTTGGGAAGATTTGCACATACTTTGATAGCACATTCAACTTCCGGGCTCCAAACCAAAAGTCTTCTTGATATTTATACTTGTATATCGCCTCATGTGTCTCCATCCAATCATTGGTGTATGGTTTCTTCTTTATTTTGCCAGGATCTCTCACCAGTGATTCATCCGACTCGTTCAAGTATTTAATGATCACTTGACAAATTCCTTGCCATTCGTTTAGTGTTTTTTCACTAGGATCTTTCATTGCTTTTTTTAGGACTTGAAACCCTCTTATTGGGATGTCTTCCAGGCATTTTCAATAGTGAGATATTGATTTCCACCTTGAGATAGCTTTGAGTGAAGTCAGAGCAAGTTCCCTTCTGACAAGTTGAATTGGAATACTTTTTGGTTATCCCAACAATGATTTCCAAAAATGCCCTCGATGTGTGGCCATATGTCATCAGCCAACAAGAAGGACGTCTCAGCTCCATAGGTCAAAATTCGGAGCTACTTTGGTTCGATAAAATGTTACTAGTGGAATTAATGTGAACCAACAGTACCTTTTTAACAGGAATTTTCCTTGTGCTGCTAGGTTTTTCGCCTTTCTTCGCATTAGGACAACTTGAGGAGCATCACATCTACTGGTGTTTACACATACACCTAAGTATGTTTATTAACTCTATACTGTTGTTAAATAACTGTGTGGGCTGCCACCCTTAAAGCTCTGATATGATTACTGTTTGTACCTGTTAAAGTTATGAAGTTTTTCAATATTAGAGGCCAGATCCCACTGCTGGGTTTTGAGTTTAATTCTTCTTTCATAGTCAGACCAAGTATCAAAGATTTCTAGTTCTATGCCCAAGTTTGACAGATGATTTTTGGTGAACATTTGTAGTTCTTCAAAAATTAATTATGACAATCAAGATAAATCCCTTTGCCTGGAAGTTGTAACAGAGCCTTAGAGCCGTGATCTTGTTTGCACAGTTTAGCGTATAGCAAGACTCTTTTGATACACCACAACAAGTGTAAAGATGGTAAGCCATATTCAAGCCTTAATGCTTCAACAGGTATGGCCTTAGGGAGATTGATGATAGAGCGCAATAATGTTGCCTCAAATTTCCCTAGCCAGTTAACCTGCGCTAATGACAAAACTTCTAATGCATATGATATTGAGGGAATAATACATACTTTGTAAATCTCTATGAAACCCCCAATATTGTGCTCCCGCCGATGGTCAATATAATTCTTAATTACAAGCCATCTTTTCCAGGTTTTCCCCATAGGCAAATGCCTCATAATAAGAGTGGGGGTGATCCAATTTTAACAGGGAAACCCAGGGAAACCCAGATAGATAAATTCCTGTGTATGTTCCTATGACAAAGTAGGTCTCTAGTCTTCTCTGGTTCCTTAAGTTACTGTATTGTCTGTTACACGCAGTTATGATGTAGCGGATAAACACTGAGCCCCATCACCCAGTATAGAGGTCTCCCAACTGCCTTCAGTGGAACCTTCACACAGAGCTTACATACATACATGATATGATGTCACAACCACATTCTCACAGGCCATCCACTCACAAGAATCACTACACAACAGTTCCAAAACAGAATTTTCCACATGCCATTTAAATGTTTCTATAGCTGTGTGGTTACCACTAAGGCACATTGTTCTAGTCTTTAATTTATTAATAATTATGTTGTTTTCCATTGCATAATCAGTGAGCACTGTGATTGATTGATGTAAACCAATACAGGTCTGATTAAAAGGAATGATATTGTCAGCATAGGACATTCTGACGATTTTAGGACCGTTTATCATCGCCGGGTAATTTCATACAAGATGCAAAAAACGTTCCAAATCAGCTCTATAAGCATTGTAGAGAATGGGGCCCAATAAACACCCACAGCCCCCGAGTTTCTGAGAATATTTGGAATGATATCATTCAGAGCTGAGCCATATGGAAATTGAGGTGTGTGAATATAAGGACTGTATAAAATAGAGCAACAATGGGTCAATTCCCCATTTTTTTCAATGTTTCCTAAAAGCTTGGGTCTAGAAACCATGACTAAGTCCTTAGTGAAATCCACATAACAGCAGAACAAACCACGATCCTTCCTATTGGCACAGGTTGAAAGGAGAATTTGAAGTGTGGCAATATTGTTGATGGGCGTTTATGGTTTTTCTGAGACCTGTTTGGAAGATACTAAGAATGTTTTTATCTTCTAACCAAAAGGTAGGTTTTTCAAAACAGTATGTTGGCAAAGAGATTTTGGCTAGAGTCCATCACTGCCAGAAGGCGGTAATTTGATGGCTCTAGTCTGTTTCCTTTTTTAAAAAATCGGGACCAGTATAGATCTCTGCTGGCTTTCTGGTATGATGCCGGTCTGAACAATATGAAAAAATTTAATTTCAGTACTTTTGCCCACAAAGCCGGATTTTCTTTGAAGACTATGTTAGGAATTCCAACAGAGCAGGAGCCTGATGCTTTGGGTTTACAAATTATTCTCACGAAGTTTCCCTCTTCAATATCTAGGTTAGAAAAACACTGAGACGTAGTTATGGTAGCCAGTGAATCTCTGTTACCATCAAGCACAGAATCAGAAGACGATTTAGATGAAGTATGATATACCTCCTGAGCTAAGGGGTTCAATTCTTGCGAGGAAAAGGACTTACCAAAGTCATTGTAATGCTGCCAAAATGTACTTACATTATGTGTTTTTAACCAATAAAACAACCTCTGCCAAATTACACCTCTGATGGCAAACCTATGCTGTTTTAGACCATTTTTATATTTGGTTGACACATTTATAAGGACTTTTTGTCTTTCCTGAATATTTAAATTAAAGTTGGCTCTATTAGCAGCGCGTTCCCTATGATATAACCTTTTTTTTCATCAATAATATAATCGAAAGGAGCAGAATTTTTGGTAATGTTATTATTTCTAGTCTCCACTTTGTTTTTGGCAGAGGTGTTTTGGCAGTTATAATTTTTTTCTCAGATCCCAATCAACAGCAGCTAAAGCATCGGTCAGCCTAGGTAAATCTTGGTGCAAAATCGCATTTGTAAATGTAATATTGTCAGATGACTAGTGGAGGCGACTGCCCAGATAGTTGGAAGTCAACTTAAGTTTTCTTAAGAAAGGCCGAGAAGCACTTTTCAATTCCATATGCCAGCCGAGGACCCCATGGTCACTTAGCCTATTATGAGTAATTGTGTGTTCAAATATTTGAAAATTTAATTTGTCCAGTAGATTAAACCAAGCATTCTGTCCTCTTATTTCTAGGCTTGACAGTGCAAGGCCTGCTGATAGACCTAGCTACTTTTATCATTGCCCTCTTAAAGTCCATCCTACGTCCTGCACCATGCTTGATCTCCTTAGCAACAAGATAAACCACATTAATCCTGTCCATTCGGCTAAGCACGGGTGTCCAATACACTACTGAATTCATTGTGACCTTGCTTGCTTCACTTTAAAGGCAGTGACTCTGGCCTAATAAATCTACTTAGCATAGAAACCTCTGATGGCAGAAATGTTCTGTACTGCCTCCAATACAAGCCTATTTATAGTCGACATTTCAGCTCTTCTCACTTTCCTACCAGGCTTTTCTGAAGTTTACCTGAATATTCTCCTGACGATTTGAAGTGCCTCTAACATCCTCTCCTTCTATATATTAGTGAAGATCCATTCTTTCTTAGATGTCTACATTGCAGCTATCCGCCATGGTCCATGTGCCACCCAGTGGTTTATGTTTGGTTGTATTATATGTGTTTTATTTATTTATTTATTGTGTATTTATAATGCACCTATACAGCAAATGGTGTTTCAAGGCGCAACAAGACAGAAGATGGGGGGGGGCTGTTGGAGAATAACACAAAACGGTCCTACTAGGCCTTGTTGCATTTGATCGTGCAAGTGCAGTAACAAAGAATTGCAACAGGGAGGGCGCTGGAGGGAAGTGTCAGTCAGAGAGGAATGCGCTGAAGCTAAGGAGGGAAAGGAGGTGCAGGTTGGAGTGGACGCACGCAAGTGCTGGGGGATAGGAGGAATGGGGAGAGGACCTCTGGGCTAGTCGAGTGCCAAGGGGAGGCCAGGTGGACACATGCCAGGGGAATGCAGAGAGTGCAGGTGATGGAAGGTCCACATGCTAAGTGCAAGGAGGATAGCATAGAGACAAAACGCTGGTCTTTGAATCAGGACCACGCAGAGCAACAGAGGTTTGAATCCCGGATCCCCACTTAGAAACCAAACTCAGGTACGATATTTGGTGCGTTATGAAAAACAATTATAGAAATAAATAAAGGAAGAGGCTGTAAAGGCTCAATAGGGGTGCAGGCACAGCAGGGCTGGGGCAGGGAGTCAGGTAGGGCAAGTGCAGGTTAGGGTGGGGGTGGGTCAGGGGAGACAGAATTGCTGGGCTATACTGGGAAAGGAGGGCTTGGTACCCTGCATGAATGAGAAGGATCCAGGCAGTCAGTCAAACGTGGCAGAGGGGGATATTAGCAGGGGAGGGGAAGACAAAAGGAAGAAGAGAAAAGGAGGGTCTTGAGAAGCTTCCAAAACTTAAGGAGATCTGGCTCAAGTCTGAGAGCGGCAGCCATTCCAGAGGGAGGCACCTGCGAAAGAGGGAGATCTACCTCTCACTCTCTGCTTGGAAAAGCGTCTGATCTGCAGAGAATTGGAACTAGAAGAGTGAAGGGTTCTAGCAGGGAGGTATTTAGGGAGAGAAAGTTGTATGTAGCGGAATCCCAGGCACCAGAAAGCCTTATGGATAATGCAGAGGGTCTTGAACTTGATCCTTGGACCATCAACAGGGAGCAAGTGGAGAGATTTTAGAGCTGGAGAAATGCGTTCTCTTGGCTTGAAGCCAAGGATAAGTCTTGCAGTCCTATTCTGGATTAGTTGAAGGGGTTGAAAGGAGGAATTAGACAGATTGAGGAAGAGGCTGTTGCAGTAGTCCAGCTTAGAGAGGACCACAGCTCTGGAGACATTGAGTTTCTTTGGGAAGGTGATGAAAGGGAGAATGCCTATGAGAGGGTGCAGCTGAAAGAGGGCCTTCTTGGCAAGGTCTGTGATGTGAGGAGAGAAGGAGAGAGATGATTTGAAGATGACACCAAGGTTTTTTTGCCTCAAAAGGGCATGAGGGTACGGGGCCACTGGTGGGCAGCCAGAGTGGGAGGGAAGGAGGGAGCTGGCGTCCCAATGAGAGGGATCTCAGTCTTACTGGCCTTACGGCAGAGATCATTAGCAGTGCACCATGCCTGAATAGTAGCCAGATAGTCAGGAATGAGAGAGGAAGAAGAGAAGGCAGTGGAGGGAACCTTGAAGGAGAGCTGAGTCTTGTCCGCATAACACTGGAAGTGAGGAGAGAAGGAGGAGATCAAATGGGCTATAGGAGCAAGGTAGATGTTGAAGAGCCACGGCAAGTGGATAGAGCCCTGATGGGACATCGCAGGTGGAGAGTGTGATGGAGGAGAGAAACCTGGGATGGCAGGTCAGAGATGAAGGAGGTCATCCAGTCCAGTGGCAGGTCCATGATACCAAAGGTATCACAGAGCCGAATTATAAGGGTAGCATGATTGACCATATCAAAGGAAGAGGAAAGGACAAGAAGGATGAAAACTCAAGGAGAGTTGGAATGGAGATTTGAGAGCAAGTCTTCACTGGTGTTCAGGAGTGCAGTTTCCGTGCCTCTGGCTGCTCTGAAGCCAGACTGGTGGTCGTGGAGACAATCAACAGATTGAGGGCCTGATTCAGAGGTCTGTGCAAAAATAGATATATGTTGTTCCAAGCCAGAAAAAAACCCTTTCTTAAATGCACCATATTCTGACAGGGAAATAATGTGATGCAAGGGCATAAAAGCCTCAGCTTTTGCATGAGCCTAATTTATGGCTCGACTTCAGCCGTAGCAGCCATCAGGAATACAGAGCAGCCACATGGTGTGGATTCTACTCCCAGCAGCACTGGTTTAGCATGTCAATAAAAGGAGTTAAAATACAACACCTCTGAGGAGACAGCAGCAGCACTTTTCTAGTTTACTGAAAGTTTAAGAAAATGTTCTTAAATTAGAAACGTGGCAGTCTATAAAGAGATGTTCGCAATGGCACTGGAGCACATGTTTTCCCCACAACGGGTGATTTTTGCAGCTTTTGCTGCTGGAAAGTACAACATCTCCCCTCCAATACTTCAGAATGGTGGTGCTAGAAACTGGAGGGGAGA
Source organism: Ambystoma mexicanum (assembly GCF_040938575.1). Lineage (NCBI taxonomy): Eukaryota > Metazoa > Chordata > Amphibia > Caudata > Ambystomatidae > Ambystoma > Ambystoma mexicanum. The sequence continues at coordinate 328,648,823 of NC_090923.1, read as the reverse complement.
ATGTTGTATTGCCACACTCTTTTTATCATTAGCTCAAGGTGGTGGATAAGTTGATAGATGGCCATCTTCTCCGTGAGTTAGCAAAGGAAGGGGGTAATGTATATAGGACGGTACTCTATAGCAGGGGGCTCGGAGCAGGGAGGCTCAGAGAAGGCTTTTTGAGAAGTGCTTGAGGAGTAGCGGAAAGGAACCAGTGGCAAAGGAGTTATTGCAGAAATCAAACAATGCTGGAGCAAGGGAGGCAATATTGTCCTTGATAGTTCTGGAGGAGCAGGGGAACACCTATTTGGATGAAACATTCATAGAGTGGACTTGTCTAGCAACTTCATCTGTTTATATCTGCAAGAAAGAGTAGAGCTGGGGGGGAAGGGGAGAGCGGGCCAATGGAGGCCTGAGAAAGGGTGAGGAATAAGGGTGGGGTGTAGAGGAGAGTGAAGGTAGGATGTCCTGAGTTTTAGTTATGACGTGAGAGGCCAGTGCAGTGCAGAGGGTTAGGGATGGCAGAGGAGAAATTGAGACTGCAGTAGGATTGGCGAGTTCCTTGCAGATTCTGAACTGTTCAGCTGTCTTGTTAGTGGCCCCAGAGATGCAGGCTTGGATATAGGTTTTCTTCCTATAGCTGATGGAGAGTCTGTATTGCCTTTGGAGCAGGCAGCATGCCAGTCTGTCAGAGGATGTGCTCAAAGTCTGCCACTTTCGCTGAGCAGCTCTGCATGTACGTTTCCGAGAGGCTAGGTCGGAATCATACCAGGTGTTGTGCTTGGAAGCAGTCTTCATGCGTATCCTCATGAAACGGGTCGGGAAAGTCCAGCGCTTTGGAGATAGAGAGTTGAAGGTTAGCAAGGGCTGTGTCAGTGTGAGAGTCAGTGGCCGGAGAGGGAAAGAAGGTGACGGCAACAGAAGCAACTAACACTCACTTCATCGGTCAAATGATGGAAAAGGAGAATGGCAGTGCGGCAGAGGATTAGGTTATTGGTGTTGGGCATACTTTTAAAATGGCATCAATATTTTAATCAAAAACGCAGTAGTGTCAGAAGCACACAGCCCGATAAACAGTCACGTTCCTACCTTTGCAACATGTTTGTTGGTTGATATTGTGAATGTGTAGCAAGTGGGGACGCTTATGCACAAGTAGTCTACAGATGTATCATCTAAACGTTAAGGCTCAATGCATGAATGAGAATTGCCTAGTTTAGGCTTATAGTCTGCTGCTGTGTCACCACTGAAGGTGACCTTGGTGATCCTCGAGGGCGCTGCTACACTCTCCATCACAGGAGTCTGAAGGCTTGCACCAGCATTGTTGGGAAAACCTGTGAGTGACTCAAACACTAAAGACATCTATAATAAGAAGTACTTTCATTGAAAGTGATTGACAGAGAAAGTGGTTATATTCCATTAGTATTTGCAGTCTGAGCCCCAGATAAAGCACACATTTTAGCACCAAGTGAAAACTGCAAAGCAGTTAACTGTCTTACAGGTTCACCCAAACCTAAACAGGTCACATTTTTAAATCGAAAGCACTCCTGAAATAGTTTGCAGGAGCTTAGTAGACTTTGGCATTTAAAGCGTAATCTTACAATGAACATTTGCACGCCTACAGAAGGCTATGAGATACCAATCCACATATCTATCATGCAGCATGGTATGCACCACAAGTAAAGACGATAGAACTCCACAGCATAAAGGCAGGCAGGACTGATTGTGGAGGAGGAATCTACCGTATTTTGGAAGAAACAATGCCTGTCTCAGACGCATCACAGGTAGGTTTAAGATGGCGCAGTCCAAATGGAAAGTTCATGAACATTCCAGCAAGCTTTGAAGCAGACTTAATCATTGGATTACCACAAAGCATGTTGCCCACTTACATCTGGCCGCACCAGTTGGGCCACACCAAAGTTAATGATGTTACAGTCACAGAATTCCCAGGAGTGTGCATTTGGAGATGACACTCTGTTGGCTACCGAGCACATTAGAGTAATACGGGGCGACAAAGGCAGTGAGTTGCAAAAGCTATTCAGCAACATGGGTCTCCACAAGTCAATACGGGACGCACTTGACACACTTCTTCAAAATCACTTGACACAGATTCCGATTGCTGTTCATATGCTTGTTATGGGCATTTACTTGTGCACTAGAGGGTTATAGGATGCTTTTTACTTCAACTATCCATATATAGGTTAGCGGATGCCACTCATCCTATTGTGTGTTTGGGCTGTTCTATACCCCACATTGCCCTCGGATAGGCTCTATTCTCCCATAGATGACTTGAAAGGTCCCTGATGATGACACAGAGTCAGAACCTTGCCCTGAGCATTCACCAGCGCCCTGCCATCCCTACAGTTTTTGGTGAGCCTAACTCAGTCACTGGAAGAGGATTGCTATGCTTTGAGGATTTTCATCAGTCAAACCGTGTCATCCTTAGTTACTATGCTATTTCCTGTGTTTCCTAGGTTACCTTCTTCTAAAGTGCATCTGTCACAACCAGTTGTTCGCTCTGGCACTAAATCACCGCCAGCAAAGCATTTTAAACATAATGGGTTGTTTGCAAAATGTTTGGATAAAACGGTGAGTCCTAAACTTAATATGGCCAAAGGCCATTCTTAAGGTAAGGGTGGATAGCTCAGGGGAAATGTGTTTGTCTTGGAAGCAAAACAAATCAGCGCAACACAGGTTTGAATCCCGACATCGCGCTTAGAAACCAATCTCTGGTATTACGCGCCTTATAAATGAACAATTATAACTCCAATTGAAGAGGATGCCATAGGCATGTTACCATAAAAATGAAGTTGAATCACATAGGGCCTCATCACGACTTTGACGGTAACCCTTAAATCCGGCGGTAGCGCTATTACCACCGGATTTAAGGTCTGCCAAAGCAGGACTTCGGCGGATTTCTCCCCAGCTCTGAGTTGGGGGGAAATCCGCCGAAAATTCACGCTATTACCGCCGGCGGATTTATTAGCGCGAAATTTCCCCATTGAGCCCAATGGGGAATGGGGCATTCCCGAATGGGCTCAATGGGGAATGGGGATAGACATTACCGCCGAACTCGTGATCCGGCGCTATTAGTTCGGCGGTAGGGCTAATACCACCGGCGGTAATGCCACCGGTATTACCGCCCAAGTCGTGATGAGGCCCTATAGTCCCATTTTTTAGTAATCTGTGGAAGTCCTGGCAGAATATTACCATATTTGACAATAAGGTCCACAGACCGAATCCATGATGGCGCTGCGTAACATAAATAGTCAGTGAAGTCTTACCCTGGCCAGAGAGCAGTGCTTTAAGTGGGCCGGGGCCTGCCGGGGCCGGGCCCCGGCAGTCTCCAGAAAGTGGGGCTGAGCCGGGGCCCAGCCGGGGCCCCCCATCCCACACAACATTGGCGGGATGCATTATCCCGCCGCGGCCGCAGCCGCGACGGGAGATGCGCCCGTCATTATGTCGGCCAAGCTGACAGAAGTGCCAGCCAGCCACAGCGACGCTGAGGCTGGCGGCACTTCTGTCAGTTAGTGTAACTCCCTCTGATGACCCCTCATCAGGGTCATCAGAGGAAGTTACTGTCCCATTGTTTTCCCTCCCCAGGTCACTGACCCCCGCGGGCTCCGTGATCTAATATGCAGATTAAATCACGGAGCCCGCGGGTTCGCAGAGGGTGAAAGACGCCTCGGGCTCAGTGATCTATGTGCTCTGAGCAGATAGATCACAGAGCCCGAGGTGCCTTTCTCCATCGGCAAAGCTTTATAAAAGATGCCTTGAACTGTGTACGTTTCAAGCCATCTTTTATAAAGGTAGAAATATTTATTCTATGTTTATAAAAGACGGCTTGAAACGTGCACAATTCAAGGCATCTTTTATAAAGCTTTGTCGACGGACAAAGCCACCTTGCGGTTTGTTTTGTCCATCATCAACGCTTTAGAAAAGATGCCTTGAATTGTTTACGTGTCAAGCCATCTTTTAGAAACATAGAAACATGTTACAAATATCTATGTTTATAAAAGGTGGCTTGAAAAGTACACAAACCATAGTAAGGTAAGCACACAAGTGTGCGTAACTTACTATGGTTTGTGCACTTTTCAAGCCACCTTTTACAAACATAGAAATATGTAACATTGCTATGTTTATAAAATATGGCTTCAAAAGTACACACACCATAGTAGTAAGCATACAAACATATACATGCTCACATACATTTATGTGTTTGTTTGCGCACCTTACTATGATTTGTGCACGTTTAGGCCATGCCCCCAATGAAAGCCACGCCCCCAAACGAGGGCCCCCCCTCAATTTCTTACCCCACTTAAAGCACTGCCAGAGAGATACAGTATTCTCGTATAACTCTGATAGAATTAACAGCAGGGCTTACGCAGACTGTGTTGTTAACAGAGTCAGTTTGGGATAACACTAGGTGGGGTTTACAACTTATGGCTCTGCAGATGTTTTGGACTACAATTTTAATCATTACTAGCCAGCATAGTCAATGGTGAAGGATCATGGAAGTCACAATCCAAATCATCAGAGGGGCTGCAGGTAGCAGAGCCCTTCACTAGAGAAATCATTGCCTGTACTTGCCTCAGCAAAGACAGGAAGGGGAATGATCTTGGATGTTGCATCATTGTGGAAAAAAGTGTCCTTCAGCCTCAAAACCTTTTGGAGTCCTTGCATAATGTGAAGTTCATCCGGACCCTCGGATCTTTCAGCACATTTTTGGGTTGAAGCGTGATCCCAACTGGTGTGGCCAGATGTAAGTAGAGAACATGGAAAGTGGTATGAGCATAATTCAGTTTGATAGCCTGCATAGTGGAGAGTGCAATCATCATCTGGTTGTCATCTGTGTAGTTACAGGTTCCAGCCCCAAAAGTGTCAATTCGTCTGATGAGTCGAGTAATCTAAATATTAAACAGAAACAGAAACAATTCGACCCCTGAGTGACCCCACATTCACCAGGGAAAACTCTTGACTCAAATGGCAACAAATTAATGCTGGGTGATTTATTTTCAAGGTAGGTGTCTAGGCATCTATTTGCCTGGCCTTGAATACTGTGCTCAGCTGGCTGGGAGAGTGACATTAAATGGGTGATGGTATTGAAGGAAGCCAACAGATCTAACTGTGATGCTGGAAATGCATCTGAGGGACAGGGCCTCTGAAACCTTGTCCTTTTTCTGTTTTTACCGTGTGTTCTGTTATGTTTTCTGCCCCGGAGTCCATGTGGGACTCCTGGCAGTGCAGCTCTCTCTTTTGGTTTGGTGAACAGACCCATGGGATACCCTTATGGCGCCCATGGGTAGGGGTGCAACCCTGTGCCCCTAGTGTATGTTTTTGGGCACCTGTGGGTGGCCCCAGAGCAGGGTATGGGCTGGTGGCAGCTCCGCGCTGAATATGACAGGTGCTCCGGGTGTCCTCCATTTTGGGATACCCAGGCCCTGCCATTGGGATCTGTTGATTCCTGATAGGAAACAAGATGGCCCCTGTGGCCTCTTGCTTTCTATAGCCTGTTATCTTGTTTTCCCAAAGTCCTGGGAAGCCCTGTCTCTGTCCCTTCCCCCTGACTGGCTGTTGGGTGGAAGTTCCATGTATGGTATTGTTGTGAAGGCCCAGCTAGACTGACTGGAGCCTTCCCAGTGACTGTATGTTGTGGGTACCTCCTGTGGGTGGGACCTGGGTGAATGGAGTGTGTGACCAATATACACTTCTTGTTGTGGTTGTCTGGTTTCTGGCATGAGAGACAAAGACCGAGACAACCCTGCCCGAAACTGGCCTGAATGCAGTGTGTAGTGTTGAATGGCTGGGTACTTGTCCCAATCCACATTTCTTGTTGTGAGTGTCTGGAAGGGAGGAGTGTGGCCTGAATGCACTGTGTACCTGATTGGCTGACTGACTGCATGAATGCCCTGCAGTATGATTGGCTGCTGAGTGTGTGCCAGCAGCGTGGATGAGAGAGAGGATAGTATATCTGGGGACCTCTCACCACTGGAAAAGTGTTCAGAAGGGACCTTTGGTTGAGAAGCGACCATTGTGCTCCTGAAGCAGCCAGGGAGCTGAGTCTCCACTCTACGAGCAACTGGAACTGCTGATCCTCGACGTCCAGCTGGAAGAAGAAGACTTGCTGTGGCATTTGCTTCGACCGATCCGAAGGCTGACGAGATCGTCGAGGGCTGACCCGAGAGAGGACCTGGTAAGGCGCCCTCTTCCCGTGCTCCGAGGGACCATCGAGCACCGCTCCATCTTCGACCGAAGCGCCCTGGAAGACAGACCCTCGAAAGGCTGTCGACCCGAGACGGGACCGCTGAGGAGATCGAAGTAAAGCACCCGGACATCGACGCCGTCGAAGTCCATTGCCGTCGACCAGGGTTCGCAGGTTTGTGTAACCGCTGGAGGCCCGTCGAAGTTGTGTTGCCCAGCCGTGGGAACCACTTGACGCCGTGCCACCGACGACCGGAGCCGTCCGCTCCTTTGCCTAAGAACATTCAATCGAAGGACTCTCTCGACCGCATCGTCGACCGCTTATCCTGCCGGAGAAAGTCGAGGCCGACCAACGCGCCGGGGAGAAACCTGCCGGTGGGTTTCCCGCCACCCGACGACCTCAAAGACTCGGACGACTCGACGCCCTTGCCGGGCTCCCGTCTCTACAATCTTTGCGGTCCAGAACTATTGTCATCGAGGTGCCCCGCACACCTCCGCCTTGCAGGACGCCGACGCCCCGACGCCGACGAGCACCGCTCGGACGAAGCTGCCGCCTCTTCGACATCGTTCTACCTCGTTTGTCGACGGACGTTCGACGCCCCGTGCCTCCCGCCTGAAAGGGAAGGCATTCAAGAAGGGCCGTCGATTCCCCGTCACCGAACAGCGAGTCCCTCGACGTTTGTTGACGCCTTCGAGGAGCTCGACTCCACCAGGTACATTGGGGGGGTAAAAACATTATAGGAGAGAATAAGACTTGCAGAGCAATATATGGACTGGGCTTGTGCTATATCTTTCTTTACAGGTTGCCCAGGTGGGGGGATCTCCACACAGAATTGTGCCTAGTGGTAGGGGTCAGTATTCTGCCTATTGCTCAACCATCTTATTTTCTCTCCTCTCTCTATTGCTGGTTTCACTCTATTGGTCTGTGTGATATTGTACAGTATTGTTCATGCACTTCAATGAGATCTAGGGTGGTACCACTTTAGGATTGTAAATATTTGTCATTGTAGATTTTGCCAGAGTACAAAGTGAGTTATCATGATGAATGTACATAACCTTAACTATTGATTATATAAAGACTGTGTTCTAACCAATACAGAGTGTGGATATTCCTTTGTGGGGGCTTGGGGATACACTGTACTTAAGAACCAGCCTGCATCACCTCCTGAGAAGCTAGGCCTTGATTGCTGGACCATTGCTACCGAATAGAGAATCTTGGCTGGGGTCTCCTGTGCCTCTCCTCCACCATATAGGGAGCGGAAGTACAGACACCCCCCACCGGTCGTAGAGGCCCGTCTCTCACACTAACAGCGTACATATTCTGATATGGTTGTTATCAATTCTTCCTCAGCTATAAGGATGCATTCTGTTCCACACCGTGTATGAAATCCTGCTTGTACATTTGCCCATCCCATAGTATTGGCCAAGGCATCCAGTTCACCTTGGAATACATATGGGATATTATTTTGCAGCTAAATTTCTGATTCGGGACCTGGCTTCTAATCATATCATGGATTCAGCATTTGAATATAATGGTACACATCAATAATCAGGTGTAGTTAAGTGTTGCCCCATGTGCCTGCTCCAACCCATTCATTTACAACCTGGGCACAGCAGTAACATATGAAGAAGCTTGCGGGTCACCCCTCCTCTCCATTGATATTCAGAATATGTGCAAGAATTTAGATCTAGATTAGATGTTATCTGTATTGTTATGATTTAGGATTGTTTTAATATTTATTGGTTTTACCTTTATAATACTGCAAGCGTTCTACATGTTAGCACATGGATTGGGGATTCTGGATGTGAACCCCCACCCTCTTCACATGAATTAGTGAATATTGGTGGGCTCAGTTTTAAGTCTCCTGTTCCAGTGTGGCCAGGCTCAGAACGTGGTAGTCAGCCATATTTTCTATACGTAGTCTGTCACCAGCATCAGTAGGCTTTCACAGTCATTCCCATGTGAATGGTTGGAAATTGTAGATATGTGCAGGTATGAAGCTTGGGAATCCTGAAGTCACCTTAAGGAGCAGTGTGCTCTCTATATGCAGTGTACTCTCAATGCTGAGGGACACTCAGTGTGAGGCCCATGAGCATCCTTTAGATGGACAAAGGAAGCACCATGTGTAGGTCCATACTCGCTGCACAGTAAGGCTATGGTATCCTTTGCAATTCTTTTATTTCTCCCCTCCATGCTTTGAATCATTGTGACAGCTTAAAGGTGTCGTCTATCTAATCCTTTCAAGGAATCCTACCGCCTGATTTATATATGAGGCATCATGTGTTCTATCCGAATACACTTAATTTCCCATCTGTCCTACGATCCTACTGCTTGTAAAATGGTCATTGTGTCATCTGCGACTTTGGATGGTACCATATGGTATATTAATCCAGGGTAGATGTCAGTTGTAGTTTCGTGCTCATTACCTTCCTGCTACTCTTGTGCTACATGTCACTTTCTGAGTTCAAGTAAAGAGCTGCAAACACACTGTGAACCTGACGGATTGGCTACAGCTTGGCAGATAAAACTAACAGTACTGTTATCAATTTGCACCAGTTCCTTTTTTAAGCACTTGAATACACTGTGTCATTCTTGATCATTTTCAGACATAGGGCCTCATTCCGAGTATGGCGGTAAGGGATAGCGGCCACCGCTAACGAGAGCGGTGGCGGTAATCCCTTACCGCCATACTCCGAGTTCCCTTAGCGCCATGGTGCTTTTAACACCTGCTTTTAGCAGGCGTTAAATACCATGGCGCTAAGGGACCTTGATGTTAATTACGCCACCGTAATTTACGGTGGCGTAATTGACGCCTTCCCCACTCCCATTATGCCCTATGGGGCAAGAATGGGAATGGGGAAGGGTAAATGGGGATTGGGGAATTACCGCCCCGCCAACCTTGGAATGGGGCGGTAATTCCGCCAACCACCAAGGCGCTGCCGGTCCGGGTACGGCGTCAACCAAGGCGTTAATAGCGCCATTGGTTAGCGCCGTACTCGGAATGAGGCCCAAAGTCACCATGACACCCTCACCAACTCCATCAGCCCCAGGCAGCCAAGTCAGTAGAGAAGAGAGGGATCATGGGTATTGAAGGCCAAAACATCTAGTAACCTCTATACCCTTAATGATGCTGTTTTAGAAATTCTACATTTGCATTCATTATGGGGTATTGTAGGGAGTATTATAGTATAGTTTTTTGGATATGTTATAATAAAGTAGAATTATAGTATCTCGACTATAATTCAAGAATCTTTGGACTCTTCAACTATTGCAGACATGGTTTTGCCAGTGCGCTGCCTCACTGCGTACTCTGGGAGAGGGTTAATGTCTGATTGGAGAAGTAACTTCATTTTCAGCTGTCTCTTCCTTAGTGAGTCTCTCCTTCTGTATTTCTACTGGTTGATTTACTGTAGCCTTGTAATAACCTCCGTCGTTGTTTTCCCCCTGTCTTTTGGAAATTACTGTTCTGTGTGGGCTTGTTTACAATTAACAAACCCTGTGTTTGGGGTGAATCGTGTTGTATGATGTTGTTGGCAAACTGCTTTGAGGGAGTACTTGTTTTCCTTTTTCACATTCCTGTGTCCTGAACACTTGTTGGTTTGGTGGTCTGTGATGTTATCAGTGCTTTTACATTTCTTTTTTAAATTGTCTTCAGATAATATGAGATTATGGGCCTCATTCCGAAATTGGTGGTAGTCATGGCGCTATTTGCACCATGACTGCCACCAATAACGGGTCCGGCAGTGGTGTAGTTCAATGGGGACTTACCGGTGTAGTCCGACCCTGGCGGGACTGGTAAGTCCCCATTGAACATGCCATTCCCCATTCCCATTTAAGCCCCCATAGGGCTCAATGGGAATGGGGAGGGCACTAATAATGGGCTTGCGACTTGCAAGCCTGTTATTAGCACCCTGGTCCCTTAGCGGGACCCGTAAGGGACGTGTGGTCAGACCACACGTTCCTTGCGGTCCCCGCCAAGGGACCTTGGAATAGGGCGGTAAGGGATTACCGGTCTACTTACCGGTGCCCGGTATCCCTTACCGCCCACCTTGTTATGACCCCCTATGTTCTGCTGTAAGAATATGCTTACACAAGTCTGCATCTTTGACTCTTCTAGGTATTAGTGGAAAGCGACTCAGGACTCATAAATAACGCCTTTCCATTTTAGGGCATGTGCTAGTCATCTCCAAGTTACAATCATTCCCAGTATTTCATTGTAGCTCAAGGTGAATTGTTGTTGCTTTTTAGACACGTGCTCTTGATTTGTGCTCTGCTTGGTAACTCCAGTAGTGGTTGCCTTCCAAGGCAGTTTTTTCTTACTCCTTCTACTGAGAGACCCCTGACAACAGCATCAGTTAATTTTATTGATGAGGATACTGAGGATTGGAACTGATAAGTGTTTATAGAATGTTGATAAAAGGCGCTCCAGCTGTTCATTAAATGCAGTTAGACTTGCTAGGTTTGGGTAATCCTTTCAGCAATTGTGTGGTACCCGGTTTACTTTGCAAATCCTGGCAGATGTTGGAAAAAGTGACCTTTTATTTGGTACTTCAGAATTAATATAAAGGCTCATTGTTCAATTTCAGCGTGAAGAACCCTGAGAGGTCAATGATTGGAATAATTGGCGTGCCTCCTATCGTACTACGTTTCACATGTTCAATTGCATAATTAGTTTTAATTGCATAATTACGTGTTTAATGTGCACGGTTGAAGGGTTACTATTACATCTTAAAGGGGCTTGTAGGGCAGTCGCCCAACTATCTGGTAGCACACTTTCTAGTGTTTCTTTAGAGTTCTAAAATAAGGATTCGGTGCAGGCCTTCAGAGGCCTAGCCTTGACCTTGGAAGTGTCATGAACACTGCAATTTATTCATTGCATTCCTCCGACTTAAAATAGTGCAAAGGAACAGCTTTCTGAAATACTAAAAACAATTGACTAACTGGTGCCTGTGGCTTTTCAGAACTCGGAAAGTGATTGTAGCTGGAAAATGACATCATCCCATTCTGATTGGATAAAATGTCCAAATAATTTCTGATTGTGCATGCATAGGGAGAGGGATATTTTTGCCTCCATGTATGTTGCTGCCTTTTTTGATGTATGAGAATATTATGTGAAGCACATTTGGAGGTCACTGGGCCTCATTACGAGTTTGGGGGTAGCCATGCCCTTAATAAGGGCATGGCTACCCCCAAACTCGGGTCCGAGTCCAGGTCCCGCAAATAGGGAATTACCGGGCCATTCGGACCTTGGAGGGCCTGGTAATTCCCTTTCGCGGGACCCGGAGCCGGTACGTCCCCATTCCCATTTAAGCCCCCATAGGGCTCAATGGGAATGGGAAGGATGGAAGCAGCGGTACCGTTCATAACGGTACCGTTGTTACCATCCTGGTCTGCTCGCGGGTGCCACTCTGGATGCCTGGTCAGACCAGGCGTGCAAACTCGTAATGTTGCAGCATGGCAACAACGCCGCTGGTTGCACTACCAGCGCCGTTGTTGCCTTACCGCTACAGTCATAATGAGGCCCACTGTGTATATTAGCTTGCTGACATTTCTAGAGCACTGTACATATCGCATGCACATATATGTGGCCTAGTGATAATGTTGCTGCATTAGGTGATAATGATTGCCAGATGTGCTGCAAATGGAGAAAACACATTACCACTGTTGATGGCAACTTTTTCAGCACTGCAGAGGTGTAGCAGAATTGTCTAACAAGTTGGGCCTGTAGCTAATGTAGTTGGGCCCACCGCATTGATATTGACATCTTTAAATGCCCACACAATGCTGCAGAGTCAGCATTTACAGATTTTGGGTGGAACTTCCCCTCTCAGCCCACACCCTATCTACGCCTCTTCAGCACTTATCAATGCATTATCACCTGCGGTCATTTTATTACCACTGACAATTCCCATTAGAGAACAAAATCACCCCTGGCAATGGTGCCCATCATTAACACAAGCAGCTTTGAGTTGGTGTTAAAAGTTTCAAGGCTATTGATCAGCATCTCAAACAGTCTGCTGACGACCAGGCAGTCCCTGCCAAATACCAGCCCATTGCTATCATGGTATGTCTTCAAAGTTCTGAATGAGATGAGCATCACAGAACACACGACCTTCACTGAAAATAATGGTCTGTTGAATGACAATCAAACTAGGTTCTAGCCTTTTGGTGGAAGCTGAGTCTGCACTCTTCTTTAATACTGACACATTACTGGTGTTGCTTGATAATAACTATCCTCATCCTGCTAGATCTATATTCTGCTTCTAGGTCTATTCCCAGCCTTTGACACTGTCAACCATTCAACTCTTCTTAACCCCCTGCAAAACACTTGTTATATTAATGACTTTGCCCTCAATTGGATCTCATCCTTTCTTCAAGGCAGTGGAAATCATGTTAAGTGAGGCCTTTTTCTTTTCCATCAGGCTATCTCCAATTGAGTGGTTTTTCAATGGGCCATTCTTACCCACTTGCTCCTCTTTCAAAGCTTATGTGTCCTTTCTCTCGCTCCTTTCAATAATACAATGATGATATGCTGCGATGAATTCACTTTTGCCCTGCAGGAGTACAAGGCTGATTAGAGGTTAAAGCACCCACTCAGCACACACACACATCTACTTACCAAGAACCATCAAAATCATAAAGGTTAAACAGGCACAGTTAAGAGATATAGCTCCCCGGTCAGCAGTTCAAAGAACAAGGGACACCAAAGGCAGCATTGGAGGTTCGTGTTAGATTGCTCAGTGTCGAGCGCACTTAAGTCACTGCTCGGAGCGGGCCATCCTCGAAAACAGAGGCTTGTCTCTTCAGGATTCCAGGTTCTGTGAGTCCCACTCAAGTGTGTCAAGGGCCAATGTCAGCCATTTTCCTGGGCTCCCAAACATGGGGGAGGCTGGCTAACACCTTCATGGAACCTGCAATACTGTGAGGTCCTAGGCAACAGCGTGGTTGGCAAAGAGGCAGGCTTATCGCCAAGCAGCAGTTTTCACCCCCAATGGTCCTTGGAGATGGTTAAGTGCCTGAACTCGCCTCTGCTTTTGGACCACCTGGCATCACCTTATAACTAGATGACTTCAGAAAGGACTTCTCTTGCAGCACAAACCATCAAAATATTCTCAAGTGATGATCCACAGATACCTCAAGATGTTCAAAGAAGTGGTGGGAGATCCTGTATTTTATAGGGATACATTTCCAGGTGATTGTACTAAAGCTAGCCTGCTTTATGGGTCCAATATCTGCACTTGAAATGAGTGTACCTTGCCCTTCTTATGTCACACCCTAACTGCTTTGTTCCAGAGGAAGTGGAGGGGACAGGAAAGAGAAGGAGAGGCAAAGATATTCAAAATGGTGGAAGTCTCCTTCCCCAGAACAGAGTTCCCCTGACTACTCTAGCACAGCCCTATTTCCTTCTATCTCAGAACAAAGGCCTTTAGGAATGCAGCACCCTTGTGTGAGGCCTGGCTCTCTGTGAGTTGGTGTGTATCCTTTAGAGTGGCTCTCCTGGGAGAAAGGGTTTCACCTGCCCTTGCAAAGGAACAAAGAGAAGCAATCCCATAAGGCTTCAGTCCTGTCAATGGACAGGGGTGGGCCTTGTGTGGGAGGAATACACATAATCCTTCCACATCTGAACTGCACCCACAGGGCTGACACATGTGCAAAATAAATGTAATGTGGCTGGGATAACTCTGAGAGGTGCTGGCCACCATATCCTAACTCAGTTATGGGTTATATTTACAGTTTAGCATGCCACAGGACTAGATCTCCAAAGTTATGCAGTTTTTGGAACAAGGTTGCATACATTAAATGCAGCCCTGTGCTGCAGAGACATGGACATCACTGCAGCTATCAAGAAAGCACCTGTGTCGTCCAAACATGCTCTTTGCCACTGGTAGAGCAGGTGCTCTGAATCAGGAAACTGATGTGGCAGGGTACAAGTACACACTATGCCTTTGGCATGGAGCATATGGCAGGGGAATCCAATGACCAGCGTTCCCTGCATCATCTTATTGCTTAATAAAAATAAAAAAGCCAAGCCTTTCGCAACCTTGCCAAATGGCAATTCATCACACATGCAGATTGCCTTAAGAGTTGCCAGTAACCCATCATCTGCTCATAACCACATTTAAACCTGTCTATCTTAGGTCTAGGATGGCATGACTGGAAACAGTCTGTGTCTCACTAGAGCTAATACTGAAACCATCTTTGTTGGTTCTCCAATAGCTCCTTCCTTACCTTTTCTTTGGCCACGTTTTGTGTCCCTCACTCTCAAAGCCCTCTGAAACATTTCCCAATCCTGCTGGGAGCAGGTGCCAGGTTATCTTCAGTACCCAGTGTAATAGTATTGCTGGCTAGACCCCTGAGATCCTCCTCCTTTAAGTCCCTGTGTTGTCATGCTCAATGAAAAGGAAGTTCAGAGGAAGGATCATTAGATCTGCTGGTGCATGCTTCTGGAACACTCTGTCATCTATGCTCAGAGAAAAAGAAATCCAACTCTGTTTCAGGACTAAAAGGTATCCTCTTCAAAGAACACTTTGACTCATTGGGGGACCTCGCTCTTCTTTTCTTCTTTTAGGCACTCTGGAGCATCCTTCTTTGTCCCTCTTTCTCTGGGAAAAACATTGTGGTTTCCTCCAGATTCGAGGCCTCCAATGTTGCAGTATTAGTATACCACACTTTTGGTGTGGCAACCTTCCCCAATGTATTTTTGTAAAATGTGTACCTCTTGTTTTTTTTTTACATCAGATGGTAAGTTTGTGTCAGGTGTATATGGAGGGATGAAGGCCATTTCCCAGGTCTGACTGTCGGAAGCAGCCAAACGTGTTGGTGCGGCTTGGCCAAACGTGTTGGTGTGGCTTGGCAGCGAGTAGTGTGTTTGCCGAGGATGGTGCTATTCCACAAGTTTCTTTCTTGTGGGTCTGTGCCGATAGTGCATAGTTACCAAGAGTGGAGTAGGCACCCTGAGGCCATTCTTTTGGTGTGATTGCTCCAGGCTGCTCCTCCTCCTGTGGATTGTCTTGTTGTCCTTTCCTCACGGTCCCTCGAGAGAGGGGGTAAGACTGAGGGGTAAGGTTCTCGTTATTTCTGTGCCTCATTGTCTACTAAGAGCATGCTCAGTGACTGTGGGGTCCTCTTTGGATCCTTTGAGCTAGGCATGCTATTGAACCCGTGTGCCCAACACTATGCCGTTTAAGATGAGGTAGCAACACTTTGAGATGGATAGGGATGCAGAATATACTCAAACATCAGTAATCAGACTGACTCAGGAAGTTGGCAAAGTATGTCTGTTTTAAAATCAATTATCTAAAACAGGGAGTATAACTTACATCAAGGAACATCCGCTCGATCTTCTCACTCAGCGAGTTTCATAAAAAACATAGCTTACATAGTAAAAACTCATCATCATTGACGTCACTCTGTGTGGCAAACAACAAAAACCTAGTGATTGGCTTAAAGGGAACATCTAGGTATACAGTCCATACTTATAAGGGTAGGTGATTGGGTCTTTAACATCAGGGTGGGCAACTACGACCTCCTCTAGTGTAAGTCTCTACCAACCTCATCAAAAACATGACATCCTACTGGTTATATAAACAATAGGGCTCTCTATTATGTGGCCCTCAACAATTGTTTGGTACCCTTGTACCCCTCTGTAATACTACACACACGCTAGCAGCGTGTAGGCTGGCACCCAGGCGCTGGTGCGCTGGTCATAACCATAGCTTCCTACCTAATTAGCCCGCCATCTATCATCACTCTTGCTGTCTGCCAGTCAATTAGCCTTTGAACATTGGCCTTGGAAATGTTCTCTGTGCCTGAAAATAGAAGGGAGTCGAGGCATACTTTGTCTCTTGGTTTCGATACAGCTCAACTCAGTATCTATTTTCATCCAACCATGTGACTAGAGATCATGTGTCATAGCTTTTCTGTATTTGAAATACTATTAAATGATGTAACCTCTGACGTCTTCTTTGTTTTTGCTCCTCACCTCAGACAGGAGTTTGTTCTTTTCACACGTTCTGTAGCTACTGCATCAACATCCAATCCCACGCTGGCCTTGACTTCCTGGTGCTGGGCCAGCCAAGCCTTTCTTGAATCTACCTCCGCCCTTAAGTCATTTTACAACTGTGCCACACTGAAAAAGCCTTTCCATTCAAGGGTCCAGACTCTGCTAATGTGCATTGTGGAACATCCTTAGTCTATACATTCCTATGCTTATACATTGGCACATCGCCGCAATCTATTCACTGTGTAGCCAGCCTTTAAAAATACTTTGTCTGCTTGCGTTACTGCGTCTGTACAATTGTAAGATGATTTTGCATTTTCTTCATTATTTCGGTAGCATGAGCATCTTCATCTCAAGCCCAACATGTTGCTCATGTTTAACACCTCCTCCTTCAATCTAATAGAATATTAGATTGAGGTCTTCAGCCTCTTTTCTGGATGCGTTAATTCTTCTTCGCATGATGTCATCAATCTTCTTTCTTGCTCGTTTTCACACTTCCTCTGGGATTTCATTCAAATGACCATCATATTGTAGTGAGTGCATGTATGGCTTCCTCAATGGGTACCTCACTTCCAGGATTCTTTTCGGGATTAGTATGTTTACTAGCCCTGCACGTGTCTCACATTCTGGCTCCCAAGGGGGAGGAGCTTTGAGTGGGGGTACTTGGCTTGACCTCTACAATAATATACAAAGGTAGGAGTTGATTTGTTTTGGACTTCAAAGTCTATCCTTATCTTCTTTTGAGTACAACAGAAATGTTGACTATTCCTAAGGGATCCTCAGTGTGACTTGTTTCTGTGGTGAACCCGCCACTCTTAGAGAGGCTGCATTCTGTGTGCTCCGTGGACGTTTTTTCCTTGTCATTAAAATACAGAGTAAAGGTAATAATAGACGGTGCCATCTGAGGTGCATGGACCCGACCCCTCTTAATAGGGCGGATTCCAAAGCCTTGGAAGAGATCTCGGACATGGAAGTCGATATTGTTAAGTCCTGTTCTAAGATAATGGCATTCTTCCAGACAGTGAAAACACAAATTTGCAGTCAAGCGATTCAAGGTAATTCTGAGCCTGACATTAAACAGGAGAAGGATCCTGCAGTAGACATAGTGGCAGTCCAGCAGGTTCAGCTGTCTGAGGGATTCTCAATTGCTGAACTTATCTCTAAACATGAGCCCCCTTTCAATCACAATATCTCTTAAACACCTTCATTAGTTTGGATGAGGTTATTAGGTATTATGGGTTTAAATATCCCTAGTACTAATTTCAGCACCTCACCTTGTCTTTTTTAGAAATTCTCCTTCTGCCATTCTAATTCTCATATGGTGTCTCCACTGGGTGGAGACTTGAGAATTGAGACTCTCTTCCTTTTCCCAAAATCAAATGCTGGACCCTCCGGGACATCAAGGAGTTGCTTTGTCTTTTGTTGCAAGATCACGGTGTGTGTGATGTGGGGGTTCAGCTTAGCCCAGTAATTAATTGCGAGGCTGCTGTAAAGGAGCAAGACTCTGCCCTCAAGTTTTCAGGAGGCACATCTGCTTCACCAGCTAGGAGAGCTGGCTTTGAAAACACTGCTTAAACAAAAACGGGTTCTTTCAACCAAAAAGAAAAAAATCAAAGAACATTAAAAGCTGCCTGGCAATGAAAAAAGCAGGCTCACTGATGTTTCTAAAGAGCATTCTATGTGTGATCAATTTAAGTTTAAGAGCTTCTGGTCCCACGCCCAGTGATGTAGTGCCCCTATCCAACCCACAGATAATTATTGAGGATTCTCAGCAAAAGGAGGCATTGCTGCATAGAAGCATCTTCACGGTAGGGGACCCGGAAGGGTCTTCAGATGTCCCTGCATCTTCTTGACTTCTGGGAGTCCATCCACTTTCATGTCAAAAGGGAGAAAGTCTTAAAATCTAAAGAAGACAACCTTTAAGGATACTAGGCACTATTTCTAGACCAAGGCGGAGGAATCTGTCCCAGAATTGCCAGGTGGGGCATCTCGGACACCTGAACCCAATAGGACGAGGGCACCTGTTGATCTGTGTTTAGATTCTAAGACTCACAATGCAAGTCACATAGATTCCTGTCAGGTTTTTCAGCAAGCAATCAGGCTGATCAACCCCCCACCCCTGTAATTTAGAGGGTGGTGGGGGTGTTGTGTGTAGTTCTATTTTGGCCATAAAATGTTATGCCATTTGTCGTGGAGTGCCTGTTAAGCAGAAGTAGAATCCTGACCCTCTTTAAGGGAATACCCCTGCTGGCTGTTATTTCATCTGCTGACATCAAATGGGTGGAAATGTATGAGGATGATTATTTTAATGTGTGTACTGTACATTTCTATTCCTCCCTAGCCAGCAATTTGGTTATGAAGGCACATGACGAATTCCTAAAACGAGGGTATGGTACCCTTATGTTGGAACCTGTATGGTCCCAAAATACACATGCTGCTGGGTTGAGGGACATGAACCCCTAAAGGTTTGTTAAAGAATTGATATATATTCACCGATATGAGGACAATCTGGGTTTAAGAAAGTATTCCTCTGAGGAGGAGGGACATGAGTTTGTTTGCCTGCTGCACCATCAGATATTAGAAAGCCTAAAGTTGATTCCCTCATTGATTGGAAGACCTGGGGTTTTAACATTTCATGAACGATGTGATGTTCAGTAAGTATACGTTTAATTACTTTAGATTTTTTCAGGAAACCTTGTTGCTGCAACCCCCTTTCATGGATAGTTGTAAGGTTTTTACAAGAAATGCAAAGGGCCCTTGGCGTAGACCATCAGCAGAGCTCTTGATTGCGATTAAAATTAATGTATGTACCTGCTGTAAGGACGTGGCTAAAATGAACAAGCCTATTCTG
The DNA here is from genome assembly GCF_040938575.1 of Ambystoma mexicanum. Classification (NCBI taxonomy): domain Eukaryota; kingdom Metazoa; phylum Chordata; class Amphibia; order Caudata; family Ambystomatidae; genus Ambystoma; species Ambystoma mexicanum. The sequence goes on along the minus strand of NC_090923.1, from coordinate 328,629,794 downwards.
GTGGTAAAAGTGACTCTGGGGGAAGGAGTAGAGCTGCACCACTTTCTACTAATTACATTACATTGAAATACGCTTGTGGTGAAAGATCAATGCATTTGAGCAGAACTACAGTGTATCTTGGAAATGTGGGCTGCTCAGAATGCTGCTTCCTGTGTTCTCTTAGCGGAATATTTTAAACTGCTTCTGTGAGGAATTGGAACAAGTGGTGGGATGATTTAGTATGGCAATGTAGCACCCAGTCTGGTAAAACAGTACCCAACAACAGCATGATTCCCAGAGGTAAAAGATGGTCGGTGTTTATGCAGAGATGGGGCCAGTCTAGAGTGAATGGGAATCTAAGGGGGGATATTCCCATTCATCATATCTGGTTGGGCCGCTTCTCTGCATCTACTATTGATTTCATCTTTGTCTCTAGCATTTTACTAGACAGGGTGGTGTCCTTGAATGTCATACTGAATAATCCAAGTGATCATGCTTGCCTGATTGGGACTTGTAGTTCAGCAATTTTTATCCTTCTCTTTCGCTTGTGAAAATGTAATCATCAACAAAACAGGTGATAACTTGCGACTACGGGGTAAACCTCTAGTAAAGTTCCTGAAGGAGGTGGTTTGTAATTGGGATGCATGGTCTATTAAAGAATGACTATGCACCTCCGAATTTTGGTAAAATGTTATTTATGTGAAAATAAAAAGCTTCCAACGCTGCACAATGGCAGCCTCAACTGTTTGTAGATCAGAGTGTTATATCCTTTGTTATACATATTAGAGATCACAAGCAGTTGTTGGCACAAGCTTTACGAAAAATAGCTGTACAATCAAATAGAGATTATGTTTGGGCAGCTAAAGCCTCTGGGGAAGAGAAGCAGTGCTATAAGAACTGTATGATGGCCCACAAAATACAGCAATACTGCTCACAAAATCAGGCAATCCTTTACAAACTTATATCTCGGGATTCCAGAGGTTTATGGTGGCTCTTGAATAACTTGAACAGACATTAGATAAGGCTCCAAATGAATAGTATCCCAGAATCTGTGTGGATCAATCACTATTCAGAGGAATTTTGTTCACCCCCAGCTTGAGTCTGTAGAGTACTTTCTTACCATCCTAAAGTTTTATGGAAATTGAATTTTCATCAGCAGAAGTTGGAGACGGCCCTTAATAAGTTGAAACTTTGAGAGCATTTGGACCAGATGGCCTATCTAATTTTATTGTAAAAAGCAATTTTTGAGTTTTATGCAAGATTGTATGATGTTGTTTTAAGCAAATTGTCGCTGGAATGGAGCTCCCCCTTCCTGGGCTTTGGCTATTATAGTCTCCATATGCAAGAAGAGGAATATGGCCTGTCTGGTGAATTATCGACCCTTATCACTAATAGACTCAGCCTCCAAGGTTCTGACAAGCTTTGTTTTGAGGGATCTTGTTTCTTGGGTGGAAAAGAACCACAAGATGAGCATTTTTCAAAATATGTTTCACAAAGGGGTGGGTCCTTTAACTAATGGTTTCCTGATGTCACTGTTATGAACTTCCAGCAAATGTGATAAGCAACACTCACTATATATATATAGGTAGTCTCAACCTCTCATCTGCGTTTGATAAGGTGGACAGAGGCCGGCTCTGGAATAAATTAAGCACTTGGGAATTCCTAAAGGGCTGCTCACTATGCTGATTTTATTTAATTCCAAAAATATAGTGAAAGTGAGACTTAATGTTGAGGGTTTTCTCTCTAGAGTGGTAATTGTTAATTTAGGTTTGCACTAGGGATGCATTCGGGTATTTAATTTATATACTGCGGATCTCTCTTCACTTTTTCCACCCAGGCTGCGCACTCTGGAAGTTGGATGGCTCGCATATGGGGATGAAATCCTTCTTTTGGATGTCACGCCAATTGTTTTGCAGAGGAGGTTGGATCTAACAGTCAGTGGTCGAAGTGTACGAAAAGAAGTATTGGAACTGTGTTCCCTGCTGGCCTGCACCCACTCCCCATAAACCCCATCACCACGTCCCCTCCTACAAACAATACACACCCCCAAACACGTGTACCTGCTTTTTAAGGGAACGTCCAGTTCAGTGCACCGAAAGTGCAAGTATCAACTTGTTCCTACACTTTTATTTTAAAACAAAAGCATTCCAGAATGGTTTATTTTTACAATAAAAGTGTAGGAGCTGTAAAAGGTAATTTAAAAAAGTATAGGAGCACCGCTCCCGGCCGCTCCCGCTCACTTCAACCACTGCTAACAGTGTCCGACTTAATGGAAAACTGGTTAGTAATTAACCGAAACAAATCTAATATTGTGTGTTTTAATTATCCTAAGAAATATAACAACGTTAGTTGGTCCGTTGCAGCTAAGGACATCGTCAGAGTAGCATCAATACTATATGTGGGCTACCTGTTTTCCCCTTATCATCATGTGCGGCTGATGAAAAACAGATTGGATATTAAAATTGAGGCTTACATCCTACAGATGAGGGCCATTCAGCAGAAGATGTGTTTCTCTTCCCTATTGCCCGTGTTGCAATTTATTAAGACAAAAGTGATGCAGTCCATTACATATGGTTACAAACCCTTTCCACCTTCAATTAAGAGATGGTTAAGTGTGAGTGAAGTAAAGATGTGGCGAAAGGTTCTGAAACTACATGCTCACATACCTATCAGGGCTATTAGACTGGAATTAGTTATTTTGTCTTGGTAATTTTGTTTTATAAGTTTCACAATGGCGAGTAGTGCAATGATTTTACTAGACTGAGGGAGTCCATCTCTGTTCGATCTAATCAAGCTTTGAGTAGGTTTCTGTGTGAATGTGAACAATATTTGGAGGAAATTGGGTCGACCAGTGATGTGACACTTCCTACTTTTAAAAGTAGGCTCCTGCTCTGAACTAAAATGAGTTGTTACAGCACCTAAGAAAATGATAGCTATTCAAACATTTAGCGATGTGGATGGAATTCTGCTCACCTGTTCTTATTGCACAAGCTTACATAACTAAGTTACCATCACGTTCCTTCAGGGATAGACTTCTCACAAGCTTACATAACTAAGTTACCATCACGTTCCTTGAGGGATAGACTTCTCACAAGCTTACATAACTAAATTACCATCACGTTCCTTCAGGGATAGACTTCTCGCAAGCTTACATAACTAAGTTACCATCACATTCCTTCAGGGATAGACTTCTCACAAGCTTACATAACTAAGTTACCATCACGTTCCTTCAGGGATAGACTTCTTAAATTTAGATGTTATTGTTACCCTACAATGGAAGTTATAGGCCCTCGTATTGGGTTAGAGGATTATTCATATAGGTTGTGCAAAACTAAAGAAAAGAAATCCTTGTACCATATTTTAATGGAATGTGTGGCCCACCTCCCCCAGAAAGCAATCTTTTCAGAAAATGTATGGTCTAAATGTATGAGTATTATCTCGATTTCATATTCTATGGCTCTCTTAGGTTTTTTGAGGGAAACCTTAAAGCACTTGGGGGATCTTCCCTCATTAGTTAAGAATCTTTTAAGTTTAAATGAAGGATTATTTGGGCTATGTGGGTGGGGGGAGAACATTTTAATGAATTGTTTAATTTTGTATTTTAATGCATTTTGCATTAGTGTTGATTTTGAATTTTAATCCTGGCTATGTGGGTGGGGGATAACCTTTTAATGAATCTTTTAATGAATGTTGTATTTTAATGAATTTGGCATTAGTGATGATTTTGATTTTAATCATGAAAATTGTATAATTATGCTTATCTGTGTATTGTGCAAGGTTTCTTAATGTAACCACAGAACATTAAATACATACATTAAAACAATAATACAGGGGAATGTGTGGGTGAACAGGAAAATTGATGCAGGGGTCTCTCCCTGCCACATCTAAATGTGACATGGCTGCAGAGATCGGTTGCTCCCCTCCCCACCTTCCACTCGTGTTGTCATGAAGTGAATGCACTCAGAGAGGGTGCCCAAATAAATATAACTAAGTAAAACTAGTGGAAGCTGCTGCAATCTTAAGGGAGGCCTGTTTTCATTAATCAATAGTCGGTTAATTAATAGGAGTGATGTTTATTGCATGGGCTCTATCCAGGCCCCTAAATGCATAATGTGCTGCTTTTGGCAGTATATTGTAGAACCAATGGCAAACCTTCACTCCTAGCTGCCTTTTTGTAACTGGTAGAAATGTTTGACAATGTGTGTTGCACTGTGCTAATTTTACCACTGGTGTTTACCACTGGTGGATTTCAATGCTGGTGGTAATGCCATATAGCCCAGTCATACAACAGTCATACATCATATATACATGCAATACCTACATGATTACTAATAGGCAAACTGATAATCCTAATTGGGCAGTAATTTACCACAGACAGTATTTTATTCAAAAGAGGCCTCAGTGAATTTTGAATCTGAGAAAAACATTTTATCTGATTGTGGCTCAGTTCATACATCTGTTGAAAGTAGGATAACATACTGTATAAACAGGATGAATATTATAATTAAGAACTAAAAAAATAACTATGGACCATTCTGTTATTTTCCTCTTGCCTAAAGTCTATTAAAAGAATCATGTTTCAATGTTGTGCTGTACATGTCACAATTAATATTATGCTGGACATGGAATAAGAGAGGAAATACCATTCAACCTGCAATGCGATAGTGGAATAAGCCATTTCAGCTAAAACTCCACATATGCACATTGCCAAATAGTAGAGAGGAGATCGGAGTTCACCTCCAGATCAGGGCCACATAGCAATGCGCTGTGGGTATGCATACGGGGCAAAACAAGCTTTTCAGAAATGTGCATATCTACAGATATGATATGATGTGGTATTTACAACACACCTGTACACAAATGTTTTTAAGTGCGAAAAGACAAGGAGGGGAAACAAAGATAGGACTAAATAACGATCTTACTAGGCCTTGTGTCATTCAGAACATGCACGTGAAGAAAGGGGGACAGGGGAGAAGTGCCAGGGAGCAGGGGAAGGGGGGAGTGCAGTTAATTCACAAGTGCATCCAGCAGGTGGCTCATAAATTCAGAGAGAAGGGATTGTAGTGTTGCAGATACATACCTTTAAGTGCTGGGGAGCCCAAAGGCAGTGTGAGGGAAACTGGACAGGCAGGAGCCCAGGTTCAGAGAGTGACCAGGTGACCAGTGTGCTGAGCGGTCAGGTGGATCAGCAGAGGAGAGGAAGAGAGAATGTGGAATCAAAAAGGAAAGTCTTGAGTTGCTTTCAGAACTTCAGGTGGATCCGCTCAAGTCTGCGAGAGGCACGGAGGCTGTTCCAGAGGGAGGTTCCAGCCGACGAGATAGATCAGCCCCCAGCTCTCTGCTTGGAGAAGCATCTTAACCTCAGAGAGTTGGAGGTGGATGAGTGCAGAGCTCAAGAAGGAAGATGTTTTGGAAGAGAAAGCTGGAGGCAGAGTGGTCCCGGGCCCCAGAAGGCCTTGTGGACAATGCAGATGGTCTTAAACCTGATCCTTGCTGCCACTGGGATCCAGTGAAGAGATTTCAGAGCTGGAGAGATACAATCTCTGGGCTTGAGGGCAAGGAGAAGTATTGCAGTCCTGTTCTGGATAACTTGTAAAGAGTAGAGGCAGGAAGTTTTAGAAAGAGACTGTTTCAATAGACCCGCCTAGAGAAGAAGCAGAGTGTCATCCGCATTACATTGAAAATTGGAGCACAAAGTTGCGATGCGGTGGGCAAGAGGTGACAGGTAGTGGTTGAAGAGCCAGGGAGAGAGGTTAGACCCTTGGGGCACACCGCAAGTAGAGAGCAAGAAAGAAGAGATTAAAGACCCCAGTTGGACCTGAGAGGGTCGGTCGGTGACAAGGGAGGTCAACCAGGCCAGGGACTGATCAATAATACCAAGGTTGTCACAGAGGCAACTGAGCAGGATGGCATGGTTGACCATGTCAAAAGCAGAGGATAGATCGAGCAGAATGAGGACAGAAGGGAGATTAGAGTCAAGATTATAGAGAGTTAGTAGTCACAGGTGTTCAGGAGAGCAGTTTCTGTGCTGATGGCAGCTTTGATGCCAGAGTGGTGGTCATTGAGTCAACCAACAGATTCAGTAAGTATATTATATTATATTATATATCTAGAGGACAACTTCCAGTAATGGCTGCTAGGTGGCACTATCATGTTCAAGGTTATTCAAAGAGAACAAAGAGAATACAATTTGTGAAAGAGTATAAGCTACCAATTATCTCAAAATTATCAATGTAGGTGTGTTCTTTTCCAGCGTATTGATGACTGGTCATTTTCTTACAAATATGGTTAGTCCATATTCATCTCTAGCTTGCATTTGCAGCATTATGACATTCATGCATTTAAACACATATGATCCAGTTAAAGTGCAATTGAAATCATAACTGAATTACTGATGAAGTGAAGGTTATAGGGTCTAATATTCCAAGCACGGAACCTTCATGTGATGAATGAATGCGCTATGTTGCAACCCCATCCAGATATTTACTCTCATGGCTCAACCAGTCTCCACACACTCCACTGTTCAATGTTTGTGATGCTTCTGTTTTACAGAGGCATCCCCTTTATTGGGGTGTAAAATGGTGTAGTGGCATGACAACCCATTGATACTTTGTTTCTCTGGGTTTTGCTCATCCAGACTATTTTGGTTTCCAATTATTACATAAAGCATGAACCATGGTTAGAAATCTGCTCAGTGCATCTCCCCCCCTTCATTCAGGGACCCTGAATGTGCAAATACTTGCATCAGTATTGAGAAGCGAGCAGAGAGGTTTGGCCGCCCGTAGATTCTTATCTAAAACAAAGAAGACGGGGGGGCATACAAAAGGATGGTTTCTTAATGGAGAGAAAATTCAAGAAGTGTTGGCACTAACCTATTTGGGGTTGTGTCTAAATGACAGAGTGGCTGATGCTCAAAGAGAACAAGTAGTGAGGAGCAAGACAAAGAATTTAGCTGCTCAAGCTATCATTATTAAGAACAGATACTGTACATTCTCTCTCTTCCCAGTGATCCAGTTTTTTTTCGGTTAAAGGTCTCTCCAATTTTGACCTATCGGCTGAAATGTCGTTTTCACTTTCAGCATCAATCTGGGGGAAATTGGAGGGTATTTCTTGGAGGATGGTATTATGCCTGCTTACTTCTGTTCCAATACATGTGATAAGGGCAGAACTAGGGCTGAATTCCATCTATTCCATTACGATCTGGAAGACCCTCTCACTCTTTAGGAAATGTGGTGTATAAGGGAGTGAAGGAGGGTTGGCGTCCATTCATATGGCCCTTTCTCACCCCTCTAAAACCCTAGGGATCACATGGAGCTCATAGTGTACTGGCATTTTTTTTCTCAAAGTTTTTTATTGGCATTTCTTTAAACATGAAACATCGGGACTCAACATTGTCCCCTTTTGCCCCCCTTCACGCCCCCCTCCCTCCTCACCGGTTTTATTGTCTATGCCGTCCTTATGCGTCCCCTTGTTGCTTCGATCTTAACCTGTGGACATATCCAGAATGCGAAGGTTGTGTGGGCACCATTGTAGCATGTAGTCACTTTGCAGGTATTCTATGGCGTCTCCCCAGTCTGTAGCGAAGCTCTGCCTTTCTCCCTGGAGGTTATAAGTGATTCTCTCCATTGCAACATAGGTCCATATCCTGTAGAGCCATTCAAGTGTGGTTGGAGGGGTTTTTTGTTTCCATTTTTGTGCTATGGCTAGCCACGCTGCTATTAGGAAGCCCATAAAGTTCAGTTTTTGAGTTTTAGTGAGTGACTTATCTCGGGGGGCCCACATGCCACGCATCCATATTTCTTCTCCTAGGTTAGCTGCACCCTTGAAGAGTTCATTCATTTGTGTTTCCACTTCCGACCAGAAGTGTTGAAGTTCTTTACAGTCCCACCAAATGTGTCTCCATGTTCCCAAGGCATCGCATCCCCTCCAACATTTCCCTTGTACTGTCGGGAACATTTTGTGTAATCTTTCTGGGGTATAGTGCCACTGGATCATCACTTTAGTCCATGCTTCTCTCGTTTGTATTGCTCGTGTCCATTTTGGGATTATTAGCCAGAGGTATGTCCATTGTTCCCTCGTGATTTGTTACCCTAGCGTGGATTTCCATTTTTTCATGTAGTGCCAGGTTATGTTTTCTTCCCGGGCATTTATGAATTTGTATAGGGTGGATACGAATTTCCTATCTCCCGACTGGGTCGTAATGTATGTCTCACATAGGGTGAGGTTCCTTGTCAATGCTTTGGATATTCTTGGCGTTGAGAGCCAGTGGAGGATTTGTTCATACTGGTACCTATCCTTTTCCGTAAGGCCTAAGAGTTCCTGGCATTTAGCGAAGGATCTGATCTGCTGTCCATCAAACATGTCACCCACTTTTGTGCAGTCCGCTTCTCGCCATTTCTGGAAAGCGCCTTTTTCCACTCCTGGGGGGGAAGTCTGGATTGTCGAACATCGGAATGAATGGGGCTGGATCTATCGTGAGTGTTTCTTTTTTGGTTTCTTTGTCCCAAATTTCCATGGTGGCACTCATTACTTCACTTATCTTGATATTAATGTGTCTGTGCTCGGGCTTCCTCCAAAGGAGGTGACGCAGATTTGATCTTGCGACTGCTCTATCCTGTGTTTCCCACCATTTTTCTGAGGTGTCCGTAATCCATTTGTTTAGGACCCATAGTTGTGCCGCCTCATAGTACTTCCTAAAGTGGGGAGCGACATGCCTCCATCCGATTTTTGCGCTGTAATCGCCTGTTGTGACAGTCTTGGTGTTTTGTTTTGCCAAATATATTTGGTTATTATTTTGGTAAGTGCCTTGAAGAAAGTCGTTGGTATACGAATCGGGAGAGCCTGGAAGTAATATAGTAATCTGGGTAGGATAATCATCTTGATGACCGTGATTCTGCCCCACCAGAGAGATTGACAGCAGATTCCAGCTGACCAGATCTCTTTTTATGTCTTCTAAGAGTTTAGTATAGCTCCCTTTGTAGAGGTTTTTTATGTTTGGTGTCAGTGTCACTCCAAAGTATCTCACACCTTCTACTGCCGTTTGTAATTGTAGGTCTTTTGTTTTCTTGTGTATCTCATTTATGTCACCCGCCAGGGCCATTACTGACGATTTCTGTTTATTTATTTTTAATCCAGATATTGTTCTGTATTCGTCTATCTGTTGAATGAGTAGGGGGAGAGTCTTGGTTGGTTCCGTTAGAGTCATCATCATATCATCTGTGTATGCAGCTGTCTTGTGCATATTCCCTCCCATTTCTATGCCTTAATGTCTAGGATCGCTCTGATCTTTGCCAGGAGGGGTTCGAGGAAAATAGCGTATAATTGGGGTGATAAAGGGCACCCCTGCTTTGTGCCCCTTCCTATTTTGATGGGATCCGACAATTCTCCGTTGACAGTGATCATAGCCGTTGGTGAGTTATAGTTGGCCCTAACCATATCTATGAAACCATTTCCAGCACCCATTTTCCGTAGTGTCGCGAATAGCATGGTCCATTCTACTCGATCAAATGCTTTTTCCGCATCTATCGATACTATTGCTGATGGGAGTTTCATGATTCCTGCTTTCTCAATGAGGTGTACTATTTGCCTAATGTTGTCATGGGTTTTCCTGTTGGGAATGAATCCCGATTGTTCTTGGTGAATTAGCTTGGGGAGAAGGGGTGCTAGCCTATTGGCGAGAACCTTTGTGTAGAGTTTGGCGTCAACGTTGATTAGGGCTATTGGGTGGTATGAGCTCGGATTTTCCGGGTCTTTCCCCTTTTTGTGGAATACCAGTATCTTCGCCTCGTTCATGGAAGCGGCAACATTGTTCAATTTCTTGAATGTGTTGAATAGGTTGGTTAGATAGAGTGTTAGTATTTCCGCAAATGTTTTGTAGAAGGCCGCCGTAAAGCCATCCGGTCCTGGAGATTTATTCTTGGGTAGATCCCTAATTGCTTTTGTAACCTCTTCTGGCATTATTGATTCATCTGGACTCATTTCAGCTGGAGTTAGTATAGGAAGTGTTATATCTTTTAGGTAAGCCTCTTGTTCCTTTTTGCTTGGATGCTGTGAAGTGTATAGGTTCTGGTAGAAAACTCGGAATATTTCTTTGATGTCTTTCGGCTGTGTTTTCTTATCTCCCTGTCCGTCTTTTAGGGCGTGCACCATTTGGTCTTGCCTCCTACCTTTTAGTTGTCTTGCTAGCAGTTTTTCTGCTTTATTTGATTTCATCGCATACCAGTGCTTTGAGTGCAGAAGTTGCGTTTCTGCTCTTATGGTCCTGATCAGATCCAGATGGCTCTGGATGTGTCTATAAGCCTTCTTTATTTTCCTGGAGGTATTCATTGTCATTTCTTCTATTATTTCTTCCAGTTATTTCCCCAGTTCGTCTTCCCATTTGTATGAGAGCTTGTCTTTTTGTGCTTTCAGCGCTATTATTTGTCCCCTTATCACCGCTTTAAAGGCTTCCCATATAGTACTTGGGGAGACGTCTGGGGTATCGTTCTGCTCGATGTAGTCCTCTATCTTTTCTCTGATTGTTTCCTTGGCTACTGGATCTTGTATGATGTCTCTGGGGAGTGTCCATCGCCATAGGCCTGATCTTTTCCTGAATTTTGGAAGTGTGATCCAGAGCGGGGCGTGGTCTGATAACAATATTTGCCATTTTTCTATGTCCTGGATTTCTCCCAGCAGAGCTCCTGTGGCCCCAAATGTGGTCAATCCTGGAGCTTGTGCCATGTACGTGTGAGTGATATGTGTATCCTTTTGTTGAGCCTTTGAGTCTCAGCCACATGTCCTCTAATGTCATGTTCTGCATTGTCTGTTTAAGCGCTGGTTTGGGAGATCCCTGATGGGTATTTTCGGGATTTGTGCAGTCTTTTGTCTGGTTCCATGCTAGGTTGAAATCTCCTGTCAGGATTACTTCCCCTTCCGCAAAGTTTTCCAATTTGTTGATCGTGTCTTTCATAAAACCCTCCTGGCCCGAGTTTGGAGCATATAGGGTTGCTAAGGTTAGTTGGCGATTGTCTATCTGCACCTTTGCGAATACGTAGCGGCCGTTTTTATCTGATATTGACGCTTTGATTTGGACCTTCAGATGATTAGCGAATGCTATCAGCACTCCTTTTCTTTTCTCTTCGTCATTTGATTGTAACCTCTTATTCAGGTTTGGCCTTTCCTCTTCTTCTGTATGTGTGTTTCTTGGAGCGTTATTATGTCAAACTTCTCTCTGTGCAAGAAGTATTCCATTTTCTTCCTTTTCACTGGCGTGTTCAGGCCTCTGATATTGAATGTTAGTATTTTCAGCCCCATTCTTTCATATGAGTCTGAAGTTTATTCTTGGAATCGCCTTGTGGGTCGCTGTTGTTTGCATTTGTACCAGTGATTAACGTTTTTCCCCTCCGATCTTACCCCTCTTCTCCCCTCCCTCCTCCCTCCTTCCCCCCACAACTTTGTCCCTGAGGTGAGCTCTGGGCCCTGTGGTTGCTCCGGCGTTGTGCCTTTGCTCCAAGCCCTCTAACATCACAGGGTGAAGAGTTTGCAGGGATTCCTAAACCCTGCTTGTGGTGCTGATTCCAAAGCCGTCCCTTGGCTCTGCCGCGACTTCATGTGGGCACCTGCCCTGTCTAAGGATTCTGTATCTTTGTTACCGCTCCCTACATCTTTTCTTACATATGAGTTTCATTTTTGGATTTGTTTAGTTTTTCTCTGGTTTGCGGGATTGGAGTCTTGTTCTTCGTTTTTCTGTTTGCCACCTCCTCGGTTCTCTCCTTTGTCTAGGGGTTTCACTGGTATTTGGGGGTGCTGCCTCTTGTTCCTGGTACCCCAGTATCTTGAGGCCTTCCTCACTCATAGTGATTCAGTATTGTCTTTCTTCCCATGTGAAAAGGAGGCCAAAAGGAATGTCCATTTATATTGAATTTGTTTTTTGTTAGGAATTTTGTTACCTGGCTCATTTCTCTTTTCTTTCTGAGCGTTGATTGCGCTAGGTCTTGGAACCGAAGTATTTCTTTTCCGTTCATTCTTATTTGCTCAATGGTCCTGGCCTTCCTTAGGATTTGTTCCTTTTGTGCATATTGTGTCATGGCCACTAGAACATCCCTTGGGCAGGTTCCGGGCTCCCCTGATCTACGGGGGCCTACCCTGTGAATTCTGTCGATGTGGATGTCTTCTCCGGAGCCGTCCTTTAGTATATCTTGGAAAACTTGTTGTACTGCTGTGCGAAGGTCTTTATCCTCCACATTTTCCAGCATATTTTTGATTCTTATGTTTGATCTCCTGGATCTGTTTTCCAGATCTTCGCATTGAGATTCAAGGTCGATTGCCAGTCGAGCAAGGCGGTCTTGCGCTTCTGCATGTTGGAGGGCATCATCATCCATATTCTGGAACGTCTTTTCCATGTTGTCCATTCTCTCCTCGAGATTTTCTATGTCTTTGTAAAGTTCCTGGACCGCTTGTTTCAATTCCCCCTTCATGTTTTCAAACTGCGTCTGGGTGGAGGATATAAATTGGTCCTGAAATTCCTTAAACCATGATTTCATATCGTCTCTCAAAGCCATTTCTGTGTCTTCTTTCTGTTTTGGTGGGTCTCCCTCCTTGTTTGTTTGCTTGGAATCTGTGTTTCCTAGTCCCCAAATTTGGGTCAGATCTTGAGCCGGCCTAGGTCCGCTTTTGTTTGCCGTGGATGCCTGTAGTCTTATTCTTGCCCTGGACTTTGACATGTGTCTGTATCTTTACTGGCCAGGCAGTTTTTTTTAAAACATTTTGTTTATTCTTGTTGTTCACTTTAGATCTTAGGGATCAGATTTGTACTTAAGGTGGTCCACCTGTCTTCGACTCTTGATAGGGTCCTGCTGAGTGCTATCTGTTCGTGTTGCTGGGGCGCACCTCTCTGGCCTCGAGTAAGGAAGTTTCCCTTGATTCAGGCTCTTCTGTTGGGAATATTTGTTGGGAATAGCTGTGTCTTCAGGGAGTCTTCACCCAGGTCGCCCCTGGGTTCCCCTTTTGAGTGTGGATGCTTTATTTCCCTCTACTGTCTCACCCGTGGTCCCCGGTAGGTTCTCCTTTTACTGAGGGTCTGTCCTTTATGGTGTCTTTCGGGCTCCCCCTGGCCCTTCGTGGGGTGCCTGCACCATATTTTTGTGGGTTGCTATTGTCTCTGGGGGGGGCCCCGGGTCTCTGGAATGATCTGGGATCAGGGCACCCGTCCTGTCTTGGCCGGGAACCACATCCGAGGTTCTCAATGAGGGGGGATGAGAGGTGCAGTGCAGAGCGCGCTCTCCTGTGCCTGTCCTGTGTTCACTCGCGTAATGGAGATTAGAGTGATTAGGCTCTTTTTATTAAGCCTATTGGAATTCGCCTTCCCTTCTCCCCTTTTCCCTTGAGTCTCTTGTTGAAGCCCCAGTTGTAAAGTCCGGGTGGCCCGCTTTTGCTGATCGTTTGGGTGGCTGACGCCCTCCCCGCTGCTCCCGTTGACTTTCCCCGGCCTCGTACCTTCGCTTTGTGGTTGCTGGGTCTCAGCTGGGCTCCATGTCTCACCGTCCACCCGTACCGGACCGCTGCCTTCCCCTCTGGACTCCGACCAGGGCTTGTGTGGTGCACGTCTTCTTTTTCCGGGCCTACACCTGCTCCTCCCCAGGCCTCTCCCTCATCTGCTCCCTCTCCTCTGGGTCGGTGTGCTGTTCCGGGCCCGGGCTCTGCCTCTTTTGGCTCGTCCTGCCGGGTTAGCACTTCCCTTCTGTCGGCTCCTCTCCCACTGGGGGTTCACAATGGTGGGTGGCGTGCTTGCTGCTCTCAGGCTTGCTCTGCTCCCTGCTTCCCGGTCCTCCTAGTGCCTCTGCCAGATCCGCAACTCTAGTTGTTGGCGGGGCCGGAGGCGCTCCCCTCGGAACGGCCCTCTCCAGGATGCCACGCTGCAGAGCGGGGTGCTCTAAGCCAGGTTGTCGGAGCTGAACCATCCTCTTCTGGCGGGATCGATCGGAGGTCTCGTCTCCTCTTTTACCCTTTCTTAACCTACCGTATGAAGTGGAGGGAAGGTACGCTTCGATGGGAACAGTGTATTCTTAGCTGTAGTCTTCAATTGATGCGGCCCGAGCTGGGAGGACAGGAGCTACGCTCACGCACGTCTACCCGGCTTGGCCACCATCTTGGAATCTGTGTACTAACATTTTAATTGATCTTGGTGAGACAGCAGAATAACTTCAGCAGAGACCAGCATGAGTAAAAAGAAATGTGTGTGATCTGGACTGGATTCAGACAATTGAGGCTAGAGTTAAAGTAAAAATGTATGGTAACAACTTTAAGGATTTAAGAGCAAGGGCCTTGCAGCCACTGTATATGTCCAAATTTCCATGCAAATTTAGGCGGCACAATTTTTTACGGATTATGATGAATCTTTACCCAACATAAGAAGTTCTGGAAGCTAGGAAGCCTCCGGAGATACGGGATTATAAGTGTCGTGCATGTGCCCATGACCGTGAAACTTTATTCCATCTTATCCTGCACTGTCCGGGTTGTAACAATATCAGATCGAAATGGCTGGCTAAGTTGTTTGATCAATTGTTAACTTCGACGACGGAGGAGTTTTAGGGTAGAAGGATGTCTAGCACACAAACATCGCTGACCCCGGCTTTGTTGGCTTTTGTCAAATAACTTTTTAAAGTGATAGCAGTCAATCAAACTTGAGCTTTAGATGGTTTGAAATTATGGGGACACCTGTTGCACTAATAGGAGTAATGAGTCTCATAAGGCTTTATTTGTAATTGTAGAGCAATGAGTATGGGTGTTCCTGTTGATGGGGGATTTGAAATGAAGTGTTGTTAGAGATTGTGTAGGTGATTATGAATTGTATTTTGCTGTTTTATTATTTTATTGTATTGTATTAATATGGCAAAGGTTTAAGCTAAAAACCAAATGCAAAGTAAAGAAAAATAAAAAACGTAAGAAAATATATATAATGTGTAAAGAGCCGGCAAAGTCTGTAGGGATCCACATACATGAAGGCTTCCTTTTTTTCATGGGTGCCACCATTACTTATCTCTGCCTTGCACACATATGCAGGCTGGAGACCAAAAGAAGTTGTTGGCATGAAGCTCATTCCGGGCAGTGTTAGGCACATGAGCCTTGAACAATATCTGATTACACAAGCCCAACACGGCATCATGTGGTACCTCATCAGAATCCATCAGCCAGTGCCTGCACCGTTGAAGTGGTCGCTGCTGGGTTCTTCCTGACAGATGCAATGCCTCTTTTAAAATAATACGGTACATGTTTTCTGAAAAGGAATCAGCAGTTCCTTGGTTCTAGATCTGGACTGAATAAAACACCAAAAATAAATGAGTAATATTATTATTTGACACCAATAATAGCTTTGTGTTTGAGTACTCTGTTTTGTGCTAGATTAATATAGAACAATATGCGACTAGGTTAGGCCTAACTAGCTGTTGATGTTATCGGTAAGGGGTCAGGTTCATTATCTGCATATGGCCTTATTATATTTATTGCATTGTCCATGTGATTAGGTAGTTAGCGGGTTCGCCTTTGTGATGTTGCTATAAAGTAAGTATATATTTATAGGGCCCTATTCATGGAAAAGTGTGCCTTCGTCCTGCAAAGGCTATGGGCCGAGAATGACACTGTGTAAGCCTGCACACAGAATAACAAATGCGCATTCCAAGTATGCAATGAATTGTGTGTGCAAAGTAACCGTATACGCAAGTTGCGGCCGGAATACCCCCAACACGCCCCCACGCAAAGCAAAAACAGTCAGAACATCTACCTTTGCGTGCTCTCCCCTCCCCTGAGTGTGAATACATGCACCCTACAGTTTGTGGGGTCCACCACAAGCAGGCCTGCATCTTCAGGACCCTGCGCGGGGTCTCACATAACTGTTACCGATACCACGACAACATGCGTACGATTTATTGTAACTCGGGTAAAACTCAGAAAATCTGTGTGTGAACCCCCGTAAACCTTTTCTGCACCTGCTACACTGCATATGTGCACCCCTAAGTTAGATCAGAACTATGGCAGCATGCACACACCCCTAAATCTGACACCCGATCTTACTGCTGTGCAGTAAATCCTATGCGCAGGTGTCTTGTGCCTGCCTTCGGGTGGCGGATGGTATGAGGGCTTTGCATGGCCATTTCCACGATGAGAGGTTGCGTGCTCTACTCCATTAATACATATTTTTCCAGCAAATGGTGGGTGTGCGAAGGACTGCCTGCATGCATGCCATCCCTGGTAACGCCCATTTTTTGCTTCATTTTTCGTGTTCCAACCTGTACCCTTCCCTCTGCGCAAGCCACGCCCACGCTCTGCATGGTGTCTCACGCAAGATACTCCGCCTCTCGGAGTGACGTGCTGAGCCTGCGCGAACTACCCGGAAAGTACTTTAAAGTGCCACAAAGTCAATTCTATTAATCAGCCAACGTGATTTTGCATGCAGTTTACCATGCACAGTCCCGGTTAGGCAGTCAATGATCCATTATCAGTACCCATAAAGGCCAACAGGCCTGCATTGCAAATTATTTCAAACAGCTTTCTTTTTAGGCACCCACAGCACAGGGACACTAGTAAGGAAACATACTGAACCTAAAACATAACCATAAGAGGAATCATCAAAATGGCACTTTCCTTTGGGGTGGCATAGATCCTTCCACCACCCTTGTGGCTGGCAGTATGTCATGTGGGTAAGCTTCTTCTGCTTTTGGCTTTTTAGCCAACAGAACTTCACATGATGGAGCTTTAAGGCACAAACTTAAAATGGAAATGGTGGAACTAAAAGTCTACGGTCCTGATTCATGAAATTATTTACGTGTAAAACGGGGATTTGCGTGCGATTCTCCTCGCAAACCCCCTTTCGTCAAACAGGAATTTGCACAAAGAATGGCACGCAAATCCCCATTTTACACGCAAATAATTCCATGAACCAGGGCCTAAGCCTGAAGAATCAGAACTCGATGTGGCTGACGACCATACTATGGCTCTAGTTGGGTGCTATGACTTATAGAAATACTGTGTTTGAATTTACATCTAAGAAATTTCAAATAGGGAGAATACCACCTATTTTCAGTTGAATTAATTTCACGTGCACAACTATAATTTGTACCCTTTTTGCTCAATATCACTCAGCATATTTGTATGGTTACATTGCATCTTCACAAGCATTTTTCTTATTTTCCCTCTCCCAGATGATCCAGTCACTGTTGCAGGCACATAACCCACAGCTACACCGTATTCTGTTAATTGATCAGCTATCCAACCTTTGCCTAGAGTGTGATTTCCAGTTTCTTTGAGTTTCAAGCTTTGCACATCTATGAAGAAGAGAAGAAGAGTAATAACAAAGAGGACCAAATAACACCACCGACCAGCAATGCAGGTACACACAGTTCAAAAGTAAACAATGAATGCGTTAACTATGATATGAAAGCTACTATTCAACAGCTTCCATCAATTTCCATCATACCTGCCCATCTTTGCCAATTACTTTCATTTGAGTTCTTGACTTAGATACAACAGGCACAAGTTTACACAACAAATGTTATCAATATACAGCTAGGATCGCATGCCTTGTTCCAGTTTATCTCTCTAAGAAACAATCACATACACGTATGTCTTGGACGGGATACGTGAATGAGCAGCCAATAAGAGAGAGTGAGGGGAGGAGACATGCAGCTGGAGGATGCAGTGCTATTAACCAATCTACATCCATTACAACTGTTCACCATTTCCAATAATTTTGCATATTATTATTTTCTTTTTTCTATCACTGTTTCTTTTCATAATGTGCCTTTTGTCTTGTTTGCTTTACTTAGTTATTCAATGTTTAATTCGGGCATGAGATTGTAATTACATATTTGGTTTAAATTGAAAGAATGACCGCATACCTCTCCTCTGAATGTCCCTCTCTCCCTGAGCTCTCCTTTCTAAAGTGATATGCACCCTTACAACCTGTGTTACCCTTTCGCTCCTCCAGCCTGCTCATTCCAGCTTTGTTTTAGCATGCCATTTTGGCCCCCTATATTGGTCTCAATTCGCCACACTGCAGGTTGCAATGTATATTTTCCTTGTCATGCCCCCTACATTGTTCTCCAGTTTTGTATCTCCTCTGTTAAACATAGTGAGATGCCTCCTATATCTTTTACTGTTTTCTCTGGCATTTGCTTCAGAACACCTTTTCTGTGCCCCTCTAATTTGTGCATGTGTGTGTGTATGTTTGTGTATGTGTATCTGTATGTCTATGTGTGACTAACCAGTTCATATTGGTCTGCTCCTTTGGGTTGGGACCATGCCTGTTTTGGATATTATCTTTGCAATAGGCCAATACATAATGGTCTGGAGGATTACCTAGAGCAATTTCTGTGGTTATGATTCATTCAAAACCTTCCAGTCTTCACACTTCAGTGTTGCTACTGTAAACTCAAGTGAGAGGGGTATGGCCAGATGTGAGTGATGTACATGCTGGGTTTAGAGAGCAAAGCTACACCTGATTGATGACATCGAGTGAGGCTGAAAAATATCTTGGTTTGCTCGTTGTCTCCTGTATAAGGGATGTGACCCAGCAGTTGGAGCTTGACTGTCCTTTTTAGGGTGAGGCCAAACTTGAGTTTGATATGATCTTTCCCCTTCTGTAATGGCTTGGTATGCCGAGAAACGATGGTCTGGTCTGTAGGGCTGCTCAGAGCAATTCCCAGGGTTATGATTAATTCTAAACCGTGTAGCCATCGCCCTACAGTTTTGCTCCCATAGATGTGTCACCTTACGTATTAGCAAGCTTTTCCATATTAGTGGGATAGGTGTTGGTTCTTTCCTTTCTCTAATCTTATTTACCAATCTATTTTCTGAAATTTTGGAACATCCATTACCCTGCAGTTTGTTTTAGCAGACTCTCAATATCATTCATAGATTACAATAAATTCTCAAATGTTTACATAAGTTTGTCCTTGGTGGAAGTCATTTTTATCGTCAAGGTATGTTTTCTTTATAGGACCCTTCCTTGGCCGCCTCCTCTTCACTGTATCTGTTAATTATGCAGCTGACTCACTGTGATGAGCCATTTCAGATATCCCCTGTGTCTCTCAGCAGATATAGATATTGATATTGATATTGATATTTTATTTCTATCGTGCTTGTACACAAGTGTTTCAGAGCGCGACAAGGTAAGGGAGGGGACCAGGGGAGAACAAAACAATGTTCTTACTAGGCCCAGTGACATTGAGAATGCGCAAGTGGATGGGAGAGAGGGAGGGGGAAGTGTATGGAAGGGGGGAGAAGTGGAAAGTGTGGAGCAAAGGAGAAACAGATAAATAATAATAAATAAATAAATAATAAAGGCAACAAACAGTGGTAGTGCAGCCAGCAATTGGCAAGTGCTCGGTTTAAGGCAGCAGACATGGTAGGTCTGATAAGTGCAGGAAGAAAAAGGGGGGCACTGTATGGGTACATATACAGACCCCAGTGCAAGTGGTGGCCCATAGGCAGTGCGGGAGGGTGGCAGGGTGATCAGGTACCTGGCCCCGGAGAACAGAGGGTGGCCAGGTGCATGGTGCCAAGAGAGAACAGATCAGCAGGGGAGAGGGGGAGCGAAGGTAGAAGCAAAGAGGAAGGTCTTGAGGTGCTGCCGGAACCGGAGATGGTTCTCCTCAAGTTTCAGAGTGGCAGGGAGGCTGTTCCAGAGGGAGGCCCTAGCCGAAGAGAGAGATCTACCCCCGCTCATTTCTTTGAAAAACGACTGACCCTGAGGGAGTTAGAGGTAGAGGAGCGAAGAGCTTGAGAGGGGAGATATTTGCAGAGGGTAGCTGAAGCAATTTTCGACCCAGGCCCCAGAAAGCCTTGTGGACAATGCAGAGGGTTTTGAATGTAATCCTTGCATCCACTGGGAGCCAATGGATTTCAGAGCTGGAGAAATACATTCCCAGGGCTTGAGGCCAAGGACATGTCTCGCAGTCCTGTTATGGATTAGTTGCAGAGGGCGGAGAGTAGAGGCAGGTAGATTTAGAAAGAGGCTGTTACAACAGTCCAACCTAGAGAGAACCAGAGCTTGGGAGACCATGAGCTTCTAGGGAAAGGAGAGGAAAGGCAGAGTACCTCTGAGGAGGTGCAGTAGGAAGTTTGACTTTTTAGATACATCAGAGATATGGGCGGAGAAGGAAAGTGTGGAGTCAAAGATAACCCTGAGGTTCTTAGCCTCGCAGGTGGGCCAGAGAGTGAGGGGAAAGGATGGTGAAGATGTGCCAATGAGGAGGATCTCCGTCTTGCTGGCATTCAGACAAAGATCATTGGCTCCCACACCAATCTTGAATGGCAGATAGGCAATCAGAGATGAGAGAGGGAGAGGAGGTGTCCGAGGGCAGCCTGAAAATGAATTGAGTGTCATCAGCATAGCACTAGAAATCTGAGCAGAAAATGGCAATGCAGTGGGCGAGAGTTGCCAGTTATTGGTTGAAAAGCCAGGGTGAGAGGTTAGACCCCTGGGGAACACCAAAGCTATATGCAGACTACACTGTTCTAATTGCATTGATGACACTTAACACTAAATGATTACTATATGCCGTGAAAGGTTATTGTTAATGCACCTAAATCAAATGTCATGCTGTAAGGCCCCAGAAGTGTAGGCTACTTTTAACAGGTGAGCAATCTGTTCTAAAGGTTAATAACTCCCATCTAATTTACTATGATGCCCCATTTTTGGAAACAAGTATCTCAAAGAGGAAACTAAATGGAGACATCTTTAGATTTGGCATATAGCTAAGAGGAGGGATCATACAATTAGGACTATGTTAAAATCATACAAAGAAAAGTCACTGGATAATCAATGCCTCTTACTGCGTGGATATGTAGGGTTCTTCTGACCTCTATCTATTAGAGACCTTTATCTATTATCTACCTCCTAGGTCTAGTGTACTTAAAAGATTCAGACCCTACCCATCTTTTACAAACAATAAACAACCATCCTGTTAATTATTTAACTTCACAATCTAGGGGCTGCCCATACCTCTAACCTGCTATGTCGCTACCAACCCCAAGAAAAATAGCAAATTTCAGGTAACAGGTACTTCTGACCAGCATCCATCAACACCAAAGGTTTCTTAATCTGCCTTCCCTCTATCCAATAACACACCCTGCCCTCCTTTCTTAAAGAGCCATGCACAGCGAGGCCAACCTTATTGGCAGAAGGGCACTATATAAGACTGTGCTGCATTACATTATGTATAGAAGGCCAAGGACTATTTTTATGTCACAGTTTGTGCCTAGTTGAGAAATGTTTAAGTTACTGATACAAATCAAGATTCACCACTGCACCGAGTCTCAATTTGGGTCACAACATATGTTAATAAGCATACTACCCTTACATTGAGAGGCCTGACACTGATGACAGTAGCTGGGAGCAGGGTCTGGTTGAGTTACATAAATCAGGACCTGTCGAAAATTGGACTTGAATCTTGGTTCTATGCTTCAGCCATTACGTTACCATTCCAACTATTTGGAAGGACGATTTCTAGGAAATACCTTTTGCTAATCTTTGTCAATCTATAGTGTGCTTGGCATTGTTAACTGTTGGACCATACCACCCTATGCAGAGCTCACTTGGGGTGCAACTCTACTAACTATGACCAGGACAATCACAACTACAGACTTGCTGGCCTGATTTTGTTTTGCTTTTCTGTACCAGCCTTTCTCTCTTGTATAAGGAAGGCATAAAAGCACACACGTGTGTGCACTAATATCTTCAATGAGACCCAAGAGATACCTTTGCTTTCTTACGAGGTATTCCTTAAGGTACGTAGTCAGACACTAAATCCCTATATTGATGACCATTGATTGTTGCCAATGAAGACCACCATTTTTATTTCTGTTGATTCCACCAGAGCTGATGGTTTTCTAGGCAATAGATTATTATCGGGCAGCATCTTTATATACTTTCAAAACTCTACTTGTACAGTACTCCTCTTTTGTTTGAAGCATGTATCCCCCACATTTATCCTTGTTAGTAACATGTCTCACATATGTATAATGTATTGTACAGACACGCTTCTGGGAGATTCCTCCACCTTCTGTAAATCTGTTATTGTCAATTTCTGATCGAAGTGGACATCCCTGTTCTTCAAACACATACGATTGGAAATACAGCTATATCTCTATGATATAATTGATGCTATAGTGTTACGTTGGTCCTAAGATTCAACTGCATTTAACTGTATGAATATACTTTTTTTTTCTCTGCTGCTTTAGAGTTTATTTTGTTTTTTGCCTGTCTCATTTAGATAACTGTTTTATTTTTTCCTTTAGGAACAGCAGATTAGGAACAGCAGATTTGGTTATTGAAGTATATACGCATACTTTATTGACTTCATAATGATTTAGCATTACATGCAATTGCTGATCTTTAAATTCACTTCTTACTCAAAATCAAATTCTAAATTGTTGTTTTTATAGTAATATAATACACGGTAATTTCTAATCTACATTTTGATGACGGCATTTAAATTGTACGTTTTGTGATTTCACCTATGGATTATTATTAACTAAATCCCAATTAGATTTGATGAAACATCCATTAAGTGTATGAAAGTATTCATGAATCTTATGAAAGGAACTCTATCAACAGGATGGAAGATATTCTAAAAGACGTATCCATATATTCATATTTCTTTTATAAAAAGCTAATTGGGGGCAATACTAGACAGACTGGCAGATGGTCCCACGTTTCCAAAGCTCCAGCATTGTCTCCAGGCTGGGCCTTAATTGGCAGACCTGTTGCACTTACTTTGAGAGCACTGAGCAGTGATGAGTGTGTTGCCCATGGCTTGGCCATGGCTATACATGGTCCAGCGGCTGCAAACACACATATTTAACTAAGTCCAGGCAAAAGGGCCATGTGTGACCAACTGTACTGCACCACCTGATGAAAAGACCTTCTGGAAAATTTGACAGCCACTGAGACTCCTTATACTGGCTATCCAGTAACTTGCATTTCTATAATATAGATAGTCACAGAGAGCTAAAACAGGAAAAAATGTGTGCAATAGTAAATTATTTTATTAACCCAGAAATAAACACAATACAGCACATTAGCACATTCACGGGGGAAAATTCTGTTGAATCCCAGGACTATCAGAAGTCTGCAAAAAGGACAAAAGCTTAAATGAAGTGTATCGGCTTCTTAAAGAGTAACCTCATTCCTGCGTCAAGCTAGATATAGCATGTCATAAAAGCACCGGACCGTAAAATAGGTGACCTTACTGATAGCATCATGTGGGTGGAGCAAAGGTTGGTGAGAGCACTAGAGAGACAGGACACGTCGCAATGATTCCAATACACAAGAGAGTCCTCCTTGTGTAATTTGCAACATGTATAACTATGTTCAATAACTCATTTTATTATAATCTTATGGAGCTTGACATGGGTCAGTATTGCCCTATAATGACCTTCTTGAATGCATTATCCCAAATGATAATGGCTCCTCCTGAGGTCAATAAGGCTATTAGAACATTAATAAGATCATTTGCTTTGAGTTGTGGTGGTGAAGTAAAACATATACGTTTAATAGTAGAAAAAGTAAATAGACAAAAAGTGTCAGTACATTAAATGCAGTTTTCTTTAGTTGTATTCATATAAGTGGTTGCCTTTGTAAGGTCAGCTTGGTTGATTCAAATTGTTTTAAAACGGGCAAGAATTTGGCGTAATGAAAAGGTAAATGGTTACTCTATACGAAAATAAACACCTTTTCCATGTTTTACCTTTCACTTGGATGTGTTAAAATGGATATCATATGTCAAGTTGATGGTGCAGCGAAAAAAGGAACCTCTGAGAGAAGCGACTTAAAATGTTGTTGTTTTGTAAATGCAGAGAAATTCTTTCTGCTGCTACCATGTACGCTTCTGACGCCAGGTTATTTGAAATTCATTTAGTACTAATAGGTATTGACTGTTTCCAAGCCTTCTGATTGGCAGAGAGAAGACCAATAGCGATTTCCTTGGGCTTATATGAAGCAAGAAAGAGAGAGACTGGAAAATGCCAAAGGTTGTCGCAAGTAAACGTTTTTGGTTTCCCCACTCCCTAAAAGATGAGATGCTGATGCATGTAAGACTTTGAAAAGTTGTCCTTTGAGCTATTGCAAGACCAGTTGGAAGACAGTGTTGGTGTTCAATAACTCATCAACCCGCAATAATGGCTAAATTCAAATTAGCCACTTTTTTTTCTTCAAGTTTGGGCGTGTCCATAATAAAAGATCTTTTTGAGGTCAACTTCTTCACCCTATCATACAGTGTCTCCTAAAAATCTTTTGCTGCAATCTTTTTTTATAAGGATTCCAGTACCCTAGATGTGTTACCAGTCCCTGAGACAGATGACTTGGACTCCTGCTGCTTCAGTCTATTTCTGGCTGCATATTGCAGTAGCATAGCCACCATCGGTATGGGGCATACTCTGCTCTTGCATTGAAGGGCACTTTCGTTTTCTATTGTTGTTGTACCAATAGTCTCAAGTTCACTTTCTGTTTGGCGCCTGGAAACACTTTCTGCTGTATCGATGCCACACAAATGTCCAATAAATAAATAAATAAATAAATAAATAAATAAATAAATAAAGCTGATTTTCCCTTTGTTAGATTACCGGGCTTAGCTATGCTATTCCAGTCCCTGTCGTTTTCTCCTTCTTTCCTAAGGCGTGTTGCAAAATGTATCACCTTTCTTTCCAATGCAACACACAAAACACGTGCTTCTCATAACCGTTGAAGAACGCGCCATATTGTCTGAGACCATTTTGTTACACCCTTCATTATTTAATAAGGATGCATTAAGCTTCAGAGCGAAGAGGTTGACGTCTACTTGAACCATGGCATGGCCTGTCAAAACTATAGGATCTATTGTTGGCTACGCTACAGAAGCCAACAAGCGTTATGATAGCAATCTTCTTGAGCACATTTTATGAGTGAAAAAGAAAAAAATATTCACTTTCTTTTGTGTTCACGATTGGCCATACATCAACTCATCCCAAAGTCGTCATTGTTTTTGTCCCTCTCCTCTGGTCGCTGATGAGCCACAAATAAGTTAAGTTCCAGACCAGAACCACATTCCTAGACTGCGGATAATTTACTGTGATATTACGCTAAATAAGTTGGGAACTTCACAAGCATAAATAAAATAAATACATAAATACATACATGATATTGTGATTGCAACCTTTACTAGCACTCCTCTCCCTTTGGTTCCCACACGAGAGTCAACTAGCGTGAAACAAAGGTGTTCAAAAGGTGATCCGGGTTCCTCTTGAGTAAGATGTGTAATGGTGATGTGCTACATTACCCACCCATCTCTTTTTCAGAGTTACTGCATTAATGGCTCAGTGTCTGAAAAGTGGGTTTCTTGTACAGAAACTACAACTGCTCTCTGCTGTTCATATGTATGAACCCTTTCTTTCTTTTAATACCATTGGTTAGTCCATTTAAACTCCACGTGCTCCATCCTGTGAATTGTCCCTTTTGATAAGTAGTGATTTTACTTCTTAAGTAATCATATTTCCTACTTCCTCTATCGGCATATTTCTCCTGCAAGTATGGTTTACGTTTAAGGTGTATCTGCAACCCATTCAATGTAGCATGTAAACAAGGATGCCAGCCTAGGAAAAGAAGTAAAGACAAGGGGCGAACGCATGCTATGGCCTCCAAAATAGAGTGCAAAAAGGCAATTGTGCTCGTCAGACTCACACAACACCACATAGTAGGCATCACTGGTTACCTCCGGATCAGAGCCGAACAGCAATGCATCCACGGTTCGCAAATTATCTAAAAAGCTCGTTTTTTTGCTCAACGTAGAAAATTGCCATTGCACTATAGGACAATGGTCCTCATTAGGACTCTGGTAGCTGCTGCCAAAGTCACAAATGTATCGGCACCCGGCAATGGGGACTTACCGGGGCATTCCAGCCCCGGCTGACCCGTAAATCCCCATTGCTGGGTGGCGGTAATTATTACTCCCCATTCCAATTTGAGTCCCATTGGACTCAATGGGAATGGGGAGTCCAGAGGCACAACCGTCGAGGTCTGCTTGCGGGGGCCGGTACACCAGCCAACACAGACCTGGCAGGCCGAAAGGCACCCGCAAGCAGAACTCGTAGTTTGCCGGTCTGGTAACAACAGTACCGGCAAGCTTACCGGTACCGTTGTTACCGGACCGGCAAGCTTATAATGAGGCTCAATGTCTTTAATCCATAGCTTTATCATCCTACAACTAACAGCTTGCAAGCATGCAATAACCAACTACATACTTATGTCATGGTATTTGAGGACCATCACTGAGTGAAACGTAGGTGGACAGCCTTGTGACTGGAGCAGTGATGGTTTTTCAAAAACGAGAGAACTGGATACAATCCAATCCCTGGATAGGAAGACATGAATTATGTCCCACCAACAATGCCCCGCCCCCCCTTGCAATCCTCCTTTTTGACAACAATACATTCAGGATCCTCAGTTGCCACTCTGAAAGGATTTCTGTGTACCTATCGCAACTATTGCTCTTTCATTAAATCCATCTTACCAGTAATATTCATCCATTGTTCGCTCCCCTGTTTTTGGTAAGGCCCAGGGATCCCGTCCCAGAGTGCCTTGCCTGCATCCACCATATGCATCCATAGAGCTCCTACTTTACTTTTCTTCACAGACATGGGCGCTGTGATTTCACAGCCAGTGGCATGGTCTGTTAGGGTAACATCAAAAAAAGACCACATTCATCTCAGGAGTCATGTTTAATCCAATGGTCCCTGTATGGCACACTGAACAATTGCTCAAATTAGGGACACATTCTGATCAGGCCATGGTTTGTGGTATCCACTGCCGAGATGTGTAAGTTGCCACGCATTAATAAAAGCAGGTCCTTTCCTCAATAGGTTATTCATCCAAGCAGGTCCTTTCCTCCAGTCTCAAGTGTGATAAACAATGCAGTTGTGCAGCATTGCAGCAAAAGGGCACAGTGCATGAACAGTTCCGAAAGTTCCAAATGTCAACCTGTATCTCCTTTGGAAAATCACACGTAACTGATCCACAGTTCAGATCCATTTTGACCCATTAAAAGTATTGTGCATTGGAGAAAACCTTCATGTTTCCCAGCTTCCATTTAAAGCCATCAAATGAAAGTAACACACACCTCTAGTCCGTGGCAATCACCAATATTTAATAATTTTTAAAAAACAATAGTTGAACCATATCCAAGGGGTTATGTGGGGTTAAGCATATGGTATCTAGTTAAATCCTAGTTCTATGGTAGTGTCTAATTTTATGTGGTTTAGGTGGAATTCGCATCTAACTAAAGAAATACTGATACATAGAAAGATGACCTCAAAGAGAACGTAGTCCATGTAGATTGTGTGAGAATGTTAACTCTTATGAAACATTGAAGCACCTATTACGTTCCTGTCCTGGGGCCAGATTACAGAAACTTTGCACCGGTGCAAGGGCAACGTTTGCACGGTATTAGCACTAGGTCAAAGTGTGCCCTATTTTTAAAAACACAGGGACACATTAAAAAACCATTGGACCTCTAAAAGTGCACTTTGGCATGTTAAAAGCACCAGGGCTAAAATTGCCCTAGTGCAAAATAAATACATTGTTGATGCATTTTTCCATCAGAGCAAACTTTGCCCTAGTGCTAATACCATTCCGTATTAGAAACTAGGGCAAACTTTGCCCTGATGCAATAATGTAGTGAAAATGCATCTTTTTTGCTCTAGGGCAATTTCTGCCCTGGTGCTTTTAATATGTTAAACTGCCCTTGTGCAATAGTTTCCTAGTGTGTGCCACTGTTTTTAAAAATAGGGCAAACTTTGCCTTAGTGCTAATACCGTGCAACTTTGCACTTCCACTGGTGCAACGTTTCTGTAATCTGGACCCTGGTCTTCAAGGGTCCTGCATGTTATTCTTGAGATGAGGTTGGAATAACTGGTATCTTGGATCCAGAGCAAATTTGGTTGATGTGTCTTGCAGGTGAGGCAAGCCCCATGGTCTTAGCTGTCACCGGTGTTCTTGCTAGTTTACATTTGGGGGGGTCTTTCTCGACGTAGTGCCTCCTTTATGTCCGAATGATGACATTTTTTAGCATATGAGTTAAATTATAGTTTTCTTTTTTTCCAGTTGTTCTTTCTTTTTTACTCATTAAGGGATTGTTTGCTCTTTTGTGTTCCTTTGTTATGTATGGAAGGAATTGTTTATTTAATTGTACAGCATATGTATTATCTCTGTTTTTTGCTATTGTTGCTCCAAGACATCTTTATATTTGTTTTTTTTATGTACGATATTGTTAAGGTTGAACATGTTTTAACCACAAACATTTAAAACCAAAATAAAAAATAAAAAATATCCCAACGACAAAGGCAGATGTTGCGCTGCAGGAGAAATAGTGTGCTGTGTGTATGTGACGAATTGTGGTGAGGAGTGGCTTTTTATGGATGGCTAGTTACTTACAGATTGAATTTGTGTACACCTGCTGGCACTCACATTATCCTTCTTGAGACCACATGCAATTTAACCTCCAATGTATAGATTCTTTTCTGTAGGACCTATCTGTCCTGGGATCTTTTCCAGTGTTGCCAGTTGTGCCACCATGCTCTCCTGTTGATCAGTATTGTCCTGTAACCCGGGTGAGTTAGAGTAGCCTGGGCTTCATGAGATGGCGATTACTAGCATTCATGTTCGACGTCTTGCCTTAAGGCGAGCATTGCTTTAGGTGCCATTGCATATCAGCATACATCTCATCTGTGAGGCACTACCGGCTTTATTGTTGAATGGGAGGTGCACAGCTCAGACACGAGCTGGCTTCTTCCTCAGAGACGGGAATGAACCCCCCCCCCCCCACAGAATCAGATGAATTTGAATGACTCGTTTATGCCCTACGGCGATTATGAAGAAGTGTTGGAGTGCATTACGGTCCAATATTTAGGTTCACAAATAGCAACATTTGACAGTGTGACCAATAATGTTTGCAAGGTATTTATTTATAATGTGCAATGGAACCTGGACTGGCATGTCTCAATTCAAAGCCAAACATGTCCATTAGAACAGTGGCAAACACTACCAATGTATTCAGCTGTATTTCCTCGTAATGCCATGCTGGATGATCACCAAAATAAAAACCTATATTAGTTAATACAGCCGGTTTTATTACATATAAGTAAGCAGTGTCACCTTCCTGTGGGCCTGCTTCTGCAGTGAATGCCTTGTGGGTCGGGCACCCCAGAACATTGTAGTCACTCTCACACGCTTCCTTGTAGGTACTTGATTGCATGGTATCTATGTGATCGTTCTGTTGCCTTGTGCATTTTCTCTGCGCTCAGCCTTGGCCCTACTTCCTTTTTATGTTGAGGCTTGTCTGTGGTCTGCGGCCTTTCATGCAGGTGATGTGGCGGCACCTGGGATATTTCCTATCCATCAAAGAATGGGGTTGGCCTCTTTTCAGGTCTTTTTAGGTTTGGCTATTAGGTGTTGCTGGGGACAACTAAATGCCTAAACTATTGCAATAGAGTATAGATAGGGAGGAATGGCATATGAGGAGGGAAACACAGTCTATAGGTGGTGTTTGTTTATGAACCCACCCATTTTACTGCCAATGGCCATGCAAGTCCCTATGACCAGTCCCACCCATTCCTGCCTCTCCCCGCCCCAAACTCCTACTTATGGGAACTCTTTGAGCTCGCTTTAATTAAGTCTTAACATCAGAATTTGCACTCAATTGCATGCCAGAGTTTTCTGAGAGTTAATGACTTCCTTGAAGTTGTAAACACGCTGCTGGTGTAATAAAAACATTTGCCAGGCCTGCCTTCAGCCACTAGATTCATATGCAGTCTCCGTGTCCTTCACTGAAGTCCTGTTAAAAAGCCCAAACTAACCAAGGCTGGACAAGCATCATCTGTACTGAATGGGAAAAGAATGCTGACTTTATGAAGGAGGAATGCATAGTGGAAATTTTTTTTCCGCTCTGTGTCCCTTCTCCGTATTGTCACTGCTTCAAAATGAAGAACAGCGTTGAATGGAGCTGTGCAATCATTACACATTCATTTACGCACAACCCGCCTTTAAACTGGGCAGTGTGCACTTTGAGTTGAGAGTCAAAAAGCTTTACAAAAGCACGATAGTGGCTGGGCTGGGTAAAAGACGGCTGTGTTTGACCATTCCTGCTCTACTGTGTTTCAGCCCTGGTTTTGTTCTTTTCATTCTGAGAGTTGTGGTACTGGATTTGGGGAAATCTGTGACTACACATCCCAGAATGCAATGTAAAAAAAAAAGCCTATATTCGCACTTCCCAAATCCAAAATGGTATGGGTCATCTAGGAATCTGAGAATAACACAGCAACAATTTTCAGCAGATCTGTCTTGTTTGGTTGATGCTCTACCTATTTCAGGACACATCAAGGTAAAGAAGATACTCACCCTCGACCTCCTATGTTTCACATTTTGCATTCACTTGTTGCTGCAAAAATCACCATGTATTTTTGTTGTAACAGCCAGAAAAAGAAAAAAAGGTCCCCGCATATGCCTTTTTCATTGGCTACAGTGCTGCACAGAGTCCCCTATTGTGCAGAGAAAGGCATATTGTCCTGGTTTTGGCCTGATTATCAGATATGAATGGATGGCACTCAATATCAAGGAACTAAGAATTGACTCCTATTCACTCCTGCAAAGCACAGATTGACCGAAGGCACCAACGCATAGTAACAGAAAACTCACAACAATGTGGGTTACTTTGTTACCCTGTGTTTTCCCAAATTTGTAAATTGAGTGCCCATATACGGTGTGGCAGCTGCATGGTGTCTGGGTCCAGACCCAGCTTTCTGGATGAACCGTGCGCATTCTGTTTTGCATCACCCGCAGCATAAGGGGTGTGATAGAGTTCACTTATGACCAGATTGAATGCCTAGGGTGAGAGTTCACTTATGACAAAAGCCGGATCCTTTGATTGGCATAAATGTCAGCATGCTCCAAACTATTCAGGAAATTAATATCCTGTTCTAATTTTTACTTGACATTATGTGGCTCTTGTAGTCCTGGATTTTTCCGTTGTCTGTTCATGTCTACAAGTCCCAGAATGCAAAGCAAAAACAGGACCTGATTAGTAAATCCTGAAATGAATGAGCTATGTGGACATATATGTATTGATTACTGGACATTTATGTCCATCTGACACCACCGTGCCAGATGTAGGCTTTATAGTACAAACCACTGGTATTGCACCCGTTTGTGCAATTTGTTCAGTTCAATCAACGTTAAAACTCCGAGGAATTATTAGTTTGACAAATGTACAGCCAACCATTAGAACATTTGTGTCAGGGGGGCCTGTAGTCATTTGATCACCGTTCTCAAAACTATTCAAGTATGAGCAACAGACCCATATGTCATGGTACATGTCCTCTATAGAGCACTCATCTGCCATTCGTATGGCCCTGAGGCACTTTACCAGTCTGTGGATTTCAGTTTGAACAGTTGTGGGTTTCTAAAGGAGTGCATGTAGCCTGCCATTGCACCATACATATATTCAGTATGACATGGCATAGTGATACACTTTTGACACTTTTATGTTTTGAAGATTGGAACATTGCACTCACAATACTATTGCCTGTTATTAGATCTATCCGGCAATCCCTTATTGGTATCTGTAGGCATGCTAGTACTGATGCTGCTTTATGTAAGTCTGAGTCACAATGCGGTTGAAGTGTCAGAGGTTAGTCATAAAGCAGACCCTGGAAATTAATTTCAGAATCTGGCCCAGAATACATGCAATGGCATAATCAGTTGAGGAAGCATGGCATAACAAGGCACAGTACGGAAAACATGGTGTGATTTATTTTTTACATCAATGCATGAGCAATGACATTGCATCACATTGCATGCAGACTGACATGACGTTTCCACAACAAAGTGGTCTAACCATTGTCGGTATCTCCCAGAATATTAATACCATGGTGCATGGTTGCAGTGTGGTGTATAATTGTCAATATGCTAATCAGTGCATGTGTTGTTGCTCTGTATTGTGACAGCATGCAAGGCTGAATGTTGCCACAGTGAACAGTGTCATGAGTTGTGGTGGGCTGTCAGAGGGGGTCCTTTGCCAGTTGATTAAACATTGCATGTTCAAAATTCACACTTGAAAATAACTTATGCCTATATCGTAGCCGGATCTAACAGAAATGTGCATCGTATTTCATCACATTGTGGCAAATCAAAATGCATCTTATTGCATCGCTTGCACAACAAATGAATGTGATATAAGGCAGTGATGTACGTGGATTGCATGTATAGTTTTACTATTATGTCTATATACGTTTTATTTCTTCTTTCTTTAAAGAAGAATGTAAAAAAACATCTGGTCCTGTAGAGATGACTGCTTTATCAGGATAACCCATTATTTTTGCCTGCAGGCTTTCAGGATCACCTGTGCCTCTTCCTCTGGCAGTATTGAGATGACACTGATTAGTAGACCGTCATCTTGTGAGGCAGGTGTAGTAACACCTAATCAGGATAAGTAAAAGTGACTTATAAGCAACATATAAAGAAATTGTGTAATTTTAGCACTTGGCAACCCTTATCCATTGCTTACAGGTACCTATTAATTAGAGGTTTTTCCCAGCCGCGTAAAAAGTAGCACTTGTTTACTTTGAGCTATTAGTGGTTGACAAGCACCACCTTTAAGCTGAAACTGTTGTATTAAGAGTACAGGTAGAAGGGAGATAACATTTGAGGAGGGACACACAGATTGTGGGTTTTGGTTATTTACCAACCCATTGACTGCCTATAAATGTGCTAACCCTATGAATATTCCCAGCCACTACCTCCCCCTCCCTGCCCAAAACACATCCTCCAGAGATCTCAATTAACCTTTGTCAAGAAGTAACAACAAACTGTGTGCATTTCTATCTTGTCTGTTGTTGGTTTAATTTGAGTATTAAAAGTGCTACTTGTGTAATGGCAAGTTCTAAATGTGCTACTGGTGTAAAAAATGTCCAAACCAAATGTACCTTCCACCACTTCATATATATCTGTTGCTTACAGTAAAGCCCTGGTCAAAACAAGCACGAAAAACCTTGAATTTAGATGGAGGAGAGAGGTGGAAACGAGAACTGAAGAACAGGAACTGCACAATGTTGAATGGCACCACACGAGGAGACATTCCTGCAGCACAGACTTGGCACAGAAATCAGAGCCATAGAACTTTAGACTACGTATGGGTCTCAGTAAATCTGCTTCCAAAGCTAACAACCATCGAAACACTCAATAGTGATCATGATGCATTAACATTAACGTGGTCAATGAACCATGAACCTTGGAAATCCTAAAAGTATATACGCAGCAAATGTTGAAATCAACCAAGTTCTAAACAGATTAAGGATCTGAGATAGTCAAATCTCAATGCTGAACACAATAATGTTTAGTAATGAAACATCCATGTCCGATGTGAACTACGCTCCTCTATTAGCCCAGTTTATATCAACTCGAAGCTGATAAAATAGAGGCAATCAGATGAATAAATATCCCTTCAGCGCGCAAGTGTGCGATGCAAATGAAATTCTACATAAAGACATAAAATTGTTGAGACAAACCAGCCTAGTCAGCCGCAATTAAGAAAAGACATCAAAAGTATCGGAACTGGCTAAAAGCTTTTTCCTCTCAACATGATCAAGAAAGACCTGACACATACTTCGACTCCTAGAAAAGAATGAGAGTCAACAAATGTGGTGAATAATAAATGACGGCATCGCAAATCAAAGTGCAGCTATGACCAACAAAATAAATGTCAGTGTTTGGTTCTGCCATTTCTCCAAGATTTTCGACAGATGAGGACGACGACAAAAAAGAGATAAATTGTGGAGAGCTACTCAAAGAGTGGAATGTATGTGAAACAATGGAAGACATCCTAGTTGCAATCCAAAAGTTAAATAACTCAAGAGCAGCTGGCCCTGATGGCATATCGAACATCATGTTAAAAACAATCAAAAACGAGTGGGCTCTGTTTATAATAGATCTATTTCAGCGAATTGCAACCAAAAATGAACTCCCGATTTCATGTCTGACAGCTGTGATTATACAATCTTCAAAAAGGGCAATCGGGACAATTCATCCAATTATCGTCCGATTGCCCTATTGGACACAATTGGGAATATTTTTGCTTCTTGCTTACAAAAAAACCCGCTCAATGGGCGACTGATGCCTCAATGGTAGATATGAGACAAACGGTGTTTACAAAAGGCGTGGGTACAGAACTGAATCTAATCCTTCTTAACACCTTGAAATTAGAAGCCTTGAAAGGAGGAAGAAAACTCTTTCTTGCCTTTCTAGATCTGAAGCAAGCATTCGATACTATCAACAGAAGGCTACTATGGGAGAAACTCCAAAGATGGTCTTGCCTGAGTGACCTCCTTGATCCCTTGAAGGCTCTTCGTACAAACACGACTATACGAGTCCGACAGAAGGCCCAAGGTGACCTGTCAGACGAAATAACAACTAAGAAAGGAGTTAAACAAGGATGTCCACTGGCTGCTCTACTCTTTAAACTATTCATCTCTGACCTGCCAATAGCCCTGAAACCAACTAACTCATTTCCACCACGGATAAATGGACGACACATCAGTTGGCTCGCATATGCAGATGACATTGTGTTAATGGATTCCACACACTTAGAGCTCCAACGATTACTTTCAAATCTTCATACATACCTACAGATGAATGACCTAGAAATAAATGTCCAAAAATCAAAAATTATTTTTCATTTGGGACCAATAAAGAGAAAAGAGATAAGAACTTCAAGTGGTCAGTAGCTGGAGATATCCTGAAATCCGTTGGATCCATATGCTATCTGGGGATCGTATTCAACAAATCGATCTGTGAATGGAACTGGGTACAACATATAACAACTATAATGAGGATGTTTTCACTACAAGGTGTGACATTATACGCAGCATATGGCAAATTCACATTGAAACCTATACAAAACTTCTACCAACAGAAAGTAATACCAAGTATTACATTTGGAAGTGAAGCAAGGTGGGACATAAGCGATGCATTTTGGAGCCAACTAGAGGGCCAATTCTTGTGCAAAGGGCTAAGATTGCCCACTAATGTCTCAATATGTGCCATTCAATATGAAATATGGTTGGAATCATTGCAAAGCTTAGTGATTTGGAAATCAGTCGCTGTCTTGAGAAAAATACGCCTCTCACCTCCTCTGTTACCGTATTGTCTATTAAACATGGAAAATAAGACTTCTAAAAAGGACTCCTAGATATGTGGATAGCGAACATGGACAAAATCTTAAAGGAAGCTGATGTTGCAATGAATACTGTTTTGGCAAATCCACTCGCCGCAAGGAAAACATTCTAGTGGTGGCAATGGATTCCAAGCACTGAAAAACGAAACAAACTAGCATCATCCTAACCCAATGGCCCTACATCCCGTGGAGTTGACCAACCACCGAACTATCTTATAAAATGTCCTTCCCATTACCACAGAGACCAGTTCTTAAAATTTCAGCTAAACCTGCATAAAACAAAGGAAATGTTAATGCTAAAGCAGGACAAAGGCACATTAAATAATCTATGCAGATTTTGGAATAAGGAAGTCGAAACATCAAAGCACTTGGTCATCGATTGCCTGGAGTTGTCATCACTCCGTTCCAAATTTTTAGGGAATTTTGCGCCTCCGAATGGAGACATCGAACAGTGGTGGTTTAAGGTTCTCACAGGAAATAATGCGAGGTTAACATGTGTATTAATTGATTATATGGACACAATCTTAGAAGTGACGTCAATAGGTTCACCTAAACCCAAACTGACATTGTGGTGGGGCAAAGTAAATTAAGTTGATGTATATTTACTGACTGAATGAAGATACGGTCTGATGAGAATGTTGCTAAATGTTTTGATAAAAGTTTGTAATAAACTAAATGTCAATAAAAATTTAAAAAAAATTAAAAAAACAAGCATTTACAAAGCCAACAGTGATGTCTTCTGCATAGGTACTGCTCTCCAAAGCCCAGGCAATCACACCATTTTACAGCAATTGGCATCTTATTGCCAGGTAGTACGATGATGGTAGTGCCTTGCAAAAAGCCTATCCCATGCCTACACATAAAAGTCCATACTGTTGTCTTTGCCAGTGCTTATTTTCTTTTTGAAAGGGGTGAGGATTGGAATCCATTCCCTCCACAATACACAGAGGACGGCCCAGTGGTCCCGATTTCATTTTCATCCATGTTTTGGCACACTTTACTTCACTGTGCACTTCCCGCCCTATGCTGCTCCCTGTTTGTGCATGAATCAGTGCTGCTCTGGTCCCATGCCTGCTGCTATAAGATGACAGTGAAAACCGTGCTGTGTGGCTAGGTGACCGGATACACAGAGCACAAACATGTGTTTCAGTAACAAATCTTGGCATTGCAATGGACTCATGGGCTTCAGGCCACAGTTAAAAAAATAATAATAATGTATCCTACTGGCACATATTCAAGCTATCTTTTAACAGATCATATTATGATGTTTATCTGCCTAGTCATAAGTTCTTTCACCAGGTAAGTCCCTTTCGAGGACCTGTTCCTAAGTCTGAATTTATCGTCTAATGTGGTCTAGCTGTGCATAGATATACACGTACAACATGGACTGCAGAGCTGGACATGTTCCATTGCAAACTAGATCAATGTATTTCTAGCAGCTTTTCCAAAGGTTTTTTTTTTAAATGTATATTTTTTTATCCCGTCATCCCCAAATGTTTCCATGAGAATTTAGAAACCTGGAGCAGCAGACAGTCCCACTTAGCTTCCCGAGGGGTGCCCCTGCCTCAGTTTAGTGCAGCCCACACACAATCCTGAAATAAAACCAGGGTTTCCGTTCAGCAGGGTTTGAACCTATGACCTTGTGCCTTAAGGCAACAGGGCTGTCTACTGGGCCACCGGTGCCCAAAACCTGAGTACGTTTTAAATGCCATTCACAGATTCTGCAGGCGTAATGATTTCAGTATGTGAAGAACAGAAAAAGATCATGTGTGCCTGTGACAGCAGAGAACATGTGCTGATGTGCTTTGCATCTGAGAGAAAGGGTCTCCATAGAGCAATGCCCTCGTCTGCCTCTAGTTAAAGGTCTATGAACATTATAGCTAATGTCGTGTAGGCAGCTCATTTTAGGTATTCTCAAGTAAAATACTTATGTTTGTCTTAGC
The DNA here is from genome assembly GCF_040938575.1 of Ambystoma mexicanum. Lineage (NCBI taxonomy): Eukaryota > Metazoa > Chordata > Amphibia > Caudata > Ambystomatidae > Ambystoma > Ambystoma mexicanum. Next base: position 328,592,644 of record NC_090923.1, on the reverse strand, counting down.
ATCCCATCCCTTGGTGCCTTCATTAAAATGTGTTTGCAACGTCTATGAAACGGATTAGTAATATAAGGCACCCATGGCATTAAAATCTGTGTTTGGTAGGGCCAGTAAATTAAAGAATGTGTACTAACCAGACATCCAGGACAGCTAGGATTTGCCTTCTCTACTGCTATATCTTTCAACCGCAGGCATCTCCGCACTGACATGCAAGACCCTATGAAATGTGGTGGGCACACCACAGGGCTTTACTAGAAGTGATGTTGCGGTTGCTCTTCGCCCCTGATAATTAATTCCGCAAACTGGAGCACATAGAATTCCTTTTTTTTTACACATTTAAAGTATAATGGCCCTCATTCTGACCATTAGTTATTTTCTGGCACCCCTTTAATGTGTCTCCGATTGTCTCCCATTGTCAATAATAGTAATGTCAACGTTTGGAGGCCATATAACTCTGGGTTCCAGACTGCTGGTAAACCGAAAAGAGTCTGTGAAGCTTTTTTGCTCATTGTTATGGCTTCCTATCAGCTACATAAAATTGGATTAGTTTACCTGGGTAGTGTATCTCCTCACGTGTGCCAAAATAAGTTTGCAGAATCTGGCCCTTTTTCCTCCACCGAATATATTTTTGAGGATTTTTCATTCCTGTCTTTTCTCAATAGACCCACAGGAATTGCGCATGTCCGGCCAAAACAATAGCATCTCAGCCTCTCTGTTGCAACCCATCATGGGAGATATATAAATGTTTTTTTTTTTATGTCTGGGGCACGCCCTTCTCCATCTGAAATGTAAAAAACTACTGACAAGATTTACTCCAAGTCAATACAAAGGCACAACTACAACACTTTTTTATTTGGTGCAAATATGTCCATCGGTTTTCACGCTAAAGCTATTCAATTAAGTCACTGTTTCTCCATGGACAAATAGTTTAATGGAATTTGACAGTGCTTTACATTTTTAAATTAATTTTCTCCATAATTTCCACTTTGGGTGGAGGGGCAACAAACTTTTGATTTGTAAAATGTCATCCAAATCCAACCGGTGGGACAAAGGTTATTAGCAATTTTGTGGTCTATATAAAGAGGTGTCACCTTATATATAGAGTAGAGGTGACCAGAGACATATATTATGTATATGTTTAATGATAATTAAGAGCACATGTGGCCCCAGAGTTTTGATGGACTATAAAAATAAAATAATGGGAATAAAAATGCAACCCCAACTTATATAGACGACCACTGCCCCATTATATGTAGTTTATGTATAATATTTAGTTCATGCAAACAGGTTTCACCTTAACTATTGTTTGTTACTGGCCTATATTTGGGGTGAAACCTGCTTAAAAAGGCTTTATATTACACAAAAACTATTATAGGGTGGCAGTTGCCTGTATTTGGCAAAGGTTGCATTCTTTATTCCATTATTTTATTTTTTATGTATATAGTCCACCAAATTCGGACCACTTACCTGAATCCCCAGCGGGGGAAGATGGTGGCCTCCAACCTTGAGGGGGTTCAGAGCAGGGGGATTACCATGTGATAATTCCCCTGTTCCAAGCCTCCTCATTGGCTGGGAGGCTGTGACTCCTTCCCCCCATCGGGTACTAATCTATTTCTATGATTGCTCTGTAGCTATTGTGTGTATACTAAGTGTGGATAGCCAAATTGAATTACCTTGTAATTCATACAATATTCACCTATATTCAAGAATACCCCACATCTAATATATTCTTACATTTTCTACTTCTGACAAAAATGAATTCAGTTCATGGACTTTGTTGAGTCCATGTATCAAAGATCGAAAATAGAATATTGTTCTCGGTTCTTGTTGGTGTTCAATGTTTTCATTATATCCTTTATGCTACTAAGGTTTAAGCTTATTGATGCCACAAAATCTGATGTCTTGCATTGTATCATTTGCATGCTCCACATTCCAATGTGCTGCAAGGGTTTATACTTCAATTTGACAACAGCACTCAAATATTCATATATTCTAATTCTGAGTAGTCTAATTGTGCTTTTTATCTATATTTGTTAACATGTGCATTTGATCACGTACACCACATATTTTGCTGTTACAATTCATTAAACAATTTATACACACTCCCTTTTCTTGTTCATCTTGATAAAATCTCAAATTATTGAAAGCATGTGTGCACCCATTGCATCAACCAATGTTGTTCCATCCCTGTTGTTCCACTTATAATACATTTGGTGATAGTATATTGTGCAATGATTTTGCCTTTTTGTAAACCACTCTTGGTTTTTCTTCTATTAACTTTAATAAATCATGGTCAGACAATAAAATGTTCCAGTTTTTCTGAATTATGTTGTATACTTTTGTGTGAGTTATACATTGTAGTAAACATACAGGGAGTACGGCGCGAAGAGTGCAGTTAGGGTGGTGGAGGCTCTTTTCTGCTCGGTTCTGTCTTTGATCTTACCTGGAGGAGGAGCTGCGTTTCCTGACTACAAAGCCTGCAGCCTTGCGCGGCGCGCATGCGGGAAGCGTGGTGTGAAAAGTGCAGTTAGAGCAGTCAATGTTCTGTTCTGCTTGGGCCTGTCTCTGTTTGCTCTTACCTGGAGGGGGAGCTTCTTTTTGTGACTACAAAGCTTAAAGCCTCACGCGGAGCACACACACTGAATGAGGCGTAAATAGTGCAGTTATAGCAGTTGAATATGTGGAAGGCAGTAAGGTGCAAGGGTTAAATCTGTCCATTAAGTATGTATAATTTACAGACCAAACCAAGAGAGACCCAAAAACCTGTGTAGAAGGGCGAGTGATGTGTGTGAAGTAATTACCAACACTGACTCCAAAGATTTACAGCCTGCATCTAAGAACATACAGCTTTTTATAACACAGTTATGCCACTTGTCAAATCTACTTCAGGTGCTACAAACCTTTCTAAGAACACGATTGTTTCCGTTACATCCCATCAATTACGGCCCCAGGAGCACAGAACCTTGGAGCTTGATTCTGCTTCTGCTCCTCGCATTAAACCAACGGCGTCTGATTTCACTAATCTTAAGGACATGGCAATGCTGGACCTTTTAAACAGAGCTACTGTCCTTGAAATGAACCAGGAGTGTGGCAGCCTGGGCCCGCTGTTTCACCATGATTTCGTACACAAAACTTAAACACCTTTTTAACAACTGATGACCTGTTCCAGCTGAACAGGAACAAATACGTAACTCGGACTCACTTAGTTACTGGCTTAAGTGATGTAAGCTCTTCACCATCAGATTCTCCCTGGTTAATCGGTCCGGCATTAATTTCTGCACTTAATTTTGTACTGAATTCGCTTCTATGTCTATATGACAAAGTTGGACAATACATTCGCCTGTTCAAGCTTGAAGATATCTTTTGGAGATCTATTTTGAAACATCCCAATGATATTTCCATCTCAGCCATCCGTCATGAACTAATGCTATTTTCTGTAGCTAGTTTGGTGAACTAGAAAATATTATGGAGCTGATTCATGGAATTTGTGTACCAAAAAACAGGGATTTGTGCGCCATTCTGCCCGCAAATCCCCATTTGTTAAACAGGGATTTGCGGGCAGAATCGCGCACAAATCCCCTTTTTTCGGTGCACAAATTTCATGAATCAGCCCCTATGTCTTTTTAAGAAGATCTTAAACCCCCAAATAATTATTTATTCGTTAGCCTTTATACATCACTGGATACATGCCATATCTCAGATATGGAGACCTAGTCTGCCTATTGTCAAAATCTAATGGGTTCAAATAATTTAACTATTGACTCATTATCAAGAAGGCCCAGTGAAGTAAAAATAAAATACTAAGATTAGACAGTGCAACACACAAAGTGAAGTCTCCAAATATAAACTCTTTAGTCACATTGCACTTACTGTGAATAAACGACATTATTTTCTATGTATTTGACTAAATGACCATGTCCTGCATTTTGTCAAGAGTTTTTAAGACTGTGTTGAAACCTTTTCTTAAACCAAGAAATAATTGGTGATAAAAGTGTTGGTACAGAATTCTTGTGGGAAATCAAATTTCCCTAATACTTGCCACAGTTAAATTCTTATGAAATCTCCTTGTGGCAGCATAATCGGATTATGTGTCATCATCGTGTCTTGTATTTATTATGTTCTTTCTTGTGACTGTGTTAACAATCACTGATTTTACTATTGTTTTGTAATGCGTAGTTGTATATATGTGAAAGGCGTGTCCTTGTTCAAACCATAGCACATTAAATAAATATTGACTATTAAAATATAGACATACACATGTCCTTCTGTACATTGCTTTTTTTGTTTCAGAATTAGCATGTCATTTCTGTTTATTTGATCTGATTGTGTTTTTGCTTTAGCTTTTGTTTAAATCTATTTGTTAGAATTTCATAATGTTTTGTATATAATTCGTCATGGCTGCAATTTCATTATTTGCTTGTAAGAATTTACCTACTCGAATATGTTTTAATTGTGTTGGCTTTATGACAACTAAAAGCTAGAAGAATTTAGAATATTTCTGTTGGGTTTCGAAATGTACTTGTCTAAATACATGGCTATGGCTTCTTTGTTAGATGGCAGGATTACAAGCCTCAAGAGAGCTGAGCTGATAGTGGATCGAATGCTGTTGGCTACGAGGGTAATACAAGCTAGCCTAGTACTGCAGTATGCTCGATAGGGAACTAAATAAGGCAATTGAGAGTTGGAGTGGGATGCTAAAGAGATGTAGACCAGTAATCAGAAAAGTTTTAACAGTGCTAATAAAGGAAAGAGCTTGCGGTCTTGCATTCACCATTTGGCTGACGGCATCCGGGATACCTGTGTCATTGATGACTGGATTTCCAGCACATCCTCAAATTCAACCCTGCCAAAACCAGTTTGTTCTCTTTTCTTTCTCTCCCAGTCACAACTTTTCACTCAGCCCTAGATTTCCATGATTAGCTCTATGGCATTTCGCCTCAGTTCATACCCTTGCCACCCTTGCCACCACCTAGGTTGCACCTTGGACTCTCAGTTTCAAATCTCTTTTTCCCAAAATTGTTTAAGCCTGCTTGTATCACCATTATCTGTCTGTGATGCTCAAGTACATTGTTTCTCCATCAGATTTATGCTCCATCGACGAGGCTCTAGTCAACTTGTGCTTGAGGACAACCCCTAAATCTAATATCTCAAAACGATGGAGCGGTCAACATTCTAAGCAGTTTAGCTCTGCACAACCATTCTTCTAAACCCTCAATGACGACCAACACCCTTATAAACCACATACTGGATACACTCTCTAATGAAGCTGCCTCCTCCTCCCCCCATTTTCTAAGCCACTCTCTTAGAACATGTCAGCACTGCCAAAAGGCAAATGTACAGAAAATATTCAACAATCGCATGAGGATACCAACCTTTACTGTGCAAATATGGTCGCCTTATCGACAAAGTACCCAGCCCTAATAAGAAGAGACAGACTGGAAAAAAGGCCATTAAGAGCTCCGAAACAGACACATTTAAGAAATGAATGAAGTTGGTGTAAGTTGCAGGTTATGTCTATCCTCATGCAACAGATGACTCGCCTCACAGAGCATCCTACAGTTATCTTCAATTTGAAAAGTAAAGAAAATTAGTATTTCACCTGGCAATTCATCAGGGTGCAAAACGTGGACCTCTACGTTTCTAAACCTTGAGTGTCTAGAGGCAAGAATAAATTAGTACTATTAGTTCATTCATTCAATCATTCCCTCACCCTTTCCTTTGTTCATTCATTATTTTGCGCATAGAAGATATTTCTTGTTTGCATAAAAATGTTTTCCTCCTCTTACTGCGTAATGCAGGGGTAGAGATATGATATGACCTACATCTCCCACTATACCTCACCATTGAGTATGCTTGATGTGACTGATGGAAGTTGTAGGCCAAAACATCTAGAGGGTGACAGATTGGCTACCGCTGGCCGAAAGAATGTTTATTCCACAGAGGCGCAGTATAGATGTTGTCACTCACTCATTTACTTACTCCTTTACTCCAGTTTATGAGATAAAGGTGCCGTTATAAATATTCTCATTGATGAATGTTGTTCAACAGTTGCATGGCCAATGTCTTCCAGTAAACTTGTACGCCTGTCAGGCAATTTCAATTTGACGATTGCCTTCGAGTCCAGAACATGTATAAAGGAAATGCAAGCAGTGTTTTGGGATGAGATGAATACAATGTACTTGAACGCCACAAAAGTGAAATCAAACAGATGTTATGATAAGAATCACTTCTCGGCGCCAATGCATGCTTGGAACGAACTCATGGTCTGTGGTCCATTGAGCCAGGATGTAAATTGAATTCACAGGTAGAGAATTGGGCTGTTTTGCTTCAGTAGTGGCCACAGGGAGCAGAAAGACGCCGCACAGTACATTTCCATTTCCGCCTTTTACACTATGAAGTTTCTTGTTACACACATCCCTAACATTAATGCTTTGGAATCTCGGGAGCAACCATGTGTACTATATACAACAGTGAAGCTTTTCAGAAATGTCCATCTCTCCCCTTTCTGAAAGGAGAAGGGCTGGGTCCGATATTGTTGACATGGACAAATAATATTATAGTTGTGTATCATAGTTTATTAACTGGTTGTATAAAGTGAGTTAATTGATTTTAAGGAAATGTATTTCAAGAACGTGCTGAGAAAAGGTCTTGGCAAAAACTTAAGTGCAATAAGGCTATACCATCGGTCAAGGATTCTGGAAGTCTCCCTGGGTGGAACATCCTTGGGTAGGGATTATATCCGGAGGTCCATGGCACACCGAAGGAGGCAATGCCTTCGGTTCTCTTGCCTGGTATGGTGCCGGTGTGATGCAATCTGGCAAGGGTGTGAAAGTCCTGGCTTTTTTAATTTGTATTACGTAATACAAAGATGAGGGTAATTCCATATCTGAAAGGGCAATATGCTGTTCAGATTCCCCTTTCATAGGCCCCATGCCAAAAGCATAGTATTATCTTTGACATCAGCATCCTGATTTACAGCGCCTTCCGTACCAGTGGCACAGAACTGGTTCACAGGTCACAGCTGCCCATTTGACAGCTGCAGTAACAGCCAGGTCTCTGAAGCAAAGAGGCTGCATTAAAAAATATGCATTCCTATTCCAAAATAGCCATAACCCTGGAGATCCTTTTCTGGTGACACGCTAAACTGTAAATGTAAGGCATTTCTGAGTTAGGGTATCAAGGCCAGCATCTCTCCAAGTTATCCCAGCCACATTCCATTGATTTTGCACTGTGTCAAGGCCCACCCCTGTCCATTGACAGGACTGTACCATTTGAGGATTGCTTCTCCATGTTCCTTTGTAAGTGCAGCTAAGACCCTTTCCACCAGGACACCCACTTCACATGATGCTGGCCTGGGAACAGGAAACAAAGAGCACACCCATTCACAAAGATCCAGGCCTCACACCAGAGGGGTGCATTTCTAAAGGCATTTGTTTACATTGAGAAAGAATGCCAGCGGAGTTAGTGTAGCCAGGGTGATCTGTAGATTTGGGTGGGAAGTTTGAAATGCTGTTTCTCTATTCCTCCCAGTACCTGTAAGCCAGAACAGCCAATGCCCCTGTTGTCGAGAGCGATCTGCTCCGAGCCGTCACTCAAGCTACTGTTCTCTGCACTGCTGTTCGACTTAGTTCGTTACTGTGCCAGTTTCTTTGCGGGGCTGGAGGACCAAAATCATTCAAGATGGTCCACCTATAGGGCGGCCACCTTGAAACACTTTCCTGTCCATAGAAATCCCCAAGAGGCTCACAAGGCAGCCTACAATTTGCAATGTGGGGAGGATCAGGCCCCACAAGAATTTGTGCAAGAATTGAAGCGTGCCTTTGCGCAGACCACCAGAAGGGTGCGCACGGACAGCAGAGAATTCATCAACACATTTTTCCATGCTCTCCCCAAATACATAATGACCCAGCTCGTGAGAGATTTTCATGAGAAAAGGTCTTTAGACTGGGTCATTGAGCAAGCCACCCGCATCTATGAGGTGCAAAAACCGGTGGAAAACAAGAATCAGCTAACAAACCACAAAACCAACAGCACACCTGCTGCTGCCAAAGTGGCAGAGGTAAAGGTTACCCCCTTTTTAGATTTGGAGATGGGGGGGCCTAAAAACCTGCCTGCACAAAATAATTCTAAGCCCAGAAGGCCCTCGGGCCAGTCACAGACAGGGAGTCAAGGAGGTAATCCTGCAAATGGGGTCCCCCGCTCCCCTGACTATGTAAGTCCCTGCTATAAAGGAAACAGACCAATCCTGGGTTATGTGTGGACTCCTCCAGCCCAAGGGGGGGATACAGCCAAGCACCTGACCCAGGGAACTTCCCTCCTAACTTCCCACAGGAGGGCAGAAATTCCCCAAACACTGGGCAGAACTTTTTTCCCAGGTATCCACCCAATTTCCAACCCCAAAACATCCATCCTTCTTTCTCCAATTCCCTGAGCCCAGACAACCTATTCCGGGAGAGGGGAGGCCAAGGGTGGAGGGGTACCCAAATGTTCCCAACCCAGGGTATTACCAGAGAAGGGATAGCTACCCTTCCCGGGATCAGCCCAGGGGAGAAAACAGAACCCTGTATCAGCCTGAGCGGGTTTCTCAACTTGAGCGCCAGGTCCAAAACATGGCACGGGATCTGGGTCACATGCTGAGGGCGCAACAGAACCCTCAGATGAGCATGCCAGCGCAGAATGCCCCAAACTCTGGGCCTGGTGCTCCAGAACAATGACGGGGCAGCACCCCGATAACCCACCGGTTCCCAGGGAGGAGGCACAAGGGGAAGGGGGGTGTAAAGCTTTGGAGGAAGCTTCCTTCCCAACTTGTAAACAGCCCCTGGAAAACCAGGAACCAGAAACAAAATCTCCTACCCCTGAAAGTCTGCCACCCAAGGAGCAGAGAGGAGGTAGGAGAAACAAATGACCCAAACAGCCCCACTTTGTGGAGGAGGTACAGGTCTTCCAATTTGAGGGAGAGGGATCCTCAGACGATGCTGGGAAAAGGATCTTCACCTTCAGAGAGGGGGGAACTCCTCCCAAGGAAAAATGGGTCCCAAGAGATTCCAAACCAGACTGGGTAGATGTGGGGATTGAGCTGTCGCCACCCATCAACTATTCCAGAACCAACAAAACCAAACTTCCCTGGTTCAAACCCATCCGGGGGACTGCCTCCAAAGAGCGGGGGGCAGCCCAGAACCGGAACCAGGGGAACCTAAAACCGAATCAATAGACTGGGTAGATGTGGGGATTGAGCTGTCTCCGCCCATCATTCTATCCCAGGACCAACAATACCAAAATCCCATGGGTCAAACCTATCCTGATGACTGCCTCCAAAAAGGGGGGGGGGGCCCGAAACCATTTCCAGTTGCCAACTTTTTCTTTCAGATTCCCCAGGCTCTCCACAGAATTCTGCCCAAATCTCTTCTCTCGCCATGTCCAAAACCAGAAAATTAACCCACCAGTTGTCCAAAAATGTGCATTATCTGTGCCCCCTTGAGGAGAAGGAGGGAAGATACTATGCCCCTGTACAAGTACAGGGGCAGGGTACAATTTTGGCACTGGTGGACACTGGATCCCAAGCTACCCTTATGTCCAAAAGGGCCTTTGATGAACTAAATGCAGGAAGGGGGGAGAATTACCGCATTCCTCTTACCTCTCTTCCTGGACAACTCCAGAAATTTTACGCTAAGGAAATTCCCGTCGAGGGGACTGCAGATTTGGACATCAAAATTGGGCGACACAAGGTGAAACACCCGGTCATAGTAGTGACTCCAGAGGGCACCCCTTGTTTACTAGGGAATGACCTCCTGAGAAGGTTGTCACCCCTAATAGATTGGGTAAACATGTAGGGTGTCCTGACCCACGTTTAAGCTACCCTGCTACAACATTTGGTGCTGTGGGCTTAGGAAATTCAAGATGGCGGAAAACCCACATGTGCGCCGAAATCCAGGAAAGCTGCGCAGTTGTGCGCACATTAAAATGGTTGCCTCACTTGCCACCCACCAGTGCGAGAATGAAAGGCCGGGTTGCCATGAGGGAAATGGGTTGCCAAAGGAAAAACAGTAGCGCCGGTTAGCTTCAAAGCGCTTTAAAACCACCATTGGACTACCCGCACAGTAGTCTGAAACCATTGGGAATGGCAATGCTGATTGCCAAATGCAACCTAGAAGTGTGGGGAATTCATTTCTTAAATCCCAAAAATGGGTGCAGTACCAGTACTCACCACTATCCAAAAGCCGGCGTTTTAAAACCACTCTGTGTGTTTCTGAAGGCAAGCCAAAATGCCTATTTTGAAACCTTGCAACATGTGCAAAATATTTACTGAACACCAGCAGACATTGGCAGAATGGAGTTTTGTGTGCCTACAAAATCTGGGAAATGAAGAGCCCAAAAACAATGCTTATAACAAAAATGCTATGGAGTCAGCAGCTTAAGCCTAACTGCAACTGGATTTAAAACCACCAAAATCGAAAATGTTAAATTAAATGAGTGACCTATGTTTGGTGTCACATGCCTTTGTAACTGTTGAAATGTCATAGTTTTGCACTTAGAATCAGCATTCTAGCTGCATGTGTAAAATTACAAGTTATTTTAAAAGCAACAAAAAGTTAGCTGAAGGTCTGGCTTAAGGAACTTGATTTTGCCTGGCAACTACCCCCATCAGAAAGGAAACTTGAGTCACAGCTGTGTTCCCAGGCCATCTGCCCTTTTGCTGCTCACACAAAGGATATGCCATCTATCTGATAATTGAATTATCTGTGCTCTGCAGAGAGTGAACAAAGCCCTCTCCACTCAGGCAAGGGTTTTTATTACAGACGTCGTAAAAAGTGGCTTCCTCCTGGAGAAGCTGGGAGGGGCACTGCCTGTGAGAAGCAAGCTGGCTTGGCAGAACTGGAAAGAACCAGAAATTCAACCTTGTGCTGAGGGTAAACCACACCCCTTTGGAGCCAGAACATAACTTTAAAAAGATGAATAACTCATAGAGCGGACATGTGAAAATTTTATAAATGATACCATAATTCTTGTGATTTTTCTGCCCACAGTTTAAGACGTGGTAGGAACCGGTGGTATGTTCAGGGGGGTTTTAGCGGAAAAGTGGATATTACTCTAAATGTGTGCATGTTAAAAATCTGAAACTTCATCAGTTAATGTCCCTACCCCCTGCACACATGTATGTAAAGTTGGGTCCATGTCGGAAATTGAAAAAGCAGTTAAAAAGTCAATTATGTACACTCTTTGAATGCGAGCTCCTAGAATGAGCAGATTTGGACATAGACATGGCTAAATTCAGCCACACCATGTATATGTAATTTTAAACAAATGTGTACCTGTGCAAATATGTTTTTAGGTCAGATATAGATTGTGTGTAAAGTTGACAGGGGTGGGTTCTCTGTATCATAAACAGACCTCATCATGATGACACTTCATTTCATTCCCCCAATCAAGTAAGGAATGAAAATTTAACCAATGACAGGTGAGAGAGGCAAGTCTAGTGATGCAACACACACACCCATTCTCAAGAAACAGATAAAAGCAGAGAGTCAGGACACATAGGGACATTCAATTTCATCTGCCGCTGGAAGCCCTGCCGGAAAAATCCATACTTACCTCCATCAAACTCCAGAAAGCCAAACTAGAGACTTCAATCTATCCAGAGCAGAGACCAGACCAGAGAGAAAGCAGTGCTGTGCCTAGCAGAGACCAGACCAGAGAGAAAGCAGTGCTGTGCCTAGCAGAGACCAGACCAGAGAGAAAGCAGTGCTGTGCCTAGCCGAGACCAGACCAGGCGCTTGAGCAGAATCCGGAAAGACCTGACCAGACTGAAGATCGTGACCAAGTCGCTTTCCTGTTCAAAATCTCTTGTGAGTACTTAGCAAAACTCAGAACACATCTCTTAGTTTAAATTCATCTAATTCAATCTATTTAACCTAAGTAGAACTGCCTCCTATCTGTCACCTGTCATTTCTAGTAAAATTTGTCATTTTGAAAAAGTGTGCGTTTAAAATTTACAAAACCAAAAACGACCTTTACTAAATTACTCATATCTCCGCAACCGTTTGGGCTAGAGACTTGCAATAACTTTTATTTGGAAGCTGAGATCCCAGGCTTTCCTAGGACCCTTGCGGTTCCTCTGTAATAGCGCTCGGCGCATCCGCGAATTTTGCCGCGATTTGCAATTTCTTCACATGTAAAAAAACTGCTGCTGCCTGATTTCATTTGCCAGAAATTCGTTTAACCTGCTAACTATCCCTGCATCATTGCTAGTGTGAGCCTGGACTAATATTAACTAGATACCACTCATCCTGAACCTCTAAAAGGGAATTAAGAGCGTTTCCAGCATATTTCTCATTCATTGCTAGCACCTATCAAAGCATTTGCCTGTGTTTTCAAACTTCTGTTTAAGCTTGCTGGATTGAACTGATTACATTGATTGCATTTCTGAGAACTGTGTGCTTTCCTCCCATTTCCTTGCATTGCATAAAGAGGGGGGGAGTGAATAGCCAGAGAAAAGTGATTACATTGTTTGGTTGAAATCATATTGCGTAATTTCTGTACTGCATTCATTGAATATTGCATCCACCTGAGCTTACATAAAGCATCCTCTACCACATTATACTTTTGTTCCTATTTAGCAGTGTGCTACCTTATCCATTCCCTGTCAACTCATTAGTGATTATAAGAAGTGTGCTAGTGCCAGATTCTCCATTGTTGATCTTTATCATATCAGATTAAGTGTGCTATTCAATTATTAATTTATTATAAAGTGTGATCTATATATATTTTAAATTATCAAATAAACCTTTTAAACTTGCAAAACAGAACTACTTCTTGGCTCAGTGGGGTCAGGGGGATTCCAAGAGAGGGGTGTTATATAGGGGTAGTCATCCAGAACGCATGAACTGGACCTAAAGATATATCAATAAGGGTTTCCATTCAGTATTATAGACTAGGCGTTGACTTAGCTGTAGTGTTGAATTGAATCCTCTTACAAAGTGGGGGCTCGTCCGGGATTCGTTGGGTTAGATTTACCACTTGTGCAGCTTAATACAGTGTGCTAACTGACGGGATACATACATCCGGTCGGATCACCACGCTGCATTACGCTGTGAAGCATTCCTCAAAAGGGACACTCCAAGAAAAGTTCTGTTCTGCAAAAATAAAATACAAACTTCTGTAAGTCAGGACAGAGACCAATCTCTAGAATGACGACCTTAGTAGACATGAAAATGGCCAGAGAGCACCTCTTGCATAAGCTATTTGTGAGAGGTGAATGGACCGAACAGGGCCAGGATGCGTGGTTGCAGGCAATCACACAACAGGTCACTGAAACAGGGTCAGATATATATAGAGATCAGGGTCCATTACACGTGGCCCTGAGTGAACTATATATGGCTCCTAAGGCCAAAGATGAGCACGACAAGATTGTTAGGATAGCGGCATATTTATATTTATACATGGGAGCCATACAGAATAAATGTGCTGAAGGCCATGATCTGGCAAAAAGGCAACAGATGGCGTTAGAGAAGGCCCAATCTGATCTGGACTCTTCTGAGCAAAGGCTGCACAGAAGCCAGGAGTCAGAAAATGAGACCAGACAGTACATCACTAAAATAAAGGAGGATATGGATGTGCTGCAAAAGGAAAAGTCAGAACAGGATACCAGATTTCTGGCCTTGCAGAAGGAACACCAAGAAGGTTTGGACTCCCTACTGCAAAGCCAGAAAAAGCTGGAGCAACAGCTAGACTTCAATAGGGCATGTGCTGAGCAGGTAGTCACCCTGCAAGGCCACCTAGATAGAGTGAAGGAGGAGAGCAATAAACTGATTCTGAAAGACCTGGATACCCAGGCAGAGTTTGATCAGGAGCGCCAGAAAGCTGGTGCCTTCCAAAGGCAAAGGGACGACCTGGCGGCACAAATGCAGGCTCTTAGTCAGGAAAGAGACGCCTTAGGCCAGGAAGTCTGCCATTTAAAAAGAAAAATGGAAGAAAATCACCTGGCCCACCAGGGGCTGGGTGACCTCCAAAAAGAAAACCAGAACTTGGTAGAGCACACCAGAAGGGTGGAGGATGCTCTAGCAAGAAAGGAGCAGGCCAATAGGGACATTGCCCAGGAGGTAACCCTCCTGCAGCAAAGACTGGCCCAGTTCTCCAGGACCAATCAGGAAACACAGAGAGAGAATGAAGCTCTCTGCCAGCACAATGATAGGCTCCAACAGCAGGTAGCGATGCAGGAGAGACTGATAGAGTCGAGTAAGGCCTTAACTGAGGAACTAAAGGCACAAATGCAGGCTCTTGCATTGCAACAGGGAGCAGGGGCGGATAGAGATGAGGTTCGCTGGGAAATGGAAACTCCGGAGCATAACCTCAGGAGCCCTAGTACCAGAGGCCCTCATACCTCTCAGTCCCTGGACTCTGCCACCCCCATGTCCCCTGGCGCACATGAGCACAGGGCCACAGGGATGGCAGATTACTATCCAGCTAAGAGTATGGGGCTCATAGGCCAGTACCACTCAGGAATGGAGGGGTGGGCATCCGGGTATGGGCACCCAAGTACAGTACAGTTCAATGGGGAACCCCAGGAGAGTAGGCCCATTAAGGGCATCCTGAAAACCTCTGCCCAGTTAGGTCAGTGGAGGGGGTACCCATCAAATCCTGGCAGCAAGGAGGAATCTGAAGACTCCTCTGAACTGCGCAGGACACAGGAGACCAGGTCCCCACATTCTGCCAGCCATTCCCAGGCTCGCAGAATCCGGGAAAACCTGGAAGAACAGACGGGAACCTCTGGGAGCAGTGCCTCTGAGTCCGAGGAAGAATGGACAAGGGTTACCCGAACCAAAAAGGCCAATAAGGCAAAAAGGGCCTTGCTTAAGGACCCCTTAAAGCAGATTAAGGCGATCAGGAGCGTCATCACGCCTTACCATAAGAACGCTAAGTATTCTGTTTGGGAGCACTTAGAGTTGTTTGAACAAATGATGGAGACTTTCCATTTGAAGGACAGCCAAAGCTGCATTCAATATGTAAAGTGGACATTCTCCCCGGAATACTCCAGTTTCTTTGCGGGGCTGGAGGATCAAAATCATTTAAGATGGTCCACCTATAAGGCGGCCATCCTGAAACATTTTTCCATTCATAGAAATCCTCAAGAGGCTCGCAAGGCAGCCTACAATTTACAATGTGGGGAGGATCAGGCCCCACAAGAATTTGTGCAGGAACTGAAACGTGCCTTTGCGCAGACCACCAGAAGGGTGCGCACAGACAGTCGAGAATTCGTTAATACATTTTTTCATGCCTTGCCCAAATACATCATGACCCAGCTCGTGAGGGATTTTCACGAGAAAAGATCCTTAGACTGGGTCATTGAACAGGCTACCCGGATCTATGAGGTGCAGAAGCCCATAGAAAATAAAAGCAATGCCCAGAAAAACCCCAAAGCCAACAGCACCCCTGCTGCTGTCAAGGTGGCAGAGGTAAAGGTCACCCCCGTTTTGGATCTGGAGATGGGGGGGCCTAAAAACCTACCTGCACCTAATAATGCTAGGCCCAGAAGGTCCTCGGGCCAGTCACAGACAGGGAGCCAGGGAGGCAGCCCCACAAATGGGGTCCCTCGCTCTCCTGACTATGCAAGTCCTCGCTACAAAGGTAACAGACCCATCCTGGGTTATGTGTGGACTCCTCCAGCCCAAGGGGGGGGATCCAGCCAAGCACCTAACCCAGGGAACTTCCCTCCAAACTTCCCACAGGAGGGCAGAAATTTACCAAACCCTGGGCAGAACTTTTTCCCCAGATATCCTCCCGACTTTCAGCCCCAAAACCATCCATCCTTCTTTCCCCAATTCCCTGAGCCCAGACCACTGAATCCGGGAGAGGGGAGGCCAAGGGTGGAGGGGTACCCAAATCTTCCCAACCCGGGGTATTACCAGAGGAGGGACAGCTACCCTTCCCGGGATCAGCCCAGGGGAGAAAACAGGGCCCCGTATCAGCCTGAGCGGGTTTCCCAGTTAGAGCGCCAGGTTCAAAACATGGCGCGGGATATGGGTCATATACTGAGGGCTCAGCAGAACCCTCAGATGGGCGTGCCGGCGCAGAACGCACCCAACTCTGGACCTGGTGCTCCAGAACAATGACGGGGGCAGCACCCCGATAACTCACCGGTTCCCAGGGAGGAGGCACAAGGGGAAGGGGGGTGTAAAGCCTTGGAGGAAGCTTCCTTCCTTACTTGTAAACAGCCCCTGGAAACCCAGGAACCGGAAACAAAATCTCTTGCCCCTGAAAGTCTGCCTCCTAAGGAGCAGAGGGGGGGTAGGAGAAACAAAAGACCCAAAAAGACTCAGTTTGAGGAGGAGGTACAGATCTTCCAATTTGAGGGAGAGGGATCCTCAGAGGATCCTGGGAAAAGGATCTTCTCCTTCAGAGAGGGGGGAACTCCTCCCAAAGAAAAATGGGTCCCTAGGGATGCAAATCCAGACTGGGGAGATGTGGAGACTGAGCTACCGCCGCCCACCATCTCATCCCAGAACCAACAGCAAGAAAATCCCCTGGTTCAAACCCATCCTGGCGACTGCCTCCAAAAAGGGGGGGGCGGCCCAGAAACGGAGCCAGGGGAACCCACAATGGCTCTGATCTCCAGTTGCAAATTTTTTCTTTCAGATTCCCAAGACTCTCCACAGAATTCTGCCCAAATCTCCTCGCTAGCGATGTCCAAAACCAGAAAGTTAGCCCACCAGTTGTCCAAAAATGTACATTATCTGTGCCCCCTTGAGGAGAAGGAGGGAAGATATTATGCCCCGGTACAAGTACAGGGGCAGGGTACAATCTCGGCACTGGTGGACACTGGATCTCAAGCTACCCTTCTGTCCAGAAGGGCCTTTGACGAACTGAATGCAGGAAGGGGAGAGAATTACCAAATTCCTCTCACCTCTCTTCCTGGACAACTGCAGAACTTTGACGGGAAGGAAATTCCCGTCGAGGGGATGGCAGACTTGGACATTAAGATCGGGCGACATAAGTTGAAACACCCGGTCATAGTTGTGACCCCAGAGGGCACCCCTTGTTTACTAGGGAATGACCTCCTGAGAAGGTTGTCACCCCTAATAGATTGCGTAAACAAGGTCCTCTGGACTCAGACTAGCCGACCCATAAAATTAAAACAGAGTGTCAACCATGTTAGTTTAAACGGCACATGCCACATGGTTGAACAAAAATCTGACCAAGTAGAATTTCACTTCCAGAACAACCAAATTCCAGACGTGACAGTCATAGCAGTAGGACAACAGACTGGTGATGGGGGGTCCTCTCTATTTCTGAAAATCAACCTTCCTTCCAGTCTAAAGTGGTATTCCACGCTGGAAGGAAACACTTTGAAATTCTATACCAATCCACAATCTGAAACTCCCACTCCGATAGTCCAGAAAGATGTGAAATCAGCTCAAAGCCTGGCTGATATTCAGCAAATTGGAGAGCAGTTGTTCATCCCTGTTCAGTTAAATGATGGGAAGGACTCTGTTCTCGCTCGAGTGTGTGTGAACAACGGTAAGAGCTTCATCAGCGAAGCCATGTTTTGCCAACTCCCAAAAGATCCAGCCATTCCCACCTTCAAACTGATAGACAAGTGGGAAATGGACCTGGAAGCACCCAATTCAAAACATCTCCTGCCAAGCAGGTGTATGCTCAAAATCTCCATTGGCAACAAGAGCATAGTCCACAATTGTTGGGTCGTGCGAGACGTCCCTGCCGCCTTTTACTTAGGCAGTGACATTCTCAATCGCTTTGCCATTAGTTTGGACCTAATAAACTTCAAAGCTTGGTCCCGATTAGCGGATAATCCCATGGGCTTTGATGATCCAGAAAAAGCATTTAGGTCAGCTCAATTGCTACCTTATGCAGTTGAAATTCAGGTTAAAGAGGAAGTCACCATCCCAGAAAGGACCCGACAATTCTCCCTGGAAGTGAAAGTTAAAAGGGGACAAGAGTTGAAAAACCCTGATGCTTACATACATCTAAATGCTTCTCTCCAACAGCAAGGGTTGGGGGTAAACCCAACACCATTAGTCAACATAGAACATGACACCATTCCAATAGAGGTGGATAACAGCGACTTAAAGAGTGTTACTCTAGCCGCAGGCACCATTATTGGAATGGCGGTTGATGACCGACATTTTTCCATGGATTTAGGTAACGAACTGTTAGGACCAATCCCCAAGGACTGTTTTTTCAGTGACAGTGAGGACCATACAACACCAGACAGGATTTTTACCCGGCATGGGGGGAACTTCCTGGTGTACACTTCTTGCCCTTATGGTAAGGAAGATGTGACTTGTGACTTCAGGGGGGATGAGGTGATTTTCCAGGTACATGAGGGCTGCCTTTCCCACCTGAAGCCTCCGGTCCAAATCAGCACTCTGACCAGGGACTTCTCCACCCAGCTGGAGGAGGCCGCTGAAATAGCCAAACCAGAAGTCTTTCCAGGCTTCAGGCAGATGGTGGAAGAGAGAGTCAACCTAGCTGATGCCTGTGTGACTCTGGAACAAAAGCAAAAGTTGAAACAAGTTTTCTTGGATTTCCAAGATCTCTTTGCGGTAGACTCATATGACTGTGGTCGCACTGACATCCACACAACCACAATCCCCACGGACCCTGGCATGACTCCTGTGTTTGTGAAGCAATATCGCTTGCCTCTCGCATCAATGGAGTCCCTTACCGAAATAATTAAGAACCTTGAGTCCCGGGGAATAATCCGTCCAGTCCACAGCACCTTCAATAATCCGGTGCTGGGGATATTGAAGCCAAACGGCCAGTGGAGACTCTGTGCCGACCTCAGAGAGCTCAACAAACGGGTCCATACTTCCCGATGGCCTCTGCCCTACATTGACCAAGGGCTGGCCCAGATCCAGGGGTCACAGGTATTCACTGCAATAGACCTGACCAATGGATACTGGACTGTGCCTGTCAGTAGGGAGGACCAATACAAGCTGGCTTTTACCTTTGGGGGCCAGCAGTACACCTGGACCCGGACTCCCTTCGGATACCTCAACTCCGGCAATGAATTCAACATTTTTCTACACAAGGCCATGCCTGACTTGGGTGCAAGGGGTAACCTGGCTTATGTAGATGATGTCCTCATCAAAAGTTCATCTGTGGAGGAACACATAGCGGAGATCCGTTATGTTCTGACACAGTTGAGGGCTGCCGGAGCAAAACTTTCCTTTCAGAAAGCACAGTGGTGTAGAACCCGTGTTAATTTCTTGGGGCATGAGATTACTCCTCAGGGTCTCTGTCCCCAGGAAAAGAAAGTGGAAGCACTTCAGAAACTGAAAGACCCCACAACGCTGCGGGAACTAAGGAGCCTCCTTGGACTGACTAATTACAGCAGAAAGTTCATTGAGGGCTACGCAGAGATCACCAGACCCCTGATTCATCTCCTGAAGGGGGGGGTCAAGTGGGAATGGGGTCCAGAACAAGCCGAGGCAGTAAAACAACTCAAAAGAAGCCTCTCACAAGCGCCTTGCCTAGCTTACCCGGTCAGAAACAAGGAGTTCTTCCTGGAGACAGGGTTCTCTAATACGTGCTTGACGGCAGTATTATATCAAAAGCATGACAAGGTCAATAAAGTAATCTCCTATGCGAGCAAAACTTTATCCTCTGTGGAGGAAAAATTCAACGATTGTGAGAAGGCACTCCTGGCGACGGTGTGGGCATTGAAGAATTACCGCCCGTTTATCCAGGGGGAGCACATCATAGTGGAGACTCCACACCAGCCTCTGCAATATCTCCAAAGTGACAGAATCCGGGCCGGAAATGTGAGTAATTCCCGAATTACTTCCTGGATTCTGTCAATGCAAGGCTTTCCTGTGGAGGTCAGATATGGCCAAAACAAGAAGAGTCCACTCGCGCAAGGTCTGGCTGACTTGCATGATTGTGCCAGAGAAAACTGTCTCGAGGACGAAAGTCTAAAAATAAAGGACAACATGGAGGCATACCTTAATTCCCCACACAAAGTCTTTGAAGAAGACAAGTGTGAGGGAATGCCCACTGTCTATGTGGATGGATGCTCTTACCATGTTGACAACAACGGGGAGAGAGAATTGGTGGCCGGCGTAGGGAATGCATGGGTGAATGAGTCCCCAGAACCCTCCGCTGGATACAAAATTGGTCCCCGAAGTAGTCAGGTGGCAGAATTGATGGCTGTGCATCAGGCCATCCTCACTGCTGTCCAGCATCAACTCCACGAACTGGTCATAATCACAGATTCGGATTATGTACGGAACGGGTTCGTGGAGCACCTGGTTAATTGGAAAACCAGAGGCATGTTATGTGCTAACAACAAACCCTTGAAACATGGGAAGTTGATCCAAAACATTGATGATCTGGTCACCTCGAATGAGATGACCATCTATTGGAAAAAGATCAAGGGTCATTCCAAAGTAGAGGGACCAGACAAAACTGGAAATGACTTAGCTGATCAGCTGGCCAAAACCGGGGCCATCCAAGGGGATCTAATTGAGATTGAGTCCCTGTTGGGGGAACTCCAGGTCACTGCCATCACTAGGTCCCAGACAAATGCTCACAACGACCTTTCAATTGCACAATGGAGTAAGGAGACCCCTGATGCTGATTTGATTACTGCTCAGAAGGGGGATCCAATTATTGGTAAATTTTACCAGCACCTTGAGGACCCTGAGAACTTTCCCCTGACGGATACCGATTACATTGGGAAAGAGGACCTAAGAGTGTTGATGAAATGTCCTAAAATGTTCCGAATCC
Source organism: Ambystoma mexicanum (assembly GCF_040938575.1). NCBI lineage: Eukaryota > Metazoa > Chordata > Amphibia > Caudata > Ambystomatidae > Ambystoma > Ambystoma mexicanum. The sequence goes on along the minus strand of NC_090923.1, from coordinate 328,571,908 downwards.
AAGACGGTTTGCTGGTAAGGAAATCCAAAGCTGGCCACGATCAGTGGGTGGTTCCTACCTCATTCCGAAGCCTGATGTTAAGTCACGCCCATGATGCGGCCACTGCCGGTCACAGGGGGTTTCACACAACATTGGAAATCTTAAGAGAGGTTGCATACTGGCCACACATGGGCCAGGACCTCAACCAATATTTGAAGGGTTGTCTTGTGTGTGCACAATTTCAGCCGACATCCCTCACACACCGGGCGCCTTTACAAAAGAGGGGGATGACCCTGCCATGGTCAGATTTACAAATCGACTTTGTAGGCCCTGTGATTCGCTCGGCTAGGGGGAATAAGTACATGTTGACTGTGACATGCTTGTTTACCAAGTGGGTGGAATGTCTCCCAGCCCCAAACTGCAAGGCAGAAACTGCAGCTGCCTTGATGATTAACCACATCTTTTCCCGTTTTGGTCTACCTCAAAGGATCGAGTCAGACAGAGGTAGCCACTTCACCAGTGAAGTAATGACAAAGATGTGGGAGATACTGGGGGTCAAGAGAAAGCTGCATATTGCTTATAGACCAGCTTCTTCTGGGGCAGTAGAGAGATATAACCGGACAATTGTGAGCATATTAAAGAAGTTTGTGGCAGATTCTGGGCCAAGTTGGGATATCCGATTACCTCTGGTCCTAATGGCCATCAGATCTACCCCTTCATCTGCAACCAAAATGTCACCATTTGAGTTGATGACTGGGCGCAAGATGGTGCTTCCTCAGCATTTGCTCTATAGGACCCAAGAGCAGACACTGATAAATGCCTCCACTACTCATGAGTATGTAGAGAATTTAAGGAAACACCTTCAACATGCTTTTGCTTACGCTCAGCGGAATCTAGAAAGATCAGCTGATAGCATGAAGACCCATTATGACCTGAAAACTTCCAGGAAGGAATATCAGGTGGGAGACCGGGTCTATCTATACAACTTCCAAAGGAACCAGGCCAAGCAGCGCAAATTTTTGCCTACATGGAAAGGACCCTTTGAGATCATCGACAAGATCTCACCTGTGGCCTACAAAATCCACATCCCCAAAGGCGGTTCGGCAGAGGGGGAAGACAAGTGGGTCCACATAAACCAGTTGAAATGTTGCCATCCCAGGCACACTCTGCAACAACTGGAGGAATCCTCTGGAATCCTAGCGGGTACTGTATCAGACTAATTCAGTTCCAATCATAAAACCTACCACATCTAGTCTCTAAAATATTGTGATTTACATGAAACTGTCTCTAGTGATGCTGTTTTTTTTTTTTTTTTTTTTCAAAATAAGAATGTAATATTTCGTTACGATGAAATGCATATGCTGCCCCACTATCTCAACAGTGGTGGAAAAAAAAATCGTCTATGAGTAGATATTGCCGCTCTTCCTTTATCATCCTAGGAGAGATGAAACCATGAAGGATGACCAAGAAGGACGATCCGGAGACCGGGAGCAAAGACACAACGGGCCCGGGGTACCGCCCAATCTTCCCATCAGGACCGGCGAGGAGAACTGATCGATCTGACCGGATGGAGAAGAAGATGCTGAACTGTGCCATCTACAGAAGAGGAAGAAGATTATGCGGACAGACCGGTGCGTGGGTCAAAACCCTTGGGCACGCGACTCCCCATCGACCCAAACTCAAAGTGCAGTCACGTGGGGGGGCTTGTAGGGTGTCCTGACCCACGTTTAAGCTACCCTGCTACAACATTTGGTGCTGTGGGCTTAGGAAATTCAAGATGGCGGAAAACCCACATGTGCGCCGAAATCCAGGAAAGCTGCGCAGTTGTGCGCACATTAAAATGGTTGCCTCACTTGCCACCCACCAGTGCGAGAATGAAAGGCCGGGTTGCCATGAGGGAAATGGGTTGCCAAAGGAAAAACAGTAGCGCCGGTTAGCTTCAAAGCGCTTTAAAACCACCATTGGACTACCCGCACAGTAGTCTGAAACCATTGGGAATGGCAATGCTGATTGCCAAATGCAACCTAGAAGTGTGGGGAATTCATTTCTTAAATCCCAAAAATGGGTGCAGTACCAGTACTCACCACTATCCAAAAGCCGGCGTTTTAAAACCACTCTGTGTGTTTCTGAAGGCAAGCCAAAATGCCTATTTTGAAACCTTGCAACATGTGCAAAATATTTACTGAACACCAGCAGACATTGGCAGAATGGAGTTTTGTGTGCCTACAAAATCTGGGAAATGAAGAGCCCAAAAACAATGCTTATAACAAAAATGCTATGGAGTCAGCAGCTTAAGCCTAACTGCAACTGGATTTAAAACCACCAAAATCGAAAATGTTAAATTAAATGAGTGACCTATGTTTGGTGTCACATGCCTTTGTAACTGTTGAAATGTCATAGTTTTGCACTTAGAATCAGCATTCTAGCTGCATGTGTAAAATTACAAGTTATTTTAAAAGCAACAAAAAGTTAGCTGAAGGTCTGGCTTAAGGAACTTGATTTTGCCTGGCAACTACCCCCATCAGAAAGGAAACTTGAGTCACAGCTGTGTTCCCAGGCCATCTGCCCTTTTGCTGCTCACACAAAGGATATGCCATCTATCTGATAATTGAATTATCTGTGCTCTGCAGAGAGTGAACAAAGCCCTCTCCACTCAGGCAAGGGTTTTTATTACAGACGTCGTAAAAAGTGGCTTCCTCCTGGAGAAGCTGGGAGGGGCACTGCCTGTGAGAAGCAAGCTGGCTTGGCAGAACTGGAAAGAACCAGAAATTCAACCTTGTGCTGAGGGTAAACCACACCCCTTTGGAGCCAGAACATAACTTTAAAAAGATGAATAACTCATAGAGCGGACATGTGAAAATTTTATAAATGATACCATAATTCTTGTGATTTTTCTGCCCACAGTTTAAGACGTGGTAGGAACCGGTGGTATGTTCAGGGGGGTTTTAGCGGAAAAGTGGATATTACTCTAAATGTGTGCATGTTAAAAATCTGAAACTTCATCAGTTAATGTCCCTACCCCCTGCACACATGTATGTAAAGTTGGGTCCATGTCGGAAATTGAAAAAGCAGTTAAAAAGTCAATTATGTACACTCTTTGAATGCGAGCTCCTAGAATGAGCAGATTTGGACATAGACATGGCTAAATTCAGCCACACCATGTATATGTAATTTTAAACAAATGTGTACCTGTGCAAATATGTTTTTAGGTCAGATATAGATTGTGTGTAAAGTTGACAGGGGTGGGTTCTCTGTATCATAAACAGACCTCATCATGATGACACTTCATTTCATTCCCCCAATCAAGTAAGGAATGAAAATTTAACCAATGACAGGTGAGAGAGGCAAGTCTAGTGATGCAACACACACACCCATTCTCAAGAAACAGATAAAAGCAGAGAGTCAGGACACATAGGGACATTCAATTTCATCTGCCGCTGGAAGCCCTGCCGGAAAAATCCATACTTACCTCCATCAAACTCCAGAAAGCCAAACTAGAGACTTCAATCTATCCAGAGCAGAGACCAGACCAGAGAGAAAGCAGTGCTGTGCCTAGCAGAGACCAGACCAGAGAGAAAGCAGTGCTGTGCCTAGCAGAGACCAGACCAGAGAGAAAGCAGTGCTGTGCCTAGCCGAGACCAGACCAGGCGCTGTGAGCAGAATCCGGAAAGACCTGACCAGACTGAAGATCGTGACCAAGTCGCTTTCCTGTTCAAAATCTCTTGTGAGTACTTAGCAAAACTCAGAACACATCTCTTAGTTTAAATTCATCTAATTCAATCTATTTAACCTAAGTAGAACTGCCTCCTATCTGTCACCTGTCATTTCTAGTAAAATTTGTCATTTTGAAAAAGTGTGCGTTTAAAATTTACAAAACCAAAAACGACCTTTACTAAATTACTCATATCTCCGCAACCGTTTGGGCTAGAGACTTGCAATAACTTTTATTTGGAAGCTGAGATCCCAGGCTTTCCTAGGACCCCAAAACGGTAGAGATAGTCCTTGCGGTTCCTCTGTAATAGTGCTCGGCGCATCCGCGAATTTTGCCGCGATTTGCAATTTCTTCACATGTAAAAAAACTGCTGCTGCCTGATTTCATTTGCCAGAAATTCGTTTAACCTGCTAACTATCCCTGCATCATTGCTAGTGTGAGCCTGGACTAATATTAACTAGATACCACTCATCCTGAACCTCTAAAAGGGAATTAAGAGCGTTTCCAGCATATTTCTCATTCATTGCTAGCACCTATCAAAGCATTTGCCTGTGTTTTCAAACTTCTGTTTAAGCTTGCTGGATTGAACTGATTACATTGATTGCATTTCTGAGAACTGTGTGCTTTCCTCCCATTTCCTTGCATTGCATAAAGAGGGGGGGAGTGGATAGCCAGAGAAAAGTGATTACATTGTTTGGTTGAAATCATATTGCGTAATTTCTGTACTGCATTCATTGAATATTGCATCCACCTGAGCTTACATAAAGCATCCTCTACCACATTATACTTTTGTTCCTATTTAGCAGTGTGCTACCTTATCCATTCCCTGTCAACTCATTAGTGATTATAAGAAGTGTGCTAGTGCCAGATTCTCCATTGTTGATCTTTATCATATCAGATTAAGTGTGCTATTCAATTATTAATTTATTATAAAGTGTGATCTATATATATTTTAAATTATCAAATAAACCTTTTAAACTTGCAAAACAGAACTACTTCTTGGCTCAGTGGGGTCAGGGGGATTCCAAGAGAGGGGTGTTATATAGGGGTAGTCATCCAGAACGCATGAACTGGACCTAAAGATATATCAATAAGGGTTTCCATTCAGTATTATAGACTAGGCGTTGACTTAGCTGTAGTGTTGAATTGAATCCTCTTACAAACAAGGTCATCTGGACCCAGACTAGCTGACCAATAAAATTAAAGCAGAGTGTAAACCATGTTAGTTTAAACGGCACGTGCCACATGGTTGAACAAAAATCGGACCAAGTCAAATTTCTCTTCCAGAACAACCAAATTCCAGATGTGACAGTAATAGCAGTAGGACAACAGACTGGCGATGGGGGGTCCTCTCTATTTCTGAAAATCAACCTTCCTTCCAGTTTAAGGTGGTATTCCACACTGGAAGGAAACACTCAGAAATTCTTTACCAATCCACAATCAGACACTCCCACTCCTATAGTCCAGAAAGATGTGAAATCAGCTCAGAGCCTGGCTGATATTCAGCAAATTGGAGAGCAGTTGTTCATCCCTGTTCAGTTAAATGATGGGAAGGACTCTGTTCTCGCTCGAGTGTGTGTGAACAATGGTAAGAGCTTCATCAGCGAAGCCATGTTCCTCCAAATCCCAAAAGATCCAGCCATTCCCACATTCAAACTGATAGACAAATGGGAAATGGATCTGGAAACACCCAATTCGAAACATCTCCTGCCAAGCAGGTGTATGCTCAAAATCTCCATTGGCAACAAGAGCATAGTCCATAATTGTTGGGTCGTGCGAGACGTCACTGCCGCATTTTACCTAGGCAGTGACATTCTCAATCGCTTTTCCTTTAGTTTGGACCTAATTAACTTCAAAGCTTGGTCCCGATTAGTGGATAATCCCATGGGCTTTGATGATCAAGAGAAAGCATTTAGGTCAGCTCAATTGCTACCTTATGCAGTTGAAATTCAGGTTAAAGAGGAAGTCACCATCCCAGAAAGGACCCGACAATTCTCCCTGTGAGTGAAAGTTAAAAGAGGACAAAAATTGAAAAACCCTGATGCTTATATTCATCTAAATGCTTCTCTCCAACAGCAAGGGTTAAGGGTAAACCCAACACCATTAGTCAACATAGAACATGACACCATTCCAATAGAGGTGGATAACAGCGACTTAAAGAGTATTACTCTAGCCGCAGGCACCATTATTGGAATGGCGGTTGATGACCGACATTTCTCCATTGATTTAGGAAATGAACTGTTGGGACCAATCTCCAAGGACTGTTTTGACAGTGACAGTGATGACAATACAACACCAGACAGGATCTTTACCCGGCATGGGGGGAACGACCTGGTGTACACTTCTTGCCCTTATGGTAAGGAAGACGTGACTTGTGACTTTAGAAGGGATGAGGTGATTTTCCAGGTCCATGAGGGCTGCCTTTCCCACCTGAAGCCTCCAGTCCAAATCGGCACTCTGACCAGGGACTTCTCCACCCAGCTGGAGGAGGACGCTGAGATAGTAAAATCAGAAGTCTTTCCAGGCTTCAGGCAGATGGTGGAAGAGAGAGTCAAGTGTTCTTGGATTTCTAAGATCTCTTTGCGGTAGACTCATATGACTGTGGTCACACCGACATCCACACAACAACAATTCCCATGGACCCTGGCATGACTCCAGTGTTTGTGAAGCAATATCGCTTGCCTCTCGCATCCATGGAGTCCCTTACTGAAATAATTAAGAACCTTGAGTCCCGGGCAATAATCCTTCCAGTACACAGCACCTTCAATAATCCGGTGCTGGGAATATTGAAGCCAAACGGCCAGTGGAGACTCTGCGCCGACCTTAGGGAGCTCAACAAATGGGTCCATACTTCCCGATGGCCTCTGCCTTACATTGACCAAGGGCTGGCCCAGATTCAGGGGTCGCAGGTATTCACTGCAATAGACCTGACCAATGGATACTGGACCGTGCCTGTCAGTAGGGAGGACCAATCCAAACTGGCTTTTACCTTTGGGGGCCAGCAGTACACATGGACCCAGACTCCCTTCGGATACCTCAACTCCGGCAATGAATTCAACATTTTCCTACATAAGGTCATGCCCGACCTGGGTGCGAGGGGTAGCCTGGCTTATGTAGATGATGTCCTCATCAAAAGTTCATCTGTGGAAGAACACATAGCGGAGATCCGTTATGTTCTGACCCAGTTGAGGGCCGCCGGAGCAAAACTTTCCTTTCAGAAAGCGCAGTGGTGTAGAACCTGTGTTAATTTCTTGGGGCATGAGATTACTCCTCAGGGTCTCTGTCCCCAAGAAAAGAAAGTGGAAGCACTTCAGAAACTGAAGGATCCCACAACTCTGCGGGAACTAAGGAGCCTCCTTGGACTGACTAATTACAGCAGAACGTTCATTGAGGGCTACGCAGAGATCACTAGACCCCTGATTCATCTTTTGAAGGGGGGGGTCAAGTGGGAATGGGTCCAGAACAATCCGAGGCAGTAAGACAACTCAAAAGAAGCCTCTCACAAGCGCTGTGCCTAGTTTACCCTGTCACAAACAAGGAGTTCCTCCTTAAGACAGGGTTCTCTAATACGTGCTTGACGGCAGTATTATACCAAAAGCATGACAAGGTCAATAAAGTAATCTCCTATGCGAGCAAAACTTTATCCTCTGTGGAGGAACAATTCAACGATTGTGAGAAGGCACTCCTGGCAACGGTGTGGGCATTGAAGAATTACCGCCCGTTTTTCCAGGGGGAACACATCATAGTAGAGACTCCACACCAGCCTCTGCAATATCTCCAAAGTGACAGAATCCGGGCCGGAAATGTGAGTAATTCCCGAATTACTTCCTGGATTCTGTCAATGCAAGGCTTTCCTGTGGAGGTCAGATATGGCCAAAACAAGAAGAGTTCCCTCGCGCAAGGTCTGGCTGACTTGCATGATTGTGCCAGAGAAAACTGTCTCGAGGACGAAAGTCTAAAAATCAAGGACAACTTGGAGGCATACCTTAATTCCCCACACAAAGTCTTTGAAGAAGACAAGTGTGAGGGAATGCCCACTGTCTATGTGGATGGATGCTCTTACCATGTTGACAACAACGGGGAAAAAGAACTTGTGGCCGGCGTAGGGAATGCATGGGTGAATGAGACCCCAGAACCCTCCGCTGGATACAAAATTGGTCCCCGAAGTAGTCAGGTGGCAGAATTGATTGCTGTGCATCAAGCCATCCTCACTGCTGTCCAACATCAACTCCACGAACTGGTCATAATCACAGATTCGGATTATGTATGGAACGGGTTCGTGGAGCACCTGGTTAACTGGAAAACCAGAGGCATGGTATGTGCTAATAACAAACCTTTGAAACATGGGAAGTTAATTAAAAACATTGATGATCTGGTCACCCGAATGGGATGACCATCTACTGGAAGAAGATCAAGGGTCATTCCAAAGTAGAGGGACCAGACAAAACTGGAAATGACTTAGCTGATCAACTGGCCAAAACCGGGGCCATCCAAATGGATCTAATAGAGATTGAGTCCCTGTTGGGGGAAATCCAGGTCACTGCTATCACTAGGTCCCAGACAAATGCTCACAATGATCTTTCAACTGCACAATGGAGTAAGGAGACCCCTGATGCTGATTTAATTACGGCTCAAAAGGGGGAGCCAATAATTGGTAAGTTTTACCAACACATTGAGGACCCTGAGAACTTTCCCCTGACAGATACCGATTACATTGGGAAAGAGGACCTTAGAGTGTTGATGAAATGTCCAAAGATGTTCCGAATCTAAGACGGTTTGTTGGTAAGGAAATCCCAAGCTGGCCATGATCAGTGGGTGGTCCCAACCTCATTCTGAAGCCTGATGTTAAGTCATGCCCATGATGCGACCACCGCCGGTCATAGGGGGTTTCACACAACACTGGAAATCTTAAGAGAGGTTGCATACTGGCCACACATGGTGCAGGACCTCGACCGATACTTGAAGGGGTGTCTTGTGTGTGCACAATTTCAGCCAACATCCCTCACACACCGGGCACCTCTCCAAAAGAGGGGGATGACACTGCCATGGTCAGATTCGCTCATCTAGAGGAAACAAGTACATGTTCACGGTTACATGCTTGTTTACCAAGTGGGTGGAAATTCTCCCGGCCCCAAACTGCAAGGCAGAAACAGCATGATTAACCACATCTTTTTCTGTTTTTGGTCTACCTCAAAGGATTGAGTCAGACAGAGGTAGCCATTTCACCAGCGAGGTAATGACAAAGATGTGGGAGATACTGGGGGTCAATAGGAAGTTACATATTGCTTACCGGCCAGCTTCTTCTGGGGCAGTAGAACGCTACAACCGGACCATTGTGAGCATCTTAAAAAAGTTTGTGGCAGATTCTGGGCCAAGTTGGGATATCCGATTACCTCTGGTCCTAATGGCCATCAGATCTACACCTTCATCTGCAACTAAAATGTCACCGTTTGAGCTGATGACTGGACGCAAGATGGTGCTTCCCCAGCATTTGCTCTACAGGACCCAAGAGCAGACGTTGATAAATGCCTCCACAACTCATGACTATGTGGAGAATTTAAGGAAACACCTTCAGCATGCTTTTGCCTATGCTCAGCAGAATCTAGAAAGATCAGCTGATAGCATGAACACCCACTACGACCTGAAGACCACCAGGAAGGAATATACTGTGGGAGATCGGGTCTATCTATACAATTTCCAAAGGAACCAGGCCAAACAGTGAAAATGTTTGCCTACATGGAAGGGACCGTTTGAAATTATAGACAAAATCTCCCCTGTAGCCTACAAGATCCGCATCCCCAAAGGTAGTTCGGCGGAAGGGGAAGACAAGTGGGTCCATATTAATCAGCTAAAGTGTTGCCATCCCAGGCACACTCTGCAACAACTGGAGGAATCCTCTGGAATCCCAGAGGGGGCCGCTCCAGAGTAATTCAGTTCCACCCTAAAATATCCCACATATAGTCTCTAAAATATTATGATTCTTGTATGCAACTGTCTTTGAATTATATCTTGTTTTTCAAAATAAGAATGCTATCTCTCTTGCTTTATAAAATGTACATGCTGCCCCACTAGATCAATAGTGGGGGAGAAAAGTGTCATATTTAAGGCCAAATCAGAAACCTACAATAAGCGTATCACAGAAGCCAACTCCCACTCAATAGAGCTATTCACCATCTTTAAACAGCTCACCGTTCCCCCAATCTGTACAGATGAGATTGTTAAGGATGAAGCCTGGTGCAATAGCATCCGAATAGCTAGGCGAAAGAAAATAGACCTTCTTCAAAACAAAATAGCAGAACATTTCAAGGCTCTTCACCCCCAGCAGACCCATTCCGTCAATACCCCTAAAGACAAGCACTCCTCTATATTTAACTTTTCTCAAATCACCGAATCGGATGTTCTTCACATCCTCAAACAGCTCAAACCATCTCAATGCAAAGGTCATATATGCCCCCCCAACATCATCGGTGTGGAAGGTGTGCTGCACCTTCCACACCGATCATCACAGCATTCATTAACGCCTCATTCAAGACGGGCAAAGTCCCAGACAGCCTTAAAGAGGCGTGGGTGCGCCCGCTCTTAAAGAAACCCACCCTAGACCCTGCCCAACCTAACAACTACTGTCCCATTACAACGGTTCCATTTCTCTTTAAAATCTTAGATAAAGCTGCACACATGCAGATACAGTCCTACGTGGAAAACAACTCTGTCCTAGGTAAAAGGCAGTCTGGATTCCGCAAAGGTCACAGCACTGAAACCGCATTACTAGATTTGAAGAACCAAATCACTCAAATTCTAGATAAAGGCATGCTGGCCCTCCTGCTCCTCCTAGACCTCTCTGCTGCATTTGACTTGGTCGATCATGCCATCCTCACAAACCATCTAACTCAGGCTGCACACTTCTCCAAACAGGCCACAAACTGGATCACCTCCTTCCTCGAAGGAAGAGTGATGAAAGTGTTTTCCAATATAGGAAATGCTGAGCCTACCACAATCAGGTATGCGGTCCCTCAGGGCTAATGTACGGCTCCTACCCTCTATAATCTCTTTACCAAACCTCTCTTTGATAAACTGGACGCACTTGGGATCACCTACTCCAACTATGCTGACGATACCCAAGTGCTCCTCCCGCTTACAGGACTCTATCATCAATATGCTGCCACCCTCCAGAATATATACGCCACCATCCAAGCATGGATGGCCACGAACAGTCTATGTCTTAACAGAGATAAGACCGAAATTCACATCCTTGGTCAAAAATCCACTCTCACTAACCTCGACTCACTCTACACCAATTTCTGCATAGACAATTGTGTCATCCCAGTTCTACCTTCTGTCAAAACTCTAGGAGTACAAATTGACGCCTCTCTCTCCATGGACAAGCAAGTCAATTCAATTGTTTCTGTCTCCGCCCTGAGCACTAAGCTTATTAATGCCATCAAACCTTTCCTTACCAAAGATAACTGTCTTTCTATTGCCAGAGCCACTATTGGAGCCAAATTAGATTATTGTAATGCGCTACTGGCCGGCACCTCCAATTCTAATCTTAATAAACTCCAAACAACACAGAACAATGCACTAAGAGCAGCTCTCAATATACCAAAAAGGGAACACATCTCGCAAGCCAGAAAAGCAGCACACTGGCTACCTGTCAAAGAGCGCATTACCTTCAAAATTCTTACCACCGCACATAAATGCATCAACCTGTCAGCCCCTCATACTTGTCTGATACATTAGCCAGATCACACTCCACCAGACCTACGAGACAATGTCACACAAACCAACTAAGGGTCCCATGCATCAAACGAGCTAGAGCAGGTGGAATAAGTTTCCCCTACATTGCCCCTAAGCTAAGGAATGCACTACCCAGCACGCTCAGAGCAGAAACCTCTCTCTCTGCCTTCCGCAAAAAACTAAAAACTACATTGTTTAACTAACACTGTCTTCCCTCTAGTTGTCTACTCTCTTTTCCTCCTCTTCTGCAACTGCATCTCTCCTCTTGTAACTAAGTAATGACTTCACTGTATGTACAATAAGTCATTTGCTACCTCTGTAACAAGCGCCACGATGCCCTCTGGGCTGCCTGTGCGCTACACAAATGTGAATAAATAAATAAATATATAAATAAATAAATTAATCAGCACCCTTAAACGTCATGAACTATCTCAAATAATGCAGCCACCCTTCAACATTTTCAGGATCTTTCAATGAGTGCTAACAACACTTGAGAGAGAACAGCAAAGATCTTGGGCTCTCCCCACATTTGCAGACTTTCTCACATGGTGCAGCCACTGCTCAAAGCTCTCGGGTTTCGCAAGGGAGTACTGTCATCCCCTAAAGTTCACAACCTCTCCCACCGACTGCTGCCACTCTCACATATGGTAAGCTTTCCTGTGATGGCGGCCCCTTCCTCAGGGTTCACATGAATTGTATACAGTTTAGTTAATTGAACTAAATCCAAAAGAATTGTTTTGATAATTATACCGTTCCCTTCGTTTTGATGATTAGTTGGAACATCCCTGAGTGTATAATAAGATTTCTGTGTAGGTCAGCAACTGGTCAGGTTTTCTGTCACCACTACAGCTACCAGATTTCTAACCATCTGCAGCACGAAACCACTCCTATCAACTTTGCAGCGCCTGGCATATACCAGACAACCTAACATCCCCATCATCCGAGCTGAGGTTTTTGTTTTCGGTAGATGTCATTCCATAGTTTTCCACAATAAATTGACTGTTTACATTTTTAAATGTCAATTATTCAACATGAGGAACTATAAGGCTTTGGATAGATAAAATTGCCCCAGATCCAATAAAACCTTTCCCCGACTACTCATTGGCAGCGCAGCAGCTTAGCAATTCAGCAACCCATTGCAAAAGATGCAAATTGCTTGCTGTATCAATACTGCACTGGGTCATCATCCCTTGCCACAGGGTAATGTCCAGTAGATAAGCATTATTAATCTGTGCAGCTGATGGTCTGTTATACATCCCTGTTAATGACCAGTCTGTATTCAAGAAGCCCCCATCACTGACAAAGATGTCCCACAGCATCCCGTCCCCTGAGAGGAGGCTGCACTTATATTTCTAACAAAGCCTTCAGTCAATGTCAGTCATGCACTGTCCATCAATGGCATCACTCTCACTCTTGAGCTTGTCATTCCTAGTGTGGTTGGCAACATTTGGGCTAGTTCATGTTCTTTCTGATGCCTGCATTATTTCTCTAATCGATGTACTACAGTAAACCATTCTTTAATTTTTGTACAGTATCTCCTCTTTGTGATGTTTCCTGAAAGGTTGCAAGTCCCTGAGCATCTGTGTCACCAATCAAGTCTCCAATAGATGCAAACTCACACAAGGGTGCATTTTGACAGTTAGCCCATAGGGAAGCCTCTGTGGAAGGTTGTACTTAAGAGCAGAAATTGTTTTTTTGTAACCGCGATTACAATGTTTGACAGAGGAGCCATTAGCCTCAGATAGAAACACTCCAATCGTTGCTCGCCTTAGCCGCAGAAGCATAATCATGCGACTCATTGGCTGATGCTGTAGCCATAGCTAGAAATAATAATATAAAAAATATATAAATATCTGTGTCTATATGTCTATGTGATCAAGCGGTCTGTGTGCCATGAAACGCGTTGTTCTGTGCTTTTTTCTATCCATGCTGACTTTACAATAAAGGCATGTCAGTCTGGACCAACTTGGGTGCTTTTTTTGCCTCAGTATAGAGAGTCATTGGGGCTTTCTCTATTCGTTTTTGGGAGTGCATTCCGTCAACTTCATCCCGCCTCCATCACGGACCGGGTAATGAGTTCTTTTTAAATATATATATATATATATATATATATATATGCAGTAAAGGGACGTTATGGTTAAGTTGTGCTACTAAAAACCTATTAGATTCACTAAAAAAACTTTGTTAAAGGGACGTTATGGTGCAAAGTAAAAACGAAAAACCCCTGAAATTCGGCAGTTATGGTAAGATAAGCAACCATAATTCGCGCCACCGTGCACTGCTAACACTAACACCCAAGACATCAAAGATGGCATCACAAATGTAATTGATGACATCACTAATGACATCACATGTGCATTTACTTTTCATGAAAACTCTGTAGGAGGGATTCTTATAATGTTGACCAAAAAATGTCAAGGATCATTTGAATAAATATCATGAGCTAATTAGTGCATTAAGCAATTCACTGATATAAATAGCATTCTATTATGAAGTTCTATCCAGTATACTAAGCAACTCATGCAGAAACTTAGGCAGTGTGTGCAGTATACATGATGAAGGTGCAATATTCATAATCTTGCCATGTAGAATAATGAAATGATAACTGCTTTCTTATTAGAGTTTTGCGTACTGTGAATCATGTAATAAGTAGCTAATAAAACCCACTTAATACATAATTACACTTAATACAGAAAAAACACAAAGAGACAACAACACATACAAATATGAGTATATACAGGGACAGAGAAGTAAGCAAAAAAGCAGAAATAGTAGCAGAAAGAGTTCATAACCTAACTGATTATCTTTATGCAGAGAAATGATTGCTCTGTTTCAAAGCTGCTACTTATTTTATGTATGTGTATCAAAAGATGTCAGTGAACCCTAAGGAAAGGAGTGTGAGTACAATGTATATAAATATGAGCAGATACAGGGAAGGTATAGTAATAAAAATAAAACTATGAGAAAGTGCTGATAACTCTAATGATTATCTTCATGCACAGAAAGGATTTCTCTCTTTCAAGCCTGTGTCTTCCGCTATATATATGTTTCATATGATATGACTTGACCCTAAGTCTACAAATATAGTACCTTTTCAATTTTTACTTCCTGACTGTTACTGAAGAAAACTATGTGGCTTAGATATGTCAGTAAAGAAAAAAAAGGGAGAGCCAGCCATGAGATGTCATCAGTGATGTCATCAATTATATATGTGATGTCATCTGTGATGTCCTGGGTGTTAGTGTTAACAGTGCACGGTGGCGCGAGTTATGGTTGCTTATCTTACCATAACTTCCGAATTTCAGGGGTTTTTCGTTTTTACTTTGAACCATAGCGTCCCTTTAACAACGTTTTTTTTACGAAATCTGATAGGTTTTTAGTAGCGCAACTTAACCATAACATCCCTTTAACAAAGTTTTTTTCCTGAATCTGATAGGTTTTTAGTAGCGCAGCTTAACCATAACGTCCCTCTAACAAAGTTTTTTTTACTGAATTTCATAGGTTTTTAGTAGCGCAACTGAACCATAACGTCCCTTTAACAAAGTTTTTTTACTGAATTTCATAGTTTTTTAGTAGCACAACTTAACAATAATAACTTTGACTTTATGTACATGTAATATGGAACATACTGAACCCTTTCTACTGAATTTGACTGTCCGCGGACATGTTCGAACAACAGTACCCCCACCTAAAAACTCTTGGGGGGTATGTGTAATTGTTATATCATAACATAGGAACATTTAACAAATTCACAAAGCAGCACACATACAAAGTATATGTAGTAATACTTAAGAAAGGTAACCCATATATGTAGCACACTAACCATTCATTTAAATACAATATGTTCTAAAATGGAATATACCAAAAGAGGATAAAGTGGCTTCCAACATAATTACCTCACAGACATTCCACAACTAAGAGCAAGACCAGACGTACAGACTACTCATCACATACTTTCCTGAAATAGTAAGTGCACTTAATTTTACTCACATATTTATAAACTTTCTGTATTAGATAAAAAAAATATTACTTTTTTGTTTTCTCACAGAAATGTGTAGCACTCTAGAGTGGCTACAGGAACATTTCCCACAAGACGAAATGTCAGAAGATAGTCCACCTAATGGTACACACTTTACTATATAAACCAATTAATAAATATTATTTTGTATACATTTAACATATACATTTTCTTTTTTTACAGACCATACAAAAATTGCCACTACCACAGAAAAAGAAGCGGTGGATAACACTCTGGAACACATTAACCAAAAAATGGACCAATTTATGGCAAATTTTAACGATTTAAAGAACTTTGTGGAAGATCACCTAAAACTACCAACAACATACCATTGTCCCACCTGTACTTGTCCCCCCTCACCATATCCCACTCATTTAACCCCAAACCCTCTCCATGGACCAAAACGTTTTGATGACATTTCCATCCCTTCTTCACCTGATCCCAATTATGTTGAAATCCCTAATTCTCCTGTTTTTGTTTCCGTTTCTGCCCCACCTTCACAGTCATAAATTGTTTATATATGTCAAATAAAGTTACTTTTTTATATTGTGTTGTAATTACTTTCAGTTCTTTGTGCTAAAATCAATTTAGGTGTCCATGGACAGTGCGGTTGTTCGGAAATGTTCGTAAATAAACGAAAATGTAAGTGTCCTGAGGACACTATATCTGTCCGTAATGTTCTCATGCAAGTTGAAACTGTTCTAAGAACACTCGTACTGTCCTGAAATGTTTGTAAATAAACGAAAATGGAGGTGTCCTTAAGAACACTATGCCTGTTCGTAGTGTTCGGTAGCAAGTTGAAACTGTTCTAAGAACACTCCTGGTGTCCTGAATTGTCCTGAATTGTTCGTAAATAAACGAAAATGGAGGTGTGCTGGGGACGCTATGTCTGTCTGTATTGTTCGCAAGTAGGTTAAACTGTGCTAAGAACAAACGGCTGTCCGTTTTACGTGTGACGCACTTTTAATTAGTTCAGGACCCGAACACTGTCCGTAGAACATCAACACGCATGCGCAAAACAATGTCCGTACATTGGGTGTCCTGCGAACGGACGCTTCCTTAGCAAACATGCTCACGAAGCAATCATGTGACCGTGCCCACGCTGATTGCGTGTTCTGAATGCAGACACTGTCCCCGAACAGTTTAAAAGTATATTTCCAAGTAATCCACAATATTTTTCATTAAAAACTCACCATACCACAAATCCCACATACTAATCCTAATTTTCCACATACTTTTTGTAACTTTTTGAACCTTTTTTGGTGTTCGATCTGTCTTGCGGACCGCGCATGACCGCGGACCGTTTACAAGCACCCCTATAAAAGACCACGCCCTAGAGCTCAATCTCATTGTGTTTCTGGCTATTCCACAGAGCACACTGCATTTTGCTGCATATTTTGCAGATTTTGAGATTTCCATCTCCAAGACGATGACATCCATGGCTCCACTATTGCCACCTGGTGCTGCATCTGCATCAGCACCACCCCCAGCCCCTCCACCACCACCATCTCCCCAAGCCTGAAGAGGGGAACAGGAGTGAGGATATAGAGGAGGAAGAAGAGGATGATGAGAATGAGGTAGAGGAAATCCCTACTACCCGCCCTCGGCGTGATTCTTGGGTGTGGCGGTTGTTTACCTTCATGGGAATGTTCCTAAGGCTTGTGCGAACCGTTTCACCTGCAATGAGTGCAAAATGGTATTCAGTCGCGGGAAGCATGGTGCGTACAGCTTTGGGACCACGACCATGAAGCGACACCTGAACTCATTAAACACTGGGGCCATTCGCCAGGTTGTACCTTGAGAAGAGCGTAGTAGGTTGATTGCCTCTACTTCATCCTCTGTTTCTGATCCTGTCACCACAAGGAACACCTCTGTGGGACAGCGTCTTCCTCAAGCTGCCTCACAGGCCATATAGAATTCTGATGACCCTTACCTTTCGAGGGTCACAGTTGCATGTATGTACTGTGACACAGTACTCTGCAGGGGGGAGCGACTTCGGAGTGCTTTTGAGACTATCGTCTCAGAGCACGAGAAGACCTGCTCACCACCCAAATAAACCCCACTCTACATCTTCCTCTCTCAGCTCGCCCTTTCTTATCCCTGTGGTTGGTGTTCCCCCGTTTACCCTCCTTTCCCCTCCTCTCCTAGTGGTCGTGTATAAAAAAACAAAAAAAATACAAAATAACAAAAATCAAAAAAAAAATAAGGCTCTTTTCAGAGCTGCCTTTCACAGTTAAAAAATAGAAGTGAAGATAAATAAAGCAGGGCCATTTTCATATCTTAAAAGTCTGCGGACAGTTCGCGAACATAAAAAGAATTGGGGTGCTACCCTATTGTAATCATTGCATTTTCCATACTTCAAAATGGATGCTGTATATCTAAAAAAGGTCTCAATGCATTTTGTACATTTCTCCGAAAAATCTGATTGCCAGCATAAGTAAGATGGACTCCATCTCTGTGAAAAATGTATGTACTACGAAACATAATATTTTCATTTTGAAAAGATGACATGCCAACATCTCTTAGGAAGGCACAAACAGCCTTATTGACATTACGCCTTGCTTTCTCCATTTGTGGACCACATGAGAAAGAACGAAGCCACATTTGTCTCTGCGCAATCCGTGAAAAAATTACTTTGGAGTTTGGAAACATGTCCATGATCTTCTGAAGTCCTTCTTTCATTGCAAATTGCAAAGAAATTCCAGACACATGTCCTAAACTGTTCCCTCCACAATGAATTACAATTATGTCTGGATGTTCTATCTTCAAAGTTGCACAGAGAGGTAGCAAGTCCAACCACTTTATTCCACGCACTCCATGCCAGTGCACTTCCACATGTGGGAATCCAAGGTCTATAGATACTCCACTGCTTTCTGCATGCACCTTCAACCAATGTATCCACGAGTCTCCCAAAATCCACACAATCTGTTTTTTGAAACACTCAGCCATAGCTATCTGTACTTCTCTCAGCAAAACGAATATCTGAGAAAAACTCTACTAGCGCAACACACTAACTAGACTTTACTGACCAATCCCTTGTTACATTCAATCTCATTTGCATGCCTCCCCACCCCAAATTCCCCAGATGTAATACGCAGTGTCCTAGAACTACCGCCATGTCCGCGAACATATCGTAACATGGACAGCCCTTCTACCATTTCCACTTCATTCTCTGTACCATTCCCTCATTGGATGTAGCTAAGAAAGCACATGACCATCCACCAATCAAATCCAAGACCTCTACATGTAACTGCATCATCATAGATCAGCACTGCAAATGTACGGTGAATCTCTCGGAGTACAAGTCTCATACCATTGGCAAGCACGATCTACGAGAAATACTATACAAGTCTCCAAGATTTCTACTTGCAGCTTCGTCCATATCCATATGCATGAACACAAACTACAGGTATGATATTTTCGATACAGTACATGAACACATTTTCTAACCGACATTTACCTTGTATAATCTGTAAAATGAATCTACGATCATTTTTTCATTGTCCTAAAATGAACTGTGACTTACAAACCTTTATACCGTTTAATGTCTTCATACACACACACACACACGCAAATAATGTTAAACCAACATTTTTGAAATAAAATATATAGACTACATATAATCAAACAAAATTACATGCACACTCTATTATCAAATCTCAAACAATAATATTTGTACAAACACATAATTGGTTTTAATTTTTTCAATTTATATAATTACTTACATTTATATAGGACAAGCAGGCTATGACATTGACTCACTATTACGTGGAAAATCAGGCTATGACATTGACTCACTATTACGTGGAAAAGCTTAGTTACAGGAATAGTGGTATACAGTGGTAAATTATGAATTTCACAAGCCATAGTAAAGATATTTTCTTTACTACAGTTACTCATAAGATAGTTTTAATGGTTTTGAGGAAGGCGCTGAGCATTTCAATTTAAAAAATCTATGTCTAAATTAAAAACAGTGCTATATATAAGCCAAATTACTAATTTCTTTCTTTTACAATTGCAGTGAAGACCATTCTCCAGAAAAGAAGTACAAAGAACAAATAAGAAGAAAACTGCTCATTTTAGAAGAAAAGTAAGTAAAATGTTACCATAATATTTAAATTATTACTCAAACACACTGTACGGTTAATTCATGCTATTTCTGTGCCTAAAAATAGAGATTCTGCACCATTCTGACCAAAAGTCCCCCTGTCTTAAACAGTGATTTACTGGCAGAATGTCCTACAACTTCCTATTTTTCGACACACAAATTACCCAACTCAGCCGCTAGAATTTAGACGTTGTAGAACAAACAACTGTTTTAATTGTATAGCTTTAGATATACTATTTATACTTCTCCAAACCACTGTCTTACTTTTTTCTGTCATCTGAACCACAGTTTAGTAACACATTAATTCAAGAATACCCATCCCTAGTAGTTGTACTTCCCAAAGCACAATGACACACTATTACATACATCTTTATCATCTTACTCAAACACTGAATTAGAGCAAATGAAAAGAAAACTTTCCAACATAAACATCCATATGTCGCAGAATTTGTAAAAAAAAAGTTGAAACACAACAGCTAATACAGTCATGTAGTGAAACAGAAGAAGTTTCTAGTACAAAAACTTTGCCTCCTCTATCAAAAAGTAAAACAAACCAAAAAACAATTAACAGAAAATCAACTATCACTACAAATAAAACTACTTCTATAAATCTTGATGTAGTACAAAGTAAGCATACCAAGAAAAGTATTTTAGCCAAAATGTTCCGTCACAAAGTCCTTCAAAATCTTATGGAAAGAGGAGAGAAACCAGGTTCAACACTTCAAACCTATCGTAGAAAAGTAATCTTAGAAGCGTTGATAGACAGTGCAATTCTTCTCGAAAGAAAGTTATTTATTTTAGTGTTAAACAGAATAAAACCACTAACAAAACTAATAACTAAATTACAAAAAAGACTTCTCAATAAATGAAATGTCAACAGAAATAACTACTTAAATATCTGTGGAGGTGAATGGAGTCACACTACAAGCACAGAACCATACTTTAATGAAGTAGCGTACAAACAAAAGCAAACAAATACAATTGCCATACATAGCAGTGGTCGAGGTTATGAAAACGTTAATAATACCATAATGGAACAAGAAGTACTCCTTACAAAAGTATGCCCTGAAAACATAGATTTACCCCTCCATTCAACTGAATCAGAACATCTAGTGTACAAATGGCCATGCACGTCAATGTGTAACTTTCCAAAAAAAAAATTCAAGTTTTTACGCCAATTCCTCAATCAATATGTGAAAAGCAAAGACAAAATCAAAATTAAACTACTGCAAAACATGGATGTTTGTCCAGTACGCTAGTACACAGGACTACAGGGACATTCATTGGCCTGCATTACAGGACCTACTTGCAAAACAACCTTCCATGATATCAAAAGGATATCAAAACATCATGCAAGTATAAGAAATCTAGTTTGAAACTGTACTATGCTAAAAGTCCTGCTTTAGCACTAGCCAATTTAAATAACATTCTTCTACATGGTACAGCAAAAGACCTACTAAAAGAAATCGACTATATCCAGACAAAATATTTTGGAAGTGAAACCCACTTACAGGATGAATTAGCTGTAAACCAACTTCGCAACAATTCTGCACATGGCAACCTTTCACTACACACATACAAAAAAGAAATACTAAAATTTAAAAGTACTTCAGCTGAAGTACCAAACCACATGTGTGTATGTTGCCACAGAACTTTTTATAAAAGTAAACCAAAAACTGTAGACCTATCATACAAAATAGAAGACAATGAAGAATCTAAATGGTTTGAATTAGCTCTCTACCATATAGCAGAAAACAAATACGAAATAACTGACCCCATAATACTTTGCAGTTACTGCACTACAAAACTTGACAACAACCAAACTCCTTCACGTGCTATCACAAATTACTGGGAATCATAAACACTACCAAAACCCCTTCAACAACTTAATTTATATGAGAGCATCATAATTCAAACAGTGCACCCATTTCAAGCAATAATACGCCTTCAACCAAAAACTGCAAAATTACCTACCTCTGAATTAGATCTAAAAGAAAATGTGCACACTCTAGGAGTGCAACGTCCAATGCAACAATCTTTAATTATCTTGGTAAATGGAGTACCTACAAAAGACACAAATATTTGGCAACAACTGGTAGATTTACGTAACGTTAGAGAAGCCCTGCAATATCTTAAAGAGAATAATGAATATTACAAAGAAATTAATATTGAAGAAAACTTGAAAGATACAACTGAAATAATTCAAGAGACACAAGAAGCTGGTCAATTTCAGCTCCTAGATCCTGCTACAATATCTACAATATCAAACACTTTAGACCATTATACAATTCATCCATTGCACTCTAATGACACCATAGAAGATGCACTGGAAACGTACCAAATGCGTCAAACAAAAGGATCAGCATATGGGAAAAAAGTGTAGAAGCATGTGCTTTTCCTCTACTCTTTCCGACTGGCAAAGGAGGAAGATACGATGATAGACCTATTCAAATATCAGCATCAGAATATTGCTCATTACGAATGTATTGTGAAGATCCAAGATTTCGACAAAATGTGAAATACATATTCCACCTACTCTTTGAAAGTGAACTAGCAACTTTATGTTACGGAGTTGCACACATATTAAAATCAGGATCACACTTTCAAAATATGACAGCTACACAATTATTACAAAAAGTTCAACAAAAAGATGAGGTTTTACAAGCAAATCTTACAAATCTATTAGCAAATATGCATGGCACTAAAGAGTACTTGTTTCAACGGCATGGAGATGTACGTTGTATGATCAGAAACCTTGGCCCACCCACTTGGTTTGTTAAATTAAGTTGTGCAGAATATGCATGGGAAGATTTACATGCTTTCCTACGCATATCAAACGAAAACAAAACAAACATAGATATACTAACACCTGGAGAACTTTGTTCTCAGGATCCTGTTAATGTTTCAAGATATTTTCACCATCGCTTCATTGCTATGCTACATTTTATTTGTAATAAAACTGTTCCTCCCCTTGGAGAAGTGCAACACTTCTTTTGGAGAAAAGAATACCAAGCCAGAGGAGCACCACATGTCCACATGCTTTTATGGATTAAAGATGCTCCAAAATTTGGTCAAGACAGTGATGCCACTGTTTTACAGTTTATTGAAAAATATGCCACTTGTGAAATTCCATCAGAATCCACAAATAGTGATCTTCATGCAAAGATTTTACAATTCCAAAGACACAAATGTGGAAAATATTGTCGTCGCAAATACAAAAACAAAGGGAAATACTACACCAAATGCCGATTTGGTTTCCCTAGACCAGTTACAAATACAGGTCAAGTGAACAACCTCATGTCTTCAGTTAGACAGAGTGTTAAAGGTAAGTCACCTATAAATACATATTGCATAAAAAGAAAAGAAGAAGAAAAATATATCAATGATTACAATGTTATCATTGCCCACTTATGGAATGCAAACATAGATGTTCAGTACATTGCAGACAATTCTATTGCAGTTGCACGATATGTCACAGCATATTTAACCAAATCAGAAAAGACAGAGCTCCAAGACCTCTGGAATGACCTGACATCAGATAAAACAGTGTCTCAGAAATTATACAGCTTGGGCATAAAAATGCTGTCCCATAGAGAATGTGGATCCTATGAAGCAGCTGATCGATTAACTGGTACTGCATTGTATGGTAAATCTGCAAATATAGTATGGCTAAGTCTTGGTCCAGCTAAATCTAGAAAAAGAGTTCTAAAATCATATGAAGATATAGAAACAATAGCCAAACATGATCTCAACAGTTAAGACATTTTAAAAAACAATTTATTGGACACATACTACCCAAACAGGAGACCACTTTGGAAACCATGTGTCTATACCACATAGCCCAAAACTACACATACAAAAATAATATAAAACCTGATGAAAAAAAACGTAAATACAAAGTGACAAACTGTGAAGGCAGCTTAGTAAAACTCACCAAACCAAATTTAATTAATCATATCAAATTGTCATTAAAGACTCCTCAACATAAAGAAGTATATTACATGTCCCTGCTACAACTCTTTAAACCATGGAGAAAAGAAGAAGTAATACTAGATAACTATGACTCATATGAAGACACTTTCAAAGCAAATGAAAGCAGTATAACTGATGTAAACTTTGCACAGTACAAAACAATGTTGCACAATGAACAGCAACACGAAGAAGAACTCCAGGCCCAACTAGATAAGGACGCTCCTGACAGTAGTCAACCTTCTGTCACAGGAAGCCAAGAACCACTGGGAGACCCACTAATAACAAATGAGGCAGAATTAGCTATGATAGAAGTAGAAAACACCATGTGTCAGTATGAAGATAACGAAGACTTAACTATACTACAATCAAAGCGAAAAAAATGAGCAACGTAGAATTTTTCAAGAAGTAACAAAAGAAATTGCACATGGTGTACAACATGAAAACAAAGAATGCACCTGTCAAAATTACAAACCTATAATATTGTATGTCAGTGGTGAAGCTGGTTCTGGCAAAATATTCCTAATCAAAATCATCAGTAAGTTCTTCAACAATTGGCAAACAACAAACTGTCAGCTGTTGTCACTGCCCCACAGGTTCAGCTGCCTACAACATAGGTGGTGTCACTTTACACCGATTACCACTCCTGCCAGTAGAACACCACAACAAATTAGATTATTACAAACTTTCTGCAGAAGCTGCAATGGAACTACGCAGAGTATTGAAACAAATGAAAATGCTACTAATAGATGAAGCGAGCATGGTGTCCATCCTAATGTTGGCTTTGATTCACCTCAGATTACAAGAAGTACTCAAAACAAACTATGAAGAGCTCTTTGCAGGAAAACACATTATTGTTTTCGGAGATCTTCTTCAGTTGACACCAGTAAAAGGTGAGCCTATTTTTAAAACATTAGGACACAAACTCTGCCGTAAAACTGTTGGCAGCATAGGAAATGTCAACCTTTGGCAACATTTCCAATACAGAGAATTAACAGAAAACATGTGCCAATCTGCAGATCTCACTTATGCCAACATCTTAAAAAGTATCAGAGTTGTATACTTTCTAAAGAAGCAGAAGCAATATTGAAAACCCGGCGCATTCATGTACTTTATGGTGATAATGGATGTGCTACAGATGTTATGGAACAATTAGCCCACAAAAATGTCAATTGTATGGCCTTAATGCCAACTCTTGCAAGCTGTTTCAAATTCAATGAAATAATGTTAAGTAAAGAAATGCAACCAATTATGGAAATTAGCGCCACAGGCAAACTAGATGTACATGGAATGACACTACCTATGTGTGACCAAGCCACAACAAGACTAAATAGTTTAGAAAAATCAATCTCAAACACAGCAGGCTTGGAAAAGATATTAAAATTATCCTTAAATTGCAGAGTAATACTGAAACGTAACCTTGACGTGGACCAAGGACTAGTTAATGGAGCACTGGGTACAGTTGTTGGCTTTCAAACATACCCACATGCCAACAAAATTCAGTTTGTCAATATTCTCTTTGACAAACTTTCAGAAGTAAAAAGAATAGGACGCTCAACAGCGGGATTCCTTCTCTTCAAAGACATGTATGTAAGCAGAGAACAATTTTCTCTAACTCTTGCATACGCAGTCACCATTCATAAATCACAAGGTCTTACCCTAGACAAAGCAATGATAGACATTGGTAACACAGTCTTTAAAGAAGGCATGAGCTACATAGCACTATCACGCTTACGTACACTTGACGGTCTATTTCTAATCAACTTTGATGCAAGTAAAATAAACGCTGATATTCCCTGCATTTTAGAAAACAATAGACTTCGTTCACTATACACTCCCCATCTAAACACATATTCTGTTCCACAAAAAGTAAAACATTATAAAAGAAAAATAAATCAAACAGAAAAGTAACAGGATGTCACTGCAAATCCTCCAAAGAGAGTAAAAGAAAGTAATACTTCATCAAGTGCCACAAGCAAAAAAGAATCAATTAGGGAAAGTAAACCAGGTACTTCTTCAAAGAAGGAAGACAAACTCCAAATAAAGCAGTCAGATACAGAACTACCTGGTCCATTTAAACTCTCAAATATAGTTGCTGTAAGTTGCTACGCAAATGTAGCAATGAATATTCTATTTCAATTACCACAAATTGTTGAGAACATTTACTTACTCAGTACAGACCCATTGTGTTTGCAAATGTTAGTACTTCATAGAAATGCAGCAAACAATCCTGACAACACGTATAGTGTTTATGGAATAAGACAACAATTGGACTACTGTGCTGGAATGGTGAAATTCACTACAAAGTCACAGGAAGATCCACAGGAATTTCTAATGTACTTACTGTTAGTACTGGAAAACAAAAACATACCTATAAATGTAATCTTCCAGATTTCATACATGTGGAAACATACATGCACTCTCTGCAACAATGTGACACAAGAACAAATCCCCAATGAACGCTTTGTGTATATATCAATACCTAATTGTGATTCTGTTCCATTTCAGCAACTTGTAGAAAATGCAAACCATGGTAGATTATGTTGAACCTGCTATTCTGATAATCGCTCCACGTTAGTAATACAAACACATAGTAAATACGTAATACTAATGCTTCTACGTTACAATGCAGATGGTACCAAAAACAACTGCAAGCTGAATGGATTCACACATGGTCAAATATCACTTGGTAGGAAAACCTTCACAACAATAGGTATAATCTACCACGCAGAAGCCACAACCAATTCAGGGCACTACACTGCATATATAAAAAAGAAATGTGGATGGTTTGAATGTAATTATAGTACAATTACTCTAAAGCAGAGATTACCAGCAAATCTTACAAACGCTTATTTAATGTTCTTAAAACCAAAATTTGATAACTAAAATGTACATAAGCCTTAAGTACAATTGTAGTAAAAAAATATAAACTGTCACAATATTCCAAAAGCTATCTAACTGCCCAAAGATGCTACAACAACTAATCAGATGAATTAATACCACTCAAATAGAGAAAAAAACAAACAGTTAGAATACACCAATTGGTATCTAACTGTCCCAAAATTTAGAAATGTCCAAACAGATAAATCAATACCACGAAATTATATCAAAAAATAAACCGTTAGAATACGCCTACTAATATCTAACTGCTCCAAAATTTTACAATATCCAAACAAATACCTAATATCTTACTGCTCCCAAAAACTGGAACAATCCAATGTATAAAGCATTAGCCAGAAACAACAAGTAAACACTGAAAACAAAAAAACAAATAAACTGTAGCATAACACAAAAAGGTTTTTTTTTTAATCCAACATGGTTTTTTTTTCTCCCACAGACCCAATGATTTTAGCAACAAACACAGAAACTGAGCAAATTGCACAGTACTCTGGTTTGTCATCTACTAAATATGAGGGTCAAAACAAAGAAGAAAATGTTGATTGTACAATGTGATAAGTCTTTATAAAATACTAATACTAACATGCTATTTTCTTTTATCACAGAAATGAACAAGAAAAACATGGACTCCCGTTACTAAACCAAATAGTAAGTATAACATGATAAATACAACCATTGCAGCATATCACACCCATACTGCCTTATAACAATGTTCCTTATGAATTTGTTTTTGACCCAAAGTTATGAGCCACTATGAGTGTGATATGCTGCGGTGCTTGTGGCCAGAGCATAGACTCTTGGGTGCATGGCATATGAGTGTGATATGCTGCGGTGGTTGTGGCCAGGGTATAGAATGTTGGGTGCAATGGCCATGCACCCAACATTCTATACCCTGGCCACAACCACCGCAGCATATCACACCCATAGATTCAAGCATTGCAACCATTTTAATGTCCGCGGACACAAGGAAGTTCCTAGCACACATTCAACTTGCCAGAGGACGATACGGACAGCGTCCTCAGGACACCCCTATTTTCTTTATGTACAAACATTTCAGGACACCGCAAGTGTTCTTAGAACACTTTCAGCTTGACAACGAACAATACAGACAACGTCTTCAGGACACCCCCTGCAAACATTCCAGGACCCCACGAGTCTTCTTAGAACACTTTCAACTTGACACCAAATCCATTCTGCTTATTTACGAACATTTCAGAACAGCCGTGTTGTCCGCAGACAAATCGAACACAACAAAAGCGTCTAGCACATTAAAAAAATAAAACATTGCACCTATATCATACTCCCCCACCCTCGCCAAACACTCTTACACACCAACACACTCCACTAAATACAATTTTTAAGCCAAGTTTCACTGCGCTGTCCGCGGTCGTCCGCGAATGCAAGATGTCGGGCGCCACCAAGAATCTGACGCGCTCCACGCCCCACGGCATCCAATCAGCGAACACGTCAGATGTCCACGGACATTGCGCAAACCGCTCGGCGAATCAGGGCACTGTCCGCGGAGCGAACCGGCAAGTCCGTCCGCGAAGCGAACGGAGATATAATTAATTTTTTTGCCTTACATTTTGGTCATTTTTTAATTAATCAATTAATAAAAGCATGCTTTCGGGACGCTTTAGGGACCAAGCCCCCGCTCCTGCTGCAAATTTGGTGTAAATCCGTCCTGCGGTTTGGGCTGTAGGCGTGCGCAAAGTTTTTTTCCCATTATGTCTATGGGAAAAACAAATGTTTTTGGACCCTGCTATAACTTTGCCCCCCCTGGACCAAACCTTTCCAAAATTCAGAGTGGGCCATATACTTTTTTTGCAAAGTTTGGTGAGGATTCGTCCAGAGGGAGCGAAGTTATAAGCCACCCAAAAAATGCTCTTCCTATGGAAACACCAACTTAATCATAAATACATGGACGCGGTTTATTAAATGTCTTACCCAACAGCTGTACATGTGTAGTCTTCTGTCTTCAATATTACTAACTCTGAAACAGAATGAAATGTATTTCATAATAAAATAAAGAATATTCTTGTTTATTTTATTTTCATAATGGTACTAAGTGTATACTGAATATATTACCAGTACACAACCAATACAAGGTTGTATTCCTTTATCCTGCAATAGAGGAACAAAACGTTTTGTTGGAGGGATAAAATATTCTGTATTCAGTTCTTTAAAATAGTTAACAATACATGTATATATACATATGTAAATTATACACGATCTCACTTTCTCCAAGTATATCTATATAACATGCTAAAATAAAATGTAAACAGTTTTATAAAATAAACAATATATCAACACCCTTAAGGGTTGCTAAAATGTAATATAGGAATAAAATGCATTATGATCACATCAACTATGCCAATCATTTAGGTAACTACGAATTCCGTTTTGCATGAGCAAATTCTAAAAAGAATTGGCCACAAACTCAGTAGTTTTTGCACCTAAAAAGGCTTTTCAATAAATGAATATATATGTTAAAAATGATGACAAATTCACAGATTGATTTATACAACCTTAAACAGGAAACCAAGACAAATAACCTAACTATGTCTTAAAACAAAATCTGACACTGACACAGTGCCATTAATCTGTGATACCATGTCACTGCTCTTGCAGACTAATACTCACAGTAGAATTGCAATGTGTGCATACTGAGGTCCTCAGAGGGTGCAGTGGCAACTTGTGATGCACCTGCAGGATACACAGCACATGTTTGACAAAGTAAGGCCAGCTAAAATCTGAGTTGATCTCTGGTCGCCATTTCTTCAACAGGCCCACAATTGTTGATACAGTTTGTGACCACAAGGTGGAGGACATACAGAAAGCAATGGATGTTCATTGTCTTTCCGATTTTTAAGGCAGAAGGGACATTTGATCCATTGCCTGCTGAAATAAAAATCCAAATTATGGGTCGTTAGCCACTGTTCCTCCACATTCTCCCTGATGTCATCACCCCTGTCACTGCTTCACTCAAACCCTTGCATGCACAATGTTGCCTCATTACATACTGCATACACCTACTTCCACTGTGCATTGCTTGAGGACCCATCTTGGTTGGAAGAGAAAGGTAAGACCAGCCAGTGTGCTCTGATAGACCTGTAGTGAATGTTCTAATCACTAGCCACATGCCCGGTCGTACAAAACAGTACACCTTGGGTGCGAAAAAGTGATGGCTGGGAACTTTCAGTGGTGATCAGCTTTTCCCATATGTCGCTGAAGACCCACATTTTCCACAGAAAGAGTAGGTATTTCTGGCACGCTCTGTCATATTTTTGGCCATGCACAAATGCAGCCATGACTCTGCCCTGACATAATACGAGATCACTGCTATGCAACACTGGAGTACTGTAATAGGGATTGGATCCCAAGCATTTACACTGCTTTAGCATATTCTCGGGTGAATGTGTGGACCGGTGATGTTTATTTTATTTATTTATTTATTGTGCATTTGTTAGGTGCTTATACAGTTTGTCAATTCTGTTTCAAATCACACACAGGGCAACAGGGAGGGAACATGGGATTGAAAAGCAATGAATACCACCTTGTACGCACTCCCCTTGACTCCCTCAGCCACTCATCCTCCTCCTTTCTCCTCCTTTGCCCTTGTCTCACCGGAATAAGTCACCAGAATTGTCAGCTCCATGAAGGTCTCTTCCAAACAGGTTGCCCCTTGCTCATCCAGAACCATCAAGTTCACCATTTGCTCTCTCGCCCCTGCACCCGCTGGTCTATGTAACCACTCCTTTGCTACTGGTTCTTTTCCATCCTCCCTCAAGCACTCCCTTATGTGCTCCCTCCTTAGAAAAACATCAGCACACTCTTCCTGTCCAGCCAATTATCGCCCCATTTCCATGACCCCCTTCCTGGGGAAACTGCTTGAGAAGTTGGTCCTGCCCCAACTTTACTCTCACACTGAACATTTTGGAGGTCTCCACAACCATCAATCCTGGTTCCGAGCATCCAGGGGCATGGAAACTGCGCTTGAGACACCTGTGAAGAACTGCTCTCATTCCTTGATTCCAACTCCCCTGCTGTCCTCATCCTTCTTGATCGCTCCTCTGCATTTGACACAGTCAACCACTCCATCCTCATAAAAAGGCTCCATGATACCTTTGGTATCACAGAACGGGCACTGGACTGGCTTACCTCCTTCCTAACTGACCGTTTGTCACCTTCTCACCTACTTCCTCCCCGACCTGGCGTGTCCCTCATGGCTCAAACCTCTCCCCCTGGCTCTTCAACACTTACCTTGCTCAATTAGCACTCCTCATGTCATCCTTCTCCGCCACTTCCAGTGCTATGCAGATGACAGACAATTCTTTTTCAAACACCCTGCTGACCCTCTTGCATCTTCCGTCATCCTTGACTGCCTATCTGCCATCCAGTACTGGCAGGTGTATCACCCACCTCCCTGAATAGCTGGAACATCCTCAACAGAAATCATGCAAGCATGAGTTTGACACAAGCTGTTCTCAGTGATTTCCTACACCGCCTGATCCTCCTTAGTCTGAAGCAAAAGCTGCACAGAGTGTGATTTTCTAATGACATGTGTGTTGCTTACACTCTGACACGTAATCCTGATTTCTCTTCCTGCCTCCATCAATCACTGCTATTTTCACCAAACTCGTAGAAGTGTTTCACAAAATCAAAAGTCACATGGATCTATCAATAAGTGTTATCCAATCTGCTTTCCCTCTCTGGGAGTCTCTCTCCCTAAACTCACACCAGATCAGATGGCACTTGTGTTTTTCAACTACCCCAAATCACTCAATGTGTCACACAGCAATGTGTAAGAAAAACCTGCTCTAAATTTAACTCTCTGACAGAGTCCCCTTTGCTGTCCCTTCCCTTCCTCCTAATCAAGTACATTAGCTGCAATCCAATTGTTTAACCATTTCCTAAATTGCATACCCAGCCTCCAGGAATGATCTCCTGCCTCTCTGAAATCTTTATAAGACGTGAAATCAGCAAGAACAACAATTGTCGTTTTATAGGCCATGTGGTCAACTTGATTGAATTTATTGAAAAGTTCAACCAAAGTTCGACCTTGTCGAATCTGGTTCTAGTGATATAAGGTAGGCTCAGCGCCCCTTGACAGGGCTAGCACAACCGCAACGTTGGAAATCCCTCTTCCAATTCCTCCACAACCTGGATCCAGTGGTCAAGCTGTTGTCCAGTTACATCTCTGCTGACACTGGGTGGGTCTGTTCTTCAGGTGTGGTTTGACCACTCTGTCTGGGTAAGGGATCCTACTTCTGACATCACCTGTGATGGGGCTGCCCGCCATAAATAAGCACTCTGACTCTGATGGCAAATCCAAGGGTCTTTATTTCAGAATATAAGACAGAATGGCTTTAGGATCTTCTTTCACCCCGTGTCACTCTCTTATATTTCCTGACCCTTCACTCCACTGGCATTTAGAATATTCTCCCCCCCGCCGTACTACTATCCCTCCCATCTCTCACTCTACCTTTCCACCCCCACACTTTGATCTTACTTCCCTTCTTAGTCCTACTCTTACTATCAATTTGACCTCCAACTACCATTCTGCTGATACCCCCATTGTTATATTTACCTCCCTTCTGTGATACCCCCTAGATTCCTCTGCTACTAATACTGCCTCTTCTTTCTTACAGCTACTCCCATCACTACCCCTCTTCACCCAATCCATGTCACTACTACCACTGCTCCACTACCACTACTATCTGTCACCACCACTAGTCCCTCTCTACTTGAACTACAACTCCCTAAAATTCACTACCATTCGTTACCACCAATTATCACCTCCCACTCTCTCTACCACGTTATTAACCCAACGACTACTACCACCTTCACTACCACTAAACCCTTGCTACTCCTACTTTACCTCTACTCCTCACACTCTCCATTCTCACACACAAGTACTCTACAGACCCCCTCTTTACAATAGTTTTGGCACTAAAGTTGCTCTGAGCTCCTCTAGTCTCTCGGATGCCCTCCGCCAACTCCTGTCCTCACCCAATAACCCACAATCAAACATTCTCACATACCTACGTAAATACTCCACCTCCTCCCAGGATTGTTTACTTAACCTGTATATTATTTGGCGTCCAGGGGCATGACAGGGAAAGGTCTTGGGTATGCTGAGATGCTTCATAAGGGCATGTAAGATCTGCCCCCCCTCCTTCTGTATTTCTTATATGGCCATTACACTGTCCCGGAGGGAACTGCTGCATCCTGTGAAGAAGACTGTTTTTTTTTAATAATAAGGCTCCCTGATAGTTTACTGTGATATGGCCTTTATGTATTGCCCTGGTTGCTGCACCACATGGTTTTGTTTCTGGAGGCCTCATCCTGCAGCAGCATCCAGCCTCGTCTTCTCCAGGGCTTCAGGGGGACAGGCTGCAGCTCTGCCAACTTGAACCTGCATTGTCCCTTGGTCCGCCTGGCTGTTGTGGCACCTGTGCCGCTATCATAGGAGATAAGAAGGGGCTAGGAGGGGGCCCATCCACACTCATGCACTTTGTGAAGAAGTTATGGGGTAGGCTCCCTCCCCCTTTTGACAGGGCCAGAACACTGAAATCCAAACATTCCAAATGTGGCATTCATCCAGGAGACACAAGTGAATGCAGAAGAGGCACCAACAATTAAAAGAGATAGGGTAGGAGTAATATTATACAGCTTTGCAGGCTGCTAAAACAGATCTAGCCTCTCCCAAGACAATCCTGGGTTCCATATATGCACCAACAGATCTTAATCTGGTGACCCCTGCACCTGGGGACCGTTGTTCTGTATCCCTACAGTCCCCCTACCAGCACTTTGTCTGCACTTCCTTGCACTTGCCACCAGCTGGCCGTTTATTTATTTTCTTATTTATTACACTTTTTCCCATGTACTGCACTTTCCCCTCTCCCTTCCCCCGCGCACTTTTCCTTTTCCCCCCTTCCCATGCACTTGCGCGATTTGAATGACACTTGGCCTAGTAGGATCGCTGTCTGTCCTCCCTTTGTCCCCCCCCCTTGCCTCATCGCGCCTTGAAACACTTGTGTATAGGCGCATTATAAATGCCATATCATATCTTCCTCTCCCACCTGAGCAGACTCTTAACATAAGTGTGATTAACGCCTGTAATCCTGGGGTTATTTGGAACATGGTTAACAGCCCACTCCTAGACAGATCACACTATAACAAAACCGCTGGGCCTAGATGGGAAGAAGGAATCCTGCATGACATGCTGCTAAATTACGTACTGACTGAACCCTGGCACTGAGTACACCCAAGAGGCAGAGAATAAACGCACATCTCATGTGTCCATGGCACATGCATAAGATTTGACTACTTCCTTATCTCAAAGAAGTTAACACGAGCACTAATGGACCGCTTGATAACCCCAGCAAGTCCTTCAGACCAAGCAAAAATGGAACCCCCCCCAAAACCAACTACCTTTAGATGGAGAATGAACACCAGCCAATACCAAAATCCAACGAATAAGGTGAAAGAGTTCCTGGAAATCAACCACAACACTGCCTCCTCGATGACAACGCTATAGGCTTCACTCAAGGTTTACACCAGAGGATTAATTATACAAGCCATGTTAGCACAGAAGATACAGGAAGTGCAAGAGATAAAACGTCTGGAAAGTGCAATCCAACAACAATTCACTCTATATGTTGAATCCCCGCCCCCCACTGACACAACCGAACAGACTGATGAATGCTAAACACAAACATTGCTCATAATATATGAGGCAAGCAAAACAAGCCTTATCCCATCTCTGACGAAGGCAATATGTATGAGCAAAGGGTGAAGGCAGGAAGACTCCTTTGTGGGGCAACTCAAAAAACAACAATCAACAACAGGGATCCCCTACCTACTATAGATGGAGGAACGCTGATAACACAACCAAAAGACATCACAAATCAGTTTGCAGATCAATACACAGATGTGTGTTCAACTGAAGCACCCCCAGAAAACACGAGGGAAAGCATATTCATAGGAAACATCCACATCCACCAAGTGGACGATGACGCAAGGTCCAAATTGGGCTTCCCCTTCTCAGAGCAAGAGGTGCTTAAAGCCCTAAGAGACATAACAGCCAAGAAATCACTAGGAGAAGACAGACTACCAATAGAGTTCTACACATGTCATGAATTGGCCCTAGTACAACTACTTTCCAAACAACAAAGCAGAATTCAATGGAGCTCTAACCGTCATACCAAAGGCAGGTAAGAAATGCTGGACTTATAGGCCGATCTCTCTCATCAACATAGACTTCAAAATATCAACAAAAAACCTTGCTAACTGTCTTCAACCACATCTACCAAGCCTGGTGGACCAAGCATAGGTAGTGTGCACCCTTGGTAGGATGGCAAGAGACAGCATAATAGAGGTCCTCCATGTGCTCTGGTCGGCGAGAGAAGGTGAGTACCCTGCTCCAGCCCTGTCCCTTAAAGCAGAGAAAGCCTTTGACAGGGTGGAATGGATCTACATGTTTCAGACCCTCGCCAAATTTAGCCTAGGAGAAGGATTCGTCAAGAAAGTAAAACTACTGACAGCCAACAGCCAGAATACAATGTAAGGGACACTTATCTCACCCCTTTGAAATCAAGAAAGGGACGGGACAAGGCTGTCCTTTATCACCACTTCTGTTCATAATGGCCCTGGAGCTGCTATCCACAGCAATGCGACAGAATTGGCTGATTAATGGGATAGTCCTTCCATCAGGAAAAATGAAACGCAAACTATATGCAGATGATACTTCTAATGTTGATAGACCATGAAACAATCCATTCAAACATTAATGGACACCATCAACAAATTCTTAACTTTTTCGGGCTCTAAAATAAATGTGAAGCGATGCTGCTCTCCAGGGTCAAGACAAAAGCAGATATGCATCAGCACCCATTTCATTGAGTACCGAACGGATTGAAATACGTAGGCATCAAGTTGAATCCCGCCTTACAAAATACTATGCTAGACAGTTTACAACCACTGTGGGAAAACGTCAAATGGAAATGGAGAGATGGAAGGGACGAAATGCATTCTTCGGGAGTAAAATCCAAGTAGTGAAAATGATAATCACACCTGCGCTTAACTGTGCCATCAGGATGCTACTGATGACATCATACCTGCCATGGCTCAAGTCGGCGATGAGGTAAATGAGGACCTTCATATGGGAACCACTCAGACCTAGAATAAGCAAGTGATAACCTCACCACAGCAGAGTCATCAGGAGGTCTGGCAAAACTGAATATGGAACTGCACAGCCTGTCACTACATATTTTACCGTACACAACCTTCTCTTAGACCCAAATAAAAGGCTACCTGGAATGCCTTGGAAAACAACTTGTTGGACACTAATCAACAGACCTTTATACAGGAAGACAAAACACACCACAAACTCCAACCCCATCCTCACACATCTGGGAGCAAACACACAAGCTAATGCGAACAGATCCTTACTTTCACATGGAAGCTCCCCTGTAAGTCAACCATGGCACTAGAACGGCCAACCGTATGCGCCGCTGGTAAGAGTGTGCAAAGAATGGGCAAAAACGGGAACAAGGACAATTGGAGACATCTGGGATACCCAAAAGCACCAACACATGTAATTTGCACAGGTACAAGTCAAGTTCAACTGTGTTGACCATCAGTGGCGATATCTCCAACTCATGAGTTGCACACAAGCAGCAGTAGCAGGATCCAGATCAGGGTTAGTGAGCTCCCAAACCTTATGGGAAAATTGGAAAGCGACAAAGGAATGATATCAGCCTGTTACGCTGCACTTCTCACAACAACATACAACACCAGTACAGCAGAGATCCTGAAACTTAAGTGGGAAAATTGGTCAGAAATCCTAACCCAAGGCACAGCAGGCATTAGGGGGCGATAATTATATGTTCTTATATCAAAGTGATCCATCACTGGCACTGGGCTCTGTCTAAACTGCAAAATGAAGTATGATGAGTAAAATGCCCGTTGGAGGTGCTCTGAAGGAGGAGCCGGCATACCACACATACTATGAGCATGCTCACACCTATGGAAGTACTGGACTGAGATCCTCTCACTGACAATCCACTCATATAGCGTCCCCATGGTTCAGTCAAAACAGATGATTCTCATAAATGACTTATCCAGCCTCAGAAGGCTCAATGGGCACAAACCCAGGTGGCTCTGCTTAGTCCTAATGACAGCAAAGCAATGCATACATTGCCAATGGAGACAAGCAAGTGTACCTACTATAGTATAATGATTGCAAGATGTAGCAAAAATTGCAACATGTGTAAGAGTGATCTGTCCCCTTAACAACGCAGCATCAACTTTCTTAGAACAATGGAGCCACTTCCTGAACCAAAACAGGTAAACCACACACAGGAACCAGACACCAGGATGGATTGCGTAGGAGCCCTGCCAGGCAAAAGACATACGTCTGTCCCTGCAAGACCTTATGAACAGCTAGTATGAGCCCACTAAGCATACACACCACTACCCCTATCACTTGGGTTCTGCCACTCCATGTTGAGTACAGACAACAAACGCCATCATGAGCTGCAACCATGAGTACTATTTGAAGTAACTACGTACTACTGATTCTGCAAGTTTCCTGTTTGATGGTTTATGTTTCTTTGTGTAGCCTATCAACTACACTCTGATATGCAACCATCCATAATGGCAACTTTAAGAGGATAACACACACAAAACTATGAACGGCCAATGAACTTATTACACAGGGGGCCTCAACAACATCTATTGGGCGAGCCCACATGGATCT
Source organism: Ambystoma mexicanum (assembly GCF_040938575.1). Lineage (NCBI taxonomy): Eukaryota > Metazoa > Chordata > Amphibia > Caudata > Ambystomatidae > Ambystoma > Ambystoma mexicanum. The sequence goes on along the minus strand of NC_090923.1, from coordinate 328,534,725 downwards.
GAACCCACCCCTAAACCCATCTGATCCAAGCACCAACTTCTTAACGATCTCTCTGGACCAGCATGGACTCTCAGATTCACTGCACGAGAAGGAAACTCGAGGGGTACAGGAACACTAAGAGGACTGAACTTTAATGCAAGACCCGCATATGTCGACAGTCTCGTCAGGGGAACTCAGGGTTTCTCTATTGTTCTTTCAGCCCCCCTTCACACAATTAAGTGCAATAATGCATATCAGTGCGTATGCATACATCTCTCATTTCTATGTTTTATGTCAAAAATGTTCAATAAAAATATATTTTTAAAAAGTGCAATTACGCGAGCCTGAAACTGATATTGTGGTAAGAGGCCTGCCTACTGCACCTTACTGCAGTTCATGATAACGGTTCTTGAAAGGGATGTGCCATCTGTGCGCTCCACTAAGGATCAGTGGGCAGAACTGCTGCCCTCCTAATGGATGCTTTAGCCCCACCATTTCATTTGTCACATAGGTCGCAGTTTATGGACACTGCTGAGTGTGTTGATGTTGATGGTTGTGGTACTTTAGCACAACCATTTGTGTGTCTCATTACTGGTGTTTAAGTTCTAGTCATCTGTTGGTTTGGGCTCCCACGAACCGCCTTAGAGGCGAGGCACCATTAGTTTTTACTCTTAAATGTCACCAGCACTTAGTAAAGTTACACAGTCCAGTTTATGAATGGGTTTTTTTCAGAACCACCGATTGAGACTTCCTAATCTAAAGTCAAACTTCAGTGTGTCCCTAGTTTTGATTCACCTGTGGCACTTCAGATCATTAGTATTAGGTCCTGGGTAACGTTTTAGGGATAAACACGGAGGCGTAGCCATTGGGGTAGTGGCATGGAATCGACAGTGCACGCTGAAAGGCAATGGTACCAGAGAGGTGGGTGGAGCTTGGGAAGTGCAGGAGAGAGGGTGCTCCTGTCTCCTTGCAGTACTGATTTGGCCTTGAGGACAACATCCTCACCTCCCTGGCTGACACCTGGGATGATGCGTGGGTAGCCAAATGGTAACACTGCTTGCTCTGCCAAGCTTATTCTGCCAAACCATAACTGATAGTGGCCCAACTATTTTTGGTGAACATATAAGTCTAATAAAAATTTACCATCATTTTGATTACAGAGACATCCGGATTGTCCATTTCCAAGCCTCGAGGGCCGGAAACATTGGTTTTCAGGACATCCCTCATTGATATTCATGACATAAATGTGCATACAATGATGCTACAAGTATGCAAACTTGTTTTCGCGAATATTAATGAGGGGTGTCCTAAGTATCTGTCAGGTTTCCGGGCCGTGAGCTCAGGTGTTGGGCTTCCCTTAGACTTTTTCTTTTCCATCTCGCATTTAATCACAAATAGGAAACCTTTGCATGGACAGCATGTTACACACTTGGACATTTTGCAGACGAAGAGAAGCAGTGTTAACTTTTCCTGAAAAATACAAACAAAAGGCAATGTATTGATATCTTAAATGAATTTTACCGTAAATCCTATGCCTAATTTCGCGAGGCATTCACAGATTCTGAAAATCTTCAAAACGTGCTGCTGGGGGAAACCGTTGCAGTAACCAGGCTGTCCTTTAAGCCCACAGAATTGAGGTGTCTGTCTGACTTGCACTGCAAAGTGTTAGGTGTAATCCCCGCCTTTCCATCCTTCCTCTGCACAATCCTTCTAAGCGCCCTTTTTGGGCCTGTTGGCAGCAAGTCGTGTTATGTAAACAGCCATTAAAACAACATACAATAACACCGCATATTTACAATTGCATGTCAAAGAAAGAAAGAAATGTGCTTGGCACCTCGTACTTCCCCCCCTTTTCTAATATAAATGCTAGAGGGTGTCACTTGGCATAGATATGTGTCATTACCCGATTATACAGGGAGCAGATGGCGTCTTGGCTTAGTTTCATTTTCTCAAGGGGGCAAAGTCTTTTCTCCCCTGTGAGAAACCATACCCACATCTCAATTCAACGATTTCCCTTCCTCCTTAAAGGGGTCATTTAGCACCTGAAAAGAAATGTTTGTGAGGACATTGGCATGTTTAAAATGAAATCCAATTGCAATGTTTTTTTTTGGTACATTTCCTAAAAAAACATGATTATAATGATGATAATGTGTTTTATATTGAACTCAGTGTCAGATACATCCCAGATCCAAGAGGTGCAATAATACTTGTTATTATTACTCAACACAATGGTCAGTAATTAATCGAGCTGGAAAGATGAATGCCTGAGCAGCCTGAGCCTGGATTAGATCCTGTGACTCAAAATTACACATATACTATTGCATTTACCTTCTAAGATACCCGTCCACCCCACAAACAGACCTGTCCCTTGGAACTTGAAAACGGATATTATTAACCAAAGCAACAAAACTCAGTATTTCGTCGTCAACAGACAAAGGACACTGCTTGAGTAGGAACCTGTGACTGCAGGTTACACAGAGATCTCAACTCACCTATGATTTAAAATATATATATATATATATATATATTGTTCCATTCATGGTTTACAAGAAACCTTACACAACTCACCTATGTACGCAGAAGCAGAATTCTGACCTGCTCCTATTTCTGAAAAATGTCGCAAAGATGATTATCATTCTGTGAATTACTGCACGTATATGTTAGCGTATCTAATTGTTCAACATGGTCACACTTTTCATAAGTGACGACTGTTGTAGACAAGCTACTGTAAAAAAAAATGCTTGTCATTTTGAAAACTAGAAAACAATACGTTGAGGCTTTCGATTGGCTGCAGTATTTAAGAATGTCTGGCTTTTAGTTTTTAAAATAAATCCCTTTTAGCCGAATGCAAATTCTAAACATTCTGCCCTTGAAAAACGTCAGACTGTCACCTGCTCCTAAACTGGAAATGGTTTGTGCAGCCAAAGATTTCAAAAAGATTTTTTTTTTCTGGTATGCCTTTGATGTGGGCCAGAATTCTTTCCATGTAAAATAATCCAACAGGTCTGGTAAGAGATACCCAGGTTGGGAAGACTCTATTAAACCATTATTTATTTTAAATGCATCCTGTCCTAGATAAGGACTAAATCGACGTCTGTTTGACCCCAGCCTTTCCGTCCTTCATAAAAGGAAAGTTACATTAAGCAGAGATCTAGATACTGTAAGTCGTTTTCGAATGAATGAGGTCACTTGTGTGCATTCCTAGATGAAAAAAAAAAATCACTAAAGTCTGGCTAATCATACGAAAAATAGAACAATGTTGAAGGTATAACTACAATTGTACAGGAATACGTTTGCCTTAGGTCACAAAGTCTTTTTTTTGGATAGTCCAATATATGCAGGCATTATGCTTTGGGGATGCAAGGGTCTTGCTTAAGTCTCTTAAGTCCTTGCGTTGCCAGAGGCTGCATGCAGCATCCCCCTGCTGATTTGGGCGGCTGTGCCTCTGTACTATATCATGGTTCTGGGATGTACACTCTGCACCACTGCCATTTCCATATTCTCAAGGTGCTACGGTGGGGTTGAGGTGGAGGAGAAATCCATTTGTAAGAGGATTCCACATACCTCAGAGGTGGCACCAGGACACACAATAGTGGGGTGAGGGGCGATAATCCCACCCGTGGTTGCAGGTTATGTGTGCACTGTCTTTGAAGCTTGTACGTAGTCCTGCAATGAGCAGGAAAGGTTGAGGTAGATGGGCAGGTGTTTCATGAGCAGATAATGGATCACAGCATGAGCTTGTTGATGGTGCAAGCTTAAAGGGGAAGTACAATCAAAAATGTTATTGTTTAAAAATATTGGTGATAATTAAAAATATATGTTAACATATATCTTTTTCAAAGTTCCTATGACAAATCATCTGCAAAATGTGCCTCCAAATCCTGCTTTTCAATGACTTGAAGGCATCCATTTTGCATACAGAAACAGTCTGTTTCTTTTAATTCTCTGTTCTCACAGCAGTAATCAAGCAGGAACCCCCCACTGGGCAATCCTAATACAGCAAACACTTTTAAAATCTGGAAAGTGTTTGTTTTCTGTATTAGGATGACATCCATAGGACTGACTGTCCTGTGAATGTGTGAGTGAGGGAAAAACGTCCTGTTTATTTAACAGAGCATGTTTGCCATGCTCTTTTAAAAGGACTACTGTGGTCCAGTGGGTAAGCCCTTTCAACCATGTGACCTGGGTTTGATTCCCTGCCTGTATTTTTTCTGGATGCTTCAAATTTTGAATAACAAAAAAAAAACAATATTTGAAGCCCCAGAGAAAGAGGCAGGAACTCCAGTCCAGGCTTTGTGACTGAAGGAGCTAGCCCTTCATCACTGGACGACTGGAGTTCCTGCTAATCACACTCTCTGGGAGTAACACGTTATAGCTCCCCAGTACGGGCTCCTGCTTGATTACTGCTGCAGCAGCAGAGATGATATGATATGATACAGCATTTGTAACGCACCTATACACAAGTGTTTCAAGGCGCAACAGAGAATTCAAATAACACTTAAAAGTAAGATTTGGGAGGCACATTTTGAAGCTTATTTTTCATAGAAACCTTTTAAAAAAACATGTTGCCATCTATATTTAATTATGGGCAATGTTTTTAACCAATAACATTTTTGAGTGAACTTCCCCTTGTAGCAGCAGTTGATACTTTTCGGCATTTTCAATAATCATCAGTAATGGTTTTCTAAGTTTAGATGCTCTAATTCCAGCAAGATCCACATCAGGCATTAAAATCATGTCATAGTATTCTTGACAGGCATGAATCATACAAACAAAGTGGGGGCTCAGTTATATGTAATGTCAAGAGATGACACAGGAAGTGAAGCATGCAAGTGTAATGCAATTGTTGTTCCCAATCAAATAAAGGGCATAGGACAAACCAGCATTTGTCTCTCACAAGATTAATCATAAACACCCAAAATATAACCCACATGTTTCCTATAATATTGCTGCCAATGTATAAAAGATGTTCACCTTTTGGACACAAAAATATGGAAGGTTCTGGATTAGACCTGCATGTGGTCTTGTGAGCAGGGGTGTTGCTAGGTCTGGAAAAGATCCGGGGCTATGCTAATGTCAAGACTGTCGGGACTCGGGGCTAGCTAGCCTTTTGGTTGTAGCCCCGGAGATTCTATCCAGGGCAACAACCAAAAAACCTGGGGCCATGCACCCTCAGCCCATCCCTAGTGACTGTGGGGTACATTTAAGGCCCACAACAAAAATACCTTTACCTCAAAACCGCATTGAAATATTGTAGAAAAACAGCTGCGCTTTTCTTTCCATTACGCAGATGTGTGGCGAGCACTGAATACAAGAATGCTACCAAAAGAAGTGCTGTGCATTATTTTACCTCCATTTTAACCATCTGAAAATTACCTACATGCAGAACGGCACCACATTTGCCACATGACATCTGAGATGGCTTTGCAATTTGCTCATGATTTCATTTTTAAAACATCACAAAGTTGTGCTCTTCATGAAAACCCACCCTGGCATGGTTTACTTCTTCTGAGTACCAAGAAGTGAGGCAATACATTTCCAGACAGCTGATGTACTGGGAAATAACTTTAAAGGCAAATAATTTGGATATCCTCTTAAACACGGCTTGTGTTTTCTTTTGCTAGAAACCATTGTGCACAAGCTGCAGTAAATGAAAGGAGTAACGCAATGTTTCTTTTTCCTGTCAATTTCAGTTGGCAGTTATATTTATGTGTCCAGAAACTGAACATATCTGCAAAAGTCCTCCAGAAAGTTCTCCAGAAAGCAAATGGAATTGAAAATATGTGCGGCAGAAGCTGCATTTCTGAAAGTGACATAAAAGAAAAATTATCCCATGGGTAAAACAGTGTTTTTGGCAAGCAGGAAAATGCCTTTTGAAAGTGAAATGTTAAATTATGCCCTGTGCTTTCATAGAAATGTGATTGAATATTGGGGTTTGCTCTAAAATACACATGAAATTTATTCCCAAAAAGACTTGGTTTCTGTTGAAAGAAAAAAGAAAAAGTTGGAAAACCCACAGAACAGGCTTGGCTCGGGCAAATAATTCAAAGGTGCCCTGCTTCCCATGGGAACAACATTACCTCCCCAAGTGCACCAACCCGTCTCGGCACATGAAAGGGGCTAAGGTGTGGAAGGTCACAGCCTCGGCAGACTGTCCGGCATCCCTACAGAATGGAACAAAAGAACCAAAGGGAACTCGCATTTTCACTAAGAGGTGTGATTTCCTTTGACATCCCTCACCAGCCCCAACTGCCTGGTTTCAAAGGGCGTCATGGAAACCCTTTGTTCAGACTGACAATTTGGCTCTGAGGATTTGAAGGACCGCCCACCCATGTGATAGACCCAGCCCATTTGATTTTAAAGAACTTGTCATATTAAGATATTTCTCCCAATGCCCTGAATAAGCAGTAATTTTATATTATGCCAGCATTTTATGTGAGTTAAGGACAAACCCAAAGAGACTAAGCACTTGTTCCTATCACCTTGGGAACTGTACAGTGTTGAAAAATGTATTTCTGGGTGAAGTATAAATGATACAGTTATACAACTTGGTGAAAATATGCAAAGTATGAGGGGGCAAATGTCTAGCCATTTGCAGAATTTTAGATATTATGGTTCTCCTAAAAATGGCAAAATTGTACCCAAAAGCAATGCTACCTCACAGAGAGTTGGCGATCAGATTGTCTGATTCCCTGTGAAATATGGAATATTCATATCTGTTTCTCATGGGGATGATTAGTAGAGATGTGAAGTTGTGCTCCATAACTTATTTTTGATAACAAGTAACTGTGGTGAGAAAAAGGAAGTCATCAATGTACACCCATTAAATAATGCCAATTCCCCTGAACCAATCGACCTGAAGGGAGGAGGCGACACCCGTAGCCTGGCCTGTCCCATTCGAGGGGTAAGTCCAGAGTATTTCCGCCTAGATTGTAAAATTCTCTGATGTCACGTTGCCTATATAAGGGGGAGACAGGGAAACACTAGGGACAAGCAACTGAAAACCAGACCCCAAGATCCAGGAAAGCAGAGATACATCCCACTATCCAGATCCAGGCAGAACCACCTATTCGGATCCAGACATATCCAATAATCCAGGGAGAAAGGAGGAAAGGCAGCCGATCCCCTTTAGGAGAATCCAGTGACCAGACCTTTGCCCAACTGACCCAGTAACCATATCTCTTGACCCCACTGCCCGTGATCCTTGATCCCGCTCTTCAGAGAGCTTGCTGGCTGTCCAAATTACCAAGCTTGTCTTGTAAGTATCCTATTACCCAGTACCCAAAAACTGCATATCCCACTCTTTCACCTTGCATCCTGTTCAAATCCTATTAAAAATCCCATAGAAATCCTAATCATATACCAAATTGCCAGTATCCTCTGTTTATCCTTTCCTTAGGAGAATCTGTGTTAGTCTAGATTTGTTAGCATATTTCTTCCAGTTATCTGTGTAAATCCCACGTATCATTTGAAATAAATAAATTAATGTCCCTATAAAGAGATTCACGGTGAGCTGGTTGCAATTCGAACCCAACCACTTCATGACAAGTGCCTTTCTTTGACAATTATAGTCCTTTAAATATAGTCTCAGTAGAACTAATCATTGTACTAACAAAACTGATTTTGCCGGTGTATTTTGCTTTTCTTGAAAAATCTGACTTGCAGTTCCCATTTAAAAAAACATACTATCATTCTATACAGAGTCATCCCTTCCCCTCAGTATCCTATCTGTTCTGTGCCTTTGTTTCCCATCCCAAAAAACGATTTCCGATTTTGACTGCTAAGCCCATTTGCTTAGTTGTTTGCCAGTTTAAAGCCTGTGTGAAATAGGAAATTGAAATTCTGCTGCGTGTGATTTCTGCTGCATTGTTTTCCTTCCAAAATCGATTTTCTCACCTGTGTTCACGTTGCTTTAGTGCCCTGCTTAGTAGCCTGCAAGCTTCCTTGTCTCTGTAGTGCATCCACACACATTTTTTGTCCTAGCTATACTACCGCAAGTGTAAACTGATCTACAAGTAACAAGTGAGATCCGAGCATGCTATTTTGCACATTTTGAAGGTTTTCATTTTCTTTTATGGCCTCCCATTTTGGGGTGGTGGGCTGAATTTTGAATCCGATTTGTCCCTCTTCTTTCTGACTTCTTGCCACTGCTTTACATCCACACAGAACTTAGTCAGCAGGTGTTTGGGGTAAGTGTTGCAGGGGGAGTGCATAACATATTTGCCATCTATGATTGTGAAGAAAAGTGATTTTGTTGCCATTTTGTTGCCATTTCTCTTACATGTGTACGTATATGGTGTAAAAGTTGAATTAACTGTGTTATAAGGTTTTGCATTTGTACTGCCACACCATGGTGGCTGCTGCCCTAAATTTTGTTTTGCTCTGATTTTCATTTGAATTCTAAAAAATTAATAAATATTTCATTGTTACACACCGGTCTGGTTCATAGTCCCTTGCGACATGGGGTATTTGTTAAGGTGGGTGTGAGATTGGTTGGGTGCCTTCTCAAAGTACAATCCGAAATCAATAAAGATAAAAAGTTTTTTTATTGTGCGCCACATTCCTAGCCAGTGGAAAGAGTCCTTGTCTGAAGTGTGCCGTGTCATAAATCTGTTACATAACACCTCTGCTTGTGGGTGTTTCTCCCCTAAATCTGATGATCTTGGCTCCATTTCCAGATTCAGCACATTTTTTCAACAGGTTGAACTCAAATTAATAGAAGAGAGCAATTTATTTTTTAAATCCTCAAACACCAAAGGAGAGGGCATTCACGCTCTGAAAAAAGTGCATGGATGCCGTCTACTCGCATGTTCCCTGGGATGTATATGTTTTGGACGTGGCACAATTGTTCACTGCCAAATTTGCAGTGGTCAATTCAGCTGCAAAGCCAATTTTGCTGTGGCCAAAACGGGCATACTTAAAACCCACCACCCCCACATAGCCCTCCACCCTCACACAGCCACCCACCCACAACTACTTATGTTTTTGCCGTCCATGCATGTTTTTCCCCTGCAGCGGCAGTTCCGTCCCTCATAGAACGGTCGGATCCGACACCGCAGGGTCCGCTTTTCTTTTTATTGTTGTTTTGCTTTGTTTTTTGTTCCCTTGCCTCCAGACCTCCAGAAGCGGGGGACACCCCTGGTGTCTCCAAAGGCAATCACCACCAAACTTGGGGAGCCAGGGAAACTCCCTTAAAGGCCGCTCCCCATGTTTGGTAGTGATTGGCCAAATTGGACATTTCAAAACGACCAAATGGTACTGGCCGAATTCGGCCTGTTGTACCATACAGTCAATTTGAAAGGACCAATTTGGGTAATACCGTTCCCTCTACTTGAGCCTTGAGTCTTGAGTCGTAAATAAGGGCATAGCGACTACACTATTATCTGCACTTCTGGGAAAATGGAGTTCGTCTTTCATTCTTTTAGGATCCGCCTCGGATCTGAAAAGAATGGGAGACTAAGTCCATTTCCGCAGAAGTGGAGCTAATAGTGTAGTCTCTGTGTGGGAAAACACTGTGATCCTAGTTATGGGGCTGGAACTGCAACATCTTCGAGGATCTCCATGAAGCCACCCGTGAGTATATAGGGGTGCCCCCTCATGCTCCTCAGTGGCATTGCCATTGAGTTTCAAGAGTCATGTTGGCTCATGGTCCCAAGGAGCCCACGTGTATTTGTGAACGGAATGGATACGATGATAGTGCCAAATGCCGGGTTTCTCCCATTGCACTGGGCTGCCCTGCAGATACAGAGGGTACGCTGTGTTGCGATTCTCACGTGGCTAAAACTCCCAGCTGATGGTTGGAAGAAAACTCCTGAGCGGTATTTCAGTGCCATGATCGACCGACGTTTATTTGTGTTGTGGAGGACTCTTTTTTTAGCATTTAATGTAAATTACCAACAAACCAGAAGGTCCGGGAACGGATTCTGCAAATGTTTGTCAATCTCCTTTTAAAGGTAGAATTTGAAAGGAGTACATGAGGCAACCTGAACAGTGACTCGAGGAGCAATAGGTGCTTTAAAAGCTGTAATTTCTGCAAATCGGGTGGGGTGACACTATTGTGCGTTTTCTGTGACATCATAGTCGGTGTGTGATGTCACTGAGTTTCTTGCTACGACCTGATATTGTAGTGTTATAGCAATTGCATATTGTATGCTTCCAGAAGTTATGTGAGTTTTTATGGCGTTTCACACTAGTGTATTTTTTTTCTTCTATGAAATGCATATTTATTTCAATGGAATTATGACAAGTTGGTGAGGAAAGCATATTTTATTTTTAATATATATATAGTTTCAACTTCAAAGTTAGACACTGGGTGGCCTTCCCGAGACTATTTTTAAGACAGAAGAACAACATTGGTAAAGGACAGCCACATTCATACCTAGGCAGAAGTATTTATCATGCTGCATGTCACCGCAGCTCCTTTCAGCCATAGTTTCTGTCGGTAAATGTTATGGAAGGAGCTGTGGAACAGCTGTTTCCCTTCCTTTCCTTTAATTTGTTAAAGAACAGCTTTGGTGGAACCTCCCTTGCTATCCGAATATGAATACATCTCCCATGCTGCCACTACTCTGCATGTGCCATTCCCCATCAACAGCTGCTTACAGTCAAAGCCATTTTATTTTTGTAATTTTTCTACTCAATTAAAAAAAAAAGCAGGGGGTTTGTGCAGCGGAGCATGTACCATAAATTCATATCCAGCTCCTCACATATAAAAGACACAACTCCCCCCAACTTTAAGTGAATAAAGCTGTCTACCCGCACACGGCAGCACAATGCTACATGGTGAACACCTTAATAAGGAAGCCCCTCCCCGCCCCCGCCACACACTGGCGCATTGTAGCATTCGTTTCCACATTGTCTACATTGGTTTACTTTTACTCTCCGTTTCTGCCTCCATTTTTTTAATTGATTCATCTTTTATTAAGCGCTTAACAGTGGAGAGCAGTCTATAGTGCTTAACAGTGGAGAGCAGTCTATAGCGCTTAACAGTGGAGAGCAGTCTATAGTGCTTAACAGTGGAGAGCAGTCTATAGCGCTTAACAGTGGAGAGCAGTCTATCGTGCTTAACAGTGGAGAGCAGGCTATAGCGCTTAACAGTGGAGAGCAGTCTATAGTGCTTAACAGTGGAGAGCAGTCTATAGCGCTTAACAGTGGAGAGCAGTCTATAGTGATTGAGTTTCCACGCTTCACAGCCAAACGTGTTGCCCCTGAGCTATCCTCCCGGCCCTCGTACCTTTCAGTCTCAACAGTAACCACTGCGCCTTTTTACATTTGTGGAGTTTTCTTTTTCGATTCAGTATTTCAAGACTTTCCCTGTTTTGTCTACCTTACATTTACTTTGTACTTGCTGTCTGCTTTTACTGCAGTTTGGGTCAGCAGAGAAATGAACATTTCCAACCACTTTAAAATCCGAGGATAGCATATATGTACCATCAATTGAAGGAGCACACCCCTTCCAAGGTCAGGTTGGGAGTATATTCGGCAAATAATAAGCAGTAGTAACAAGAAGGTGATTTACATTGCAATTCATGCCAGGAACCTCCAGCTTCTAAAAGCTGCAACAATTTGTGTGCCTGTTTCATAACTGAGTTGACACGACTGGGGTATCGAACTAATGATGCACAGGTTTGTCCTGTTCAGCTATTCTACGGCCTTTCTCTGTGAATCCTTTAAGTACTGCCATGGCTGGATTGACAGGATGTGCCAATGCACAGCAAGTACCAAGCCCATAAACGGGAAGAGAGCTGCATGTCCCTGAGAAGGCTCCCACCGTCGCATGGCCTTCTGGCTTGCCCTCAGGGGCTAGGCAGGCAATCTGCATATCCTCCCTGATTCAGGAGTGGAGCTGTCCTCGCAGTTTTCTGCTAGCCGGTAAATGCTGCACTTTCTTTTGCAACATGTGACCCAAGGCACTAGTTTTGGTTCTACGTGATTTCATCGCGGCACTTTTCATCGCAGGGTTTTTTGACACAATTTTTTTCGAAAAAAACATCAAATTTTTTTAATTTTTTTTTTTGGGCTGTATAACCCCCCCAAACCCCACTTTCTTTTTTTTCTTTTTTTTTACATCCCGAACACCCAAACCCATTTTTAAAAAAATTTACACCCCCCAAAAAATTCAATGTTTTTTTTACGAAAAATAAATAGCGGCAAAAAACCCTGCCATGAAAAGTGCGGCGATGAAATGGCAGTATACCCTAGTTTTGACACTGCACCAATAGTTTAGTGGTAGTTCATCCACAAACTGTCGCATAATTGAGTTCTGTGTCACCCTGTACACATTCACCACTCGTCATTGGCAGCTACTGCATTTGTCCTTCTGTTTTAATACATTTCCTGTCCCTGTTTTCTTGTTTGGTTCTTGTTGTGGAATTTCCCATCTACTCTCACCTCTTTCCTTTTGACCATTTTCATTATCCTTTCCGAAGCATCAAACAGAGGGTGAACCCCTGTAAATATTGCTGAGCATCTCTCACAGTCAATCGATAGGAGACAATAGGCACCTCTTCTCTGCTAGGACTCTGCATGGGCATTTATATTATTACATAGTATGCATTCTATATATCTTTGCATATATCCAACAGGGTGCAGATGGCTCTGGCATCATACAGTGATTACCACTTGCAAGATCCTACTCTTTAAGGGTCTTGCAGTGTGGCTGCTTTTAGACACATAACGCCAGCAACCTGCCGCTTCTGAATAGATTAGTCATGGGTATGCACCAGTCACTAATACTATTTTTTTACATTTATTATTGTTTTAGCTGTTTTAAACAACTTTTCAATATACAAATTCATAATTTTTAACTTTAAAAAGCATACCAAATATTCAATTTACAATGTACAGACTCAATGTACAATGTACAGACTCAAGCAGCCAAAATATAGTTCTTCACTTAACAACAAACTCATATATATGCATAATACTAGTTATTAAGATTATGACACCCTAAAATCAAGCTCAGCCGGCCTCCTAGTCATACCAAAGACAAACTCAGTCAGGTTAGGTGGATCATCATTCTCAGCCTTGGCGCCCTCGTTATGGAACTCCACTCCCACCCCACATCCGCATAACCGAGGATTTAAAGTCTTTCCGCAAACTGCTGAAAACCTGGCTCTTCCCCTAAAAACCAACCTGTACCAAATAACCCAAACAGACTAACAGCAACCCAATGACACCAATCCAACAAACTACCTGATGCAAGAAATTGACAGCCAATAATCCCCAATATAATCTAGAAGGACAACCAGATTTAAACGAATAAAGTAGATCAAAGCAGTGAAATGGTTAATAAGAGTAAACCTTACGGAATCAGTAACGAGATTTAAACTCCTGAAATAGACAGAATGCATGACGAGTGAACAAAATGAATGGCGTGGATGAAATAATTAGAATAAATGAAGCAGGTGAAGCAGATGCGCTGAGTGGATGAATGCATGAATGGAAGAACAGATAACTATATAGTTCAAAGGAATGTGGAAATCAAATGAAAATGTAAATCGGATGAGTGTATAGAATGGATAAACATATTTAGCGGATGAGTGTGTTGAGCGGACGAGCGTGTAGCACGGATAAGTGCGTAAACACAGTGAAGCGAGTAGAACGCAGTAATAAGTAAGCCCGATGAATGTACAGAACGAATGAGCATAAACCGGATGAGTGTGTAGAACAAATGAGTAAGTGGAGCGGATGAGTATGTAGAGGACACGAATGTGGATAGCGGATGAATACGGAAGAGCGTAGAGTGTGTAGATAGCCAGAGCAGATGAATGTATAGAACGGTTGGGTCTATAGAGCTCATGAGTGTATAGAGCGAAATGAGGATATAGAGCGAAATAGGTGTATAGAGCAGAATGAGTGTATAAGGCGGAAGAGTGTATATGATGGATGTGTGTATAGGAAGGATGAGTGTATGAGGCGGATGTGTGTATGGAGCGGATGGGTGTATGGAGCGGATGGTGTATGAAGCGGATGGTGTATTGAGCGGATGGTGTATTGAGCGGATGGTGTATGGAGCGGATAGTGTATGGAGCAGATGGAGTAAGGAGCGGATGGAGTATGGAGCGGTTGGGGTATGGAGCGGATGGTGTATGGAGCGGATGGTGTATCGAGCGGATGGGTGTATGGAGCGGAGGGTGTATGGAGCGGAGGGTGTATGGAGCGGAGGGTGTACAGAGCGGATGGGTGTATGGAGCGGATGGGTGTATGGAGCGCATGGGTATATGCAGCACATGGGTGTATGGAGCGACTGGATGTATGGACCAGATGAGTATATAGAGAAGACGACCGTGCAGAGCAGATGAAGATATAGAACAGATGAGTGTATGAGATGAATATATAGAATAGGATATTGCTGCTGGATGCGTGAAAAACACGAGAACTTTAAGGGGATGAGTGCGGAGAGGCAATGAGTGCATGGAGCGGACGACTGCGTGAAGCGGATCAGCGCGCAGAGGAGATGAGTGTGCAGAGGGAATGAGTGTGCAGAGGGAATGAGTGTGCAGAGGGAAAGAGTGTGCAGAGGGAAAGAGTGTGCAGAGGGGATGAGTGCATGGAGCGGACGAGTGTGTGAAGCGATGAGTGTGCAGAGGGGATGAGTGTGCAGAGGGAATGAGTGTGCAGAGGGGATGAGTGTGGAGAGGGGATGAGTGTGCAGAGGGGATGAGTGTGAAGAGGGGATGAGTACATGGAGCGGACGAGTGCGTGAAGCGGATGAGCGCACAGAGGGGATGAGCGTGCAGAGGGAATGAGTGTGCAGAGGGAAAGAGTGTGCAGAGAGAAAGAGTGTGCAGAGGGGATGAGTGCATGGAGCGGATGAGTGTGCAGAGGGGATGAGAGTGCAGAGGGGATGAGTGTGCAGAGGGGATGAGTGTGCAGAGGGAATGAATGTGCAGAGGGAATGAGTGCGCAGAGGGGGATGAGTGCGCAGAGGGGGATGAGTGCGCAGAGGGGGATGAGTGTGCAGAGGGGTATGAGTGCACAGCGGGGATGAGTGCACAGAGGGGATGAGTGCGCAGAAAGCGTGGATGCCTAAAGGGGTGGGTGCGTAGAGGAGGTGATTGCGTAAAGAAGGTGAGTGCGTAGAGAGGGTGAGTGCATAGAGAGGGGGAGTGCGTAGAGAGGGTGAGTGCGTAGAGAGGGGGTTGAAAGGGAGAGTGCGTAGCGCAGATGAGTGCGTAAACCTCGGAGAAGCGAGTAGAATGCAAGAATGCGCAGACGAGACGAATATGCATAACGAATGAGCGTAAACTGGATGAGTGTGTAGAACAGATGAATATGTGGAGCAGACAAGTATGTAGAGCCCACGAGTGTGGATAGTGGATGAATGTGGAAGTGCGGAGAGTGTGTAGATCGCCGGAGCAGATGAATGTACAGACCTGGCGAATGTATAGAGCACATGAGTGCATAGAGCACATGAGCTTATGGAGTAGATGACCCTATGGCGTGGATGAGCGTATGGAGTGGATGAGCGTATGGAGTGGATGATCGTATGGAGTGGATGAGTGTATGGAGTGGATGAGAGTAGGGAGCAGATGAGAGTAGGGAACTGATGAGAGTAGGGAGTGGATGAGGGCATGGAGCGGATAAGTGTAGGGAGCGGATGAGTGTAGGGAGCGGATGGAGCGGATGTGTTGATGGAGCTTATGAGTGTATGGAGTGGATGAGTGTATGGACCAGATGAGTGTATGGAGCGGATGGGTGTGCACAAGAGTAAAAGCGTGGGGCAGACAAGAGGGCCTGCGTAGGGCTGACAAGAGGGCATGCGTGGGGCGGACAAGGGGGCATGCGTGGGGCGGAACAAGAGTGTATGTGCAGGACAGACTAGAGCGCGCGGGGCAGACAGGAGTATTGGACCGACTGGAGCGCATAGAATTGCATGACGTATATAGTATGGCTTAGAATGCAGAGAGAGTTTAAAGAGCATATAACCCATCATATCACACCACCACACTTACTCTCTCCTTTACATCACCACTCAACTAGAACACAGAGATACTATGACGCCATTCGGTATAACTGTTCTCATACCAACATCTGCCGCTCACTGCACATCATTCTAAGTAAACACTGCTGGTTTCACACCCTCCAGACATGTGTTCTCCTCAGGCCTAACGCAGCCACAGCCGTTCTGGATAAAACCCACCAGAACGAACACATTCTCCTGATCTCTCAACCACCACACCTACCGCTAAGAAGCAGCTATTACATGAATACCACACGAGCTGCACACATACCCGGTGCTCACATGCGCCTTTGACCCTCTCTACTCTCTACTGATCTGAACTTCGGTTCCAAAGGGCGTTCAACCTACCAGCGCCTTCAGACCATACCAATGGTATATAAGGCGCTATATAAGTGCAAAATAACATAACATAACATAACAGACACTCAGACAGTAGGTAACAATCAAAAAATAAGACGATGATTATTGCATACAACTAATTCATAAAACCTGAGTTTGTAGATCGCTAGCACAATTTAGTTATCACAGTTTTTACTTGTCCAATCGACTTAGTTGCTGCTTGAGACTTTGTAACTTCCACTCATGAAGTGTTACCCAAATCCAAAGCCATTAAAAATTTAATCAGTGCTATCTGAGCCCAATAGTTATTAGAACACAATAAAAAAGACCAGCGCATATCATGGTCAACAGTTTCTATGAATGAAATCACTTGTGAGAAGTGCATTCATCTTTGAGCAGTTAATTGAGCGCAATCACAGACCAAATGTTCTAAGGAATCGATGGTATTCGGATCTCTACAGAATCTGCAGAACACAAGTTCCTGAGGTCTTAAGTTACGTCTTACCTGGACTTGATAAGTAGGCCATAAATCAAGTTGTGCTCTCAAGAACCCTGCTCTTAATATTACAGATGGGAATTTTAACAAATAAGTCTCAGGACTTTTTACTGCTTTAGGCCAGAACCGAAACTTACATGGCTGACGATACTTTTCACATTTGTCTATGGTAGTAACCCAGTCTAATTGGTACATGTTTTTTTTTCGACCTTACTGGCTTAGTAATTAGCATGTGGTTAGTTATATTTGCCTTTGCTAGATTTTCCAGACAAAAGTCAACCCATAGTTTTGCAAAGACCGTATCTGAAGACAGCATATAGTTGGCAATTGTCGAAAACATATTTACTTTTTGATTTGCCATTAAACATTTGCAGAATAACATACAACAACGCCAAGTATAAACTGCATGCATAGAAATCAGGCCTAGTTCATAGCGCAGCCATGAGCCGGGAACACATTGAGGCAAGTTAAGTACTGCCTGCCTATATTTTGCTTCAAATCTATCCAAATTTAGGTTTTGACAATTCACGAGTGTTTCCGCCCCATATAAAGTTGAGAGGATTACTTTCATTTTCCAGAAGATTATTGCTGGTTTTATAGTAAATTTCCCAAACTTGTGTAGTATAATTTTGGTCTGTGAGATGGCCCTAGTCAACTTAGTCTCCATGCGTTCTACTTGGCTACATGGTTTAATAGAACCTCCAAAATCAATGCCCAAATAGGTATAGGTTGTCACAGTTTCTAAAGGTGTGTTATTTATTGACCATTTAAACCTGTACTTGTGGAGGCGATTTGCCTGGTAGATTAGTCATGGGTATGCACCAGTCACTAATACATTTAGCGGTATATTTAGTGGGTGGAGTCACATACATGGATGGAGTGCTCTTATCACCCCAACACCATGGTACATTCCCAAGTATATTTAAAGGGATGGGCCTTAAATTGCCTGTCTCTGCAAGCGCTTTTTTTTCCATTCAAGTCATATTTGGGACAATGGAGCATTTTACTTTGACGCTAGGCAGCCTGTTGTTGAATGTACTGCATTCGTTTAATTGTTGAATTACTGTATGAATTTCGTGTTGTTTGTGTGTTATCCAGAACATTGACTTCTTGAGGAAGTCAGAGGAATGTATTGACAGATGGAAAATACTTCCGGAATGTTTGATCTGAATGTTGTCATCTTTAAATATTAGGAAATAGTAATGAACGAAGCCCTGACTGGTCTATTCTGAATTGTGCCTCTTCGGAATTACATCTCGCAGCCATCCAAGCACGCTTAAGCTACCATTGCAGACGTGTTTTAGCCGATTGGTGTTCGTTATGTTCGGTTCGTTTTTGTTTGCTGGAAGCCTCTAGAGCCGTGACTCTGTGGGGTAAGTCTCTGTTGCCTCATTGTTTTGATTAAACTGCATTCTCTTTTGTTCAGAAAATACTAGGAGAAAATATGATGCTGCAGAATGGTAATGGAATAACTGATTTCAATGAGCAGCCGTGACCAAGCTCATGTTGGCCGGCGGGCATCCTACAACGATACCCAGCTATGGGCTCTGACCCCGTTGTAGACGATTCTGCACAATGTTGTTCAAACTCGCCTTCAGATAAGGATTCTCCCAATAAAGATGTTATTCACACAGGGTTTCAATTTACCTCGTTCCCAGGTGAGGCATATAGCTGCAAACGATTAAAGGCACTAGGAGTGAATATCTCAAAATGGCTGCTTCAAATAGCTCTCATGCCTCTTCAGTGCATTTGAGTACGGCTGTGGTTTTATTACAATGCCCTATTGACGTGGAGCAACCTTTGTCTGCACCCCTGTCTGTGCTATGTGATTCAGGGGACTCTTTCTCTGTTTCAGGGGATTTCTGCACTGTTTCTTCCTTTGTTCCTGAAGACCAAGCCTACAACACTACAGGTGAAGTTGTTAATATTCAAACGCTGTTGGCAGAGAGAGTGGATTTCTGTAGTTTTTACGGGGCCACTCTGGATCAGCTTGAAATACCACCAGCTAAACAGGAATCAGTGGTTGGAAGATTTCAACCTATTTTA
The DNA here is from genome assembly GCF_040938575.1 of Ambystoma mexicanum. Classification (NCBI taxonomy): domain Eukaryota; kingdom Metazoa; phylum Chordata; class Amphibia; order Caudata; family Ambystomatidae; genus Ambystoma; species Ambystoma mexicanum. Next base: position 328,515,901 of record NC_090923.1, on the reverse strand, counting down.
TCTTCTACCGACATGGGTATACAGGGGCTGACTACGTTTCTAAAATGCATGTTACTTAATACTTGCTCTTTAGTGAAACACTCAGCGGAAGTGGCAGATTATCTTCTTACTCATCAAATGTATATCTATGCAATAGCTGAGTCATGGTTGCATGCTGCTGCAGGCCCTTCATTATGCTTTGCTGTTCCCTCAGGTTTCAATATTCTTAGAGCTGACAGTAATCTGGGGAATGGGGGTGGCATTGATTTACTACGACCCTGGACATTCACAAGGTAGATATACAGGGCCCACTGGGATGTAACATCATTCATGTTAAAGTATTAACAAATGCTAATACAACAGTCAATCTTGCACTTCTATACCGTCCACCCACTCCAATGCCGGAACTTCAGGTTCAATTTTATGACACGCTTATTCCAATGCTTAAGCCTACATCTAAATTTGGGGTCTATGGAGACTTCAATTTATGGCTCTCGGATAATAATGACTCTACTGCAATATCTGTTGGATCTGCATTAAGTGATTTGGGGTTTATCAATCACGTGTTTGATCCAACACATATTAAAGGTAAGACACTGGATTGGCTTACCAGCAATAATGTCCTAATTGACAAAGTAGAACTTTTTCCATGCCCATGGGCTGATCACACTTTTATCAATTTTAACATTTCTTCAACCATGCGGATACATAAAATGAAACCAGAAAGAATCATTTTCATCTCCAGGAACATGCAGAAATTAACTCCTGAGGCTATTCATTCATGGCATCTCTCTCACATAACCTGGCACAGTATGAGGCGGCTGATGATCTTGTCGATGTGTATAACTCCACACTGGCAAAGGCAATAGATTGGGTCGCTCCCGTGAAACTCGCTGTGTCTCTAAGAAGAGCTCTAAATCTGGTACTCATATGAAGTCCATGTATTAAAAATAGCCAAACATAAGACCTATGATAACTGGCTTAAATTTAAATCTGTGGAAAATAGTGAAACCTGTGCTCTGGCATCTAAGAATCAAATGTCTGCTATTATTCAGGCCAAAAAGGGAAATTATGATGAAAGGCTTGAGAAAGCCAGCTCGGACATCAGGGTCCTATTTAAAATTCTGAAAGAAATTGAAAATCCATGCTCTTCAGCAACTAAACTTACAAAGGACAAGCCATGGTGCATGGCAATCCAGGTGACCATGATGAGAAAAGTACAGCTGATTAGAAATAATATCTCTCGCAAAGGTACCAGTGGTCGAAGTGGGCGGGAGCGGTCAGGAGCGGTATCCCTCTACTTCTTTTAATTAAGTTTTACCGTTCCTATACTTTGATTTCTAAAAAGAAACCGTTCCGGAATGGTTTAGTTTTAAAATAAACGTGTAGGAAGCAGTTGAAACTTGCACTTTCAGTGCATTGCACTGAACAGTCCCATAAACCTCAGGTGCATGCATTTGGGGGTTTATATTGTGCATGGGAGGGGGTGTGGCAATGTGGTTTGCAGGGAGAGGTGCAGACCAATAGGGTACATAGCTCCACTACTTCTTTTGGTACACTTCGACCACTGAAAGGTACTAGTCTTGAAAGACCAAAACGTGAGAATGCTGCATCAATGACTGACATCTAGGACTTGCTTTGAGTTCAGGTTAGTCACAGAATTATAAGTCTCTGGTATCATAGCTCGATTTAAGCCTACCTTCTGCAAGGGCGATGACTGTCCTGTGGCAGTTATTAAAGCATGTACGCCGTCCTTGATTGAAATCATTACCAAGTTCATTAACAAATCCTTTGTGGAAAAGTCATGTACCAAAGAGCATTGAACAGCCCTCAATTTATGACTAATCAGTTTACGCTGGACCCTAATAATCTGGCTAATTAATCTGGCACTGAAGAGGAATGTTCCCTTTTGCTCAAGATCCTTGATCGTGATGCCTACCTTCAAGTTCAAGAATGTTTAACTGCAAATAAGATCGTAGGTCATTGGCAATCCGCTTTTAGATCTGACCATGGCACAGAAACAGCATTACAGGGATTGAAAGCTAACATTTTTCAGACTATGGAAAATGGTGATACAATTTATTCATGCTTCTTGATCTATCCGTGTACTTTGACCTGGTTGATCATAATATACTTGTCAAGAGGTTAGTACACTCTCCCTCGTTCTCAGTGGCTACAGCCAACTGGATAAACTCTTTTCTGACTATTCGTTTAGCTGGAGTATTCAATAGTGAAGCTACCGCTGATGAGTTCAAAGTGCTGTGTGGGGTCCACATGGGTCATGTGTGTCTCCCACATTGTATAACATCTTCACAAAGCAGTTGTTTGAGTAGCTAGATGACAGGGTATAATGTACAACAATTATGCTGAAGATACTGAGTGCCTAATTTCAGCTCTCTGGCAACCATGACCTGGATATACGGAAAGACATTAATAAGATCTATTCTATTATCTAGCAATGAATGGTGGACAATGGTTTGGCCTTGAATTATGCTAAAACTGAATTGATGATAGCAGCAACAGCGGCTCCACTAAAGAAAATAGATACAAACTACAGGGTATTTGTGATATCAGGTTGCCCTGTTGCTATCATTCCCAAAGTTAAAACATTTGGAGTTGTCTTTGATCAGGAGATGACTATAAAGACCCATGTGAATTGCTTGGTTGACTCTTCCTCTTACTATATGAAGCTGCTAAGCTAATTAAGACCTTTCTTGATGCATAAATTGTGGTACCATTGCCAGAGCCATCATTGGTACTAAACTTGACTATTGTGGTAGCTTTTTTCAGGGAATAGGGGAAGACGAAATAGCCAAGCTTCCATTTATTAAAAATAGCGCTGTGCATGCTGTTGAAGGCATAGGAAAGAGAGAACATATATCTGAAGCCAGGAGGGCACTACATTGGATGCCAGTGGCTGCAATGATCTCCTTACCCTTCTCTTGCTGACACATAAATGTCTCAATAGTCAATATATCAGTTACCCTCTAAATGCACTTAATTTAATACCTAGGCTATGCTCTGATTTCCACTTATGTTGAGTACATTTGTTGCACTCTGATATTATTCACTTAGATTCAATACATTGACTGCATTCTGCAAATGCTTGCCTAGATTCAATTCAATGGCTACCCACTAAGATTCACCTAGATTAAATACATTGGCAATATTCTAAATGCACTTAATTTTAATCAATATGTAGGGGTAATGTTGCTGTCAATCATATGGTTCCAATACAACTAGCATAGTTCTCCATGATTACACAAGTGTTTTTTTTGCCTTTGATTTTCTGCATATCTTACTGTTGATTTAAAGTTATTCAAACTTGGTCTTTGTGTGAAATGTACTCCGGGCGCAATAGTGTTCTTGAGATGGTTTAGTTTGTGTCACTATCCCCATAGGTTGACTGCCGTCTTTTAGGTGTGCTGCTGACTACCTGCATCCCAAAGGTACACCCTATTCATCGCAATTGAGGAAATATGACATAAGCAAAGCAAGAAAAGGAATTATTCTGACACCTCTCAGTTTGTCAGGCAGTCTTCATTTTCTTTTGATTCTCTCACATACCAAGTGCCCTTTGCCTTTTGACAACATGCTAAACATGCCTTGACCTATATGTAATGGGGGGGGTGATAAGTGACAGGAAATGTAGAGAGCTGTTAGAGCTCTCTATTAGAAAACAATATGGTGAAACCCCTCTCAAAGCCTACCCTTCTCTCTGGGATACTCTAGATTCACCCTTCCCCATGTCTTTTGACTTCAAAAGGACTCCAAAGGATTCCAAAGGTGAACGCCCTGCCCTTAGAATCCTGTTTTCAAGACAGCTTCTTGTGGAGTGACTGTCTCTTTGGGGAGGGTGTTACTGGCCATTACAAAGGAGCAAAGAGATGCAACCACCATGTCTAAAGTCCTAATAGCAGCTCCAAGGAGAGCCTATCAGTGGACAATACACAAAACCGTTCCGCAGTTGAACATGTTTCATACACCTGGCACATGTCAAATTTCATGTAAAATTGATATCAACTTGATGTGGCTTGTATATAACTATGAGAGATGTTGTCCACCATACCTTAAACTGAGGTATGGCTTGTATTTAAAGGTTTATGTGCTACCAGGACAACATACTCAGAGTTATGTAGTTTTTGGAACAGGGTGACAGAGACATGGCTGTCACTGCAGCGGTCAAATGGGCAGCAGTGACCTCTGAACCTGCTCTGTGCTGCTTGAGAGCTAGTGCTGCAGATGAGGTAACTGATGCAGCAGAGCACATGTGTACATTATGGGCCTCATCACGAGTTGGGCTGTAGCCCTTAAATGGGGTGGTAATTGAATTACTGCCACATTTAAGAGCTGGCCCTATCATGAATTGGGCGCTAAATGGACTGTTTTACCTCCAGCTTTTTTTCTGGAGGTGAAAATGACATTCAACACCCTGGTTTTGGCAGTATTACCACTGGCTGTATTAGTATGCGGTATTAGAGCCGAAAATGCCCCATTGGATCCAATGGACCGGTAATGCCACATCTGTGATCCAGCGGTAATACGCCTGGACCGGTGGGCGCTAACACTATTACAGTTGGGCGACATTACAGCCTGGATACCGCCCAACTCGTGATGAAGCCCTATGTTTTTTGTATGGACCATGTGAAAAGGAAATCTGATTGGCAGATTACCCTTTCAGAGATGGAATTACCCATATAATTGTATTCATTTACTAAAAATCGAAAAGACCAGAGCTTCTACACCCTTACCAAATGGCAATCCATCGCAGGGTCTGATTTGCAGACCTTTCTGCCAGAAACAATAGGGACGTCATTTCACCAAAATGCCAGGGGTAGCGGAAGTGACATCACACGACCCTGACCCCCCTAGTGACATCACAGGAAGTGATGTAATTTGACCCCGCCCCAAAGTGATATTGCGGGTAGCGATGGAACATGACCTTTCACTGGTTGACAAAACAGGAAGCGGCATCACATAGGATTGTACACTACAAAAATATAGTTACGATAGCCCTATGTGATGTACATTTCATACAAGAATGGATCGCCAAATGTATCATTAAGATCAGTGTGTATAGGCCCTATTACCAAATTACTGTGTATGCAAGCAGACGTCCGTGACCAAATGATAATGATGTGTTATTATATAGCACATCCGCACTTAAGCGCTTTATATAGAAAGAATATACACACAATATCACCCAACCTGTGTTGGTACTCATGTATGGACCTCAGAAGGATGAAAGGCTGAGAGAGGCATTTAAGAACAGACTAAATCAGTGACTCACCCCCTGAAGTGTGCCTGAAATAAACATTTAATGAGCCTAGCAATTATTGTATAGAATTCCAGAAAGACACATTATTTGGTATTCCTATTCTTTCTTATTTAGGGACAGTGCTGAAAGTGTTAGACTTGTGGCACTCCTGTTCTTATTTTTCTTATTTTTTTAAAGGAGCCTGAACAAGAAAGCCAGCCACCCTAGAAGTAAAGAGCCACAGCACAGGAGGATTGCATTACAAAATAAAAAAAATATATATATATTTTTTTTTTTAGAGGTCGCAAGGGAGACCACAAAGGTCGCAAGGGAGACCTCAGAGGTGGCAGTTGCGACCTCTGGCGACCCCTAAATGACGTCCCTGAGAAACAGACTAACCTGCATGATTTTAAACTAATGAAAATTTAAAAAAAACATGCCCTTTCTTGCCCATAGCAGAGGGCCATTCTGTCACACCCCTTGTTATACTTCAAGTGATTATGAGCGTAAGGGAAAGAGGAACGTGGTAGGCACATTTACATGTGCATCCCATTGAGAATCAGAATGTACTTGCAAGTGAGGCTGTTCGGGCACCACTCCACCAAGGTCACACAACTGCAGGACGAAGATACTCAGAAATGCATTTGCAACATGGGTAAATGCATCTGCATGTCTTAAGTTCATATTTTTAAGAGTCAGAGCCACACAGGCAAGCAGGGAGGAGGAATTGGGCAAACTTTCAAGCACACCCAACAAAATTCAAAAGCAATTATGAATCAATGAGGATCGCAGGCCCTTCTTCCAAGTCGATCCATCACCCACCAGCACCCCCCCTCACTGCACTGCGCTTGTGGGCCCTGCTTGGTGGCTCTGCACTGACCCTTGGGAGTCGTCTGCACCGGGACATAGCCTGAGGTTCTCCTCCTTGGCTGCCCTTAGCACTTCCCTCCCAGGCCCTCCACCAGCACTTGCCCACTCCTCTGCTCCCCCACTCCTTCCAACCCCATCTCCTGCACGGATCTATGTGAATTTACCAAAAAATGTTTTAACAAAATGAAAATACCAGAAAAATACAGTTTTATGTTTTGTTTGTGGTGGTTCCCCACAAGCCCCCTGTTTCCCTTTGATTATAACCGCACCCCAAACGCTCCCACCACTTTTATTCCCTTACCTCACCCCATATATATTTTTAATACAAAATGCAGTGTTTTTTCGGTATTTTCTATTTGTTAAAAATGTGATTTGTTAACATGTATTCGTTATTTTCACTGGATTCCCTCCTGCACTTCTTTTCACTGCACTTGCATGTCCAATTGCCACAAGGCCTAGTAGGACCACAACTGTATATTTACTGTTTTTGCAATTGTTAATATTTCCTCTGTTCCCATCCCATTTAGCCTTGTGGCTACACAATTCTTTTGTATAGGTGTCTAACAAATGCTAAATAAAATGAAAAAAAGCAAATAAATGCACACAAAAACTGCACTGCTGCACACAAACCAAATGTCCTGAAAAGTACCACTTATCAAGTGCAGGGGCAATGTACAAATGCATCGTACAAGTATAGGCAAACCTGCCGACAAAATGGCTGATTATGCATTGCTTACACATGTGCAGCCCACAACGGTAGGAAGAGGAGGAAGCAGCTCAGGGTCTTCCACATTTGGGATGGCAGATGAGAACATATATGGCAATTATAAATTATCCGCACATGTCATCATGGACCTGGTGAGGGAGTGGTAGGGTGATTTAGGACCATGAACCATGCTCTTGCATATTTTTCAGCTAGAAGTGAAGTTGTTAGTAGCACTTCAGTTCCTTGCCAGTAGGTAATTTCAGAAGGCCACATCTATCATTGGTGGCATATCTCATCATACCATCCTGGTGCCTGCATCAGGTGTTGCAGCACATCGTCAGATAAATGCACACCTATATCAACATGCCCCACACTGTTCTGGTAAGGCAATCAGTTGCCCAGGACATCCATGACATAGCACATTCCCCCAAGGTCCTTGGAGCCACTGACTGCATGCATGTAGCACAGCAACCCCCATATAAAACACAGATCACATCTACAGGAACCACAAACATTGGCCCTCCATCAATGTGCAGGTCTTTTGTGATGCAAATTGCCACATCATGCAAGTAAATGCTGATTACCCGGGAGGCGCCCATGACAGCTAAAACCTCCACCATTCACTCCCCCATCAGGCCCTGGCATCTGGAACCTTTGGCAACATAGTTTGGTAATTAATACAGGCAGGAAGCTAACAAGTTTGCTATATCTTATAATTTGCAGAGGATTCTGCATACCCGCTCTCACTATCCCTCCTGACAACGTTCTGGTGTCAGGAGGAATATTCAACTTGGTGAGAACAAGTACAATGAGGCACACATTACCACAACAGACATTATTGAGCACACTTCTAGTGTACCCAAATCACTGTTCTGCTGCTGTGATCACTCAGACGGTTTCTTGCTATTCACACCACCAGCGGTATGCAAGTTTATACTGACGTTTTGTGTGTTGCAAAAAATTGCAACATGACATGGGATATCTGTAGCGATGCTAGAGGGAATGCACTTAAATACATGTGCTCCACCCATACTCCTATATGGGCAAAGGGCGAAACCTCACACAAGGATTTGGTCCATACAATTTTACATGACCCTTATACCCTGTATTGTGAACACGCGCGTAGTCCCCCATTTATGTTGCCTTTCAATAATGACAGCGGGTAATACCTGCCTGTGTTACACCCATGCACCCTTTTTGTGGCATGGTGCCTTCAGATGAGGGCAAGCAACCCTGACTCTGTCCATCTGACACAGCCTCAGCTATAACCTGGAGTGGTGAATTTGGGACCACGTATGTGTTCCCCAAATATGTCATTCATATCAGGAGAAACTTCCTCTGAGCATGGCAATTCCGCAGGCCTACTTACTGGTGCCTGCAAACACAGTGGATGCTAATTGGACAATGCTGGCCAGCTTGTGCTTGTAGATGGTGCACCAAGCTCCTCCTCTAGGCACTCCAAACCTGCAACAGACCACACAACGTATATCAAACTATCCATTCAGGCACAAAGAGTACACTGCATCTTCAATGTAGCTCCGGAAGCCAGCACTGCATGGCTCCACACAGGCTAATGGATCCCTGCACCCATGCCATATGATCTCCTCACGGAGAACATCACATGCCACAAACATAACCAAACAGACTACATGCCAATCTTTCTCCACACAAATCAAAATTACATAATCACATATGTCTGTGTGACATGACGGTGGCTGCTACGAACATTGCATACTCCCCACATAAACGTACATGTTTTCGCTACAAACCCATTGCACATACATACATATACGTTAACTGTGTATACCTTGCAAAGTCAGTTTAATGGAGCCATACATGCAAAATTCGGTGGAGTTGTGGTCAGTCGGCCGTGATCCTGCCATAACACATCTAAATCACACATATCAAGGACACTCACCATATTGCTTCAGCCACAACAAACAATACCCCGCATGTCTACCTTGTCACTCTATGAAGCCCCAGTTCCCAACCCGTTACCTGTCCATGCCCCCACAAAATACACAGCTCCCCATTTCACTGGCCAGCATGTCAGTTCACCTACAAATGGCAAATCATGGTGATCAATCAGGAGCAGTGGCTAGGAGGGTCGCTGTGACCAATGAAGATCATTTTCTTAAACAAAACTGACAGGCCGTTAAGATGACAATCATTGTTTGCATATTTGCTCCTCCAATTAGGACAAGCGAGCTAAATTGACAGGGCCACTACATCTGCACTCTCATGTCTGACGGGTTGTAACTCAATGTGTGTTCAAACAGCAGGAATTGTGAATGGTAGAATAAGTCTGGCTGAAAAGGTGGCCATTCCGGAGAATTATTTGGGAATTAATGTTGCATGTTCCTGCATGTACATGCCATCATGGCCCCATACTCCCACATGAATGGACCAAGGACGGAACACACCCACACCCAGATGAGTACACCAGTCATGCTCCAGTGCATAAGGCAATAAGAGGTCACTCACCCCACCCTCATACAACTGGTTGCAGTGGTAACAAAGCCCCTGCCCATATGAAATATGAACTAGGTTATATTATATGTATTATATGTAATTATGGTTAAGTTGCTAATCCCATAGGAAGAGCACTTTTTTGGGTGGCTTATAACTTCGCTCCCCCTGGACGAATCCTCACCATACTTTGCACGGGTGGGTCCCAAAATTTCTTTTTTTCCCATAGACATAATGGGAAAAAAATTTGCTCACGCCTACAACCCAAACCGCTGGACGGATTTTCACCAAATTTGCGGCAGGAGCGGCGGCTTGGTCCCAAAAGCGTGCCTTTGTTAATTTGGTGTAAATCCGTCCAGTAGTTTTTTTTTAAAAATGACCAAAACATAAAGCAAAAAAATGAGTGATATCTTTGTCCGCTCCGCAGACACACTTCCCTGTTCACTCCACGGACAGGACACCGATTGGCTAATGGACTTGCGTCATGTCCGCGGACAAAGAACGTGTTCGCTGATTGGTTGGCATGAAGTGTGAGGTGCGTCAAATTATTGGAAACGCCCGCCATCTGGGATTTGCAGACATCGTCCTGTGTCCACAGACATTGCGGTAAAAACATACTAAAAAACACAACATTGCACTTGTCAAACTTTTGAAATAATCTCTGGTGAGGTGAGGGATGATGAGGATGTGATGGAATATGGTTGCAAGAAGCAAAAAAACAGGTGTTTTTCACCACGAACATCCGCGAACAGTTTGGATGTTCGCGGACGGTCCTGTGAAAGTTTGCAGACACCTCTGCATTACTGGTTTGGTGAAAAGCAGTTCTTGGATGGCTTATAACTTTGGCGCCACTTAATGGAACTGCATGCAATTTTGCAATTATATTCCTGACCTGATCCCGAATGAGTTTCCACGGTTTGGTGGGATTCTGTCAAGAGGGGGTAAAATTAGAGGGAGGGCGCCCAAAATAATGGAAAGACTCATAAATGAGGTGCCATTTGACGAACATACACTTAATTTGGCAAACTGATAATAGATCTAGATGTAAATGTTTTTGCAAAGTTTGGTGGGATTTTGTCAAGAGGGGGCTGAATTAGAGGGGGGTCCCAAAATAATGTAAAGGCTTATAAATGAGGTGCCATTTGACAAATTATATTTAATTTGGCAAACTGATAATAGATCTAGATATAAATGTTTATGCGAAGTTTGGTGGGATTTTGTCAAGAGGGGGCAGAATTAGAGGGGGGTCCAAAAATATTGTAAAGGCTTATAAATGTGATGCCATTTGACAAATCTACACAAAGGTTTGCAAAAAGATTATAGATCTAGATATAAATGTTTTCGTAAAGTCTGAATGGATTTTGTCAAGTGGGGGCTAGGTTATATGACGATTGTATGTGGATACATTTGACATTTTTGAAAAAATAAAACATGGGTGGATTTCCAGCAAACTTGCGTAAGGAGCATTGACAAGGACCTACAAGCATGGTCTGCAAATGTGCCAGTGTTTTATTATTTGACAAGTATCAAAATGTAGCTACAAAAAACAGCGGTATACCTTTAGTGACTGAAGGGTAGCCTGTGGCCATGGGCAGTGGCCAGATTGTCCGAGTCATGGAATAAGGTCATGATCCGGACAATCTGGCTACTGGCCATGACCACAAGGGACAAAACATAGGATTAAAGTGGCCATGTCCACCTGGGAGTGGCTTTGTGGTAAAGTTATTTGAAATTAGGATAGATCTGGAAGGGAAGAAAAATATGCTCGTGATAATATGGTCATAGGGTTCTCTTTTTGCCTTCTGCAGGCTGCCATTGAAAGCGAAGAGGGGCCCTGTATGGATCCCTCGCCTTCACTTTCCATGGTGGCCATCTTGGAAAAGGATTTTCCTTCCTACACCGGGACGCTGTAGGCGTCCCGGTGTAGGAAGGAAAATCCTCTTTTTTAGTACCCCGGGTTCCCGCTTTCGGAACCTAGGGTGCTAATGGCCTTGATCCCCCATTTCAGAGGCTGGAATGGGGGATAATGGTCCAGAGACCTCGTTATCCACCCTCTCTTCGCTTGGGCTGATAACTTGGGCTGCTGGGCCAGTATCCACCATTCCAGTCCCTGGAACGGAGGATGAACGCCACAATATTCCCATTAGCATAACACAAAAAGCAAATGGAAATGTTGGAAAATCTTATTGAGTCTATGTACTTTACTGAGAAATATAAAGTAGATGGAGTCTATACATGTTTTTTTTAGTTCTATTTTTTAACTGTGAAAGGTGGTTCCTATAGGAATATCTCTTTTGTTGTTTTTGGATGTATTTTTTTTGGCAGGAGAGCTGAGAACGAAAGGTGGGGAGGGAAATGATGGAAGAGGAACCAAACACTGGAGGGGTAGGTGGACAAGGGAAAATGTTGCACATGTGTTATTTCTAAGGTAGGGGGCAGTGTTTCTCATGCTCCTTGATTACAGCAGTGGTGGTGGCTCTTGGGGAGGAGGGATGGCATTGGCTGATGCCATATTAAGATAAATAGCAGTTTTGCTAAAAGTATGTACTGTGTACTAGACTGCTAATGGATAATGAGTAGGAATAGGTGTTGGAGCTGTTCAAGGGAAATTCTGAAGTTGAAAGTTCCTAGATCAGTAGAAAATGCAGTTCTGAACTGTCAGTGAAGCAGAGATCTTATTGTGAAGTGCGGACGGGTTCTCGGACATGTCATCATGCCATGCGCCAGCGTATGGTCATATGGCATTGTCCGGAAGATCCGCTATGAAGTCAGATGTTCGTAGACGCCTACGGATGCAAAACTAGTTGAAATAGTTGCAAAAAGTGTATGGAAGTGTTAAAAATGTTTCCAGAAAGTGGGAAATGGCAGAGTTTTAAGGTGACACTTTGTAAATTGGACACAAACATTGCTATATTGGGTAAGTATGATATGAGTAAGTTGAAGGAAAATAGCATAAACTGGTAAAAACCTATGAAATTCACTGAAAAAACTTTGTAAAAAGGGGCGTTATGGTTAAATTGGACTAATAAAAACCTATGAAATTCAATGAAAAAACTTTGTTAAAGGGATGTTATTGTTACGTTACATCAATAAAAAACTATGAAATTCAATTAAAAAACTTTGTTAAAGAGACATTATGGTTAAGTTGCACTAATAAAAACCTATGAAAATCAATAAAAAAACTTTGTTAAAGGGACATTATGGTTATGTTGGACTAATAAAAACCTATGAAATTCAAAGAAAAAACTTTGTTAAGGGGACGTTATGGTTTCAAGTAAAATCGAAAACCCCCAGAAATTTGCCAGTTATGGTAAGCTAAGCAACCATAACTCGCGCCACCACCGTGCACTGCTAAGACTAACACTCAGGACATCAAAGATGACATCACAAATGTCATTGATGACATCACTGATGACATCACATATCTGGGCCACTTGTTTTTGTTTATTGACATATATAGGCCAGGTGGTTTTGTTCACTGGCAGTCAGAATAATAACATTGAAAATTGTGCTATATATCTAGACGTTAACCTTGTTATATGTTCTTTGAGTACTTTCCTTAGGGTTTGGTCTCAGCTCATTTGTATACATGAATATAAACTTTAATGTCATCAACATTTTCTGATGATGCAGTTTCTTTCTTCTTTATTTTAGTTTCCTGTATGTGCCTCTGACTTGTATGCATTGTGGTTCTTCATATGTATTGTTTTTACCAGCACAAGTGTTGTAAGTCTTGAATTGTTAGCTAGTTATTACATGTTTAACATTACTCAAAAACTCTGATATGGCAGCATTCATTATTGTACTATCCAACATTACAATATTATAAATAGTGTACTTCTATGGTGCATGCTGCAGTCATTGCCTATGTTTAAATATGATTAGGTTTCTGTATTAACGACAACACTCCAATACAATGATGTTAGATGAGTACATCCTTTAATAGATTAAGTAGTTCATGATAGGTATCCCGATCACACCTGACATCTTGTTACCAACAATATAAACACATCTCCTTGTAGGGACTTTTCATCAAAATGTATTTCACATGTGATGTCATCAATGACATTTGTGATGTCATCTTTGATGTCCTGGGTGTTAGTCTTAGCAGTGCACGGTGGTGGCAGGAGTTATGGTTGTTTAGCTTTTACTTGAAACCATAACTTCCCTTTAACAAAGTTTTTTCTTTGAATTTCATAGGTTTTTATTAGTCCAACATAACCATAACGTCCCTTTAACAAAGTTTTTTCATTGAATATATATATATATATATATATAGGACACGGCCCACGGTAGGGGCCGTGTAGTTATGGTTATGGTACTATACTCATAGGAAAAGCACTTTTTCGGCGACTTATAACTGCTCCCCCTGTCCCCCTGGAGGGATCCTCACCAAACTTTGCAAAAAAAGTATATGACCCGCTCTGAATTTTTTTGCCAAGTTGGGTAGGGGTTCGTGCAGGGGGGAGCAGGGGGAGTTATAGGGGGTTGCCAAACAATTTTATTATCCATAGACTGAATGGGGAAAAACTTTGAGCACGGCTACATTTTCACCAAATTTGCGGCAGGAGTGGGCGCTTGGGTTAGAAAGCGTGCTTTTGTGTGTTTGGTGGAAATCAACCAGTACTTTTGTTGCAAAGAACTTAAATGTACGTCTCAAAAAATGTGCAATATCAGGGTCAGCTCCATGGACAGAAGTCTCATTGGCCTGCAGTACGCTGTGATGTTGGCAAACATTGGATGCGGCCGGTGGTTGGCTGGAGGGAAGCGTGCTGTGCGTCAATGTTTTTGGGAAACGCTGCCATGGTGTATCAGAGGACAGTGTTGTGGTGTGTGTGCCAAGCCCCTAATGCATTGTGTTCATGGCTAGGCCTCTTGTATGTAACTGTGTGGCCACTAAATATAGTCATATCTGCCTCTGCTCTGGTGTCCCTTTTCGCTGTTCGCTACACGGTCAAAAATGTGGCGTTCCCATATCCATTTCAACACCAGAGCTAAAGGCTTCCTCGGAGGCTGACTCAGACTGAGTCAGGGCAGGATGGCCTGTAGCACCAGTGGACCTTCATAGGCTACCACACCACATCCTCCACTGGTGGTTGGTCGTGGCTCAGTATCCTGTTGCTCCTCCACCTCCTCCTCTGCATCCAGTGCTTCATCACCTGCACATGGACCAAAGAAATTCATGAAGAGCCATGTAAATAGCATAGAGCACACACATAGGCATCACAATGTTGTTATGCAATACATCAGTCTGCCATGTCCTAAACTCCCACACGTACATAGTGTCAATGCAAGTGAAGGGTAACATGAAAACAGCCACGAACGTGTGTAGAAGGTCTAAATACAACATCTAGTGCATGGTGCATAGCACCTGCTACACACATGAGCACCTGACTGGCAAAGTTCATACACCAACATCACAGATGCAAAGACACATATGCCACGTAGCATATCCATGCCTGAACTGCAATACTGCATGATATGGAACATGCTGACTACTGTCCCAGAGCCATGTACAATGGATGTGACATGCCATGACATGTATATCACAAACTCAATATACACAAGTGTCACACGGTGCTATGATGCAAGGGTGGTGGAATAGAGTGACGCCAGACACACCCACCCCATGAGGCCAGGTCACATTGACATCACGTGTGTGAATAGGCATGGTGAAGGTGAGACCTGAGGTTGGAAGTGGGAGTGGGCAATGCAGTACATGGGAATGGCATACCAATGAAATACAAGTACATAATCAGCAAGGAAAATGTGGCGGGCTGGTGGAAGTGTATGTGCAGACATCAGGTGTCAATTGCTGCCAGAAGGTTGTAGAGATACAGTAAACAGCCACCAAGTGTGGGGGATGGCAGGGAGACAGTGCATGGGTACTTCTGGTGGCTCTGAGGCCGTGTCGGAGATCAGAGTGTGGGCATGTGAATAGGGCATTCTCTCAGTCATCCAGGACTCCAGCAGGGGAGAGGAGGTAGAGAAAGCACAACAAACGAGGAAGCATGAGAAGTGCCTCCAGACCCGGAAAGGTCCACCTCCAGTTCCATTGAGGCAGGGAAGCCGTATTAGAGGGAGGCCCCAGGAAAAGATAGACATTACCAACCAAATAATTGCTATGAGAAGTAAATGACCCTGATGGAGTATGAATGGGATGATCAAAGACCATGAGTAGGACGCAAATTTGGAAGATGGAGTTAAAGGAACTGCGGCACCAAGACCCATAAGGCCCCTTTGGCCAATACATAGCGATTGGAAATGAACAGTCGTAGCCACTGGGAGCCAGTGCCATCATCACAGTCCTAGGGATATACAATACCTGGCACCAAGACAAAAGGACAATCCCCACAATCCAGGTCAGGATGAGTTGCAGAGGGAAGAGAGTGGAGGCACAGATATTTTGGTAGAGGCCGTTGCAGTACCCCACAATAGGTATGACCAGTCCTCTGGAGACAGTGAGCTACTGGGGGAATGAGAGGAAAGGAAGAATACCCCTGTGGATGGGCAGCTGGCAGGCTGACCTCTCAGAGACGTCACAGATGTGCGGAGAGAAGGCGAGTGTGGAGTGCAAGATTGTCACAGGCTATCCGCCATCACAGGTTGGAGCAGGGGCCAAGAGAGCATGGACAGAGTGACATGGAAGGAGTGAGCAGGTGTGGTGATGGGGTTTGTCACGGTGTGCAGTACATTGTTCGTATGCAGTCTGCAGGACAACCTGCACATGTCAGTCCACCATTACATGGTTCACCCATTTCAGCCATGCAAATGCAGCCAGAACTGCCAGACAATCATCAAACTTCATCTAAGCAAAATAAACATGTCCTGTACCCACACGCATCACCACACACCAGACATTGCTTCATAAATTGGCAGGTCTCCCACGCCATGGATCTGCTCCACATCAATCAAAGCACCTATGATCTCCTCTTGTGGAGTAAGTTCTTCGTCCACTCGTGGTGACCCACCTCCAGTCACCAGAGTAGAGGCATAGTTGGCACCCATATTATCTTTGGCTCAGCAAGAGAGGTCATACCAGCACTTCATTGCATCAGAAGCTAAGCGCCTCTCATGGCCCAAGGCGCTAATAAGATTGGCGACACACTGCCAGTGGGCCATAAGCTAGGCAGGTGTATGTGTGCTCCCTGCCTGCACAAGCATGTTATGTTTGTGTTCCTGCACGTAGTCCACCAGGACTTGGAGCTCTTCGTCACTAAAGCTCCTCTTCATCGACGTGCGGGTCTCCTGTGCCATGCTTAGGGACTGAGCCTGTTTGCCTACTGCACGCCTTGCCTTCTTGCGAGGTTGTGCAGACGAGTGGCTGGGACCACTTGGGTCAGTAGGGGCTGGAGCACTGAGGCCCTGGGCTGTGGCATCACACACTGATGGTGTGACAGTAGGTGCCCTTGCAGGTGGCTGTACCTGGGTGCTGGTGCCACAACGCTGCACAGCATGTCCCTTCCCCTTCGATGCATGGATAGCATCTGCCCCTGCGTCTCCATGGACCGGGGTGGGGAGCAACACAGGCCTGGCTGTGTGAACCAGAGGCTGGGTGGTGAGGTCTGCAGCTGCCTCAGCAGCTACCTGACCCTGGCGGGTGTGTACAGCAGGTGACACTGCTGCATCTGCACCATGGGTGCAAGTGCCGAGATGCTACACAGCATGTCCCTTCCCCTTCGATGCACGGATAGCATCTTCCTCTGCGTCTCAGTGGACCGGGGTGGGGAGCAACACAGTCCTGGCTGGGTGACCTGGAGGCTGGGTTGTGGTTGCTACAGCTTCGCCTGCAGCTTTCTGACCATGTTGGGTGGGGGGCATAGCACTCCCTGCAGGGGCCCGGCCACCTCAGCCACCTCGGCCACCTCGAACACTTCCGCCCACTCGGGCAACTCTGCCACCTCACACACCTCTGCCACCTTAGGCACCTCCGCCACCCTGGCCACCTTTGCCTCCCTTCCTTCTAGTTGCCCTCCCAGTCATGGCACAGATGGATTGATGCAATGGGAGGTTCATCTATTGATTGTCCTGGGCAATTTGAGTGAGGGGGTAGTGTATCTGATGTCAAATGTACCAGTGTGCCCCAGCAAAGCTCATGTAACCCCTGGGGTAAAAATAAATGGGGCCGCGTAATGCACAGGCACCCCAAATATGAAAAATACATGTACGCGAGCCCTCGGCAGTCCACGTGCAAAGGAAAAACCTAACGCGGTACGCTATGGCACCCAGCAACCCAAGAAATATGTACGCGAAGGACACGTAAGATACAGTGATGTTAAATAAGGGGTTACATGACACACAGGAGAATGCAAAATGCGTACGCAACTCACCATCAGCCTCAAAAGTACACACGTGTGTGCACAGAGGCAATCCCCACCAAAACAAGAGGCTTGCACACAGTGAAGAAATCATGTGGAAATGAGGTCCACACATCTGTCCGCTATATTGATTGATTGATATTTTATTTCTATCGCGCTCATACACAAGTGTTTCAGAGCGCGACAAGGCAGGGAAAGGGAACAGGGGAGAACAAAAACAACGATCTTACTAGGCCCAGTGACATTGAGAACGTGCAAGTGCAGAGTAGAGGCAGAAGGGGGAGAAGTGCATGGAAGGGGGAACAAAAGGAGAGTGCGGAGCGAGAAGGAAAAAACAAAAATAATAATAAAATAATAAATAAAAAGGCAACAAACAATGGGAGTGCAGCCAGCAAGTGGCAAGTGCTGGGTTTATGGCAGCAGGCTGTATAGGTCTGAAAGTGCAGGAAGAAAAGGGGAGGGCTGTATAGGTACAGATACAGACCCCAGTGCAGGGGGTGGCCCGGAGGCAGTGCGTGAGGGTGGCAAGATGAGCAGGTACCTGGGCCCAGAGGACAGAGGGTGGCCAGGTGCATGGTGCCGAGGGAGAGTAGAATCAACAGGGGAGAGGGGAGGAGAAGGCAGAAGCAAAGAGGAAGGTTTTGAGGTGCTTCCGGAACTGGAGATGGTTCTCCTCAAGTTTTAGAGTGGCAGGGAGGCTGTTCCAGAGGGAGGCCCCGGCCGGAGACAGAGATCTACCCCCAGCTTGTTTCTTTGAGAGATGATTGACCCTGAGGCAGTTAGAGGTAGAGGAGCGGAGTGCTCGAGATGGGAGGTATTTGCGGAGGGATAGCTGAAGGTATGTTGGACCCAGGCCCCAGAAAGCCTTGTGGACAATGCGGAGGGTTTTGAATTTAATCCTAGCATCCACTGGGAGCCAATGGAGAGATTTCAGAGCTGGAGAGATACGATCCCAGGGCTTGAGGCCAAGGACAAGTCTTGCAGTCCTGTTCTGGATAAGTTGTAAAGGGCGGAGAGTAGAGGCAGATAGATTAAGAAAGAGGCTGTTGCAATAGTCCATCTTAGAGAGAACCAGAGCTTGGGAGACAGTGAGCTTCTGGGGGAATGAGAGGAAAGGAAGAATACCTCTGAGGAGGTGCAGTACGAGGTTTGATTTTTTTGATACATCAGCGATGTGGGCAGAGAAGGAGAGTGTGGAATCAAAGGTGACACTAAGGTTCTTGGCCTCGCAGGTGGGGATAGGAGGAGGGCCAAGGGAGGCCGGCCAGAGAGTGAGGGGAAAGGAAGGTGATGGTGTGCCAATGAGGAGGATCTCTGTCTTGCTGGCATTAAGACAAAGATCTTTGGCAGCACACCAATCTTGGATGGCAGTTAGGCAATCAGTGATGAGAGAGGTGGAGGTGGAGGAGGTGGCCGAGGGTAGCCTGAAAATGAGTTGAGTGTCGTCTGCGTAGCACTGGAAGTTTGAGCAGAAAATGGCAATACAGCGGGCGAGAGTTGCCAGGCATTGGTTGAAAAGCCAGGGTGAGAGGTTAGACCCCTGGGGAACACCACAGGTGGAGAGGAAGACAGATTAAAGGAAGGACCCAAGTTGGACCTGGGAGGGTCGATCAGAGAGTAAAGAGATCAGCCAGGCCAGAGCCTGATCGGTGATGCCCAAGATATCCCGGAGACGGTTGAGCAGGATGGTATGATTGACCGTGTCGAAGGCAGAGGAGAGATCAAGTAGGATGAGAACAGAGGGAATGCTAGAGTCAAGGTTGGAAAGCAGATATTCACGGATGTTCAGGAGAGCAGTTTCTGTGCTTCTGCCAGATCTCAGGCCAGACTGATGGTCATGGAGAAAGCCAACAGAATCGGAATGAAGGTTTAGCTGAGAGATGGCCAGCTTTTCAAGGTGTTTGCCTAAGAATGGGGTAATGGAAATTGGGCGATAGTTGGCCAGACAAGAGGGATCCGCTGTGGGTTTCTTGAGGAGAGGATGCACAAGGGAGTGCTTAAGAGGGGAGGGGAAAGATCCTGAGGCAAAGGAGTGGTTGCAGAAGTCGGCAAGGGCCAGAGCGAGGGTATCAATGTGGTCCTTGAGAGCTTTAAAGGAACAGGGATGAACCTGTTTTGACGAGGCTTTCATAGATCGGACTTGTCTAGCAACCTCATCAGGGGAGAAGAGAGGAAAGGAAGAGAAGGAGGGTGGGGGAGTGGCTGGAGGAGGGTAAGTGAGTACCGACGGAAAGGGGAGAGGAGAGGGGGTGGAGGAGAGTGTAGACAGGATGTCCTGGGTTTTTGAGATAAACTGTGAGGCCAGGGCATTGCAAAGAGCCTGAGAGGCAAGGGGAGGGGTAGAGACTGCAGCAGGTTGGCCTGTTCCTTACAAATTTTAAAGAGTTCGGCCGAGCTGTTAGATGCCGCAGAGACACGGGCTTCAATGTGGACTCTCTTCTTGGTACGGACAGAGAGACGGTATTGCCTTTGGAGAAGGCGACAGGCCAGTTTGTCAGAGGATGAGCAGGAATCCCTCCATTTTCTCTCAGCTACCCTACACCTACGTTTAAGTGTAGCTAGGTCAGAGTCATACCAGGAATTGCACTTGGTTTTGGACTTCAGGCGGATCCTCATGACAGGGGCAAGAAGATCAAGAGTATCAGAAATAGAAGAATAGAGAGAAGACAGGGCTGTGTCAGGGTGTGAGTCAGCCAGAGGAAGAGGGGGTGGGGAGAAGGTGGAAGCAAAAGCCTCGACTGACACACGCTTCATGGGCCGGATGTCCAGGAAGGTAGGTGGCAGTGTTGGGGTAGGCATGGCTTGGGGGGAAGAGAGAGAGAGATGAGAGGAGAGGAGGTAGTGGTCACTCCAGGAGAGGGGAGTGGAGAGAGGGATAGATAGGGGGAGGCTAGAGGAGATCAATACATCAAGTGTGTGCCCTGCAAAGTGCATTGGGCCAGATGGGAGGATAGAGAGGTAGAGGGAATCGCAGAGGCCACAAAAGAGCAATGTTGAGGGACAGGGAGAATCAAGGTGAATGTTGAAGTGACCAAGGAGGAGGAGTTGAGTGGTTGAGGCCAGGAGAGAGGAGGAGAGGTCAGCTCACTCAGATAGAAAAGAGGTGATTTGACCAGGGGGCCGGTAGAGAGTGGCAACAGTAAGAGAGTGGCTAGGAGAGATTGAGAGCCTGCAGACGAGGCATTCGAAAGAGGAGTAGATCTGAGTGGGAATTATAGTGGCAGGAATCCACTCAGGAAAGATCAAGGCTACACCCCCTCCAGGGCGAGTGGATCTAGGTGCGGAGAGGATCTTGGAGCCATCAGGGAGGAGAGTGTCAAATCTCGTGACAGAGCTGGCCGTGAACCATGTCTCTGCAAGACCAAGAACATCAAGGTCAAGTTCTTCAAGGAGGTGGCAGATGTCTGACAGCCGAGCGAGAGTTGAGAGTGGCAAGATGAAGAAGGTTGCCGGCCTTAAAGACCTTCCGGGGAGGGGTACAAATCAGATGTACACCCTGCGGAGTTGTGGAGGTAGCCAGAAGATGGGAAGAGGAGGGAAGAGTGGGCAAGGTAGCCAAGGAATGAGAGGAGGGGACAGCTGTAGAAGAAAGGAAGTTGATGAGGCGAGGGAAAGGCCTATCGAAAGGAGGAGATTTGCCTGGGGACCTTGGACCATGACAGTGCCATTTAGGTAGACGTTAAGGATGACTCTGGAGGAGTCAAAAGAAGCCATGAGGATTTCCCAGCGAGTGACACCATTTATGGGAGAGGAGGAGACAGGACAGAGCACAGAGATCATATGGGGGGTCCATAGATCAGGCGAAGGAACAACAAAGAGGATGTTGGCGACGGTCTGTCTGGAAGAGGCACTGGTATAGGTATCAGCAATAAGGAGACCAGGGTTGGAGGCCAAGATATTCTTTTTAAACTTCTTCATTCCAGACTTAGTGAGAAGGGAAGGATAGTTGATAGAGAAGTAGTTGGAAAAGATTGGAGAAACAGACAGCACCATGAGTATGATGAGAGGAGGCAGGGGGAGGAGAAAGCAGGTGCAGCGGTATGGAACAGTCACTGGGCTAGCAGGATTACTATCAATGGGCAAAGTTAAATGCAGAATTACACGCAAGTTTGACTTTCAAGTTAAATGCAGAATTGCACCCAAGTTTGACTTTCAAGTTAAATGCAGAATTACACCCAAGTTTCACTTTCAAGTTAAATGCGAAATACACCCAAGTTTGTCTTTCAAGTTAAATGCAGAATTACACCCAAGTTTGACTTTCAAGTTAAATGCAAAATACACCCAAGTTTGACTTTCGAGTTAAATGCAAAATACACCCAAGTTTGACTTTCAAGTTAAATGCAGAATTACACCCAAGTTTGACTTTCAAGTTAAATGCAGAATTACACCCAAGTTTGACTTTCAAGTTAAATGCAGAATTACACCCAAGTATGACCTATAACTCGGCAAACGTGTGATGCTCTCCTATGCACTACTCTATCCCGATCCTGAACGCCACGCCCAGCGTCCAGTGCGTGTCACGTAACTTACGTGCATAGGCCCTTTCCTCTAAATCCACGCTAACATGCTGTTTCTGTACATGCAGAGTCGCGCTGTGTCCGGCTGGCCACGCGAGTAACACGGAAGACCCACGCTCCTACCTACCAGCCAATTTACCTGCCTGCAAGTGCCCTGAGCTGTCTCTCACAAGCCATCTGCTGCTGCCTGCACACTGCATGTGCCTGCTGCCCACTTGCCCTTCAATTTTGGTGCCGGTTGCACAGCCATTGCCAGAGCTCCTGTCGTTGGAGCTATGACCGCATCTGCTGATCCAGAATACTCCCGATGTTCCAGACCACCGCTCTGCAGCCCAGCATCAGGACCACATTGCCCACCCACACCTGCGTCGGGGGTTGCCATGTCTGAAGCAACATCATCAGAGGCAAGTGGCAACCCCCCGGCAGCGACGCAGAGGGCTGTCAGCTTCTCAGCCAGGGAAGTTGACATCCTGGTGGAGGAAGTCCTGGTGCATTATGATGCCCTCTTCCACGGACCATCGCAAGTTGGCGTAAAGGACGGAGTAAGATCTCTGCAGACATGTTGGTGCCATCAACATGGAGGGGGTGGCACCGCACGATTGCATCCATGTCCACAAGCACTGGGAGGACTTCAAAGCCAGGACCTGCAACAAGGCTCAGTGCTTCCTCAAGCCTGGCATGGCCCAAGAGGGGTGCCAGGGCCGGTTGACCACCTACAACAAGCAGGTCCTGGAGCGGTTCTACCCGGTGCTGTACAGCCAGGTCAGGGATTTGGAAATCCATCTGGAGTCAACAGGTAAGTGTCCATGTGTGCTTGTCCACCCTAGAGCATGTGCATTTTGATGTAAGGTTGGAGTGTGCACATTGGCCTTATGTCTGGTATGTCTCTTGTACAGATGTCTGTGTGCATGTCCCAGACGGTATCCAGTCAAATTTTCGAAAACACCTTTTCAAAATGCCATTTTGTCACAAAACAAATAACTAAAAAAATTCTGAATTTGATGTTTTATTTTGGTTTTGTTCATAAACAAAGAGTAAAAAAAAAAAAAGACAAACGGGTCATTGATGGGAACCCCCCCCATTCAAAAAATACAATTAAAAAAAACATTAAAAAAAAGAATCGCCATTTTGGTGTCGAAAAAATGCTATTTCGAAAATGCGACGTTCGAATAAAGTCACTATAAACCGTCCCAGACAGTGCTGCCTGTGAGTCCATTCAAGCATGTGTGACAACAACAGTGTTTGTGTGGCAATGTGTGATGCACAGCAGCATGTAACGATGTGCACATGGTTGGTTTCCTGTGTCTGGACTCGGCCATGTGAGGGGTGTCACACGTGTGCTTTTGCCAACATCATGGACATGAATGGTGCATATGTACATGTGTCTGTAGAGTGTGTGACTGTCCAACACTCTGGGGTGGATGTCACTTGAGCATTAGATTGTGTGATTGACTCATGCTGCAAAATTGACCTCTAGTGCACTCGGAAGTGATAGCTCCATGGCCTGCTTCCTGACTGTCAACTGATGTGTATGAATGAGATGTGTATGTCACATGATGCATGTGATGCGAATGCACAATTTCGAGGTGCTGACAGTGCTTTGTCCAAGGATGTGATTGTCTGTTGAGAATGCCAGACATGATTGTGCATGTTTGTTGATTGCACTGACCTGTGTGTTGTGAACAGTAATGATGGTTGTGACCTTTGACAGTGCCACTCATGTAAATTAGCTTTGTGCAAAACAGACATATATTCAGTATCCTGATGTTTGTGTTCTATGTCTCCCTATCCACAGCGATGATGGAAGAAGAGGGCGGAGAAGGTGCTGTGGAGCAAGGCAGCGGGGATGCCTCCACCAGGCGCAGACGCAAGGCCCAGTCACGCTCCCAGGAAATGTCATCTTCGGGGAGCGAGGTGACTGGTGCTGCGTCCAAGGCAACGGCCGCAGCTACTGAGGGGAGGCCCAAGAGGGTGAAGTTGGTAGTGGGCTCCTCGGCACTGGGAGGGACAGGTGAGGTAGCACAGGGGCAACCCGATGCAGAGGCATCCAGGTTGGCGGAGGGGGAGGAGGAGGAGGCCGCATCAGCCCAGCCCACGGGTCCCGGCGGGGGTGATGACATGGGTGTGACTAGTCCAGTCCAGACTCAAGGGCAGGAGCCAGTACAGGTCGCCGTAGAGGGGCCTGTGACTGATCCTGACCCTGGGACTGCGACTGCATCAGTATGCACCTGTGGCCATGCCTCAGGCCGGACCCATCCACTGGTGGCAAATGTTTCCATGCAAACGGAAACACTAATACCTGCGGATGTCACCATTCGGGACAGGGTGCAACCTGTGCTAGCCGGTGTCATGAGGCATACAGGCACCATTCGTGATGAGGTGCAGGCTTCCAATTGGGGGCTTGCACGTAATCACAATGAGGTCTGTCATCTCTTGAACTGGCTAGGACATTTCGTGGTCTCGCAATGGGTCCGTGGACTGGCGACTTATGTGACCCCCTCCTCGTCTTCCTCCTCTGTGCGCCAGTCGTCCTCCCTGCTGTCTTCGACCCAGATACCACCAGGGCCCCCTGTGAACCTGTCCCAACCCCGGTGGCCAGTCTGCTGGAGAACACATCCCTGTGTCGGGAGTCGAGGTTGAATCAGCAGATGTGGTCACCACACCGATCCAGCTGGTGACAGGAGCTGTGGCAATGGAGGAAGAGCATGCACCAAGGAACAGGGCACGTGCACGATGGCCCCGGGGGTTGACATCCTCCTGGAGGCTGTCCTTGAGGTGCAGGCACTGGCAATTTGGCAGCAGCAGGCTCGGAGTAGGAGGCTTCAGGACTCGGGGCTTTCAACAGCAGAGGGGCAGGTATCGGCCATCAGGCAGGAGGCAAATGTGGACCTTTTAAAAAGGATGTCTTTCGTGTTGGAGCGTTTGGGCCAGCAGATCGGGGCATAGCGGCAGCGGGCAGAGGAGGCAAGACTCACCATGGCCAGGGCGGAGATTTCACTGCGTCGGGCAGAGAGGCGGGCAGAGATCCTTCAGGAGACTTGCAGGAAGTTTGAGAGGAGCATGTTGGAGTCCCTACAAGCCCTCGAGAGGGAAGTGGATGCAGTGTTCGATGATGCCCTGGCAGAGACTATGAGGGAGCATGGTAAGAAGAAGGACTGGCCCGCTGCCATTGTATATAGTTATTTAGTCATGGGTTTCATTTGTTTTTCCTTTTTTTTTTGAGTTTTTGAACTGTGCTTCACTTTTTGTATAGAGATGGTTTTTGAGAAGTCATTTGTTGGAGTGTTTTTATAAGGTTTTCTTCTACCCATTTCGGGCAAAGGACCTATACTCATTGTACATAGTTGGATTTGGTTTTTGTTCCATTTGTGTTACCAATGATGTAATGAATTTCTTTTTATTTGTGATTTTCATTTGGATATTCATTTAGGACATGTAGCTCATTTTGGATTTTGCCCCTTTTTTATGCTGACACAGGATTTTTATTTTTGAGAACATTGTTATTTTATTTATTTTCATGCTTGATTTGTTTATTTCATGTACATAAATATATTTGGAATACTGTTTTTCAATATATTTTTGGAACTTTCATACAAATGCTGTTTGTTTGCCCATTTATTTCCACCATTGAGGGTTCATTACTCTGTTCTGTGTCTATTAAGATGACCTATATTGTTAATGTGTGTGCGCACATGCCGGCATGTGTCATGTTTGACATTCATTTGCATGGGGCATGGTCTGGTGTGCATGACCCGTGTATGGGTGTTTGGGTGTGATTCGAGTGTGCACCGTGTGTTGGGATTTCATTTCACATGTGCAGCATGAATGTGTATTGGGCCTCTGTGTGTTTGTGAGGATGGTGGGTTGGGTGAATGATGTGAATGTGATATGTTTGCTATTTTGGCACCAAATTCGGTTGACGCAGTGGTGCTTTGAGCTTCACCAGCATGTGAAATCAGTCGTGTGTTTAGGGGGTTATTGGTTCAGGTAATGTGTGCTCATTGATGCTCATGCCATGACACGCCATTGCAATGTCTGTTTCTGTGACACATATCTAAGGTACTTTGTGTTCTGTCACAGTGTGAGTATTTTTGCATGTGGGTTATTGACATTATTTTGTCATATTGCATGCTGGTCCTCACTTTGACATACACTTTTGTGATGGGAATGTTGGGATGTGGTTGTAGTTCGCAATTGCATGTGATCAACTGGGACACAGAAGCTTGTGGGCCACGTGTGTGTTTTATTTTGTTGTTTGCTGAGGAGGAGGTTAAGGGTGGGGTCACTGCATAGCAAGCAAGTTCATGCACACACCATCATTGGAGTGAACCTGTGTCACTATGTCAACATCCATCATGCAGGTGGTGTCCAGTATGGGGGGCCTGTCTGCAGGTTGCCGCCACAGATGATGGGTGGGTGGACCATGAGGAGAGGCCTGCCTGCAGGTTGCCGTCATGGGTGATGGATGGATAGAACATGAGGCGGGGCCTGCCTGCAGGTTGCCGTCACGGGTGATGTGTGGGGGGACCATGAGGCGGGGCCTGCCAGCAGGTTGACGTCACAGGTGATGAGGGGTCCCATGTGGTGTGGGCTGCCTGCGGGGTGTGGTCATGGGTGGCTCCAACTTTCAGTGTTACGCAGATGACACTGAGCTCTCTTTCAGGCTCCCCTCAGCCGCCTTTCATAACAGACTGTCTAGCCACAATTCACTAATGGCATGCCACTAATGATCTCTGCCTTAATGCCAGTAAGACTGAGATCCTCCTCATCTGAACACCAGCTCCCTCCTTTCCTCTCTCTCTGGCCGCCCACTCTGGGCCCCCTTCCTGCTCCTACCTGTGAGGCTAAGAAACTTGGTGTCATCTTCGACTCCACCGTCTCCTTCTTTCCTCACATCTCTGACAACTCTAAGAAGTCAAACTATCAGCTGCACCTCCTCAGAGGTATTATTTATTTCCTCACTTTCCCTCAGAAGCTCACTGTCTCCAGAGCTCTGGTCCTCTCTAGGCTATACTACTGCAACAGCCTCTTTCTAAATCTGCCTGCTTTTACGCTCCGACCTCTACAACTTATCCAGAACAGGACTGCAAGACTTGTCCTTGGCCTCAAGCCCAAGGATCGTATCTCTCCAGCTCTGAAATCTATTCACTAGCTCCCAGCAGCAACAGGTTCAAGACCCTTTACGTTGTCCACAAGGCTTTCTGGGGCCTGGGACTGCACTACCTCTAACTCTCTCTTCCTAAACATCTCCCACTCATCCACTTCCGACTCTTTGAGGGTCAGACACTTCTTCGAGTTGGGGTCGGATCTCTCCCTTCAGCTGAGGCCTCCTTCTGGAACAGCCTCCTGCATCTCTCAAACTGGAGCAGAACCACCTCTATTTCCAGAAGCAACTCAAGACCTTCTTTGTCGCTTCCACTTTCTCTCTTCCTCTTCCCTGCTGAAGTCCCAACTGCTCCACCTACTGGTCACCTGGCTACCCTCTGAACTCGGACCCAGGCTCTTGCATTTCCATTTGCCCTTGCACTGCCTGCAGGCTCCCGCAACACCTATGGTCTGTATCTGCAACCCTAGAGTCCCTTCTCACTGCACCTATGAGGCACCCGCTCGCTGCACTTATTGAGTTAACTGCACTCCCCCCATCAGCACTTCTCACCTTTGAATTCTCTGCACCTGCATGATCTTAATTACACAAGACCTAGTAAGATCATTGTTTTTGTCCTCCCTCTCTTTCCCCCTCCTTGTTTTATCACACCTAGAAACACTTGTCTACAGGTGCATTACACATGTCATGTCATATATAATTAGAGGAATTAGCTACAGTCCCTGCACTTCAAGTAATGGCTGGTCCATGATACCTAGGTGTTCTCCTACAATCCATGCTTAATTTGTGATTTGTGTATCTGTTCCACCTTACTTTCTCATCTGGTTTCTGGTGGTAGCTTGCTGCCTCATTGCCCATTCTTACCCACCCCTGTCATTGATGTCATACTCACTTGTATTAATCCCTTGATCACCTCCTCTCTTATTGGGTACTTCCCACTATGACTTGGTATGCCCTTCTTTGCTTCCAGGAGGTAGTTCTTTACAAATTTCGAACATATTGATGATGGTTTTGTGAGATTTGTGTTTCTGGGAACATTGGTTCACAGGGACATTGCAGCTGTTTTTTTGCAAGAGTGATGCAGAGTTCTTGGAGAAGTGAGTGGCATTCCTTGTTCATCTGAAGTTGATTGGCCCATGAGACTTTCACGTTGGCTAGGTCTTCCATGAGGGTTTCCTCTTGGGACTTCTTGACTGATAAGAAGGTTTATTTACAGAGCGTGTAATGTGTGTGTTTCTCTGGGGTGGGGTTGGGTGATGTGGAAGGGGATTGTGAATGGGTCTTACCACCCCAGACAGATTGCAGAGGTGTGTATTTGTGTGAAGATGAGCCCATAGCGCGCATTGCGTCTTCTGTGTGATGCATGAGCTTCAGAGTGTGAAGGAGATATTGGAGATCTTCCTTAATAGTAGTAGTTGGTGGTTAGTGGTTGTGGTTTGAGTGGGTGTGTGCCTCCATGTCAACCTATATGGGACGGTTGGAGGTGGTTATGTCCAGTTCCACAAGGATATTGTGTGTGTTCCTGCTGGGTGGGCCTCAACATGTGAAAATGGCGTGTATCGGTGTATGTATCTGGTATGTGGACTTTCTACTCTACATAGCTTTCTGTCATATGTGATGTATGTTGTGGTCACTCACACTTGGCTGTCCCTCTTTCGGGCCTACTTCATGTTTGTATAGTGATTCATTACCCATCATAGCAACACTGACTGGTAGCGTTGTTCTGGTGGGTGGCAGGTTGTTTGGTCAGAGGGATATGGACTGGTAGCATTGTTCTGGTGGGTGGTGGGTTGTTTGGTGAGAAGTATACTGACTGGGAGAGTTGGCCTGGCAGGGGCAGGTAGTTTGATGGGTGGGGGCAGTGAGTGGCAGTGCTGTCCTAGTGGGGAGGGTTTTTGGTGAGTGGGCATTGAGTGACCGTGTTGGCCTGGTGGTGGTGGGTAGATTGGTGAGGGGGGGGGCACTGAGTGGCAGTGTTTGCCTGGTGGGGTGGGTAGTTTTGTCAGGGGAGTACTGAGTGGTAGTAGTGGCCTGGTGGGAGAAGGTTTTTTGTTAGTGATGCATTGTCTACAGTAACCAGTCAGCCTCTGCCTTCGCCTGTTTAACGCTGTCTGTGATAGCACCATTGAGTCATTGGCTTTGTCATTTTAGTGCCAGACACTTGCTGGCTTTGCTAGTTTGGTGCGGCTGTTGCGGTGCAGTGTGGGGTTTTGCTTGTGGAGTGCTGGGGGAGTGTACAGCGCTATGCTTTTTACTTTGGGCTTTTGGGTTTATTGCTGTATTTTCTGTGTGAATCAACGTGCTGTGCAGCTGTTGGACAGCCCATTCTTAGCGGTGGAAGTGGTGTTTCTTGGGGGGTGGGGTGAGGGGGCTATAGCCAGTGGTCGAAGTGGGCGGGAGCGGTCGGGAGCGGTGCTCCTCTACTTCTTTTAATTAAGTTTTACCGTTCCTATACTTTTATTTTACAAAGAAACTGTTCCGGAACGGTTTCGTTTTAAAATAAGTGTAGGAAGAGGTTGGAACTTGCACTTTCATTGCACTGCGCAGGACGTTTTCTTAAAGAGCAGGCATGTGTGTTTTGAGGGTTTTATTGTGCATGGGAGGGGGCGCGGCGATGGGGTCTCTGGGGAGCGGTGTAGGCCAGTAGGGAACATAGTTCCACAACTTCTTTTCGTACACTTCGGCCACTGGCTATAGTCTCAGGTCTTTTTGTTGTAGCCCTGTGTAGACGCTCAGGGGCTACAACCAAAAGACTAGCAAGCCCTGAGTCCCAGCAGTCCTGAGATTAGCATAGCCCAGGATCTTTTCTAGATCTAGCAACACTCCAGGGTGGAACTAACATGTTGTGCTAATTTTGTGCTTTCATTGTGAATCAGGCCCATTATGTCTTGCTGTGCCGTTGTGGTCCTATGATCGTGGCATTATATTATGGTACATTAGAGACCACATAGCCCTCTAAAGATGGACGCTATCGGAGTTGTGGTTTTACTATATGTGGTGCATCAGTGATGGGAACGGGCGCTAATGCGCAATCCTTCTATTCATGTGCCTGAGAGCTTTTCTTGTCTAAAGAGCTTCCACCGAAAAGCCCGATTCTTTCAACGTCAAGGGCTAAATGTGTTTTGTTAGCCACCCTTTTCAGGCTGCCGACTTGCTTGACTCACAGAGGCTATCGTCCAACACAAAGAGGAACTGATAAGAATGCGAGTGAGCATTTAACAGCTTTGCCTGTAACCCGGTTCATATCCCTTTACTCAGATTAGGAGCCGTTTCATATGTAAAACGAAAAGCAAGGAATGCTGAAAGTATATAGGTTTAACTATTAAACGGAATTCAGATTTATACTTTAGATGGTATATACTGATTCCAAGTATGGATTGTGTCAATAGCTTGGAAGCGCCATTGTTCGATTGTATTGGAGCTACAGCGATTTGTAGCCAGTTGATTAAGTGTAACTTGGAAACTTTAGAATCAAGAGTAAAGAAGTATGCAGCCCACCTAATAGTAAATCACGTCTCAATTCTGACTAGGAACAAGATGGACCCGTGGCTGCGTTGTTGACTAGGCAGAGGGTTTGCCTGGCACATACTATGCAGGGTGTGCCTGGTGCAGGCCAGTGTTTTGGCCTCCATCAAATAAATAAAAGCAATATCCAGTGAACTTAATTCACTTTGGAACAGCGAAAAAGGGGTCCGAAATTGGCATTTCTCTTTTCAGCAACGCCCTGAAAAAGGAGCTTTTAAAAAGATATGATCACAAATGTTGCATTTCTTTCCACTCATTTACCCCCACTACTTCCTCTCTTCTCTTCCTTCCCCTCCCCCTTCTTACGCTATTTTGTTCATTGTTTGCGCCTACACTCTGTTATCCTTTGAGCATCTAAGCAAGTTAGCCGGCATGGAAGCAGCTTTGGGGATGGGTGGCGGAGTTGGGTGGTGGGTAGAGGGGATTGAGGCCAGGAAGTTTGTATAGAGGTGGATTGCAAAAAAGGAAAATAGAAAATGTTGTTGTTTGCTTTCAAGCCAATTTCATGTAAATCTCCTACCATTCTAATCACATCCGGAGTTTCTTGACCAAGCCCCCAACTTGACACCATACATCTGTATGCATCATATTGCAAGAGTACATCTGATCTTGAAGGTCATATACTGCTCTTTTCAGCAGCTTATCGCGACTATCCTTTCCTATCTCCGTCATGAGGTAGGAGCTATAAAGCTTCTCTTAACACTATGCCACAACACGCATTGAATACAATACTAACAGTTTCTGAAGAGTCCCAGCCAGTCATTAAGCGACCACAATGCTTCCTCTTTTCCCACAGCAAGCAAACCCTGCTCTTATTTGGATGTGTTGCTAAATAGCTAGAACTAGTTTGCTTCAACTTTTAAGAAATGCCCTTTGAAACAAACCAACCAGCAAACAACCCGACCTAGTGTGAACAGAGGGTTCAGCTGTTTCACCACGTGTTTGTACTGCAGTGCTGAAAGACTGTGGTTATGGTACAGGGAAGTCAAGGTCCAGGCATAATCAGTGTTAAGCACTGTGTCAATTGTGGCAATAGCTTTACAATTGCAACTCTATTCAAAGCAACAGTTAATATTTTAAGCAAACAGCATTCCATTTAGAAGCTTTTAACAGGGGCTTATCTAGGACCAAACTACTATGTGGACAAGGGGTTCAGATTGCGCAAGAAAGCCGCTCACCAGTGAGTGGCCATTGGAGATTTTGTGAATATCCCCTTTCTCAAAATAAAAGTGTCAAATTCCTGTTTTCCAACATGAGGGCATTCAAACGAATGTGGCAATAATTAGTGATTATTATAATTGAATTTACAAGCAGTTTCTGATAGCAGACCAGTCTGCAGGCACAAGTGCATAAAAGAAAGACCCGCTACGCGGCTCTGAATGTTGAAAAAGATGAGTGAATGAATGGATTTACTTCTCTAGCGCCCAGAGAAACGGTTTTAACTGTATGAGATGTAGTTCTACGTCCTTCACTAGAATTTAAAGTTGACAAATTTCTTCCTCAGGGAAGTATTCCTCAAAAAAGTCTTCTGACATACAAAAAGTAACAAAAAGTTCGCTTTTTGATTTAAAAAATGTTAAACACATAACTTCAAAATCATTTTTAAACGTGTTTTTATTTTTTTACATGGCATGCTTTAACGGGGTTCTCATTCCTCAAGTACCTTCTGTTCCCATATCCTGGTTTTCCCTCTGCTCCATACACTCGATTTTCATCAACATTTTTTGCCGGTTTGTTTCTGGTAGGCGTCTTTTTGTTGAGTATTTTGAGCACTGGCAATTCACCCACCCACAGGTGCACACTGAACCCACAAAGTGCGAGGCCTTTAGTTTCAAAACGGCACCTGTGTCATGTGTCGCCGACAAAATAGTGAGTGTCACGAGCGACATGTGTGTTCCCTGAGAGGAGAGAGCCACGAGAGGTGCACTTGAAAGCACATCCAGATTCCCAGTGCATTCTGGTGCCAGCGCGACTGCCCTGTGGCTTTTTCTCGTACGACTGTCATCCTTTGGCGGATCACAGGTGATGGGGAAACCAGCATAGCGTGAGTGGTCTTTTTATGCACAGTGGTGTAACACACACTGTGGGAGCCTCCCTGTGAGCCATGCAGAGGCCCCAACAAGTTTGGCCCCAAACGCAGGTTGGACCACTCCCCTGCCTGGCCTTAACCACCATGCATGCGCAATGTGCATGAAGATCATGGTGCTCCAGGGATGCAGCACGCATGCACTAGGTAAAAGACGTAAGTATATGTTTTAATCAAACCTTAAATTGTTCACCTAGTACAGAAATAGGGGCTTTATCTGGCTCCTGGCACCCAAATGTAGTGCCAACTCTGTAGGTGGCTAGTAATATTATGCACAGTAAGTAAAGATACCATAAGAAAGCATGTTCGTGCTGGAACATGCCAGTGTTCCCATATATGAATATTCTTTTGTTGACTTTGCCCTTAATGGCAGTAAAAATCTCCCGCTACAGGAAGAAATCATGTTATTGCTGGTTGCATAAATGAGTATACAGCCCCTGTACCAGCATGTAAAAATGCTCTTCATGTTGACTTTGCACTTAATGTCAGTAACACATGCAATGCTAAAGTAAACATTTGCTTGGTTAGCTGCACAAATGCTCCCACCAACTATTTAAGAACACTTGTTTTGTTGACTTTGCCCTAACAACCAGTGGACCAGACAATGTGTCAGTAAGGAAGCATTGACTCGCAAGTGTCCCCACCATCTCCATGTAAGAAGACAGATCATATTGTCCTTGTCCAGTCTGCCTTCCCCATTGTGCTATTAACCCCCACTCGAACCCTTCTCTATATAATAATATTAATAATTTTGGCTTTGCCCAAAACTGCTGGTTAAACATGTAAGAAAACATCCATGCTCCAATGCGCTTGCTTGGGCCCCAGCCTTGCACATACACATGTATGCCAATTCACCTACCAGTCACTCACCCAGTGATGGCTGGTAATTTTTTTAATTGGTGTGGTGTAATCCTGTCCCAAAAATATGCCAGAGCGACCAAGCTTAGTGAGGTCTCCTGAACCATTCAAATGAGGTTCTGGGGGATTTTCCCCCCAAGAATTATTTTTTGATTAATGGGTGAAAAAGGTGCATTACACAGTACACTTCAGGGGAAAACATGGGTAAAAAAACGGATTGTCTGTGAATAGTTTTGTGGGTAACTCAAATACAAAAATCTAATGGATGCAAGTTATCAATAGTTCACAGGAGAATTTTTGAACGCATTGTCATGATGCCTTTACCCAAAATATATGGCAATATAAAAACATATTCACACTGACTGCACCAACATATGTCAGTTTTCCCATATAAGAATGAACACATGGTTGCTTTGCACATAATGCCAGGAATGATTCTGTAAGACAATATGTCCACACTGGGTCTGGCAACATCTGGTAGTATTTCCATGTAAGAACATATTCCTGTTGGCTTTGCCATTAAAAATGCCATGCCATAATAAGAAAACATGTCCAAACTGGCTGCATGATCTAGGCAAGTATAGACTTGTAATAACCCTTAACATGTTTGCTTTACCTCTTATGCCCAGTAAAAAGAAATGCCATGCTTACTTTAGCATGAATGTCAAGAATGAAATACCATGCCACAGTAATAAATGGCTAGACTGGTTGAACCAAAATGCCAGTGTAATAACCCATATCATGCTTGATTTTTTATGGAATTACATTTAAAATGCTCTTGTAGCGCAACCCCTTGTCTCCCACACTGAATCACCAAAATGAGCTCCTCCGCCCAGCACAAACACAAGCACACGTACAGTCACACGGCACTCACTTGCTCATTTACACACACCATTCATTCGCTAATTCACATGTGCACAAAGTCACCCATAAATCATACACTCACTCATTCACACACATTACATAATAAATACTACACACACTTGCAAGTGTGCACACATACATGCATCCAAACATACATCATAAATATGCAACATCCTACACCCCTCCCCCCAAAAAGGTCCTTACCTGTTTCCCGAATCTGTTGCCCGAGGGACTCCTCTCCAACCAGGCACCTGGGTCCCACACGCTATGAAGAGATGAACCTGGAAGCAGTAAGAGCTTCCTGGTTCTTGACATACACAGTGGACCGGTACTCCTCCATCTGGCTCAACAACCGGAAAAGGAATTCTTTCTTTCTGAAGTTAGACTGCATGCATTGTGACTCCAGAAATGATTTCTTTCTGAAGTCTGAAGGCCCCTCACAACATGGGCCGCAGGCCCCCATACACCATTGGGGCTGCAGGAATCGCACTAAACCAGTGTCTATGCAGACTACTAACACTCATCAATGAATGTACGCTTTCATACTTTCATACTTGGTATGAGTGTTTTTATTTATTTTTTCTCATTCCCATATCCAAAGGAAGTTTAACATTTAAAAAAAAATGGTTTATAGTAAAAGCCGTTTAATGGCCATCATGGAACATGTGACTCCCTGGTTTGCTGAGCTCAGAAAATAATTAACCAAGTAGTGCGTGCCTTAAGACACAACAAAAAAAATCACAACAGTCAAAGAAAATAATTGCAGCTAGGTAAATTGTGGCCGCTAACAGATTTTATCACCTAAATGTTTTTACCATCAAAATAAAGTAATACTATTTCAACCAGATGAAAAAATGGGAAACAACCAGTTGAGAATGATGATGAGAATGTACCCTAGATGTTACTTTAAGTCTGCAACATGAAGTAATGGAGTGGAATACAAATGGCTCTGAAAATGTCAAAATATGTCGCCTTTCAAAAGCTACTTAACGTGGCTCCACTGGGGGAAGGCTCTGAGGCTAAGCCCGAATCCGACCGACGAGCAACAAATGGTGCCTCCATTGTGAAACGTTACATTTTTGAGAAAGTTAATAAATGGCTTAATCGGGTTGCCCGGAAGGTTCTCAGATAATAAAGCAAGATCATCAGAAGGTTTCTTTGGGTTCCATCATTCTTGAATATAAGTTCCAGTTTGGCTGTGAACATTTCTTTCATTGAATTTGATGTCTCCCTAAGATTTCTTGTAAGTATGCATAATTCCTGTGGGTAATGGGGTACTGTTGTACAGTCAAACATGTCAGCTGACTAATCTAGGATCTCTGCAATATGCCAGAACATCATGTATTGAAAATTTGGGGTGCTGGCATACTACTGACTGCTGCTCTTTTATTCTGTGGAGCGGTCGCTGCGGGCGACCTGAGGCATGTCTTGCCTGTAGCACTCTCGCTTGGGTGATGTTGATCCTGCCAAGTGGTGTGTAGTGCAGTGCATGTTTCCAGTTCTAGGCCATGTCCGCTGGAAGTCTTTGGACCTTTAACTTCTTCCAGTGAAATCTGTACGTGGGCTCCACTTTGTGCAGCAGCTGTGCGACATCATTCGATCCCTCTTCTTTGTTGATACCTTTCGTCATGCTGCTGCTACTGAGAACTACTCCCAGCGAGTTTTCTTTGGCATTGTGTGCTCGCGAGTTTCCTTTGGCGATGTGTGCTTTGCTATACTTGATGCTGGGCGGCTTGGTTTCTGTTGCCGGGCTAGAACACCCAAATACCTGTAATACGAGTGAGGGGTCTGTTAAGTCAATAGAATAAATGAGGTAGGAATTAGTACCCCAGCTTAAATATATGGGGCGTGATTTACAAAAAGATTTCAATGGGATTGCAGCATTATTTTAAAAAAATTGTAAATCAGGCCTGTGATGTTTTTGCTAGTGTCTGCTATTGCCTGTTGTTTTCTAAGGGGATTGAATGTGCTTTGATATGTTATACTGAGGAATAACTGCAAGCAGCAATGTGACCCACGGATAGAGGGGGGCAAACAAGGTGAATTGGACTACACTAAAGTCATGGCTAGGAATCTGGAATCATAGACGCAGACCCATGAAGGGCTAGAACAAGCCTCAAACGAGTTAGGCATGAATGTGTCGCAACCATATCAAGGCATGAAGGAGGGATGTGCTTCTATGTATATATAATTAGATGTAATTGCAGTTAGAAAATAAAGTGCACAAATAAATTAAACCAAAGGAAGTATTCATAATTTGGAGGATGGTCTCACCAGACTACGTTCCTAGTGTACAAATAAAGAGAAGGATTTGAAATTCACTAAGGCAAAGTCTGAGTATTTTGATTCCTGTTGTTGGGGGAATAATATACGCATAATCAGTGTTTCAGAAACTACACTAGAGGGCAATTTGCAAACATGTATAGAGAAACACTTTAAGGAATTGTTGGATAACCCTGCTCTGTCTCCTTACTTTACAGTTGAATGGATACCTAAATAGTGTCCTGTTTCATGGCCGATTATTGCACAAATTTAAATGATAGGGATTGTGATCTAATTTTAATGAATGCCAGGGAGAAGGTTGAGCTTCTTCTTGGTTCCAACAGCGTATTTGTATACCCTGGTTTCTCAACTGCAGTACAGAAGAAGTGCAGACCTTCCTGGGCATGAAGAAACTAAGTCCAAAACGCAAAGCTGTTCCTGACAAATCGGCAATTGCAAATGAAAGGAAAAACATATGTGTTTACAGTACCGGAGGAAGTGGTGCCATTCATTGAAGACAACAATCCTATACCTGAAATTGAATGATCTTCCCTGAAGAAAAATGTGACTAA
This sequence comes from Ambystoma mexicanum, assembly GCF_040938575.1. Lineage (NCBI taxonomy): Eukaryota > Metazoa > Chordata > Amphibia > Caudata > Ambystomatidae > Ambystoma > Ambystoma mexicanum. The sequence continues at coordinate 328,478,514 of NC_090923.1, read as the reverse complement.
CACTTGATCTGTGATGGTGGGATTAAGCTGGTCTTTAGATTCTGTATAACTTGGTAAAATGCAGTCAGTTAATTTTATGCTTGTTTTATCTGACCTAACTGCAGCAAATGTAAGTATAAAGTTATTCATTTTTTTATTGTGTTGGTTAAATTACATCAACCTTCACAAACAAACAAAACAACAATCCAAATATGATATGATTAAAAACCATAATAAACTCTTCACATCACATACAAATATATAAAACATAAACAAATGTTCAAAATAGGACCTAAAATCCAGTTATCTTATTTCATGATTGACGCATTCCACTATGTTAAATTAAATACAGTTCTCCTTCTAAATTATATCAATTTAACAGCAATTGTGAGCGGGGTGCAAGATCCACTCAACAACCACTTCCAAAAATTGTGAAGATCAACAAAAACAGTTCTGTATATCATTTTACTAAAATAGCTTAATCGTAGATGGTTTATTTCCGAACGCTGTCAAATTATTTGTTTCAGATATTCAACCTTGTCCATATTCTGAAAATAACAACAAAAAGCAAAGTCACTAGGCAGTAACTTTCTTATAGCTAATATTTCCCTGGTTAAAATTAGATTAAAACAAAATCTCATGAAGGAGGTAGACATGGACTTAGTGGGCACATTTTTAAAATAGGGGCCAACATGCTGAGCCTCTTATGCTCATCCCACAATTGTACAAACAAGGGGTATCTATGCAAATATTTTATTTGTAGCAATCCAGTCCTTTTCAAAGATTGCCTTATTAGTCCTACAAGGATTTTCAATAAGAACATCATTTGTTAGATTAAATTCAGCCAAAGAACGCTCACAGTAGTTCACAGAAACGGTTACCGCATTGTTCCACATTTTCTGAGATAGAACACTGAAGTCACCATAAAAAAAGATTTCTCTACAGGTACCAGCATATTCCGATAGAAGCACATTAATCTCCATCAGGCCACCTCCTTCATAGATCTAATACCAAGCTCAAAGCGAATAATACCTGGAGGAACACAGTTGGGTAGTTTATATACTCAACGCCATAACCTGACTTCATGTTTTTAAAAGATTTCCAAGCATACAAATTTGCATAACTCAACTCCATAAATCATTTTAGAAGTGACTTTCTGTTGAACATAGTTTATTAATGGGTTCAAAGTAAATGTACCAAATGTGTTGTTTATTTTCCTCATCTGGGCAGCCAAAGAGTCCATATACCCAAATGAAAGCTTTATTTTGTTTTACAATAACGGGAAACCCTCAATATACAAGTGTATCTATCATCTACAATTTGCAGCTATTATAATGCAAATATGCTTTAGAAATTTACAGGAAGAACTGATTGAAAAGACTTCAGCCTTCAATATATTTATTTGTAGATGATTTCTGTCGCAAAATCATTAAATGCATTCAAAAGCCTTCCTAATCCAACTGGGGTTATATCCATAAGCAGAAAATCATCTACATATGTGAGCCAGGCAATAGCAAGGTAACCAATTGTCGCTGGAATAAAGGTGGCACCCTCCAGGCACTCCCCAACATCAGAAACATACAGGCTAAAAAGGCAGGGTGACAAAATGCAACCCAGCTTCAATCTCATGGATGTCTGCATCTTCCTGGACAGGGCCCCCTGGTGATCTAGATGCACCTGTATATTTGAACAATTATGTAGACTGTTGATAACATTCAGAAGGCCTACAGGTATTCTGCAACATATGAATTTTGCCCAAAGCAGATTTCAATCCACTGTGTCAAATTCGGTGGCCAAATCAATGGTGGCTACATAGATGTTCTTGTTCGATATCTTTCTTCAGACAGTGCCTTGTAGACAATGAATTAAGAATCCATTTAGATTGGTGCCAACACCTAAACGAAAGCCTGTCTATTGTATTGCCAACCAACCTGTTTAGTTAGCCCAGCTAACCAAATCCTTAAAGATTAAGGCAGGAAGTATGTTTTCATCTGTATCTAAAATGCTAATGGGCCTATAATTCCTAGGCTTAAAATGACTTCCATTCCAAGGATATAATACCTTGTTGAAATATGCAGTATATAATGGCCACCAAGAGGTCAACATCTAGCTTAAATAATATATGTGAAAGGTGATCAGAGCTGATTACTACATGAAGAACTGGCCTTATGGATGGCCCATACTGTATCTTCACTGTCCAATTTTACTTACATTCTTTCTCTAAAAATGGATTTGAGACATTAGGGTCTTCGGGAAGTTCCTTATATAAGTCTCCAAAATAATGTACCCATATTTGATTTGGGTTCATTTGCTTTTCTACCTGACTTCCATCTGGCTTACTAATTCCCCAAAATGTGCGTCCACCTTCCTTGTCATAACTTCCAACATAGATTCACCATCACGTTGATATGGGAAGTGTCTAAATTGCAGAGTCCGATTCCTGTAAGTTTGCTTAACATATTTTACCAATACCCAAGTATTGGCGGAAACACCACCAGCTTCTTTTATCTCTCTAATCTGCTTAAGTAAAGGCATCTTCTTGTCATGGATGAGTCTATCATAATTAAGCTTATGGGCTGCTTTCACCTTAGACCCTAAATCAGGCCTTTTTTTTAAGAAAAAGAATTTTCAACATTTTCATTAATGTAGCAGTATAAGCGGTCCTGATTAAATGTGTTACATTTCCATACATAGGTGACAGATTCACAATCACCCCTCACTTTGCTATTACATTTTCACATACTACAGTTTTTCCACCTACATCTGCTTTTTTAAATGATATGAGAACATAATAATGGAGGTGGTTGAACACACAGCTCTGCTGGTGAATATACAGGCCAACATGGAGTGTCTCCTTCAAAGTTTGTATGCAAAGATGCCTCCTGGTACTAAGGTTGTGCAATCAGATGTGATAGTTCTTGACACACAAGTACTAGAGTATAGGGCAGCCTCGGCCCCCCCACGGTAATATGTTGGAGACGAAAGTGGATGAGTTACCCTTGTGCATGACTGATGAGGAACTGCTGTGAGCAGTGCAGTCTGTAGATCTATTGGGGTGACAGGAGCCCCTCCAAGTTACCTTGGAAGCTTGTGGGAAAAGAGACAGCCCCAGATCCTTAAATAGGAGGGCACAGAGTAAGAAATCTAAGACCATTAAGAGTAAGAAGAAGCAGGGGAAACCCAATAGAAAATGCTCGAGGAAACTGAAGTTGGTAGAGGAGGCAGTCACAGAAAGTCCCCAGTATGCCCCAATTCTTAAGAAAAAGTAGAAAGGGTAAAATAATTAAAAGCTATCCTCAGCCTTTCAAAAGGAGGCGGGGACAGCCAATGATTCAGGGATTATTTCCTTATAACCATCCGAGTAGTGTGATAGAGGTGGGTTGCCAGACTCAATTTGTAGACAAACCGTTACTTGAAATGTATGTAGACACTGCTTTAAGTGCTGTTGAGGGCTTAAGGCTGAGCAACATTATTATGGATTACATGGTCGGGCGGGCATCACAAAATATGGTCTCTGCAATTTGCTTGTGAGTGGAGTCATATTGCCCCTAACTTGAGGGGGGGCTTGCATTGAGTTGCTGCCTCTGTGGATGCAAATGGCTTTTGCCCCAATAGCTGGCCTGTGGTGGGAGCAAGACCGATATATAGTGTGTGAGGAGAACCTCTTATGATCTTGGGAATGACAAGCATGCGTCCCTGAGGAGTCTGTCCAAGAGGGCCCTCAACAACTCTACTGTAGAGGTGGTTGGGCCTGTGGCCGATGTGAAAAATCTGTATAACATATTTGAAAAACCATCTAAGAGACTTCATCTGGAGCAAATAATTCATGATGAAGAAATAGTCTTATTAAATAGATTAAATATATTGTTATTGTTTGTTTTGTTTGTTTGTTTTATTATTTGTAATGCGCGGTCATACCCTCAGGTACCAGTGCGCAACATTTACAAGAGATTGTGAGGCTTAATTACAACAGCACAGTAAGGAAATTATACATATACATGGTAAAAAGTGGAAGTAATATCCGGAAAATATGCAAATATACAGATGGGTAATAAATACACAGTAAATACAAGCAATAGACAGTACAGTATATACATCTGGCTATTTAGGAGAAGGTTCATGGGCCTACGTTTTAGCCAAGAGATGACCTTAGAGCAAAAATTCTGAAAGGGCAGGACCGTTCTGAGAGTTGGTGGAAGGGAGTTATTGTTTTCAAAAGTGCCTAACCTATGTCCTATTCTGAGAAGGGACATTGTTCTGGTGGATTAATATTTGACGACCAATGCACAGACACTGGAACCCTGACTATACCCTCTAGATTAGTATATGGGCCTATTCTAAATGAATCTGGACCATTGTGGTTACTTGGTTACAATACTACGCCCGATTGTGTAAAATCGGGGATGTTAAATGACAGTAACTGTGCCCTAAACCCGGTGGGTATATTGACGGATCTGTGTGTGTGGATGGACAAGGGGGGGCAAAGCAAAAGGTTCTATTCACAAATGGTAACAGCTTTTCCACAAAAGTTCAATGATCCTCATAAGAAGGCGACGGAGGCCCCTAAATAGGATGAGTTGTCTTTGAAACTTGTCACATGGAATTCTCGTGGCCACGTTCAAATATGTAGTAATGCCAAAATTGGAAGTCACCTGAGTCAACATGAAATTCTGATACAAGGGTCCTGGCTGACAGAGATCCCTGTAATGGATGGCTTTGTTACATTTGATCAATCTGCTGACAAGGGGGAGTGTTGTCACCCTTTTGGGGAGTTAGTAATTCCATAAGAAACAGTGTTGGGATTAAAACAAAAAATGTTGTCGCTCTAACTAGAGGTGTTCTGGGTGTTTCAATTGATTTTCATAATAGACATTTGGTGGAAAGGATATTAATAGTAAACATCTATTGGCATAAGGGGATCATGGCTTTAGACTTGTTTTTGGATCAGCTGTATGGGCTGTTACGTGATTGGAAGGCTGCCCCTGGACACAGGGAAATTGCCCTGATTGGAGATTTAAATTCATATTGTAATTGGGGTAGCAAAACACTGCTTGTGCTGATATTAAGCGTACTTGTGAGAATACAGTTGATCAAAAAGAGAAAACACAAATATTGCAACTTGATAGCAACATACAAAGCTGCATAGTTGTAAAAAGATTGTTAAGGATTTGAATCAGGCAATACACCCGGGTCTCAGCCTAGCATGCAATGCAGAAATGAAATACTTATTTATTGTGTCTATAGGTTCAATATTCTGAGTGATATACCACTCATATCACACCCTTTCTCAAAATACCCCCAGGTCACAATGGACCAGGAATCAGGCTGGTTGGTAAAGGTAATATTTATTTATTTATTTAAAATTCAAATCAAACATATGTTTAATAGATGGGTAGCAATCACCTATGGGGTGACAATACAATTAAGAGAGTAGGTAATGCAGTTAAATTCACTTTTTAGCAACACAGAATATAAAACACAGAAAAGAACAGTTTTGGCTGGTTTCAAAAGATAGCGCTTAAGTCAAGATTTCCCCCTGCAAATTTCTCAACACACAAAGAAGCAAATCTACACAGATGTAAGTAAGCAGCAGGTATTCAGGAATAAAGAGCAGTGTATAGGGGTTGAATGCAATCTTCCCTCCCCAAACAAGAGAGAAAACATTTTGGAACTTTTACACTTTCAAAAATGGCATTTGAAAATGGCTTAGAAAACAATGAAAAATGTGCAAAAATCCTTACATTGAGATAAATCTCTATGGGAGCAACTCTGAAAAGGTTCTAACAAACATAAGCTATAATATGAGCAACAGTACACACTTAAACAGGAATGGAAGTTTGGAAATACTTTGAATGAGAAAACACACGTGTAAAACTTTAGCAAAATTGTGAATCCCCGCCTAAATTTCACTATGCGATTTTTAAGAAAAACTCAAATATACTGTTTATGGATGCAATTACTAGGTAAGGATGTAACTAAAGGTCTTAGGTTTAAGTCAGGGTTGAAATTAAGGCTCTAGCTATACATTTGAGGAAGTTTGAATGAGAGGCGTTTTTAGAAAAATAGAACACAGAAAAGCAGAAAATCAATAACTTTACTTAAACTAGATTAATGACTAAGAAAAAGAGAATGCCACCCATGAATGATAAGGTCGGTGCTAACACTAAGAATTACAGACAGAGTTGCAAGAATGGTTCTGACACTATTATGATTTTTCAGTTAAAGATGGGATAGGTTATAGGTTGGAATAGGACAAGGCAAGGCAAATATACTATGGTTTACTATGATTCCTAATGATACTTACAGTCCACTTTAATTTAGGATTTTGGACCGTCAAGGTTCTGGTCATCCGGATCGGGTCTACAGACAGCAGGGCACCTCTGGCGGGATAGGTCAGCTGGGCGGTTCTGGTCAATTGGACTGGCACCTCAGACTGGACTGGATTGGATTGGCCCTTCTGGTTACTGGACACTGTAGATCAGTGGGATGGCAAGTTTCAGCAGGTAAGCATGAATGGTAGCAAGCCAGACTGGATCAAAATTATTTCCCTTCAGTTTTGGGATGGTTTCAGGATTTGGGCCTCGCTGAAGAAGAGTTCAGCAATGCTGTGGCCTTGGCTTGGTAAAGACATCTGGAATCAGGAACAAGATGAAGAATTCAGGAACAGGGTGTCACACGGAAATCAGGATGAAGTCAGGAATCAATGTGTTTGTGTGTTGTGAGGTTCCCTTATTTATCCTGCCAAATGACATCCCTAAGTTTATGGTGGGGCCAACTTACAACCTACACCCACAAGGCTATGATTGGTCAACGTCACAGTTCCCGCCTTGCTTTTTGTTGGTTGGATGACAGAAAGGGTTGTCATATTTTATGATCTGACTTGGGAACCTCCCACAGTAATTTGGACCAAAATTTAACTTTTCCCACAAATACATATTTATATAAGTATGCCCTCTAATAAAATCAGACACAGACATTACATATTTTGTGGGTTACATTTACATCCAACTCCCAAGTCGGTCGGACCTGGCTTTGTCTCTCTGTGGAATTTTGTCAATTTTAAAATTAAAGGTTTGGCCTAACAATTCCTAATTCGGTACATATATGTGCAATCACCCCTAGTACATGGGTACAAAATATTAGATTTGCAGCATTAATAGTCTCTGTGCAATTAGTCTTTTTGCTTAACTTTTGTTCCTTATGCAGTAAGAACTCCTATCAAGTCTTCAAATGTCTATTATAAATTCAGATTTCAATGTATGTGTTTTTCATTCCTTTACTTATTTTTGCTGCCAAGTTAAATGTCATGAAGTTCTGTGGTAAAATAAACAAGTGTGAGCAAATGGCCAGTCCTTTGAAGTTCACTGAGAAGCCTCTCCCATCATCCTGCCCCTCCTCTGGAAGGATGGGTGTCCAAGCCTTCTATTGTCTTTGCCTAAGGCAAAGACTAATGTCTAATGAGGTCCTGTGTTGTGAGTATGCAAGGGCAAGGCCTCCTAGCAGCAATTAGGCCTTCCGGCCAGCAGTGAAGTCTCAACCTTTCCTAGGCTGAGGACTGTAAATCAGATTTTTTTTTTATAGTTAACTAACTCCAAGCTGGGTTACTTTAAGTTTCCACCTACATCTTTCATTAAAACATATCAAATTAACACAGTTTATAGGTGGATTTTACATTAGCAATCCTTTGACATTTCTTAAAGAATTAGGCCTTTCAACAACAACATGCTTTCAACACAGGCAATTTTGCATTTTCTTCATGGAAAAACACATTAAACTGAGTTCTTGTAAATCAAATTTTCCTATGCAACACCTACACATTCGATTCAGCATTATTTCTTCCCTTGAGTGCAGGGATTGTTTGCTGTCTGGATACATGTATCCAGCCTTTGTTTAAAGTTTCTGTCTGCACAGCTGATTCTGTTACATATTGCAATTTTGGCTATATTTTTCCCATGGAACTGAAAACAAATGTTCCTGGGCTGCTTTTTCCTTAGATACAATTGATGAAGCTGTCAGTCAATGAGGCCCAGTTCCTCTGAGCCACACTGGTTGATCTTGGCCTTTCAGTACCCCTTCAATCTCAATGATTCAATGAAATAAATGGATCTAGCGCCAAAAACAGCCCTTTTGAACGTTGCAAAGCTAACATTTTAAAAGGCATTTTCAATTTTGAGCACCATTCTGCTGCTTTGCTCGATTTTGAATGTGGCAGAGCCCACTGGCATACTCCTGCAGTGAGAACTCTGTTTTCACCCCCCTGACTGTGTGTGGCATGGTGTGCAGCTTTTTCCTGGTTGTGACCCAAACACATTTCTGAAGATTTTGGCACGTACAGGAGTCAGCGCATCCATTTTGGGCTGTTTCTTTCCCCATTTGTAATGTGATGCAGTGGGGCACATTGGAATGGGTCAAAATATCCCACAAGATGCTTAAAGCAATGGGTATTAAGAAAACAAAGAATGTATGGCAACTGCTGAATGGAGAAAAAACCCCAATTTGCCCGTTTCTCTTGAATACAGTACCAGGAAATGTATGGATGTCTCAATTCACAGACCTATACAAAAATAGCACCTACCAAAGTAACAAATCTTCACTGATGGGGAGAAGCTCATGGAACATTAACTTAGACCAGGAAGAAATCTTACTTATCATGAAGAAAGCAAGTAAATCTCAAGCTCCGGGACTGGTCAGACTCACTAACGAAATCTTAAAAGCAGCACCAGATGCATGAGCTAAATTCTGCTGTGCTTTGTTTAAATAGATTGTCCAGAAGGGTCAAGTACCAACTTCGTGGAAAAAGAGTATAATAGTCCCGATCTACAAGAAGGGCAACTGGTCGAAGCTGGGAAAGTATCATCCAATTTCCCTCCTTGACATGCTGGGCAATATTTACGTTTCTGTACTGCTAAAGCGACTAAATTAATGGGTGAATGTGACCGGAGCATTACATTGTATACAAACAGGCCTTAATGGCTTAAAGAGGATGCCCTCTAGCAGCCTTCTTGTCCAACTTCTTCATCTCTGATGTGAGGAATGTCATTAACCCTGCTCCATCGTGTTCACCAAAAATAAACAGGCAAATGCTGGGGTGGCTTTTCTACTCAGATGACTTGGTGTTACTAGACAGAACCGGAAGGGGCTTCCAGAAGAAATGTGACACGCGCCAAAGAAATGTAGATCAAAACGAGCTATGAATTAACCCCGACAAATCAGAAATCTTAGTCCTCGATAAGAGATGTTCATGGAAAACAAAGACCTTGAGATGGTACATAAACGAGCATCGTCTCCAGGCGGTACCATCGATCAATTATCTAGAGACAATGATCAGCTCAAGCGCAATAGAACGTCCATGGAAAGACCATCTGGAGCACAAATTAAAACAATTGACAGCCCAGGCCTTGATGATAGGATGAAAATATGGGAAATTCTCACTCGTCCCAATTGTGCAATTCTATAACCAGAAGCTAATTCCGGAAATCAGATACACAGCCGAAGCATGCCTTGGTTTACCATGGAAGACGCTTGACTGGCTTGAAGGAACCTTTTGGCAAACCATTTTACATCTGCCGAATGCTGTCACTATAGGAATTACCCAACATGAGATTGGACTACTATCCCTCTACGTAAGAGTGAAATGGAAATGATTACTACTTTTCAGTAAAAAGCAATCATCAGAATGTCTGATCCAATTTGCTGTCCTGTTACCAAGAAGGGATGCCACTACAGACTGGTTATTGGCTCTCTGGGTGAGATCTTGTCTTGCACTGTTATCAGAGGTCAGTGTCACAGTTGAAACTCTATTCTGTAATCCTCCATATGAGAAAAGAATTTTGTGGGCAGACGATGGGAGAATTACTGAAATGGCAAAATCAAACTCTGAGGTCCATTCCCTCTCAAAAACACTAACAACCTCCCTCAATGTTATGCCTCCTTACTTGATAAAATCCCAAATACCAAGCATCGAGACTTGTTTTTGAGATTTTGATTATCCATTCTACATAATAGAACTACATTATGTAGATACTGTGTAGGTACCAACAATCCAAAGTGCAGACTATGCAATGGAGAGGTGGAGTCCTTGCAACACTTGACTCTGTTCTGCCCGGAACTACAATGATTGAGAACTACATGTATAATCACCTGTTCCTGAAATTTGAATTGAATGCTGAGGCATGGTGGGATGCACTATACAGTGGTGGAAATGTTAGGTGGCTGCTCGTACTAGTAAAATATTTGGAAATTGTTTTTAAAAAATTGTCAGAAATATAGGATATGAAGGATGACTGTGATGTGATTGGCAAAAGGTTTGTAATTAACTGGTCTGCTTCTGCGATCACTTTCCGATCTCCACCAAATTAATGGAAATGTGAGGGGGATATTCCCATGAATTATACCTGGAGCAAAATATCCTCCTTCTCTGTGTTATATTATATATATGTTACCCAAACACTATTCCTAAAGTGCATTAATCTAAAATGAGGTCCTACTCGGTACAGTGATCATTGTATGTTATCCTGTATATCTGAGTTTAAGCTTTCTTCAGAAAGAACAGGTGGGCCAATTGGCTTAGGTGTAAATAGTGTTGTTATTGGCATCAGCGGGCTCCTATCAGCACTCCCTGTTTTTGCAAGCCTACACAGTTGTCTGAAACTCTTTTTTGTTGCTATATACCTTTATGGGGTGCAGTGCAATGTTTGGGGTTGGGGTGGGGTGAATAACATTTGGGGAATTAGTTTAAAATACACTTAGTACATTAATTACCCCATATATATGTGTATTCAGGTGCAAGTCAGATGTTGATGGGAAGGAGGTTGCAGTGTCTTGGGGCATAGATAGAAAAGGCCTGTCTTCTGTTCCTGTACTGGCAGAGTTCAAGTCTGCAAATGTGTTAATTTCTGGTGGATCTCAGGCCTCCAGAGACGCTGAGTTTCTCAGTGAGGTAGCTTGGGGACTTCAGGGTGACAGCCTTGTATATGATGCAGCAGGATTTGAAAATTATACAGGCTTGCAGCGGGAGAAAGTGCTGTTCAGTGAGGCTAAGGGTGATGTGGTCGAATTTGCAGAGTCCTTTGAAGAGTCATGCTGCAGCATGCAGGACACATCTCAAGGGAGACAGGGTAGTTGCCGGAAGGCATTCAAAAAGGGCATTGCCACCATCCAAGTAGGAGAGGACAAGGCTTGGACAGCAGATCTGAAGTTCTTTACTGAGATGAAGGGCTTGATTATTTGCAAAACATTGGCATCAAATTGCTTGTGTTTTCCTTGCTATGTGGTGTTTAAAGGAGAGGTGACTGGAGGAGATGCTGAACCCAAGGGACTTGGCACAGGTGGTCAGCTGGGATGTGAAGCCTGTGAGGTGTAAGGCAGAGAGCCAGGCTTGGATGTATGATGTTCGGTGTTGCTGGTCAGCAGTCGGAATTGAGTATTGAAGAGGTTGAGCTTTGGGTAAGCACTTGCCATCCATGACTGGATCAATGAGAGGCAGGGCTTGAGCCTGTGGATGTCTTCGATGGAGGATATTTTGAGGTATGTTATCTGTATGTTCTGGAGGAATCCATTTGTACAAACTGGTGGCGATTAGCAAGGTACGATTTGAACAAGCAGAGGATGAGCTTGCTGATCCCCATGCAGTGATGTAGTTTTGTAAGTGAGTGTCTGGTGGTCTACTGTGTCAAATACTGCTGTGAGCTCAAAGGGAACCAGAAGGCAAGGATGACCATCATCAGGAATTTTGAGAGCATCTTCGCTCACCTTGATGGTAGCTGTTTCTGTGCTGCATCTGGATCGAAAGTCAGATTGGGAGGACTGAAGGAGGTTGTTGCCTTCAATGTTTTGGAGAATTTGTGTGGCTACTGCTTTCTCATGGATCTTACCTAGGATGGGAAGATGGGTGATGGGAAGGTAGTTGCTGAGGTCGTCAGGATTTAATGTTCATTTTTAGAGAAGTGGAAAGATTTGTCTTTTCTTGAGGGTTGAGGGGAAGGTGGCTTAAGTTAGGGAGCTGTTGATGATTGTCAAGTAAGGGAAAAGTGCTTAAATCAGAAGTGTCTTGAATATGGGGGGTGTCACACGCACATGATGTGGCCTTGAGGGATGCTAGAATGGCAGTTAGTTCTTCTATAGTGAGTGTCTTGAATTTTGTCTAGGTGGTTGGGGTTTTGAGAGATGGGATGTGTAGTTTGATGTCAGTTGTACTGTTGGTGTCTATATGTTGGTGGATCATGCTGACCTTATTGATGAAGTAAGTGCTGATGGCCGTGGTTCTCTCTGTAGAGTGCAGTATGGGTAGGTCAGGACCCTTTCACTCAGCAGTTCATATGATACATCTTTAATGTGTTTTAAGACATGTCCATGGGAATCCGGCCGAATTCTCCATGTAAGATGAAAATGACCCTATACAAACAGTCTCCCCTGCCAACACTTAACACATGCACTTAACATGTGGAGCTCTTTCCTCTTCCCCACCTCTTCCCTGATGTAAAACCACAACTTTACCCACTCCAAATATCATTTTGAAAACATTTCTTTTTCCGCTTAACGCATGCACTTAACATGTGGAGCTCTTTCCTCTTCCCCACCTCTTCCCTGATGTAAAACCACAACTTTACCCACTCCAAATATCCTTTTGAAAACATTTCTTTTTCCGCTTCCCTCACATAATTCTCTCACATTGAGTAAAAACGAAATGGTGGGTTTTCATTTGTGAAAAGCCTCATTACTGCAATGCACTATGGGAGACACTTACAAACTGTTGCCTGGATTTAATTCAAATTAAAAAAAAGCACATTGGTCCAATTTTTTTCTTATTTGGTGCAATCCGTACAGCGTTTTTTTTCTATGCGTGTTCATTGGAAGCACCTTGTTCTCTATGGGAAAATGAACCTGAGTTGGCTGGAAACAGCTTTTTGTTTTTTATTAGTAGCATGTGTACCCCAACGCTCCAAAAGAGGGGTTCCATAACACACATTCTTGTCTGAAAATGTCAGCAAACCCATACAAGTTATAAACAATATAATTTTCAGGATAGTCATTGCAAATTGCTTTTACCTTAGCAATAGCATGGGAATTAATATACAAATACAAGACGCTGATGGGAAAGCACACACCCAAGTACTGATCCCTGACTCCTAGTCCTTCATTTAAGCATTTGTCTTCTATCTTTCAGTATATTTAATACATGGATAAAGTTTAAAAAGTACTCTACACTAAATTTACAAGAGGAAGCATTCATTTTTGTGGGTTCAAAATCATGGCCAGTACTTTTTTTTGTAAGTTGTATGTGATAGTGTTTCATATATTTTTTTTAACCATAACTGTTGAATATTTGATAAGGAAACTAAAGAGTATTTACCTAGATTAATTGACAAAAATGGTCTGTAAAGCAATCTTGATTCTAACTACACATGTTGCCGTTAACTGTTGTCTTCCCTTTGAAGTAACTGTATGCAGTGTTCAATATAGTAATTAAGAGAGGAAATTGGCATTGATTCTGAATCTTCCTTTATTCACTCCTCTGTTTCCACAGCTTGCTGTAAACATGTATAGTTATGAATGGTGTGAGTAGTGTTTTCTGGTAGAAGTGTGCCCAGCTGCATTGCTTAGCTCTTGTGCCCGAATGCTTGTGCACTCTGCTGCATGAGTTAAACATGTGGGTTAAAAGACCACAGGCCATGGAAGCACCTAGGATTGAAACATGCTCAAGGACTTATTTGAACATTCACTGAAATCACTGAAATCTGTAAAAGAATTTAGTCTGCTTTGCTGCACTGCCCCAGCTAAAACCTGTTGTATCACCTCCTCAATTATTTTCCTATGTCCCTCGGCTGTGCAGATTATCATATGAAATGTCGACCCATGCCGTGCAGATATTGAGTTAAAAATTGCAGCTTAGCTGGGAATGTGTTGATATCTGAGGCCGGATTTAAAAGACATTTTGATGTCTGAGAACTGTAACAGTATATTACATTGGAGTGTATGGCATTGTCGGGCTTAACCTTTTCACTATGAGATCAGCGGGTTTCCAGCTAAGAGCTTTGCAAATATTAAATCAAAACCTTAACTTGCAACATGCGACAGGTTCGGCCATGTAGTCTCTTTAAAATAAGCTGCAAATGTGCTTGTTTGTTTGGAGGGTGGATTTAATCACTTTCAGCAGGGCACGCCAGCTGCACCGTGTGTGCGCTGTGAGTAAACTCGAGACTTTCCCACAGCCTTTGCTGTCCATTTAATTGTTGTAACATTATATTTTGACAGGCCCACTAGCCTTTATTCTTTTGCAAAAGGATGTTTTGTCATCAAATGGGAGGAAGCAAGCAGGACAGAATAATATTGTACTTTAAAAGAAAACTGGCACCTGCCCAATTGTGTAGGACTTCTTTTTGCAAACCTTTTGAAAGGTGAGGCCAGCTGGATCCAATCCAGACGATCATCACATTTTTAAGCATCAACATCCACAACCTTTAGTGGAGAAGTTACGGAGCAGCTTATTTACGTCATTTGAAAACATTCCGAAACACATGGCTGGTCTCTGTGTTTGCCCCAAAACCTTAAAATAATCCCTGCTGCTTAGAGACTTGAAATCATGTGTGGGTGTCATGTTTCATGCAGTCCTTGAAATGTATATACTTATTGAACAAACGCTGTCTCTCATTCTCTCATTCCTTTTTTTCTGCTTAGAGGATACGGTTTAGAACAATGACACAATGTACTGATATGCTATATTGGGCCTTGGTGGGGATTCAACGGTGGCTCCAACTGGATAAATATATATATAAGTGAGAGTCCGAAATGCAATCTACTAAAATGTTGCTAGCATCGACGAATCTATGTTGCTGTGTAAAACAAGAAAATGCTATACCTCTAGACGAAAGGTGGCAGGTGAGGATATAAACATTTTACAGGAAACATTTTAAAGTATTATTTACATGATAGAGGTCATGATATCAGATCAGATGGAGATTAATTTTAAGTGTACAATTGGGATATTGTTTTATTATGGAAAAACCTAGAGGCTGAATGAGACTAAATGAATTATAAAGTTTCCATTTGGACTGTAAATGATTTCAAAAGGTTGTGCGTTAGAAACAGAAGAGCAAATTTAAGGGCAAAACCATGGTTAGAGGTGGAGACAGCAGAACAGGTTTAGCAAAAAAAGTACCCTGAAAATACATCTTGTCCAATTAGGAAGCAGAGAATGAAGTGTGAATCTGTCAGTAATGGCCCATTTTCCACATCAACCCGCATTTTACACTATGCACTTTTTCCTTTCCCTTTGCATTCCAACTGTCCTGACGCCCACCTGCTGATGGGTCTCCCTGAGCAGGTGGACGGGAGTCTTGAGGACAGCTTGCTCCTTTCACTCCACCCGCTCCCTCATGCTATCTCTCATCTCTGGATCTTCCTTCGGGCCTACCTCACCAGTGTGCCACCTTTTGATATTGATCTAACTGCATGTCACTCTAGCCCGCCGGATTTTTGTTGCTCGCCTGTCGATCACTAAGATCATTACTGGCTTGTCATAGGGGGTTTGACTTGTCTACAAAACCCCAAAGCCCTTGGTGAAGACCCTCGCTTTTCTCAGGCCTATCACCCTGGGCTGGCAGGAGCAGGGTGTGTTCTGGGCCAGGACAGTACGTATGCATTTGCCTTAGTTGGGGTATCGTTTAATATCAATAATAAGCACCTGGGGTGGGTGAGAAACCAATCCGGTTTCTTGAAATACAGGCATAATCCTCCAGGATAAGCCCCTGTTCTGACCAAGCTGCTTGCTGCCTAGTCTCGTTTACCCTGTTCAGCAACCCACAGCTCTCCCTGACACCTTTCTGTTCCCTGAAATTCCAAAAATCCTAAAAGTGATTTGCTTACCTTCTGCCTCCTGCTCTCTTTATCCACATTTGCATCACTGCAATACAGCACAGATATAGGATAGGGGCTCTTACATTTTTGTCCCAGGAGCTCAAGTAACCCCAAAGAAAACATTACTACCCTGGAGATTTCCCAGGATGCTAATGTCAATAATGCCTCCATGTGGTAAAGGGCTTCCATCTTCAGTAATGGCCATTCCTTTCCTCTGGCTTATTAACTAGGGCGGTCGGCTGTTAACACCCAGTATTTCATGCCTTGGATGCCTTACTTAAAAGAGAGTGTTTTCACACCAAGGTGCTAATCTTAAGCCCATGTGCTCTAGAATTCTTTTGAGATCAGAAACAGGGACCAAGTAAACAGCAAAATGTTAGCATGGGAAGATGTAACCTTTGCCTTGGCGGTCTCATTTTTTCTTAGTCAAATGGGAAAAACAGCCTTATGCTAGAAAAGGATATTATGTGATCATTTTTAGCTTGTTGTTTGAGCGATCGTAGTATGTTTGAGCAGGTGGTTCTCAAATGGCATGATGTCTCCCTTTGTTTTATATTTATTTAGTTTGTTATACTGTGTACGTTAGGTCCAGAAACCAGTCTGAAAAAATAATCCAAGGAAGCAAAATGCAAGAAAAACAACTTTAATACATCCAAATTACAGCTGGGAGGGTAAATCAGCTTAGAACTGTAAACTGAAAACACTCTCGACCCACCCACATTGAGTTACTGTATTTGAAGACAGAAAAACACAACATTTGCATACATTACAAATATCAAGTACAATCTGATCCCACGTTCCCTACTGGCTCCGCCTATATACAAATCTAAACACAACCTACACTACTAGGCTCTATTGGTTAGTATATTACCTGTGACCATCCTAAGTACAGCCAACTACGAATTACATAATTGTGCAGTCAGCAAAGTGTACGCCAGGGGTGTTGCTAGGTCGGGAAAAGATGCAGGGCTATGCTAATGTTGGGACTGTCAGGACTCAGGTCTAGCTTGTCTGTTGGTTGTAGCCCCTGAGATTTTATCTGGGGCTACAACCAAAAGACCAGGGGCTATCGCCACCCTCAGCCGCCCCACCCCCCAGCAACACCTCTGAGGTACGCCATCCTGATTGGCTAAAGTTATCCATGTAACATTTACAAAAAAAAGACATACCCTCATTGGTCAATGCAAATTCATGTAACTTCTGATGTGCAGTCCCACCGAAATGACTCAATCATGTAGTGAGTGTGAATGGTGAGGTTATTCAGTTATACACAGTAATATCCTCTCCCAGGAGCTAAGTCAATTTGGCAATCCAGTAATTTCCCCAGGTCTTGTGGCACTTTAATCTGCAACACTTTTTGCAACTCCCGTTTTCGAACATGTTGCTTTCCCTAGCACTCATTCATCTGGCTATATCTTGGGAAGCAGGTGGCTTCATTAAAAAACATAACTGAGACTCCTCTCTTTGGAAATACATTTCTCAAATGTTTTCGTACTACCAAGCCATTCTTATTGCAGACCCAGTTGTAAAAGCACTCCGTAGGGGCCAGTATAACCACAATCTAGTTTAGCCCTTTGGCAATGTCTCCACTCAAGGTTTCGTTCACACCAAAATATGTCCTTCACAACGGTTATACTTATCTATCGCCGGGAACACAAACCGTTATTCTGCATTTCACTCAAAGCTCCAGAGAACAGATAGGCACTGCAACAATAATTAATATATGAGCTGCTCCCCACCCTTCCTCCAAGGACCATGGCATGCTGAACACTCACTGGCGGAAGCAGGAATAGAGTTTAATTAAATGGAAGTACAGAGGCTCAGAGCATGGACTAGTGCCCTGAATGGCAGAAATCTACAATTTCTACAGGGCCTAGTTCAGAATGGCAAGAAGCTGGCTAATGTGGCAGAGGCCCTTATGCTAATGAAAACCAGTAACAATATATTTTGCTGCCCATCATTTCCCCCACATACTCGGTAGCCTAGTGCTCTCTAGAATGTGGCAAAACAAAATCCAATTAAAAAGTGGCCTGAAATGCTGCGACAAATGGCAGCAACACTGACACTAAAAATGGCTAGATCTTCATGCTAATAGAATTTCCGCAGCTTGTACTTCACTACAAGTTTGGGACAGTGCACCTGCATCCTAACAACTATAACATTTATCTTTGTTCCTAATGGCATTGTCTCAAATAAATTAATATTCATGAAATGAATGAATGAAAATAAGGGAATTGACTATTTTTATCCAATCTCTGTATCAATCCAGATTAACAAATGTTTGTAAATACTGAGACAACAAGATTGAAATCAGTCATAAAAAACTAATACTTCAATTTCAGAGAGAGCTTTTGAGAAGTATGCTAGCATCTTTGAACATTATGGTCCTAAATAAATGGAGAAAGGGTTAGACTCTTTTGAGTGATTTTATCTATTCCAGGTTCAGCAAAATATATATTTTTTAAAGTTTAATGATTTTTATTAAGGTTATCAACCATGTCATATAGAACTGATAAACAGCCATTGTCATTTCACAAATTTTACATTACCACATCCACCATAGATCTCATGGGCCTCAGAGCGTGATGGGCGACTACTGGAAGCTCAAGCAACCCCTAGCACGATCTTATACCTCAGCGCATGTCATTCCAACAGCGTGATAGATGACAGACATCCTCTGTGCTTTACAGAAAATAAACCTGCTACTGTCCTGATAGCATAAGAAAAACCGAATGACTTATACACTTATAAAGATAATGAAGAGAGGGTATGGAGTGCAAAGATAACAAGAAAAATGAAGAAAGAAAGGAGGAAGAGAGATCAGAAAAGGGGATGTACATGATTATATCAATACGAACATTTCCAAGACAAAAATGTCAAATTCTAAATGTTTGTATTTGAAATAAGCACTGCACAGCTAGATGGCCTTTACTAGACCCTGCACCCACCCCCTTAATAAACTTTTGGTGGCACACCTCGCTGTGTGCTGCCGAGTCCCTGCAGCATCAGTTTCCTGGAAACCAGCACTGCATGGTCCTTTTATTCCAAAGACTTTGTTGTTTTGGATGTGGGGGACACCCCTGCCATTCCCGATTCCAATATAGCAAACAAGGTTACGGGGGACACCCCGAAGCCCCTGGTTCTCTTGTTTGCTATAATGAAAACTAATTGGTTGAAATGTTCGGCATTTTTGGATGTATATAATTTTGGTATAGCCGAAATACAATCATTTCAACCACTCGTTTTTTTTTAACGACATTTTCATGTGATGTCGAGAAAAAGAATCTAGAAGACCTTCATCAGTGGAATGAAGATTGCATGTGTGAAGAAGCATTGCAGAAAATAAATGCAAGTCATTTTATAACTATACAGACTCTGTAACGCAAGTAGGCTAAGTAATCATAAGTCTGGCTACACGTCGCAAATAGACTGCAGGCGGTGCCACCAATATATATATACACATATGTATATAGAATCTGGACATTCAATGCCACAATTTTAGTAAGCTCAAACCGTGCAGAAAGGAGGATGGACAGCTGTGTGTGTTTGTCACAGCAAAGAATAAACCAAGGCTCGAAGATGGACCAAAGGAAGACTGCTAGGCTTGGTGTCAAAGGCTAGGAGCAGCCAAAACTGGTTAGCAGTCCTCAAAGAACAAGTAAGCATGAGAAGCCGAGGCATCCCTTGTTAAGGTGCAAGGAGAGAACATCCTGAGAGCCAAGTTCTTCATTTGTAACAATTAAATGCTACAAAAGGGCCGATTAATGGTCTCTGATCACGCGAGTCTAAGATGTGAATACACATGGGCATGAAAGCCTGAACCTTGATAAGAATGTGCTCAAACTCCCTTATATTCCCAGAGAGACGAAAAAGCTACTACGAGGCCAAGTTCAAAGACATTCTGAATGGCAGATGGCATGAGTGATGAGAGACGATGGGCAAATTGGGTGGGGAGGTACGGTCATGTTCACCCACCAGCACCTGGTGTACCAGCTTATGTGCTGCTAGAGAATCGAATTTTCAGAGGAGCACAAGCGTGCCAACCAATTGTAACTATAAGGCCATATAACAAAGGGCCTCATAGTTTGAGAGCCAATGAGGTGTAGTGTTTCTAATCACTGTCAAGGATGACTTGCACTATGACTTGCACTAAGGAAGGGCATAGGTTGCCCACCTGACTATAAAGACGCAATCACAATCCTATCCCATAAAGTATACTTAGATGTTCCCCTTGAACCAACCACATTCCCCCGTAGGTTTTTGTAGTTTGCCACATAGTATGACATCACGTATGAAGAGTATTTGCTATAAAAGTGTAATTTTTTAGGCAATGTGTTTCGATCGTGCTGTGAGACGCCCGTTGATGTCCGTTGTACTCCTTGTTTAGTTAATTGATATTAAACCAGAATGTTTTGCCACTTCCTGAGTCAGTATTCTTGTTTGATTTGAGTATTATTCTCCATCCCATCCATAGTATGATGTGTTACCTTAATTAAAAGGACCATAAGGATTCACTTGTCTTATAGCAATGGCCTCCTGATATCTTTGGAAGTGAAGGAAATTAATTCTTCCTTGCGATGGATGCAATGAGAGCCTGAACAGTGAGATCCTGGCTTCCCTTTACCCCGTAGGAAATGAGTAATACAATGATTGAACATCTTGAAGAATTGAGGAGGCAACTGCAGTGGTAACATTGAAAGAGTATACATAATCACAGGGGCCACAGACATTTTGATTGTTTCCATCCTGCCCCACCATGATAGACGGAGCTGAAACCATCTTTCTAAGAGGGCTTGCTCCTTAGCCAACAATTAATCGCCATTCGCCCTTGCAATCTCTCGTAAGTCTGGTAAGAGCCTGACCCCTAAATACTTATCCCCTTGTGGTTGTCACATGAAACCTGCATCCTCGCAATGGGCACTTCTGCACAGCATATTCAACAGCATTAACTTTCTGTCTTTTAGACATTCAGTTTATATCCCAAGACCCCCAAATAGAATTCGATCTCCTGCAGAAAAAGGGGTAAGGAACATTGCAGATCCTCTAAAACAACCAAAATATAATTTGCATATGCCACCACCTTCACCCTGGTGTTACGGGGCCCGACACCTCGAATTGCCTCCTTAGCGCTAATATGGTGGAGCAGTGGTTCCAACTCCAGAATGAATAAGGGGGGGGCAGTGGCTAGTCCTGCTTCCTCCCCCTGTTAAGAGGGGAAAATGAAGGTAGCTTACCATTCACAAACACGGGTCACCTAGGGTGATGATATAGCATGAAAACTAATGAGATAAAATGAGGGTCAAACCCATGCCATTTCAGGTCCTCTGCCAAAAAAAGCCACCCAAACTGATCAAAGTCCTACTCAATGCCCAACTTTGCCAGCGCCTAAGGCCCATCCGAACCCCCTGCAAATTCAATCAGGTCACACGAGGTTGGTGTCCACTGCGGCAAGCCTCCCTTTAATGAACCCTGACTGGTCTTTATGCATCAACTTTAACAGGAGCGGGTCAAGTCTCATGGCAAGGATCTTTGCAAAGATTTTAGTCACTGCATTTATGAAGGAGCTAGTACAATAATTTTTCACCAAAGAGGGGTCTCTTCCCGGCTTCTGTATAGCAAGGATCATGGCCTCTTAAAAGGTCCCTTGGGGATACACCCCCTGGTGTATCCGCGGAAAATCATGTCAGCAAATACTTGAAATAAGTTAACTGGCAGGCCATCTGGACCATGTGCTTCCCCCGTTTCAATTTGAAAATCGCCAATTTAACTTCCTCCACTGTGACCTCACGCCCCAAAATATCAAATTCAGATTTAGGGATGCTACTCCTGTTAGGATGAGGAATATCTTGCAAGTACCACTATATTTGATTGAGTTAGGGATTTACTTTGGGACTGTATAGGGTCTTGTAGAGTTCGACAAAGGCTTCGGATATCATTTCATCATCTGTCATAACCCCATTGTCTCCTTTAATAGACGCCACTCTGCTATTTTGGCATCTAGATTTCAAATACCCGGCTAACAACTTCCTTGCCTTATTTGCCCCAAAGAATTATTTCAAATTACATTTGAGCAGGAGACCTGCCTCTTTACTTGAACATCGCTTATAATATTCCTATTTCTCTCTGATCACTGCTGTTAACTTTTCTTGGGACGGGGAGCGGCAATACTCTTCATGTGTTTAATGAGCTGGAGCCACCTGACTGTTCCTAATTTCACCTTCCTATTTTGCCCAGCCACACATTTTATAATATGACCCCCTAAGTGAGGCCTTACATCCCGAACCAGTGCCGGGGGGGACGTTTGCATCCAGACCCATTACGCTGAAATTAATCCTCAGTGAACAGTTTGATGCATGTAACATAATCTAGTGACATCAAGAGGTCCGTATTTAGCCTCCACCTATTGCTACTAGCTCTCTGTTCAATTCAATCCTAATCAACTATCACTGGTGCATGATCAGAGATGAGAATTGAGGATATATCAGCACCATGCACCTGCACCATAAGACTCTTGCACATAAAGACATAATCTATTCTAGAGTATGGGGCATGTGGTGGGGAGTAGAATGTAAATTCCTGTACATCCGGGATGCAAGATCTCCACACATCTACCAGATCATTGTTCCGCACCAAATGCTCAAAGGCTTTGTGCATATTAGACCTACACGGGGGGACCTGTGAACTCCTATCCATCACTGGATCAAGTGGCAGGTTGCAATAACCACCTACTATCTTGGCCGACCCCACTAACTGCTGAATCTTCCCACTCAGTGACCTCCAGAACACTCTATCCTGCTGATTGGGACCATACACATTCACTATGGCTAGGGGGATATTGCCCACGAGCCCTGAGCAATGAACCATCTGCCTATTGCTTTGGACCCTGCCTGCAATAACACAAAGGGACAGCTCTTGTAGACATGTATCGCCACTCCCCCATTGAGACCCACCGCCTCCGAGGCCAACACCTGCCCAACACACTGCTTCTTGTGAGAATTGCATTCTGAGGTTTCTTGTATAATGGCTACCTGCGTGCCTTGCCTCCTCAGGTGTGTCAATACCGCTTGCCTTTTAATGGGGAAATCGTAGCACCTTCACATTCCATGTGAGAACATTAACCATGGATTAGGAATCGGTAGGTATTTGAGTGAGAAATATTAAATCCCTGCTACTGCCCCATGCCCTGTGACTATCACCTGAGGAATCAGAGCAGCTCAATGTCCTCGCCCCCACCCTGAATGCCAGTCATTGGTTCTCCCCTTGCATGGCCATACGTCTGCATGAGTAACACAAAAGAGGAAAAGAGAAGGGAAGGAAAGAAAAAGATGAAGAAGTAACAAGGGTTGTCACAACCAACCTTAGAACAGCAGCATTCCCACAAAAACACAACCACCTCGCGGACCACCACTCAAGGGTGCCCTGAGGGGAAAGTGAGTAATCCCTCCAATTCGCCCCTGCACACTAAAACATAGCAGGGTAAGATGTGGCTACCGCATGTGGAGATGCAACAGAGAAACCTTACACCACCAGTCAAAAGATACTAAGCAATGCAAGGACACATAACCCCCCAATCACATAACCACCCAAAGAGAACAAGAAAACTCCTATTCAGCCTTCCACCACCATCACAGGAGGCCTTCCCGAAATAAAACCTGCCTATTTGGATTTCAAAGGAGATCTGGATTTATCTCTTTTTTGCGTCCCCCTCACTCCAACGGAGGGGAGTCCACTGAGCCAGATCTAGGTGGTGATGGTGAGTCCTTCTGAAACTTAGAGAGAGTCAAGAATCCGGACCAGAGGGTATCGTCTGCGTTAAGCAAGGGCTTGGCCTAGCTCAAGGAGGCCCAACAAGCTGAGGGGAGTAATTCACTTCCATCTCAGAGACCCCCTCCTCTCCTGGGGCCATCTAGGTCACTTGGGTCCTCAAAGAATTTGGTAAGGCCCGCCTCAATGGAGAACATCTTTCTTGCTGGGGCATAAAGCCTGTATCTGAAACCCTTGTGCAGCAGCTCAAGACGAAAGTCCAGAAACCTTCTCCTCTTGGCCATCATCTGCCTGGAGAAATCCTGCACTACAGAGATATGATCGTGATGCAGATGCAGTTTACCCACTACTTGTTTAACTACATCCAGAATTTGGATCACTTGATTATGATGCAGGAGGCAGGCAATGATAGATCTAGATGAAGATTTGGCTAAGGGGTGCAAGGGGTGGATACTGTGCACCCGCTGAACCTCCATAGCTGGGGTGAATTCAATTTTACGGAATGCAGGCAATCAGCTCTCCAACTACTTCCCCACATCTGGGCTCTCTGTGCGTTCTGGAACTCCAAAAATTATAATATTGTTCCATCGGTTTCAGTCTTCTAACTCATTGACATTTGCTTCCAGGTCATAAACTCCCCCTGTAGATGCTCAAGACCTTCCATATGGTCCACCAGAGAGGAGATCTGGCCCTCTACCTCCTGCAAGCAACCAGTGAAGAGGCCCATCTCGGATGTTATCAATATCATTTCCCCCTGCATCTTATCCACTGAGGCCATTGTCAATTGGATATTAGACAGTTCCCACAAAATAGTCACAAGCTCACTCTGTTTGCCATTGCCCTGAGCTACCTTCTGCTGGGCGGCTGACGGAGAGGGGGACTACTCCCCATTGTACTGCAGTCCCTTCTTCAATTACATGATCCAGAGCTCCCTGCACAGCTTCATCCATGAAGGAAACCAACCCCGCCAATGTGAAGGCTATTTGCCCTCTTGTGTCTCCAAATTATCTATTGGGTGGAAAGGATAACCAACCAGCCACCTGGTTGCCCCCAATCTCGATAATTTCCATCCACAGTCAGCTGTAGGGCATAGGAGCTGCCTCCTTCAAAGATAGCCACCAGGGATCACTTAAATCAAATGGGCGCTGACACAGAAGAAGGCCCTCCTTCCTTGTCTCAGGGCTACGTGGCACAATGTACTGCACACTGCCTACACGGGCGTCGGTCCCGGCCCCCTCTCCTTCTCTGCCTGAATGCACTGCACAGCTTTGGGCGGACTTGGGCAACAGGGGAGAGAGCCCGCTCCATAGTAACACTGCCTTTGACCCCCCAGACCTCTAGAATTCCACTACGTCACTCTTCCCTCGTGGAGACCTGCCTGCTGCCTCTCGCAGCCAGCCGTTGCAGTACCACTTCTGTTGCACCGGTGAAACCAGGGAATTGCTGCGCTGATCACTGTGCAGTCAGGCCCCGCAGCTTCTTCACCATGACAGACACCCTTTCTCAGGGTCAGCTTCGCTCATCAGGGGCAAGTGTCTCGCATATGCATGGAATATGTGGTGTGGGGTCCAGAGCTCTAGAAGCCTGCAACTATTTTCTGGCCTTCTGGCCACGCCCCCCCAAAATATGGGTTTTAATATTCGTTGTATTATAGATGCCTAAGTACACTCTGCATTTTCTAATACGTGACTGTTATGAATGTTTTAACCTCAGACTTAATTAATTTACATAAGAGGACCGAGAGTATTCCCCCGCCTACTTTTTAGGATGTTAACCTTTGGATTTATCAAGACTTAGAAGCAAAACGAAGTTACAGTGGCCTCAACGCACAGTGTGAACATGTGGTTAATCAAGGACTAACAGTTTAGCATATGCCACACTACGGTCAGAAGTGATAAAGCGGTTAAGCAGTGGGGATGATGGAGGAATACAAGTGGCCTATACATACCCGCTGGACTGAGATAAGATCAGACTATATATAATATGTGACTGTTGTGGACTGCGATCTGTAGTGTAAAGCACACAGGAGGATGAGACACACATATATCTATAATATATTGGGTATAGTAGCATAATGGAAGGTTTTAAAGGAAAGCCATACATGTAGCTACAAAGCAGTAGTTAAGAGCATAGGCAGATGGCAATGTAACATGTAAAAGAAACATTATTGAGCCACTATGAGGAAACGAGTGTTACTTGCATTAGTGTTCATAAACCTTACAAATTGTAGAGAGATCTAAAAAATAGCAGTTCATCATCATCAGTGTGTGCTAGCAGAGTGACCAGCATATCAATGTGAACAAGGGCCAAGATGGTTTCTGTGCCTGAAGTGCTTCAAAGAACCAAGTGACTGGCACACTTGATTAAATACACAGAAACAAAGACAGTTTTCAAGCGAGCTTATTGAAAGCTTGTCTTGACAGAGGAGGAGGCTGATATGACTTGTATAACATGGCTTTAGGGGAACCTGTACTGTGTGTACCGAATCTTGGAGTTAGTGACTGAGACAAGGGAAAGGAAATCAGGGACTGGAAGTAGAGGACCGAGGAATGCACAAAGCATGAGGAGGAAAGTACAAAAAAAGACAGGACACAAGCACCCAATCTCTCTCTGTCTCTCTCTCTACCTTTGCCTCCCTCCATTCTTACCCTGGACCTAACACGAAGGTGTAGGGAACCCTATATTGGAATGTGTTACTAAAAACACATGAAATAACATTAGAAATTCCTAGCACACTATCATGTAGCAAGGGTATTCATAACAGCCAATGGGAAAATGAAAATAGAATACTTTCACATTATCTGGAAAATGGGGCATGGGTAGTGATAATAGAGTGGAAAAGAAATCGGTTACAATACTTGGGACATAGAAATATGGAACGGGTGCTTTTTGGAACACAAGATAACACACGATTTGAGTCTTCTAACAGATGTATATATTAAATGGGATGACACTGTCAGTGAAAAAGCTGAGAGATTTTGCCCCAGTAAAAGTTGAGGCATAACTCTCTCAAACTTCATATTAGCCAGATAATTCTGGACTTAGTCATGCTTGGGGTGGTTCATCGGAGCATGAATATAGCCTTTCTTAGGTTGAGCTATTATTATTATCATCATTATTATTATTATTATTATTATATTTATTATATATATTGAGCGTTGACCTAGCTTTGAGAAGCAACTGAATGCTTTACAGAGGTACACAACAATACAAATACATAACAGAGCGCTTTACAGAGGTATACAGCAGAACAGATATACAATGGGGGTGCGATAAAGAGGGGCACAAAGGAGGCATACAGATGTACCGGTTGGCGGGGAGGAGAGGGGCGGGCAGTTTCTAGCGAGTCAGGAGGCGTGAGGGGCGATATAATGGACTAGGTGTTTGAGGCAGCGAGATTCCTTGAAGAAATGGGTCTTGAGTTATTTTCTGAATTGTAGGAGCGTAGGGGCGAGTCTGATGCTGACAGGGACGAGGTTCCATAGTCTTGGGGCGTAGGCAGAGAAGGCTTATTTTCTGGTCATTTCCTTTTTGCAGCGACAGATTTCAAGTCTGTACTTGTCCTGGCTTCTGGTAGTGCGATGTCAACCGGAGATGCTGAGTTTCTCTGCAAGGTAGCTGAATAACTTGAGGTCAACTGCCTTATACATGATGCAGCAAGACTTGAAGGTGATTTCTGCATGCAGTGGGAGCCAGTGAAGGCCAATGAGGGCTGGGATGATGTGGTCATATCTGTGTAGATCCTTGATGAGCTGTGCGGCCGCATGTAGGACACTTCTCAGGGGTACAATGGAGGAGCTTCAGGTAAGCACATGGCATCCAGGCTCAGTTGGGCCAAAGGCCATGCTTGAGTTGATTTATTTTGTTTATGCAACTGATCTTTACATAAACCTGTGTGTCATCTGCACCTTTTATTTGTTGGGTATTTATAATGTGTCTATTCACAAAGTGTTCTGAGGCGAATTTGAGAAGTATTGGTGCAACTTGCTGTCAGTGTTGGCTACAAGTTCCCTCAGAGGAGCAATGTAGTTGATGTTAGCACTGGACATGATAGAGCATTGCTGAACTCTGCAGGTTAATGGGCAGCACAGGGATCTGTTGGGGGCCTTCGGGTGAGATGGTCTATGTTGGTGAGGGAGACAGCTACGCACTTCTGGACTGTTCCATCAACACCCATGGCGAATGGGGATGTTGTTGAGGTGGGCCTTCATGGTTCCTTGTATCGAAGACGGCAGAGGGATTGAGTTGAATGGGATGAGTAGTAGAGTTCTCCCTTGTGTGCTTCTCTATGCTGCTTCATGTTTGCAAAGTGAAATGGTACTCCTGTGGGAGATTAGGCTGAGTGATCGTTTCATACAACTGGATGATATCGATCATCTTAATCACTTTGACAAGGAAACATAGTTACATGATGGGAAGACCATTGGTAATGTCCTCTGGATTGAGTGTTAGTTTCTTCAGCAGGGAGAGTATACGTCATAATATTATGAAATGCTAAATATTTCTTAGAAATGTGACACTTTATACAACATACTATGTAAAGGCTTGCGGCTACAAGCATGCATCTATTGACATGATGGAAGTAGTGGGGAAAACGATTAGTATCAGTCCACATATGGTTGATTTTGGCTCCAGGCAGGTATTATAATTACCTATAATAGCCCTGATAGCAGCTTCTAATGAGCGGTACCCATGGGCATGTTTAGATGTGTGTTCAGGGTGTGGGCACAGCATCCAGTTCCCCTGAATATGTGATCTGAAATAGAATAATAATTAGGTCAGGGGTCTGCAACCTTTGGATCACCAGATGTTTTGGTCCACAACAACCATCAGCATTATGCAACATGGCCAATAGCGAAGGATCATGGGATTTGTAGTGCAAAACCTCTGTCGAGCCAAAGGTAGCAGACCCCTTAGTTAGGTAGTTCTCTCTATTCAGCCCCACATGCATTTGGTTTCAGTTTCCACAAAGGTTGTTCCTGAGCATAACCCAAAGGCCAAAACTAAATATCAAAGACCCTGAATCAAACAACACGATTTACTACAACGATTTACGACAACCTTTTGCTTAAAAAAGCACATGTTTTCAGGCTCCTTTTTAGATACATTTATTGCAGCAATTTCAGAGCTCTCAAGTTTTTTTTTTTTTTTTTTACTCTGGCACTTGTACTTTTACATTTAAAATGGCAAATACAAAAACTACGAATCCCATGATTGCAAGAAAAAAACAGGACTATTTACTTTCTCATGCAAGGAAGGGAGACATTTTAGAGCGCCACGTTTTTCCTTAGATTTCCAAAGGGGAAATCATATGGATAATCATATGCAAAATCCAAATTGTAATGCATACATCATGGAAACAAGGAAACCTGTACATGGGGAGTAGCACGCAATAAGTAGCATGCATACACCTCACTGTTTCTGGGTTTAAACAATGTTACTCAGTGTCCATTATACATTCTGCAGTTCCATCTGTAACATCGCAGAAAACTGGCCTGACTGCGGGACCATGCGCTTCGCAAAACCATATCATGCGCATTAGCGGAAGGAGGTATGTGCACTATGAATACGCGAAGGTTGCTTGGGACTGTATGGGTGGACAGTGAAATGTAAATTAATTGACTTTCAGGCCTGTCTTCACGCTTTAGACTGAGTCACATCCTAAACATGTGATGTTAGCTATGGCACGCTCTGGTTTTCAGGCTGTGCTAATTGGCCAGCTGAGTCATTCGAGACAACAATGTAAAACACCGTGCTGAACAAATACCCTGGGCACCCGCCTGCCATTCACCAGCATAAGCTGCGCTCACCATTACTCAGAGAGCGACAAAAGGGCCAGATCACTTGACAAGATAGAGGGGTGATGAGCAATGCCGAGACGCGTCAGGTGTGTCTGGTGGCAGGTCCGTTTATTGTGGCTAGAGCGCCATTCCTTTAAGCAGAGCTGTGCACCAACAGCACAGGGCATGAGTAATGATTGCGAGCAGGAAGGCCGGAGCGGCGGCGGTAGGTGGTGCATGTCTGGGTTTAGCATGGAGCAGCATTGGGCGCTGGGAATAGGCTGGATCCCAGGCCTTTCCTTTCTGTACATAATAATACAATGTGTATCCCTCGCTACGAAGCCATTTGAGTCATGTAGCACGATCCAAAAAAAAGACACAAATAGAAGAAAAAAATAAAGAATTTCCAGTTGATATTACAAAAAGCACACTTCCTGATAAGGTGTGTAAATGTGTTTGTTTTGCTACCTGCCTCTTTTTTTTAATTGTACTTCCTTGTCTACGGTAGCAGAGAGCCACTCAAAATCTACTGTTGCGCACGACTTCTTTCCCGAAAGTCGTATCTGTCCAATCTCCTGCCAATATGTATGTAGTTTATGTAGGCCATTTATATAGTGTGCACCCCTTTAGAAAGCAGTGGCACGCTGTACAGGTGAGGAGGGGGTCATCAGTGGCCAGTGTGGTGGTTTTTGAATCTTCAGTAATATGTGTTTATTTCTAAGGCTATCAGTTTGCAACCCGATGACGTAGAGTGCCTTGAAGTGGCAGTATGACATATGTTGAACTAACGAAAATGTCCCCAAAATTAAATAAATAGAAATTGCATGGAGCAATAATGAACATGAGGTGCACACAACAGCAATGATGTCAAGGTCGTAAACAAAAGAATAACGCATCACCCCTATCGACCATAAAAACACATGGATGCAGTGATGGACCTGAGATCAGATGAGGTCTAAACGGACTCAATGAACCTATAGAACACTCTGACTCAACCTTGAACAATCTTCCTATCCACTGACCTCATCCTTCTCATAATGGTTCCTCTTCCACATAATGCCGGCACCAGCAAACATACAGCCAACAGCGTTCCACCTGCTCCGATCGTAACCTGCCACTCAGACACGTCTTTTCATCTAGGCAGCCACCAAACCAAGGCACATTCCCAGACATACACATGCTCGCACAGCGATTCTTCAGAGCATGCAAAAGTGCAGAACTGCACCTAGGGCTCCCATATGGCCCTGCAAACCCCGCATGCCCCAAGAGGAGCTCACCTAGATGCTTACTCACATACACAGAGCTGAACATTCCGAATTGCACACACCACGCTGCCTCTCCTTCTCCCACCAACCCTCCCCCTCTATCACAGAACTGAATCCCGAGAGGATCGTACCATTGTCCAGTTACATTACATGACTAATAATGCCCGATTACTTCATAGTGATCTTCATTTCTGCAGGACGAAGTCTTCCTCATGAATGTCCTTACTGTACTCGCATCAGAGACTGTCAACTCACTTGCCAAACACAATAGACATATGGCCTTTGTTCATACAGTAAAATCTTTCAAAATGTAGGCTTTATAACCCACAAAAGGCAGCACAGAAATGCCTTATGCAGTTTATTCTAGACTGCAGATGACGTTTGAACCAGCAGTGTCTGAAAAAAGTGATACATCACAGCAGAATATTCATTTTAAGAACAGGCACCCTTCCAAGCCAGGCCCTGCCAAATTACTACGCTCCCTGCCACCCACTGGCATGATCGCCACTAGCAGGTGGTCCTAATCAATCCAGTACAGCTGATTATAGGTGTTAGCAATAGCCATCTCAAAATACTTTATCATTATTATCATTATTATTATTATTGCATTAATAATAATTATAATAATAATAATTATAATAATAACAACAACAGGTTTGTTTCTTTGAGATTAGAAAGCCCAATTCGTTTTACCTTTGTGTTCAGAATCTCTGGTTTCTGATTTAATTCCTCCAAAAGGGCGGCTGGGAAGTCATTTTATTTACCCATGTAAATGATTAAATAGCACATTACAGCAATGGTTGCTATTAGGCACTAGCAGCAGAGGAACGGAGAATGGTGGAAGGAGACAAAGGGAGAGAGGTAGGCGGCACCGTTCGAAACAAGACCCTCTAGTGGAGGGAGCATCTTAATGGTTTTTGGGAACCTGGCACAACTTTGGGACCCCCAAACTAAACAAATGAAAGGATCCGAGAACGTCAGCCCCACCCTCTCATTCAACACAACCAAAAACAATGGCTTGATATGCTGCCCTGTCGGCGATTAAAAAATAAATCAGAACTCTTTTGCAGTCTCTACCAACACCCTTCATCCCTGCGGCAATCAGAGCAGTACAAATGAGGCATTCCAAGGCAATGTCCCTTCTATTCTAGCATAGGTACAGACGATAGCCTCAGAGACTGACGCAGGACTCATTATCGCGTCATCATAACCTACCACCAAGTTAGGGTCTGAGGCGAAGCTGAATGGTCATTATCCCAAGGATAATGACCCCTCTGAGGTATATATGCTATGCGCACACAGTGGTTGAAGGAATACATGTTTTGGAGTTTCAGTGGTGAAGGAAACATTTTACTTTATAATTGAGTAAATAGACAAACTTAGTTAGTACATTAAATGCAATTTTAATTGGTTAAGTATTTCAATTGCAGCTTGGTTGAACTGGAACAGGTTTAACGTGAGCATGCACAAGGCGTAATGTAAAAGTAAACGATTTCTCTATAGGCATGTGAAAACATATTCCAATGTTTTAGCTTTCTCTATTGTGTGTTAAATAGCATGTTGCAGCCCCCAAAAAGGTCCTCCCAGACAGGAAGTGTTGTGTTGAAATAAATCTTTCACTGCCTGCTTTCTGGAGACCAAATGTTCAGGATACAATCAATACCAGTAATTATTGACTGCACTCCAAACATTGTGATTGGCTGAGAAGAGGTCAAAACTTTATCTTCATGTGCTCATACATTTTAGCAATAACAGTCACAGGAAGGTATACAATTGATACTGATCAGCAGTAGTCATATTAAAAAAGGTTCACATATCCCAAAAAAGCTAAAAAAATCAGATTAGCAGCCTCACAGAATGTAAAAGTGCACAAGCATAGGTACTGGAGACTTGCTGAAAGCAAAGAGGAGGGTACCTTAGCAGTGACTGTAGTTATCAGGAAGGTGCACATAGCCAAAAACCAATGGCTTTGTGGTATGCAATATTTAATCCTAAATCTCTGTCTTTCCTTCCTGTCCCCTACACTGTATGTAGCATAAAGCACTTTGGGTGTGATATTAGAAGGAAAAGTCCACTTGTTCAAAGAACAGGGATTGGACCAGTAAAGCAGGCTTGCTTTTGACCAATCTCCTATACACTTTTGTTTTAAAACAAATGGGTTTCCCACTCCATTTTTGAATCATCTCTGTTTTTCAAACCTTAAAGAAGAATTTCTAGGGCCCTGTTGGGAGAGCAGTCATCTCCACAGTTCTGCAGTTGTGACGTTAAGGCATGTGTTAAAGGGCAGAGGCAATCTCTGTCCCTTTAACTATCCTCAAGGACCATTCTGGGTGAATTGCTGCTGGGTGAAATACTTGCATCTCTGCCAGCCACACTGCTGCCCAGGATCTCAACATTCTGAAGGACCCCTGAAGGTGTGTGCCAGGCCCCACGTGTTTGGGAGCTCAAAAGAAGGACTCATCTTGCCCCTGTGACTCTAGAGTTCAACTAATAGCACCTGACAGCCAAGACAGCCAGTATTCCTGCAATTTCATTGTTGAACCACTGCAAACTGTGATTTACGTCCGTTTGACTCTGGTGGAACCAACGTGGGCCGCCTTTGGGAATAAACCCTCCGCTGTTAGTTCACTGCTCAGTTTTCTCTGCTTCCCTCCCTTTGTTCATCCCCCTATGATTTTAAAGTGCTCTGTTGCTTCCCTAAGCTATGTCCGTGCTCAATAAATACCTAATAATGATAATAATGATCTTCGAGCAACTATCCCATGCATTCAAACCCATTGATCACTGCACTGCACCATTTGAAAGTGCCTTGCCTGCACCAAAGAAGCACTTCTGCATCTGTGCTGCTCAAACTGCTGTTTGAACCTCCAGCCTCTTCATTGTCGCATGAGTCAACGATCAAACTGACCTGGAGTTCATCATGAACCGTGTCTTTTGACCATCGCTTTGTATTGTATTGTATTGCAATCGTCATTTATATAGCGCCCTTTCTCCATTTGTGTGGCCTCAATGCGCTTTGTAGTTGGAAAGTCCTCATGGAACGAAGTCCATGTTTTGGAAATTCTAAGAGTTAACTATAAAATGTGTGTGTCCATTGTGCCAGGTTAGGACTTAGGAGGGCTTGCTAGGCTCCAGTAAGCAGCCCTGCAGTGAGGCATGCGGGTGAGTGCTGTAGGTTGACTACAATAGAATGCTAGTGCAGGACACTCAATGTGTGCCCATCTAGACCAAAAGCATTTGTAGGTTGTCACTGCATACTAATGGCAAAGGTGTTTAGGCACGTCAGGGGTTTCAGTGTGGACAGCTGCAAGACCGGATTTGCATAGCCCTGGCTGCATTCTATAGTGCATGAATGAGGAGCTGTGCCTGCGACATGTGTTCACAGATGTGGTGTGAGTTACACATACCTTAAACTCGGATGGAGTTCATCTTCGATGTCACTTTCCTAGATCCATAGCGACTGGCTGGTCTTGCTAGCTGTGGACTTCCTACACTTGAGAGCCTGAGCAGTTGGGGATATGCCCAAGTCTGAGGGGCCGCAGCAGAAGGAGAACCACCCAGATCTGAGACACTGAAGCAGCAGGGGAAACCCCTAAGTCCGAGACAAAGCAGAAGAAGGCAGCGCGGTCAGATATGAGACTCAGCAGTAAATGGTAGACAGATCAGAGTTGAGAATTGAGTAGCGGGAGAAATGCCCAAGTTTGAGACACAGCCTTGGATGGAAGGAAGCCTAATGCATGAAGTATAGCAGCGAATGGGGAACCACCTGGACTTGAGACCCTTGCGCAGTGGTAGAGAGGCCCCAATCTGAGATTCAACAGTCCATGGTGGAACACCTAAATTGAGTATCAATATCACATGCCAAAACGCCTACATTTCAGACAACTAAGCAGTGGGAGAAACGCCCATATTTGAGAATCAACAGTACATGCAGTAACACCTACATTTGAGAGTCTACAGAACACAGTGGAGCACCCAACATTGTGATACCTGAGCAGTGGATGAAAATCCCTTAATTTGAGAGTCAACAGCACATGGTGGAACACCTGACATTGGGATACCTGAGCAGTGGGAGAAAAGCATACATTTGAGAGATAACAGTATACGGCGGAGCACCCGACAATGGGATACCCGAGCAGAAGGAGAGGACACCTAAACCTGAGAGTCAACAGTACATGGTGGAACACCTGATATTGGGATACCTGCGCAGTGGGAGAAAACGCTCAAATTCGAGAGACAACAGTGCATGCAGATATGGCTACATTTGAGAGTCAACAGTACATGGTGGAACATCTGAAATTGGGATACCTGAGCAGTGGGATAAATATACCCAAACCTGAGAGACAACAGCACATGCAGATACGCACAAACTTTAAAGTCAACAGTACATGGTGCAACACCTTACATTGGGATACCTGAGCAGTGGGAGAAAATGCCCAAATATGAGAGTCAACAATACATGGTGGAACACCCTACATTGGGACAGCTGAGCAGTGAGACAAAACGTCTACATTTGAGAGTCAACAGTACATGCAGATATGCCTAAATTTGAGAGTCAACAGTAAATTGTGGAAAACCCTTCATTGGGACACCTGAACGGTGGGAGAAAACACATATATTTGAGAGTCAACAGTACATGGTGGAACACATTATATTGGGATACCTGAGCAGTGGGATAAAATGGCGAAATATGAGAGTCAACAGTACAAGGTGGAACACGCTACATTGGGACACCTGAGCAGTGGGAGAAAACACCTACATTTGAGAGTCAATAGTACATGGCGGAACACCTTAGATTGCACTAGCTGAGCAGTGGGAGAAAACACCTAAATATAAGAGACAAAAGTACGTGCAGATATGCCTAAATTTGAGAGTCAAAAGTACATGGTGGAACACCTTACATTGGGATACCTAAGCAGTGGGAGACAACATTTTAATTTGAGAACTATACAGTACATGGTGGAATGCCATTGAACTGACATCAGCCTGGCTGCCTGCGAGACTCAACTGTTGAACCGGACCTGGTGACCTCAATGAGCCACATCACTCGAGTAATGCTTCGTACTGCAGCGTTTTTCAGTTCGACCCCCAACTTCATATATGCTTGTTGCTGGCTTATGGTGATTGCCACATTTTTTGCTGAATCGGATAACCAAACAGCACTAAGAAGCCTGGTTGACCATTGTCAAACTGCCAGGACACTGCCAAGGTTTTTTTGCCTGATAAATGCCCCCACCATCTCTGCACCCCGGTCAATGTTGGGCCCTAGAGAGTAGCTAGCTCACATGAATCATTTTTTGCAACTCATCCTATTTGAATATTGGGTAAGGGGGTAAGGGGATAGAAGGCAATAAAAAACACAGAGTGTTGCATCTTACTATATTGAACATTCTGTGATCTTGTTATATGGATTGGGGTTTTATAGTGCTTTCTATTAAGTTGTTATTTTAAATAAAGTACATATCTTTTTTTATAGAACCTTGATTGCATATTCCTTTATTTTGAACTGTTTGAGAGTTGGCCCATGTAACCACAAAAGGAGAACATCATGTGCAATCATGACATAAACACTATAGCTGCTGACACAATACATCAGAGGATTCAGCATCTCTGACAATTGCAGATTGTGCATTCTTCTGTGCACACCATGAACCATTCTAAAGGGTGTGATGGTTCTACCCATTGTTCCATTGGTACCTGCCATTGCTGTATTGGACTCCACCATTGCTGGTCTTGACTTGCACATGTCTGTATGGTGATGATCATCATGTGCAACTCCTTCCTTTGAAGGGAAGTGCAAACAACAGCTGGTGTTTCAAAATCAACGAGTTCAAAGTTTCATCTACTATGAGACGATCTGTACCCAGCTGAAGAGATTGCACACATTCATTAATTGTTCAAGGGCTTCAGCTGAGCGTTACACTGTTGAAAGTGGTTTGTATGTGCGAATGTCATTATCTAATATAGTAGGAACAATTGATATAACATCCAACGACCTCGTTCTGACGCAAGTTAGCATACTTTCAGAACAGAGCAATTCAATATTTCATAAACATGCCCCGTGATGAGTGCAGAAGACCTAATCACAGCTCATAAAAATGAAAAGTTCCTTAGATGAACCCAGGACACTTTCTTCACCTGAAGCAATAGTATGTCAGAGGTCAGATTATGCACATTTTCCTCTTGTGCACAAAATGCAAAGAATTCATTGAGCTCCAATTTTGTTGCTTCCCCTCAAACCTCCCCTCCCCTCCCCTCCCCCCAAACCCCTATCATCACAAAACGTTTTCCCTTGGGAAGCAATAAAGCAAACTTCTGTTTATGTTTTCTGCACCTTTCTTTTTGTGCTATGCAGCAAATATAGTAGAACAAGGGGCATGATTTACAACAATGTTTTAACATACGAAAGTCTCATTGAAAACATGTTTGTAAATCAGGCCCAAAGTGTCGACTGCTTTTTGCACTAGTGCAAAAATGTTTAGATAATATACACGGGGACAAAACCTGTTGACTACATTCGGTATTACCTAAGAATTCAAACTGGCTGGTGCTAAGTGAATTTGCTCAATTACTAGCACTGTTGCAAATGATTGATAATCAGTGCCAGGGGGATTAACATTCCCCTCATTATTTATTTTATTTATTTACATACAGGTGGAACAATGTTCTTTTGATCACAAAAGAACATAAGATAGTTAAAAAATCAGATTTGTCGGGAAGCAGTGAGATTCTTACGATGGGGTGAGTTAGAGGGACAGTCTGATCAGGTTGTAGAGGGGAGTAAATGGAACAGTCACTGGGGACAATACATAAGTGGACATGCATAGATAAAGAACAATGAACATTGCACATTTTTAAGTGCATATAGACGGTACGGCCAGCTATGCCCGTGATGTGATCATGATGGGTGAACAGCTAGAGTGGAGGCAGAGGAAGTGAGGGACAGAGGCAGATTACAGGCAAGGGGAAATGTTAGCTAGCAGGCAGATGAGAGGTAGGTTAAAAGGTTAACACGGAGGAGAGGAGGTAGGGTTTTAGTTTTGTTTTGAGCAAATCCATGTAGACTGTTTCTCAGATGTCCTGGGGAAGAATAGAGAAGGAGCGGAAGCAAGAGGAAGCACAGGGAGGGGGAGAAGCCACAAGGGAAGTCGAGGAGGCAGAACAGAGATTACGAGAAGGTTTGTAAAGTTGGAGAAAGGAGGATAGATACAGTGATGCCTTGCCATGAATGGATTTGTGAATGAGGAGAAGAAATTTAAATCTGGCCCTGTTTTGCATCGTCGGCCATCCAGCCTGGTGACGGTACGAAGAGGTAAGAGAGAGAGTACATAGAGAGACCTGGTAGTGCAGTTAATGATCTTGTCGAGAGGACAGAAAGCATAGTTTGGGAGACCAATGAGAATGCTGTCACAGTAGTCCAGTTAAGAGAAGACAAAAGGTGTTAAGAGATACTTGGCAGTGTTGGAAGGAAGGAGGTGCCTGATTGTCTTAAATTGTAGAAGGTTGAAGTGAACTGCTGTTCCAGTTTTGGAGATTAAAGTAGAGAAGCAGTGAGAAGGATCATAGATGTCACCATGGTTTCTAGCTGAAGAATAGTAGGGAAGAGTGTCAGGTGGAAACTGGATAGGCAGAGGAAGAGATGAGAGAGAGCTCTTGACAGGGAAGAACACCTCTGCTTTGGTAGAGTTTAACATCAAAGAGTGTGAATCCATCCAATATTTAAGGGCAGAGAGACAGTTGGGACTTTGATAGAGGGATCAGAAGAGAGTTTAGGAAAAGAAAAGAAGATTTGGGTGTCTTCCACAAATAGTCGATTTGAGAAACCAAAGGAGGACATTAGTGCCCTGAGAACAGAGGTGTAGAGTGTAAAGAGGAGCAGACACAAGACAGAGCCGTGTGGAATACCAACAGTTACTTGAGTGAGGTGAGAGGTGTTGTTGCTCCAGGATACAGAGAATTGGCAAAGTGCATGGTAGAATTCAATTCAGGCAAGGGCTTGATCACGAATCCCAAGAAGAAAGAGAGTATTCTCTTCAGAGTAATCGCTAGTGCTGTAAGAGGATTCAATTCAAAACTACAGCTAAGTCAATGCCTAGTCTGGGATACTGAATGGAAACCCTTATTGATATATCTTTATGTCCAGTTCATGAGTTCTGGATGACTACCCCTATATAACACCCCTCTCTTAGAATCCCCCTGACCCCACTGAGCCAAGAAGTAGTTCTGTTTTGCAAGTTTAAAAGGTTTATTTGAGAAATAAAACAAAATATAGATACCACGCTTTTATAATAATTAATAATCGATATCGCCCTTATAAATATAATGTTAATCAACAATGGGTAATCTGACACTAGCACACTCCTTTATAATCAATGAGGAGTTGGTGTAGGATGGATAAGGCAGCGAAAATAATTTTATGATTTCAAGGGAAAAGCAATGAGGAATAAAATGCAGTACAGAAATACTTGATATGATTTTAGCAAAAGATAAGATAATCACTTTTTCTCTGGCAATTCACCCCCCTCCCCTATGCAATGTAAGAAATGGAAGGAGATGGAAATAACACACACAGTTCTCAGGAATGCAATCAAATACAATACGAAATTCAATTCCCACCCCAGCAAGCTTAGAGAAAACCGGTATGAGTTTTAAAACACAAGCCCAAGAGCTTTGAATGTGGTGGCAATGAAGTGAGAAATATGCTAAAAATGCTTTTAATTCCCTTTAGGAGGTTCAGGGTGAGTGAGAGATACTTGGGATGAGCTCAGGCTCACTTTAGCAATGATTCAGGGATGGTTATTAAGAGGCAAACACATTTTTAGCAGAGGAAAGCAAAAAAGCTGCTATCTTTTTACAGGTAAAGAAATCAGGCCAAATCGCAAATAGCGGCAAAATTCGCGAATGCGTGAATCGTGATTACGGCAAAAGTATAAGGAGTAGCAAGTCGGTTCAAGAGATACGGACGATTTAATAAAGGTAGATTTTCGGATTTAAAGTAAAACTCAAAATGACAGGTAACAGCTTGCAGCTGTAGAATTGACAGGTGACAGTTGTGCAGCTTTACAAATGACAGATGACACGATTTCTAGGAGGCTGTTCTACTTAGGTTAAAATAGTTTGGATTAGATTATTTTAACTAAGAGATTGGTTCTGCACAGTTCTGCTAGGTACTCACAATATAAATTTTAAATAGGCCTCACCACGGATCTGGTCAGGTTTTGGACTGGACTCCGGTTCTGGTCTCAGCACTTCACAGTGATCTGGGTCAGCTCTCTGGTTCTGCTCACAGCGTTCTGGGTCAGCTCTCTGGTTCTGCTCACAGCGTTCTGGGTCACTCTGGATCTCTGGTCTGGTCTCTGGCAATTGTTCTTGGCAAAAGAATTCAAACAGCTCGCCCGGCTGTGGAATAGTGTGCAAATGATTTTAAGGTTGCTGAGGCCTGCTGAGAAGAGTTCTCAGTTTGTGGGTTTAGGCCCTTTCTTTAAGTTCTGAAGTAAAGTTCTGGTCTTTGGAGATTGATGGATTTGAAGTCTGGATCTCTGGATGTGAAGTCGTCGGTCAGCATGCTCCGCAGCAAATGGAATTGAATGTCTCTACCTGTCCCAGCAGTCTCTTTTTAAGTGTTTTGAAAATGGGTGTGTGCCTGGGCCTAGCTAAGCCTGCCCCTCTCTACTTGTCATTGGCCCAATTCTCCCCTTTCCCATGATTGGGGGAAGGAAATGGATTGTCAGCATGATGAAGTCTGTTTATGGGTCAGAGGATCCTCCCCTGGTCAGTTTGCCCACAAATCTATATTTGATTCAAATACATCCTTCCCAGATATACAATTTGTTGAAATTACATGTGCACATTATATATTCCTTATGGTCCATGCTTGTCCGCCTCTGATCTTCCTGGGGGCTTGCATTAAAAAATGACAACATTTTGCGTTTTTTAACTGGTTTTGCAATATCGGACATTTACCCAAAATTACACACATGTGCGCAAGGAGTATGGACATTAATTGATGAAGTGTCAGATTTTTAACATGCAGACATTTGGAGTGAGACCCTATTTTCCGCTAGCAACCCCCCAGAATACACCACAGGGTCCTAACGCCTCTCAAAATGTTCACAGAAAAATCACAAAAATAATGATATTACTTATATAATTCTGACAAGTCTGCACTACGAGTTATCTTTTTAAAATTATGCCCTGGTCAAAAAGGGGTGTAGCTTCCCACATCACAGGTTGGAATAACTGGTTTATCCACTTCCCCCAAGCTCAGCTGCTAGCAGAGGCACTGCCCCTCCCAGTTTCCCCTAAGAGGAAGCCACTTTACGGCCCCCCAATATAACATTTGCCTGAGTCCAGGACAGGCCTTTGTTCAACTCCCTGCAGTCCCCAGCTGCTCCACCCCTAATCTAATCAGAGAGGTGACAACTCCTTTTGGCAAGGGCAGTGGCTGAGCAGGTTTCAACTCCTGTCGGGGGTAGTTGTCAGGCAGAATCCAGTTTCATTAAGCCAGGTTTCAGCTAAATGTCACTTTTTGTTCCCAGTTTTCTACATTCAAATCAAACTGACAATTTTTACATATACATTAAATAATTACTTCCTTCAAGTCATTTCAGAATATAGTTTTACATTGTATCCACCTCTTAGCAAGTCTTTCCTTGGTCTGGTTTTGTTTCATTTGTTCAGTTTTACACAAAAGTCTGGTGGTTTTAAAACGTCGGCTTTCTGATAGTGGTGAGTACTGGTAATGCAACCATTTTTGGGATTAAGAAAATGAATTCCCCACAGTTCTGAGTTGCTTTTTTGGCAATCAGCATTGCCATTCCCAATGGTTTCAGGCTACTGTGTGTGTAGCCCACTGGTGGTTTTAGGCAGTGCCCTCCTGTGTTCACAACATAGGCAAAAATGGGTGGCAGCCTATTCTTCATGTTTTCCCTGTGCACTCTCTGGGGAGTTCTGGCCATCATGATGTTTTCCATGCCAGTACTCCACAGTTTTATTGTAGGGCTTGGATGCATGGGTAAAAACATCCCACAGTGCCTAAGGCAGCAGACAGGTCAAGAAGAATTTAGATAGAGGATAGATTGTAGTGCTTTGCAGATGCAATAAAGTTGGACACATTCATGAGAGTAGTTTCAGTGGAGTGACAGGAGTGGACACCTGCTTTGAGGGGGTCTCAAAGGTTGTGGATATCTTAGAAATTGGTAAGATGGTTGAACACAACAGTTCTAAACACTTTAGGGTAGTGCAGAACAAGAGACACAGGGCAAAAGTTAGCCGGTAGGTTCGGGTCAGCCCCTTGAATATTTAGGAGAGGGAAAGCAAGTAGAGTCGAAGGACAGGTTGAAGAGCTTAGTGAGGTGAGATAAAGGGGCAATAGGCTTGACCTGCTGAGAAGCAAAGGGGTCTGATGGGGCAAAAGTACAGCTATCCTTCATCAGTAGAGATAGGACTCTGTCAGTATTAGTGTGACTAAAGTGGGAGATAGAGGCAGAGGATGATGGTAGAGTAGGCAAAGTGTAAAATGTAGGCAGATGGAGTGTGAGGAAAGCCAGTAATGATAATAGTGCAAGTGGAAGGGCAGCAAGGCATGTGGTAATAGCTGAAGGGCTTACCTCTTCTTTTGCTGCGTGTGCATTAAAGAAATTCCATCTTAAATATAATTAAATAATAAATAAATACATAAATACGTTTTAAGAAGTTCCTCTGTGCAGATGGGATTTAAACTGGTAACGCTGAGAAGTCATTTTAAGAAGTTGTGTATGGGGCATACCTGCTAGCAGAGTATACGTTTCAATACAGCATGGTCACTAAGTGTAGTGCGAACAGGAATATATTGCTTCATACATTTCAGAAGTGCACTTCTCAAAAAAGAT
Source organism: Ambystoma mexicanum (assembly GCF_040938575.1). Lineage (NCBI taxonomy): Eukaryota > Metazoa > Chordata > Amphibia > Caudata > Ambystomatidae > Ambystoma > Ambystoma mexicanum. Next base: position 328,436,001 of record NC_090923.1, on the reverse strand, counting down.
ATAATCGACATGTGTCGAAAGAAACCACACCATTGGACCATGTCAGCTTTGCAAATTTTCAAGATGAGTGGGATTAATAAAGTCTGATCAATAACTTCTGAGAGTCACAAACCATCTCCTGCTATTAACTATGTTAAGCGGCTTCACTTCAACACTACAGCTAAGTCAATGCCTAGTCTGGGATGCTGAGGGAAACCCTTATTGATATATTTTTAGATCCAGTTCATGTACTCTGGATGACAACCCTTATATAACACCCCTCTCTTAGAATCCCCCTGACCCCACTGAGCCAAGAAGTAGGTCTGTTTTGCAAATTTAAAAGGTTTATTTGGAAAATTAAACAATATATATATATATATCACACTTCTATAAATAAATTGATAATGGATAGTACACTTGTGAATATGAGCAGTAATCAGCAATAGGTAATCCTACAGTAGCACAGTTCTTTACAATCAATGAGGAGTTAGTATAGGATGGATAAGGTAGCAAAATACTTTTAAGGTTTCAAGGGAAAAGCAATGAGGAATAAAATGCAGTACAAAAATACTTGATATGATTTTAGCACAAGATAAGATAATCACTTTTTCTCTGGCAATTCACCCCTCCCTTCCCCCCTATGCAATGTAAGAAAATGGAAGTAACACACACAGTCTTCGGGAATACAATCAAATACAATATGGAATTCAGTTCCCCCCCCCCCCAGCAAGCTTAGAGGAAACAGGCAGAAGTTTGAAACACAGGCCCAAAATGCTTTTAAATGTGATGGCAATGGATGGGAAAATGTGCTAACTGATTTTAATTCCCTCTAGAGATTCAGGGTGAGTGAGAGATGCTTGTTGGTATTAGTTCAGGCTCACTTTAGCAATGCTCTATGAGTTATTACCAGGTTGCAAATGGATTTTTAACAAAGGAAAGAATGGAGCTGCTATTTTGACAAGTGGAGAAATTGAGCCAAAATCGCAAATCGCGGTAAATTTCACGAGTGCGTAAATCGCGATTGCGGAAAAAGTATAGGGAGTAGCCCAATTCGTTCCTAGCCCAAACGGTTCTAGAGATACGGACGATTTAATAAAGGTAGATTTTCAGATTTAAAGTAAAACTCAAAATGACAGGTGACAGTTTGCAGCTTTAGAATGACAGATGACAGCTCGCAGCTTTAGAATGACAGATGACAGGATTACTAGGAGGCACTTCTTCTTAGGTTCAAATAGTTTGGATTAGATTATTTTAACTAAGAGATTGGTTCTGCACAGTTCTGCTAGGTACTCACAATATAAATTTGAAATAGGCCTCGTCACGGATCTGGTCAACACGTCCAGCGGCGGTTCTCTCTGCTCGGCGGGTCAATCAGGCACCGGTTCTGCTCACAGCGATCCGGATCTCTGGTTCTGCTCACAGCGGTCTGGGTCTGGTCTGCGGTTCCGGCAAAAGTTCTTGGCACAGAATTCAAACAGCTCGTCCGGCTGTGGAATAGTTTGCAGATGATTTTAAGGATGCTGAGGCCTGCTGAGAAGAGTTCTCAGTTTGTGGGTTTAGGCCCTTGCTTTAAGTTCTGAAGTAAAGTTCTGTTCTTTGGAGATTGATGGATGTGAAGTCTGGAGTCTTCGGCAGAGTGTCCCGCAGAAAATGGAATTGAATCTCCTACTTGGGTTTCAGTGGCCCTTTTTATGTGTTTTGGAAGTGGGTGTGTGCGTGGCATAACTGAGCCTGCCCCTCTCTACTTGTCATTGGCCCAATTCTCCCCTCTCCCATGATTGGGGGAAGGAAATGGATTGTCATCATGATGAGGTCAGTTTATGGGTCAGAGGATCCTCCCCTGGTCAATTTGCCCACAAATCTATATTTGATTCAAATACATATTTCCCAGATACACAATTTGTTGAAATTACAGGTACACATTATATATTCCTTATGGTCCATGCTTGTCCGCCTCTGATCTTCCTGGGGGCTTGCATTCAAAAATGACAACATTTTGGGCTTTTTGACTGGTTTACCAATATCGGACTTTTAGCAAAAATTACACACGTGTGCGCAAGGAGTATGGACATTAATTGATGAAGTGTCAGATTTTTAACATGCAGACATTTGGAGTAAGACCCTATTTTCCGCTAGCAACCCCCCAGCATACACCACAGGGTCCTAACACCTCTTAAAACGTGCACAGAAAAATTACAAGCATAATGATATTACTTACATAATTCTGACAAGTCCGTACTATGAATTATCCATCTTTTTTAAAATTATGCTCTGGCCCAGATGGGTGTGGTTTAGGTTCCAAAGCACATGGGGGAAGCTTCTGACTGTCCCCGCCTCTAGCTCGGGTGGCTCCCAGAGGCACTTCTCATCCCACTTCTCCCAAGAGGAAGCCACTTTACGGCCCCCCCAATATAACATTTGCCTGAGTCCATTGTTCAGTTTCCTGCAGTCCCCAGGTAATTCAATCAGAGAGGTGTCACCTCCTTTTTGTGGGGGCAGCAGAATGCAGCCAGGCCTGGGAACACAGCTGTTGATCCAGTTTCAACTCCTGTCGGGGGTAGTTGTCAGGCAGAATCCAGTTTCATTAAGCCAGGTTTCAGCTAAATGTCACTTTTTGTTCCCAGTTTTCTACATTCAAATCAAACTGACAATTTTTACACATGCAGCTAGAATGCTGATTCTAAGTTCAAAACTATGACATTTCAACAGTTACAAACTATGTGACACTCAAAAGTAGGTCCCTCATTTAATTTAAACATTTCGATTTTAGTGGTTTTCAGTTCAGTTTAACTTAAGCTGCTGACCTCCACAGCTCAGCCAGTTTCGTGATGAACATTGTTTTGGGCTCTTTTTCTTTCCAGATTTTGTATGCACACAAAACTTCATTCTGCCAAATGTCTGCTGGTGTTCAGTGAGATTTTTGAATATCCTGCAATGTTTTACATAGGCATTTTTAGCTTGCATTCAGAGAAACCAAGGTTCTTCAAAGGGCTTTTTAAGCTAACAAGCACTGCTGTTTTTCCTTTGGCACACATTCTACTCATGGCACCCCTGGCCCATCACGCTCGCACTGGTGGGTGGAAGGTTAGGCGACCATTTTGGTGTGCGCACAAACTGCGCGGTTCTCCTGGATTCTGGCGCACATGTGGGCTTTTTGGCCATCTTGGATTTTCTAAGCCCACAGCACCAAATGTTGCAGCTTAATGACTCAAACGTGGGTCAATATACCTGACAAAGCCCCCCACCTGACTGCACTTTGAATTTGAGTCGAGGGGGAGTCGGGTGCGAAGAATGTTTTGACCCACGCACTGGTATGTCCGCATCATCTTCTTCCGATTCCGCAAATGGCACAGTTCAGCATCTTTTCCTCCATCCGGTTGGATCGATCGGTTCTCCTCGCCGGTCCTGATGGGAATATTGGGCGGTACCCTGGGCCCCTCGGATCTTTGCCCCCGGTCTCCGGATCGTCCTCCTTGGCCAGTCTCCAGGTTTTCTTTCTCCTAGGACGACAAAGGAAAGCGGCAATACCTATTCGTAGACATTTCTTCCCCACCATTCATATAGTGGGGTGGCATATACATTTTATAGTCAAAACATTTGCGTTCTTATTTTAACAAAAAACAAGATACAATCATAAGACATTTTTTTTTCCAAATCATAATATATACTATATATGGGATATTTTAGGGTTGGAATTGAATTACTCTGGGGCGGTCCCCTCTGGTATTGCAGAGGACTCCTCCAGTTGTTGCAGAGTGTGCCTGGCATGGCAACACTTTAGCTGATTTATATGGACCCACTTATCCTCCCCCTCTGCCAAACTGCCTTTGGGGATGCAGATTTTATAGGCAACAGGGGAGATCTTGTCTATAATTTCAAACGGTCCCTTCCATGTAGGCAAGAATTTTCGCTGTTTGGCCTGGTTCCTTTGGAAATTGTATAGATAGACCCGATCACCCACCTTATATTCCTTTCGGGTAGTTTTCAAATCATAGTGGGTCTTCATGCTCTCGGCTGATCTTTCTAGATTCCGCTGAGCATAGGCAAAAGCATGTTGAAGGTGTTTCCTTAAATTCTCCACATACTCATGAGTTGTGGAGGCATATATCAGTGTCTGCTCTTGGGTCCTGTAGAGCAAATGCTGGGGAAGCACCATCTTGCGCCCCGTCATCAACTCAAATGGTGACATTTTGGTTGTAGATGAAGGGGTAGATCTGATGGCCATTAGGACCAGAGGTAGTCGGATATCCCAACTTGGCCCAGAATCTGCCACAAACTTTTTTAATATGCTCACAATTGTCTGGTTGTATCTCTCCACTGCTCCAGAAGAAGCTGGCCTGTATGCAATATGTAGCTTCCTTTTGACCCCCAGTATCTCCCACATCTTTGTCATTACTTCGCTGTTGAAGTGGCTACCTCTGTCTGACTCAATCCTTTGAGGTAGACCAAAATGGGAAAAGATGTGGTTAATCATCAGGGCAGCTGCTGTTTCTGCCTTGCAGTTTTGGGCCGGGAGACATTCCACCCACTTGGTAAACAAGCATGTAACGGTCAACATGTACTTGTTTCCTCTAGACGAGCGAATTACAGGGCCTACAAAGTCGATTTGCAAATATGACCATGGCAGTGTCATCCCCCTCTTTTGGAGAGGCGCACGGTGTGTGAGGGATGATGGATGAAATTGTGCACACACAAGACACCCCTTGAAGTATTGGTCGAGGTCCTGCCCCATGTGTGGCCAGTATGCAACCTCTCTTAAGATTTCCAATGTTGTGTGAAAACCCCTATGACCGGCGGTGGCCGCATCATGGGCGTGACTTAACATCAGGCTTCGGAATGAGGTAGGGACCACCCACTCATCATGGCCAGCTTGGGATTTCCTTACCAACAAACCGTCTTGGATTCGGAACCTTTTTGGACATTTCATCAACACTCTTAGGTCCTCTTTCCCAATGTAATCGGTATCCGTCAGGGGAAGGTTCTCAGGGTCCTCAATGTGTTGGTAAAACTTACCAATTATTGGATCCCCCTTCTGAGCTGTGATTAAATCAGCATCAGGGGTCTCCTTACTCCATTGGACAGTTGAAAGATCATTGTGAGCATTTGTCTGGGACCTAGTGATAGCAGTGACCTGGATTTCCCCCAGCAGGGGCTCTATCTCTATTAGATCCCCTTGGATGGCCCCGGTTTTGGCCAGCTGATCAGCTAAGTCATTTCCAGTTTTGTCTGGTCCCTCTACTTTAGAATGACTCTTGATCTTTTTCCAGTAGATGGTCATCCCATTCGATGTGACCAGATCATCAATATTTTGGATTAACTTCCCATGTTTCAAGGGTTTGTTATTAGCACATAACATGCCTCTGGTTTTCCAATTAACCAGGTGCTCCACGAACCCGTTCCGTACATAATCCGAAACTGTGATTATGACCAGTTCGTGGAGTTGATGTTGGACAGCAGTGAGGATGGCTTGATGCACAGCCATCAATTCTGCCACCTGACTACTTCGGGGACCAATTTTGTATCCAGCGGAGGGTTCTGGAAACTCCTTCATCCATGCATTCCCTACGCTGGCCACCAGTTCTTTCTCCCCGTTGTTGTCAACATGGTAAGAGCATCCATCGACATAGACAGTGGGCATTCCCTCACACTTGTCTTCTTCAAAGACTTTGTGTGGGGAATTGAGGTATGCCTCCATGTTGTCCTTGATTTTTAGACTTTCGTCCTCAAGACAGTTTTCTCTGGCACAATCATGCAAGTCAGCCAGACCTTGCGCGAGGGGACTCTTCTTGTTTTGGCCATATCTGACCTCTACAGGAAAGCCTTGCATTGACAGAATCCAGGAAGTAATTCGGGAATTACTCACATTTCCGGCCCGAATTCTGTCACTTTGGAGATATTGCAGAGGCTGGTGTGGAGTCTCCACTATGATGTGTTCCCCCTGCATAAACGGGCGGTAATTCTTCAATGCCCACACCGTTGCCAGGAGTGCCTTCTCACAATCGTTGAATTTTTCCTCCATAGAGGATAAAGTTTTGCTCGCATAGGAGATTACTTTATTGACCTTGTCATGCTTTTGGTATAATACTGCCGTCAAGCATGTATTAGAAAACCGTGTCTCCAGGAAGAACTCCTTGTTTCTGACAGGGTAAGCTAGGCAAGGCACTTGTGAGACGCTTCTTTTGGGTTGTCTTACTGCCTCGGATTGTTCTGGACCCCATTCCCACTTGACCCCCCCCCCTTCAAGAGATGAATCAGGGGTCTAGTGATCTCTGCGTAGCCTTCAATGAACTTTCTGCTGTAATTAGTCAGTCCAAGGAGGCTCCTTAGTTCCTGCAGAGTTGTGGGATCCTTCAGTTTCTGAAGTGCTTCCACTTTCTTTTCTTGGGGACAGAGACCCTGAGGAGTAATATCATGCCCCAAGAAATTAACACTGGTTCTACACCACTGTGCTTTCTGAAAGAAAGGTTTTTCTCCGGCTGCCCTCAACTGCGTCAGAACATAACGGATCTCCGCTATGTGTTCCTCCACAGATGAACTTTTGATGAGGACATCATCTACATAAGCCAGGTTACCCCGCACACCCAGGTCGGGCATGGCCTTATTTAAGAAAATGTTGAATTCATTGCCGGAGTTGATGTATCCGAAGGGAGTCCAGGTCCAGGTGTACTGCTGGCCCCCAAAGGTAAAAGCCAGTTTGTATTGGTCCTCCCTACTGACAGGCACGGTCCAGTATCCATTGGTCAGCTCTATTGCAGTGAATACTTGTGACCCTTGAATCTGGGCCAGCCCTTGGTCAATGTAGGGCAGAGGCCATCGGGAAGTATGGACCCGTTTGTTGAGCTTCCTAAGGTCGGCGCAGAGTCTCCACTGGCCGTTTGGCTTCAATATTCCCAGCACCGGATTATTGAAAGTGCTGTGGACTGGACGGATTATTCCCCGGGACTCAAGTTTCTTAATTATTCAGTAAGGGACTCCATGGATGCGAGAGGCAAGCGATATTGCTTCACAAACACTGGAGTCATGCCAGGGTCCGTGGGAATTGTTGTTGTGTGGATGTCGGTGCGACCACAGTCATGTGAGTCTACCGCAAAGAGATCTTGGAAATCCAAGAAAACTTGTTTCAACTTTTGCTTCTGTTCCAGTGTCACGCAGGCATCAGCTAGGTTGACTCTCTCTTCCACCATCTGCCTGAAGCCTGGAAAGACTTCTGGTTTGGCTATCTCAGCGGCCTCCTCCAGCTGGGTGGAGAAGTCCCTGGTCAGAGTGCTGATTTGGATTGGAGGCTTCAGGTGGGAATGGCAGCGCTCATGGACCTGGAAAATCACCTCGTCCCCACTGAAGTCACATCTTCCTTACCATAAGGGCAAGAAGTGGACACCAGGAAGTTCCCCCCATGCCAGTTGAAAATCCTGTCTGGTGTTGTATTGTCCTCACTGTCACTGTCAAAACAGTCCTTGGGGATTGGTCCTAACAGTTCATTTCCTAAATCAATGGAGAAATGTCGGTCATCAACCGCCATTCCAATAATGGTGCCTGCGGCTAGAGTAATACTCTTTAAGTCGCTGTTATCCACCTCTATTGGAATGGTGTCATGTTCTATGTTGACTAATGGAGTTGGGTTTACCCACAACCCTTGCTGTTGGAGAGAAGCATTTAGATGTATATAAGCTTCAGGGTTTTTCAATTTTTGTCCTCTTTTAACTTTCACTTCCAGGGAGAATTGTCAGTTCCTTTCTGGGATGGTGACTTCCTCTTTAATCTGAATTTCAACTGCATAAGGTAGCAATTGAGCTGACCTAAATGCTTTTTCTGAATCATCAAAGCCCATGGGATTATCCGCTAATCGGGACCAAACTTTGAAGTATATTAGGTCCAAACTAATGGCGAAGCGATTGAGAATGTCACTGCCTAAGTAAAAGGCAGCAGTGACGTCTCGCACGACCCAACAATTATGGACTATGCTCTTGTTGCCAATGGAGATTTTGAGCATACACCTGCTTGGCAGGAGATGTTTCGAATTGGGTGCTCCCAGGTCCATTTCCCATTTGTCTATCAGTTTGAATGTGGGAATGGCTGGATCTTTTGGGAGTTGGCGGAACATGGCTTCACTGATGAAGCTCTTACCATTGTTCACACACACTCGGGCGAGACCAGAGTCCTTCCCATCATTTAACTGCACAGGGATGACCAACTGCTCTCCAATTTGCTGAATATCAGCCAGGCTCTGAGCTGATTTCACCTCTTTCTGGACTATAGGAGTGGGAGTGTCTGATTGTGGATTGGTAAAGAATTTCAGAGTGTTTCCTTCCAGTGTGGAATACCACCTTAACCTGGAAGGAAGCTTGATTCTCAGAAATATTGAGGACCCCCCATCACCAGTCTGTTGTCCTACTGCTATTACTGTCACATCTGGAATTTGGTTGTTCTGGAAGTGAAATTCACTTGGTCAGATTTTTGTTCAACCATGTGGCAGGTACCATTTAAGTCTGGGTCCAGAGGACCTTGTTTACACAATCTATTACGGGTGACAACCTTCTCAGAAGGTCATTCCCTAGTAAACAAGGGGTGCCCTCTGGAGTCACTACTATGACCGGGTGTTTCACCTTGTGTCGCCCAATTTTGATGTCCAAATCTGCAGTCCCCTCGACATGAATTTCCTTCCCGTCAAAGTTCTGCAGTTGTCCAGGAAGAGAGGTGACAGGAATACGGTAATTCTCCCCCCTTCCTGCATTTAGTTCATCAAAGGCCCTTTTGGACAGAAGGGTAGCTTGGGATCCAGTGTCCACCAGTGCCGAAATTGTACCCTGCCCCTGTACTTGTACCGGGGCATAATATCTTCCCTCCTTCTCCTCAAGGGGGCACAGATAATGCACATTTTTGGACAACTGGTGGGCTAACTTTCTGGTTTTGGACATGCTAGCGAAGAGATTTGGGCAGAATTATGTGGAGAGCCTGGGGAATCTGAAAGAAAAGGTTGGCAACTGGAAATGGTTTCGGATTCTGGGCCGCCCCCCCCCCCTTTTTGGAGGCAGTCATCAGGATGGGTTTGACCCATGGGATTTTGGTATTGTCGGTTCTGGGATGAGATGATGGGCGGTGGTAGCTCAGTCTCCACATGTCCCCAGTCTGAATTGGCATCCCTTGGGACCCATTTTTCCTTGGGAGGAGTTCCCCCATCTCTGAAGGAGAAGATCCTTTTCCCAGGATCTTCTGAGGATCCCTCTCCCTCAAATTGGAAGACCTGTACCTCCTCCACAAAGTGGGTCTGTTTGGGTCCTTTGTTTCTCCTACCACCCCCTCTGCTCCTTGGGAGGCAGGCTTTCAGGGGGAGGAGATTTTGTTTCCGGTTCCTGGTTTTCCAGGGGCTGTTCACAAGTTGGGAAGGAAGCTTCCTCCAAGGCTTTACACCCCCCCTTCCCTTTGTGCCTCCTCCCAGGGAACCGGTGGGTTATCGGGGTGCTGCCCCCGTCATTGTTCTGGAGCACCAGGTCCAGAGTTTGGGGCATTCTGCGGTGGCATGCTCATCTGAGGGTTCTGTTGAACCCTCAGTATGTGACCCAGATCCCGTGCCATATTTTGGACCTGGCGCTCAAGTTGGGAAACCTGCTCAGGTTGATACGGGGTTCTGTTTTCTCCCCTGGTCTGATCCCGGGAAGGGTAGCTATCCCTTCTCTGGTAGTACCCCTGGTTGGGAAGATTTGGGTACCCCTCCACCCTTGGACTCCCCTCTCCCGGATTAGATTGTCTGGGCTCAGGGAATTGGGGAAAGAAGGATGGATGATTTTGGGGCTGGACGTTGGGTGGATACCTGGGGAAAGAATTCTGCCCAGGGTTTGGTGAATTTCTGCCCTCCTGGGGGAAGTTAGGAGGGAAATTCCCTGGGTTAGGTGCTTGGCCGGATCCCCCCCCTTGGGCTGGAGGAGTCCACACATAACCCAGGATGGGTCGGTGTCCCTTGTAGCGGGGACTTACATAATCAGGGGAGCGAGGGACCCCATTTGTGGGACTACCTCCTTGACTCCCTGTCTGTGACTGGCCCGAGGGCCTCCTGGTGTTAGAGTTATTTGGTGCAGACAAGTTTTTAGGCCCCCCATCTCCAAATCTAAAACGGGGGCAACCTTTACCCCTGCCACCTTAGCAGCAGCAGGGGTGCTGTTGGTTTTGGGGTTTTTCTGCGCATTATTTTTATTTTCGATGGGCTTCTGCACCTCATAGATCCGGGTAGCCTGTTCAATGACCCAGTCTAAAGATCATTTCTCATGAAAATCTCTCACGAGCTGGGTCATTATGTATTTGGGTAAGGCATGGAAAAACGTATTGATAAATTCTCTGCTATCCGTGCGCACCCTTCTGGTGGTCTGCGCAAAAGCATGTTTTAATTCTTGCACAAACTCTTGTGGGGCCTGATCCTCCCCACATTGCAAATTGTAGGCTGCCTTGCGAGCCTCTTGAGGATTTCTGTGCACAGAAAAATGTTTCAAGATGGCCGCCCTGTATGTGGAACACCTTGAATGGTTTTGATCCTCCAGCCCTGCAAAGAAACTGGAGTATTCTGGTGAGAAGGTCCATTTGACGTACTGGATGCAGCTACTGCTGTCCTTCAAATGGAAAGTCTCCATCATGTTCTTATGATAAGGCGTGATGACACTCCTTATTGCCTTTATTTGTTTCAATGGGTCCTTAAGCAAGGCCCTTTTTGCCTTATTGGCCTTTTTGGTTAGGGTAACCCTGGTCCATTCATCCTCTGACTCAGAAGCACTGCTCCCAGAGGTGCCTGTCTGATCTTCCAGGTTTTCCCGGATTCTGCAAGCCTGGGAATGGCTGGCAGAATGTGGGGACCTGGTCTCCTGTGTCCTGTAATGCTCAGAGGAGTCTTCAGATCCCTCCTTGCTGCCAGGATTTGATGGGTACCCCCCCACTGACCTAACTGGGCAGAGGTTTTCAGGATGCCCTTAATGGGCCTACTCTCCTGGGGTTCCCCACTAAATTGCACTGTGCTTGGGTGCCCATACCCGGATGCCCGCCCATCCATTCCTGGGAGGTACTGCCTATGAGCCCCATACTTCTAGCTGGATAGTAATCTGCCATCCCCGTGGCCCTGGGCTCATGTGCGCGAGGGGACATGGGGGTAGCAGAGTGCAGGGACTGGGAGAGATGAAGGCCTCTGGTACTAGGGCTCCTGAGGTTATGCTCCGGAGTTTCTCTTTCCCACCGAACCTCATCTCTATCCGCCCCTGTTCCCTGTTGCAATGCAAAAGCCTGCACTCTCAGTTACTCAGTTAAGGCCTTACTAGACTCTATCAGTCTCTCCTGCATCGCTACCTGTTGCTGGAGCCTATCATTGTGCTGGCAGAGAGCCTCATTCTCTCTCTGTGCCTCCTGATTGGTCCCAGAGTACTGGGCCAGTCTCTGCTGCAGGAGGGTTACCTCCTGAGTCCCATTCCTACTGGCCTGCTCCTTTCTTGCCAGAGCCTCCTTCACCCTCCTGGCGTGCTCTAACAAGTTCTGGTGTTCTTTCTGGAGGTCACCCAGTCCCTGGAGGGCCAGGTGATTTTCTTCCATTTTCCTTTTTAAGTGGCAGACTTCCTGGCCTAAGGTATCCCTTTCCTGACTAAGAGCCTGCATCTGTGCCGCCAGGTCGTCCCTTTGCCTTTGGAAGGCACCAGCTTTCTGGCACTCCTGATCAAACTCTTCCTGGGTATCCAGGTCCTTTAGAATCAATGTATTGCTTTCCTCTTTTTCATTATCTAGGTGGCTTTGCAGGGTGACTACCTGCTCAGCACATGCCCTATTGAAGTCTAACTGTTGCTCCAGCTTTTTCTGGCTCTGCAGTAGGGAGTCCAAACCTTCTTGGTACTCCCTCTGCAAGGCCAGAAATCTGGTATCCTGGTCAGCCTTTTCCTGTTGCAGCACATCCATATCCTCCTTTATTTTAGTGATGTACTGTCTGCTGTCCTTTTCTGACTCCTGGCTCCTGAGCAGCCTCTGCTCAGAAGAGTCCAGATCAGATTGGGCCTTCTCTAACGCCATCCATTGCCTATTTGCCAGATCTTGGCCTTCAGCACATTTGTCCTGCATGGCTCCCATATATAGGTACAAATATGCCGCTATCCTGGCAATCTTATTATGTTCATCTTTGGCTTTAGGGGCCATATATAGTTCACTCAGGGCCACATGTAGGGGACCCTGATCTCTTCATGTATCTGACCCTGTTTCAGTGACCTGTTGCGCGATTGCCTGCAACCAGACCGTTTGGTCCTGATGAGTCCACTCACCTCTCACAAATAGCTTATGTAAGAAGTGCTCCCTGGCTGTTTTGATGTCTACCAGTGTCGTCATTCTGGAATTTGAGTTCCTTCCTGACTTACAGAAGTTTGTATTTTATTTTTGCAAAACAGACCGTTTCCTTAGAGCGTTCCTTTCAGGAGTACTTTACAGCGTAACACAGCGTGGTGATCCGACCGGATGTATGTCTCCTGTTAGTTAGCACACTGTATTAATCTGCACAAGTGATAGATCTAACCCAGAATCTCCGGCTACGAGCCCCCACTTTGTTAAGCGGCTTCACTTCAACACTACAGCTAAGTCAATGCCTAGTCTGGGATGCTGAGGGAAACCCTTATTGATATATTTTAGGTCCAGTTCATGTACTCTGGATGACAACCCTTATATAACACCCCTCTCTTAGAATCCCCCTGACCCCACTGAGCCAAGAAGTAGGTCTGTTTTGCAAATTTAAAAGGTTTATTTGAAAAATTAAACAATATATATATATCGCACTTCTATAAATAAATTGATAATGGATAGTACACTTGTGAATATGAGCAGTAATCAGCAATAGGTAATCATACAGTAGCACAGTTCTTTACAATCAATGAGGAGTTAGTATAGGATGGATAAGGTAGCAAAATACTTTTAAGGTTTCAAAGGAAAAGCAATGAGGAATAAAATGCAGTACAGAAATACTTGATATGATTTTAGCACAAGATAAGATAATCACTTTTTCTCTGGCAATTCACCCCCCCTATGCAATGTAAGAAAATGGAAGTAACACACACAGTCTTCGGGAATACAATCAAATACAATACGGAATTCAGTTCCCCCCCCCAGCAAGCTTAGAGGAAACAGGCCGAAGTTTGAAACACAGGCCCAACATGCTTTTAAATGTGATGGCAATGGATGGGAAAATGTGCTTACTGATTTTAATTCCCTCTAGAGATTCAGGGTGAGTGAGAGATGCTTGTTGGTATTAGTTCAGGCTCACTTTAGCAATGCTCTATGAGTTATTACCAGGTTGCAAACTGATTTTTAACAAAGGAAAGAATGGAGCTGCTATTTTGACAAGTGGAGAAATTGAGCCAAAATCGCAAATCGCGGTGAATTTCGCGAGTGCGTAAATCGCGATTGCGAAAAAAGTATAGGGAGTAGGAAGTCGGTTCTAGGTTCGTTGTAAAGCCTAGGATCACAGCTTTAAAATGAAAGTTAAAATTCGTTCCAGAGATACGGACGATTTCATAAAGGTAGATTTTCGGATTTAAAGTAAAACTCAAAATGACAGGTGACAGTTTGCAGCTTTAGAATGACAGATGACAGCTTGCAGTGTTAGAATGACAGATGACAGGATTACTAGGAGGCAGTTCTACTTAGGTTAAAATAGTTTGGATTAGATTATTTTAACTAAGAGATTGGTTCTGCACAGTTCTGCTAGGTACTCACAATATAAATTTGAAATAGGCCTCGTCACGGATCTGGTCAACACGTCCAGCGGCGGTTCTCTCTGCTCGGCGGGTCAATCAGGCACCGGTTCTGCTCACAGCGATCCGGATCTCTGGTTCTGCTCACAGCGGTCTGGGTCTGGTCTGCGGTTCCGGCAAAAGTTCTTGGCACAGAATTCAAACAGCTCGCCCGGCTGTAGAATAGTTTGCAGATGATTTTAAGGATGCTGAGGCCTGCTCAGAAGAGTTCTCAGTTTGTGGGTTTAGGCCCTTGCTTTAAGTTCTGGTCTTTGGAGATTGATGGATGTGAAGTCTGGAGTCTCCCGGCAGAGCGTCCCGCAGAAAATGGAATTGAATCTCCTACCTGGGTTTCAGTGGCCCTTTTTATGTGTTTTGGAAGTGCGTATGTGCGTGGCATAACTGAGCCTGCCCCTCTCTACTTGTCATTGGCCCAATTCTCCCCTCTCCCATGATTGGGGGAAGGAAATGGATTGTCATCATGATGAGGTCAGTTTATGGGTCAGAGGATCCTCCCCTGGTCAATTTGCCCACAAATCTATATTTGATTCAAATACATATTTCCCAGATACACAATTTGTTGAAATTACAGGTACACATTATATATTCCTTATGGTCCATGCTTGTCCGCCTCTGATCTTCCTGGGGGCTTGGATTCAAAAATGACAACATTTTGCGCTTTTTGACTGGTTTACCAATATCGGACATTTACCAAAAATTACACACGTGTGCGCAAGGAGTATGGACATTAATTGATGAAGTGTCAGATTTTTAACATGCAGACATTTGGAGTAAGACCCTATTTTCCGCTAGCAACCCCCCCAGCATACACCACAGGGTCCTAACACCTCTTAAAACGTGCACAGAAAAATCACAAGAATAATGATATTACTTACATAATTCTGACAAGTCCGTACTATGAATTATCCATCTTTTTTAAAATTATGCTCTGGCCCAGATGGGTGTGGTTTAGGTTCCAAAGCACATGGGGGAAGCTTCTGCCTGTCCCCCACCTCCAGCTCGGGTGGCTCCCAGAAGCACTTCTCCTCCCACTTCTCCCAAGAGGAAGCCACTTTACGGCCCCCCCAGTATAACATTTGCCTGAGTCCATTGTTCAGTTTCCTGCAGTCCGCAGGTAATTCAATCAGAGAGGTGTCACCTCCTTTTTGTGGGGGCAGCAGAATGCAGCCAGGCCTGGGAACACAGCTGTTGATCCAGTTTCAACTCCTGTCGGGGGTAGTTGTCAGGCAGAATCCAGTTTCATTAAGCCAGGTTTCAGCTAAATGTCACTTTTTGTTCCCAGTTTTCTACATTCAAATCAAACTGACAATTTTTACACATGCAGCTAGAATGCTGATTTTAAGTTCAAAACTATGACATTTGAACAGTTACAAACTATGTGACACTCAAAAGTAGGTCCCTCATTTAATTTAAACATTTCGATTTTAGTGGTTTTCAGTTCAGTTTAACTTAAGCTGCTGGCCTCCACAGCTCAGCCAGTTTTGTGATGAACATTGTTTTGGGCTCTTTTTCTTTCCAGATTTTGTATGCACACAAAACTTCATTCTGCCAAATGTCTGCTGGTGAGATTTTTGAATATCCTGCAATGTTTGACATAGGCATTTTTAGCTTTCATTCAGAGAAACCAAGGTGATTTCAAAGGGCTTTTTGAGCTAACAGGCACTGCTGTTTTTCCTTTGGCACACATTCCACTCATGGCACCCCTGGCCCATCACGCTCGCACTGGTGGGTGGAAGGTTAGGCGACCATTTTGGTGTGCGCACAAACTGCTCGGTTCTCCTGGATTCTGGCGCACATGTGGGCTTTTTGGCCATTTTGGATTTTCTAAGCCCACAGCATCAAATGTTGCAGCTTAATGACTCAAACGTGGGTCAATACACCTGACAACTAATAGAATAGACCTCAAGGAAGGATTGATTTACAATACTCCCTAATGGTTAATAAAGTGTTGACCCCTATGCAAACACCACACGGGGAGTGGTCCACTTTCTTATGAAGTAGCAAGTCGATATAAAATGTTGAAGCCATCGACCAGTATTTTACCACTAACCCATGTTTCCTGCAGGGCAAAACTGTCTGAGGTAAATAATATCGCACTCCGCTCTAGACTAAGAAATAAGTGGAAACCCCTAGCATTCCATGTGGTCATATCAATACCGCCCGCTCCAACAGTACCTGCTTCCACATTAAACTGAATACTCTCAGGAAACAATGGCTTCACTATCTTATTCCCGCTTGAAGGATGGTTGGAGCAGCCGCGGGATTGCAAGAAACTCACTCTCTTAGAGGGGAAGCATCTCTGTGAGTCAGAATTGTTAGACTGTATCTGAGGGAGATAGGAGCTTCCCAACATGTGGGATTTCTTCACATATAACAATCTCGAAGCCCAATTTCAATAGAGGTATCGGAAAAGTCTTCACCAAATCCTCTATAATTGGAGATACAAATGCAAACCCAATTATTGTGGCTGTACAAGTACACAATTCTAATGACCCAATGTCCATAGAAGTAATCCCACATAATTTTGGAACATGATGTAACAATTGTAATATCCTTGAGAATTAACACCCGGATTTTAATTGCAGTATGACATCACAATTGATAACAATACCAAAGTCTGCTTTGGAAACTAAGTCTCATTTCATACGCCCTGATCTGGTTCCTAAGAAGCCTTGCCTGTTGCTAGACAGTCTAAGATGGCTACTGCATAACTTTTGGATCCACAACCCTCTCTGGTGTCGTGTTACTCCAAGCTGATTGGGTATGCTAACCCTTTCCAGCCAATCCTGTATGTGGCAGGCGTAAGCCGCCTTCCAAACAAGGCCCGACAACTAAAGCTCCTGTCCAAGCCTGTCCCTCAATACTTCATTCGATAGCACGGGACAGAGTGTTCCCTGTTCTCATTGTGCGCTGCAAGAGGAGTGCAAACGCAGCAAAAGAAGAGGTAAGCCCCTCGGCTATTACCCCATGCCTTTCCACCCTTCAACACTCACTATGATCAGCACTGAGTCGTACATGACACGTGCTTGAGAATAAGCACCCACATTTTAATTGCAGTACAACATCGGCATTGCTAAGAATACCTAAGTTTGCTTTGGAAATGAAGACTTGTTTCATACGTCCTGATCTGGTTCCTAAGAAGCCTCACATGCTGCTAGGCAGTCTAAGATGGCCGCTGCATCATTTCGGATCCACAAACCTCACTGTTGTTGTGTTACTCCAAGCTGGTTGGGTATCCTAACCCTTTTCAGCCAATCTTGTACGCCGGCAGGCATAAGCCGGCCTTCCAAACAAGGCCTGACAACTAAGGCTCCTGTCTGAGCCTGTCAGAGCGTGAAGGAGCCAATTCTACACACCTCTGGTCACTTGACTTTTCTGCAGCTAACCCACCCGCCTGCCTTCGCTCCATCCAAGTAAGTCTGCTGACTCAGGCCTCTCTCCCACATGCTCTATGCTCAACATAGCGTATGTTCACACATATGGCAGCCCACCCTGCCCTCTAATTGGGTGGTGCCACTAAGGGCTCTGTAAATGCCCGGGCTGCATTTGCCCTCACCCCTAGCAGTACGCAGAGGCGATACAGTCTCCCCTGGCCCACCTCTAATTTGGCCTGACTTCCGCACATGTATGTCTCTCACTCAATGCCCACTCAAGTATGTTACCGCTTTAAGTCCACAAGTGTTACTGTATTTCTCTGTTAAACCCATGCATACTATGTCAAATCCTGCATTTGCCTGTATCATTGTAACATGCACAGACCTATTGCACAGCTCTCTTCCTTAACTTTTTTTTGTATTGGATGCCCTTCTGTTTATGCGCCATGCTCTTATGATTTGCGGTGCATTACATCCTCTACCATAATGCCCTAAGTCCTAAGCATTGCATGTACTTCCTATCACCTTTGCTGGTTTACTTTTGGTGCATCTTGCACACTATCTACCCACATTATAGTCGGCTCACACGGTAGATTACACTCTGCTGCCAGACTCCACATAACTACTTTGTCCTGCCTCATAACTTCACTGGTGTCTGTCAAGCAATTGCACGTACAGCCCTCAGTTAAGCTGTCCTGTCAAAGCATGATACCTAAAGCAATGCAGCTCCAGTCGCCTTGCACGGCAGGCATGACACAGACCATAAAGCAGGAGCCTGGCACACCCGGCACAGCTGATACCCTGTTGCTCCCCCCGACCAGCCCATGCCTACCCCGTCACGGAACAGCACTCCTTCAAAGGTCTGTGCCCCTTAGCACATACACCTGCCCGCAAACCTACTCCACCCACCCTAGAGGTGCCACGAGCCACAACAAAATGCTCTGTGACAGAGTCCAGCACCCCAAACTGGCTCCCAAATTCACACAGCGCAGGGTACCTTTGCAGCCTTTGGGCACACAGCAAGATCAATGGCTCTGCACCCAGTTCCCGTCAGCCACCCAGCCAACACTCACAAGCACCTCCCCTCACAATGTATCCAACTCGCACAGCTACAAGATATTCACCACACCGAAGTATTATGCGCAGGCAACTACTGCTGCCACCCGGCTCACACATGTCAGCGCCACTGTTGCGGCATGCACCATCGACTCCAGGATGCACACTGCTACCACTTTGCCCACAGGTAATGAAGTGCCCACCATTGTAGGCCCTACTGCCTCCATGCTGCCCACTGTTACCACTAGGCTCATATTTGATGATGTGTCCACTGTTGTAGGCCCTACCGACTCCATGCTGCCCACTATTACTACTCATATGTAATGATGTGTCCACTGTTGTAGGCTCTACTGCCTCCATGCTGCCCACCGTTACCACTAGGCTCATATGTAATGATGTGTCCACTGTTGTAGGCCCTACAGCCTCCATGCTACCCAATGTTACCATTAGGTTGATATGTAATGATGTGTCCACTATTGTAGGCCCTACGGCCTCCATGCTGCCACTGTTACCACTAGGCCCATATGCAATGATGATTCCACTGTTGTAGGCCCTACTGCCTCCACACTGCCGGCTGTCACCCCTTTGCCCACATGTGACAAATCTACTATTGATGCTGGCCCTACTGCCTCCACACACTAAATTCCCCCTCATCACCCTGCCTCTAAGACTCCCACTCACTCCACAAACCCCTCCCACCCTCAGCGCACCACACTGAGCTGTGTCTTCATCAACACACACGCTCCCTTCCAGCTCACGCACTAGATATATATGACCTGATCACAGCCCACAACCTTGACCTTTTTGCTATCACAGAAACCTGACTCCATGACGCCTCAGGACAAGCCGTAGTGCTCGCTCTCCCAACTGGCTACACCATTTTCCGACACAATCGTCTGCAATCTAAATGAGGTAGGGTAGCCCTCATAGCCAAGAATGTCTACCTCCATTAGAAAGATCAATAAGCCAGTCTTAAGTAACTGTGACTCTCTTGCCCTCAAACCTAACACATCCCACAACTGCACCATCACACTTCACATTGTATACTGCCCCCCTGAACCCCTAGCCAAATTCCATGCCACCCTTACTCACCTCCTCTCCGACAACCTGAAGACCTCTACCAAGGTCATCCTGGCAGGTGACCTGAATCTGGAACTAAATGACCCCAAAGACCCCCCAGCAAAATCCTTGGCTAAGGCTATGGAAACCCTGGGCTTCAAACATTCCATCTCAGATCCCATTCACATCAAAGGTAGTACCTTATATTGGCTAGCACACCATAACTGCCCACCAGTTATCACTGCCAACACTCCACTCCATTGGACAGACTACCACCTTATACAGTTCACTCTGTCCCTCCCCAAATAGCAGAAACCGCCTACCGTGCCCCTCCCCACGGCAGCTGCCAGAAGTTCATGCCTACTCACCAAAGAGAGACTCCTATCACACCTACTAGTCCCAGTCCTGAGGCCCCCATCCTCCAGTGACCAGGACCCTCTTGCCCAAACCTTCATCACCACCCTAACTGAGGCAGTCGAAGCCTTCATGCCACTAACCACACGGAAGGCCAAACCCTCTAAACATTATAACGGGTGGTTCTCCCCTGAACTGCTAGTGCTATGCTCCAAGAAACGCGCAGCACTCACCACTTGGAAATCCAATCACCCGGACTCAGCCAAACTTGAGTTTAAGAGAATTTTCAAAGGAATTTAAAAAAGCCATCATCCATGCCAAAGCCTCTTCTTTCAACTCCAGAATTGCTAACGCCAATTCCGATTCCAAAGACATTTTCACCATCTTCAGGAAATGAGAAACTCCCACCTCCCCACCCCAGGACATAAGAAAGATGAAGCCTGGTTCTCCACCATACAATCCACCATGCTCAACAAGCTATATTCCCTCCACAGCAAAATACTAGCCAATCAACACCCCCGCAACCCTCGAAAACCATCACACACGCTTGTCCTCATTTGGGGATGTTTACGAAACAGAAGTCATCACCATCATGAAAAACATTAAACCTTCCAAGTGCAAAGGAGATATCTGTCCCGCTACACTCCTCAAAGACTGTGCAGATTCTCTTGCACCTTTCTCACTGCGTTCATTAATGCATTCTTCACTTCAGGCTCTGTCTCATCTAATCTTAAGGAGGCCAGGGCATGCCCCTCCTGAAAAAACGCTCACTAGACCCCAACACTACAGACCTATAACCACAGACCCCTTCATCCAAAGAATCCTAGACAACGCTGCCTGAAGTCCAACAATTCCTGGATGCTAACAACATGCTTGGCACCCGGCAATCTGGTGTCCGCCCGGGCCACGGTGCCGAATCGGCCTTACTCGACCTAAAAAAAACAGATGGATGACATCGGAGATGCAGGGAAACCTGCACTACTACCCCTCCTAGACCTGTCAGCCGCATTCGACCTGGACGACTAGAAGACTCTCTGTCAACACCTCTCCTCCTCAGCACTTCGCTAACTCTATCACCTGGATATCTTCATTCCTCCAAGGTAGAGTCATGCAAGTATTTTCAGATAAAGTGTCTGCAAAATCATCAATCAAGCAATGTGGAGTTCCACAGGGCTCTTGCGTATGATCCACGCTCTACAACATATTCACCTGACCTCTCTTTAACATACTTGACTCACTCGGCTTTATGTAAACTAACAATGCCAACAATGCACAAATCCTTATCCCCCTGTCCGATGACTATGAGGCTGATTCCAAGACCATCAACGCCACCTACGCCAACATCCAGACAGTGGTGGAAGTGTACAAAAAGAAGTAGTGGAACTATGTTCCCTGCTGGTCTGCCCCCGCTCTCCACCATCCTCATGGCAGCGCCCCCTCCCACACACAATCTAAACCCCAAAACAAACACATTTGTTATTTAAGTGAATGTTCAGTGCAGTGCACTTAAGTGCAAGCTTCAACTTCTTCCTACACTTTTATTTTAAAACTAAACAGTTCCAGAACGTTTTTTTTTTAAATAAAAGTATAGGAACAGTGAGTCTTAAAAATAAAAAGCATAGGCACACCGCTCCCGACTGCTCCCGTCCATTTCGACCTCTGCATCCAGACATGGATGTCTGAAAACCGGCTGTGCCTCAATGGTGATAAGACAGAATTACTTCTGCTAGGAGCCAATGACACTCTGACTAAACTTGACACCCGATAATCCTTCTTCAATATCGACAACTCCATGCTCTTAGTATCCCAGGCTGTAAAAATGCTTGGGGTCTACCTAGACGGCAACCTTTCCATGTCTACTCAAGTCAGCGCTATTGCCTTCTCTGCAGCCTACCTCACCAAACTGCTAAACGCTGCCAGGCCTTTCCTCACCACTGCAAACTGCCCAACTATTGCCAGAGCCATTATTGGTTTGAGATTGGACTACTGCAACGCCCTTTTCACAGGAACCTCAAAAAGAATCCTCAACAAACTACAAACTATCCAAAATATTGCCCTCTGCGACGCCAACGGCATCCTTAAAAGAGAACACATCTCCTCAGCCAGACGACAAGACCCTGGTTGCCTGTCGGCGAACGCATCCTTTTCAAGACACGTGCCCTTATCCACAAGTGCATTCACCACTCAGCCCCACCTTAACTCTCTCAGAGAGTTAACATAGCCCCTCCTCTAGACCTGCCAGAACACCCTCCACCAATCTGCTTCATGTCCCTTTAGTCAAGCGTGCTAGAGGGGGTGGTGCTAGCTTCCCTTTCATTGCAGCCAGACAATGGAACGCCCTCCCGCTCACCCTTAGAGCTGAACCTTCACACCTTGCCTTCCGCATAAATCCTCTAAGACCGCTATTCTCCATGATTCCTCCTGATTTACACACATGTAATCTCAGCTATATGTAAAGTGCCATGCTCTGACATGCTACACACAATATATCCCTCGTTTAACCATATCGCTACCCCTAAAACCCATCATGTATCCATGTATGCTTCTCCTCCTGTAACTAAGCAGACATCATGTAACAGCACAATGCAATATGCCATGCTGCCTTATGTTTTATAATATGTAACCATGGGTAACTTATTACCACCCATGTATCACATCATGTACTCAAGTATGTTCATCTACCCGTAACTAAGCTGATTCCATGTATCAGTGCTGCGATGCCTACGGGCTGCATGCACGCTTTATAAATACACATTTTTTTAAAAATCACGAATTTCCGTATGCACTGCTTAATGGGACCAAAAAACACAATTCATAAGGGTATGTTTGCTATATTATGGTAATACATAGCAAATATGTAGAGTAGTTTTCACACGTTTTCTGATAGGTTTTCCTGCTTATGCATATATTTCTTTCTGAACATGTGACTCGAACTCACCACATCCTGCATTGGTTACAGCGCATAGTTTAGGGGGTGGGGTGGGAAGATGCCAGATCTGAAACTGGGGACTTGCAGATCACGTGAGCCCGTGTCTAGGAATGCACGTTAAAAACAAAAGTGCCTTCAGCAGGAACAAAGAAGGATGACTAGCTAGACATGCACTCACACATTAAAGAAAACGACACAAACTACAAAAAGGCGAGTACGAGGGATGCACTTGCCACCACAACTCACGAGATGCAGCGATTTAAAACATATATGGCCATGCCTTCGCATCAAGCGCTGCACATCAGGAAAAAAAGCGTTGGCCCGCACCCTGCATGAAAGTGTATAATTCCTAGGACAGAAACTACTGATGCCTGTCAAATCTCGTAACTTGCTTAATTATTAATTTCCAAAATAATCTGCGATCTTCTTGTCCACTGGAAGCAATATGAAGGTTTAAAGGCAAAATCGTGCAACGCTGTGCAAGATGGCGCCGCATTTTGCCTCTGATATTTGCAGCATTCAAATCCGCTTTCAATTAGCCGCCTTTGAAGTCCTCTGTTTAATTGAAAGTGTCGCCGTTCATTAGGTGTTCCTTGCTATTACCATACAAACAAACGCATCTGAAATGGGCTTTGGACTTAGTTAACAACTGTTTTTTTTTTATTATTTGTTTTTATGTGGCTGCTTGAACAATGCACATATAACCTGTATTACTTTATAAAGTTACGATTTTTTTGGCATATAACATATAATGTGTCTCCATGATTTACACACACCTTGTCCTTAATTGCACCCGAAGTAGGAAGGTGGCTGCCCTGTTGCTCGCAGGAATGTAACGCCTGCTAGCTTGCTGGCTAGTGGCTACACATCTTGTGCTCCAGTACTTGCTGAAACTTCATTTGCGTTTGTTCCTAAATTAAGAGTGTGTGTGGCTAGACAACATGCATATTTGCAAATACCTTTTTTTCATTACAACGCTTGTAATCAGACTAAAGCATATTCTGTAGTGTCTATCGCACACAGTTTCCCTTAGTTTGCAAACGTCCACCATCACCCAACATATGCACACATGCACACCATGTAGGTTGTAATTGGTTTTGAGGGCAATAAAAAGGTTAAAGGAAAGGGAAATGCCTGAGGGTTTCAGTAATATTGGAAATCTGTTTGGCTTTGCCTTCCTCCATTTAAAGGCTTTTCGCGGCACGGGATGTGAGCTGTGGAGGTAAGCATGTTAAGTGTTGACAAATTCAGAAATATCGAAGCTTTTCTTTTTCAATGATCTAGGTAGAAAATAAAAACAACTTTGCTGTGGAATTACTTTTTTGTTTTCTTGCACCGAGAGATGTACTCTGCACGGCAACAGCTGGCAGCAAAGAGCTGAGCACTGAGGGCTCTATTCATTAGAATTTTATGTGTCTGTTATCCTGCTGTTTTCCCATGGAAATAATGGGGCAGGGGCCATTAAACAGGCCTGCAAAGCGCGGTGCTGCAAGCTGGAAGGGGGTTGTACGTGGCGTAATGCTGTCGCGCACTGTATTGCACTTTGGGCGATGTGTGTAGGAATTTGATGTGAGAAAGGTATTTGTTAGCGTTGCATTACGAAAAAAAGGGGCGGGGACATGTCTAAGCAAGACCCAGCTCACTGAACAGTCAAGGGTTTTAGGACAACGTTGCTGCGTCAGTCCTTTTGTGTTCATTCTCCCGTAAAGAATCGCATTTAATTTCGAAACAGAGTTGGGAGTTCCTACTACGCGTAATACAGATTAGGCGTAATATGGGCAATGGATGCAGGCGGAATTGGCCCTCCACTTCCACATTTGCACAGCTTGATTTCGCTTGCAAATTGATACGAAAAGCCATAAAAGGGCTGAGACGTCAATCCTTTTCCCATGTCACAGGAATACAAGTTTTCCAGGGTTTTGCAAACTCCCATGATTACCATTAACATAGCAACATGTTTGAAAAGCATTTCCCTTTTGAAGGTGAAATTCACTTCCATTATGCTTATGTCTCTTGAAGCAGTGCTGGTGATTGGGCCGCTCTCGCCGGATCTGAGATCCAGCACCAGATGTGTAGCCGGATCTCGCGATCCGTCCAGAGTCAGCCCCAAACAACCCATGCTATTAGCGCTCTATGCTGGATTGTTTTTTTTTTTAAAAAAATGTCCGCTTCGTTATGGAGTAGGGGGGCAGAGCAGCACATTGGTGCCATGAGCGCTCGTCTGGCTCCGCCCCCCTACGTATACACAGCAGGACACCACGCAAATTACATTGCCAAGCCCGGGAGGACAGCTCAGTGGCAACGTGCGCGCCCCAGAAGCAAGATGACGCAAAGCAACACAGGTTCGCTTCCCTGGGTCCGTGCTTAGAAACCTCAGGGCATGTAAGTGTGTTGTAAATATGCAACAACAAAAAATTCTGTAATAGCTACTCAATGCCCCTGGGCTACGTGAGTGCTTTAAAAATGCAAATACATAAATAAATAAATGAAATAAATAAATTAAGCCCGCGAAGGTCGGGGCTCGGCCTTTCGTTGATCTCATAGGCCTTGTGCGAGCGCACTGTGCACACAGAGCAGATTACTCTTTGGTGGGCTCAGAGTCTAATCTGCCCCACGGTGCAAGCGGATTGTGCACCGAGCATTTTACTTATTTTGTACTCTCTCCCCTCGGGTGCTTTATTTTTTATTTTACGCCTGTTTCCTATATCTCTCTGTGTTTGTTCTTATTTGGTTATATACAAATAAGAACAAACACGGAGCCAGCACACATTTAAATCTGGCCTCTAAAAAATGCAACACATCAGATAAGTTAAATATTATCTGATGTGCTGCATTTTTTAGAGGCCAGATTTGAAAGTGTGCTGGCTCCAGTGAATGTGTAGGGCTCCTCGTGACCCTGTGTGATTTGCACAAGGCCTTTAGACCGCGAAGATGGGGGCATCTAAGCTGCCCTGTGCAGGCTCGGTAACACCAGGAAATAGCCATTTTCAAGTGATAATGATATCATATTTTCGGTGCACCAGTGCCATTGAAGTGGTTTGAAGTGGAATTGATATATAGTGTGGAGTTTGGAAAAGAAGCAACATGAAAGAAATTGCGCCGTTTGAAACTATTATTTTGTCCATTTCCAAAAATGGTCCCCTCTAAACGCTGCCTACTCGGACTCCGCCCCCTCCTCCAAACCCCACTCCGGCCCTTGAGGGATCCCCCGCCACATTGTTTCCATTTCCACCACTGTCTTGAACCTATTAGTCAGAGCATGGTGCAGGCAATGGACGGCTGTTAAACATGTTTCCTCACCATGTCACAGAGCTTCTGTGGTGATCATGACAAACCACAACAAGAAGGTTGTCAGTAAGGAGACGGCTTTGTTATTGTTGAGCAACCTCCTGGTTAGCCCAAAAGCGATACGTCGATGGCCTGTTGTTCTGACGTGCCATAGAGACTTAACAAGAATGGTGTCCTTTCTTGGCATGCTTTAATCAGCATCATTCATTACGAAGAATTGGCAATCAGTAATGTTATATTATAACAGGAAAATGCACATTTGTGGTATTATTTCTGTGTGCGACCTGGGGGTATGTGGGTTTTTTCTGTAGAGTTAATAGAATGATTACTATAAGATGGCAGATAGTAGCTAATTAGTGAACTAACATCCTTGTTTCCCTAGTAACTGATGTATGCATCGTGAAAGGGTGTCCAATACAGGTAATCTTTACATTACCTACCCTGTCTGATGCCGTCCTCTATCTCTTCATATAATTCACCAGACTTAAGCATGGTGAAGCAGCCACTACAAGCTCTACAACACTATCATATCAATAGGTTGATGCTTTATTGAAGACAAGGCAAGTGTATTGAATGTGTATGCGCAGTTTCAAAATAGACCATTTCATTAGTGTAGAGACATTCTGGCACTGAAAGGGTGACTGTGATTCTCCCTTTCGAGGTTATCAAGACAAATCCCCACTGTGTTTCTTTGTCATTTGGTGATTGTCTGAAAGCACTACTTTTTTTTCCATGTTTACTACATAAGAAAATATTGAGGGTAATTCTGTTTCTGGCATGGAAGCCTGCTAATCAGAACGCATATTATAAAGTTCCACACCAAATGCGTATGTATTACATAGTGCCTACATATGCCCTTGCTGCACCATTATCCTGCCAACTGTAGCACATGCTTTTCAGTGGTACAGGACAGGTTCAAAGGTCACAGATGCATTCATGAAAGATGCTGTGACCCAAAGTCACTGCTGCCAGAGGTGACACTTTAATTCCTGCACCTCTTATTTCAAATGTAATAATTGATGCCGTCTCCATCTAGTGGCAGGTTGATCTAAATACATAAGCCATATCTGGTTTTGGTATGGCAACTGATAAATGCATGCAATTATTAAAGCCACACCAATCTGATAACTGAGTGTCAGATCTGTGAGCCCAGACCAGCTATGCAAGGGCAATGTGTGTTCATGGCAGCCTGACTGTCTGCATTGCTCCGAGTGAGACAATGGCCAAGATGCTGTCTTCCTTTAATCCCCAGGAGGGAGAGGAATGCTTCTCCTCAAGCATAGGAGATATCACCAGGAGATCTCCTGGGAACGCTGCTTTCAAGTGGCACTCGCATAACAAAGTACAGACTCAAATCATGGTGTTGCACTCCAAAGGGCCTTAGAGGTGCAGGCTTGAGAAGGGGGAGGAGTTAGGGTAGCCAGAGAGAATTAAGTAGGCCTAGAAAAGTTTCCCCAGTCTTGCTTTTTTGTAGGGCTCTCTTTTCTTACTGTCCTCTTTGTTTCCTGCGGAACAAGGCACACTATGTATGATGCAAGAAGGCAAGTTTGAAAGCAACAGGGATTGGACCATTTACAATAGGCTTGCTTCTGTCCAATCCCCTGAAAAGTTTTTCCTTTATAAGGAAGGGGTCTCCCACTCCTTTGATTCATCTTTTCACCATCAAGCGAAGAAGTAGGATGCATCTTTACCTATGTTGGGAGTGCAGTCCATTCAAATGTCCTCTGCCATAGAGGGGAAGGCAGAATGCAGAGGAGAGCTATGTTCCCTAACCATCCTCAGGGAAAAGTGGGGGTGAATGCTGTTGGACCAATGCCTCACTGCTGGCTGTACTGGAGTCATAAACCTGTTCACTGGCGGTGAAGGATCCCCTGTAGGTGTCAGACAAGGTCACTGCAGTGGGAGTGTAACCATCGATACTCTGTCACTGGAGACCATGTATTGGGCCTCCCAGCAACCCACATGTCAAGGAACAGTTTTTGGGCACTGATTCCCTAATCGAATGACTTGTGAGCTTTGTGCCTGTGAGGAATTTGATCACCCGCACAGGGAGTGTGCGCTCGCTTGGGCTTTTAAAAAAAATCTTTTAATGAAGTTGAATATTGGGAGATCAACCTCCGGAAAATGGGTGGGGTTAATCCACACACATTTTCCATTGCTTGGCGCACAACAAACACTTAGTCACGTGTACTCTGAGTGGACATAGCCTACAAGTGCAGTCCTTCTGTCATGTTCAGCTGGAATGTGACAGTCACAGGTACATCAATGTTTCTCAAGAATGGGGAAGGCAAAACCTTTCTCCTGTCATGGCCAGCCTCTTTAACTGACAAAGGCTCCATGGATCTGCCCTATCCTTTGTCCGCCCTGCTGGTGGCAGTGCATACTGATGAGAGTTAATTGTAGCAGCCCTACCAGAGGCCTGGTTGCAGAGCTGACAAAGGGGAAAGGAAACCAAACACCTTTTTGATATGCATCTGTGTCAACCTGAAGTCAGCCCCAGCCCCATAATATCAAGGGAAATGAACTGTCATGTCTGAGACAACTGTTTACAGTAGGCAAACCCCGCAGGAGGACCCACTTTCAGGGGGTAGAAGTATGTGATTTGATGGACAGAGCAACTGTTCTCATCACAACTTCAAGGGAGACCTGCGCTTTGATCAGGAACCACAGAGAGCGCAATTAACCAGAGAGAGCCTTTGATCCACAACAGACAGGAAGATGGGTGGGACAAAGTAGTACATGTTTTCACCCCTTTACCTTTCCTGATGCAAATCACCCTGGTTATGACCTTACATGTAACAGAAGATTGTTGGTGGGGACCCAGGATTGGTTCATTAAGGTAGGCTTAGCCTGCAAAAATAACTGGGGCCCATTTGACTTTAAAAGAGGGCTGAGCTCCTCTCTTTACAGATCATCTGACTACTTTGAAAGGAGTAAGAAAAAGGACTCATTTAGACCCTGGCTGAAGGTATGATCTGTCTTACAGCTTTGCCAGTGAAGGAAGGCCAGGATTTCCAGAGGGAAGCAAGATCCCTCTCCTAAACATCTCCCATGTTAGAGAGGGAGATACAAAACTCACAGGATGCATCCAGCATTTCCAGAACCGGTACCCAGCGAGCACACAGTTTTCCCTTCTAGGTTCTTCCAGCAAGCTTCCTAGGTGGAAATTGCCCGAGAGTCTCTGAACAAAGGACAAGGCCGTGACCTGCAAACACTCTTCTCAACTTTAGGCTGTCCACCTTAAAGGACAACACAAGCCCTGGGAAGAAGCTAGGAGGAGTGCTACGACAAGCATCAACCAGCGTCCATATTAAAGGTAATTTCCGAGGCAGTCCAGCCTTTGAACCGCGACCTGCTGCACCACTAACTGTTGTAATGCTGCAGTCACTAGAGCCGTCCGAGACGTGTCGACCAGATTTCCAGATCTGCCAACCAGCAGATAGTCAACGATTCTTGACCCTGAGCTGCCGTGTAGGCCATCTTGCAGCCGCCCATCCGGCCTTGCTTGCCAAACTGCCTGCTGCCTGATACCCACATCTGTCTCCTATCTTGAACTCTGTCGCAGGAGCTGCAAAGTGTCCTGAAACTGACTCGACCATGTCAAGCATCAAGATCCTCCCAAGCACCAGCAGAGGCGTAGCCAGGATTGTCTAGCAAATGGGGCCTGAAGCTAATATAGTTGGGCCCACTGCACTGACAAAAAATATCCGTAAATGTCCACACAGAGCTGCTGAGTGGGCATTTACAGATTTTGGGTGGGCCTTGTCCCTCAGGCCCTACCCTGCCTACGCCTCTGAGCACCAGGTACATTGTGGTTCTGTCCCCTTGGTCCTTCTCCAAAGGCCCCAAGTGACATTTACGACCCCTTGCTCCCTAACCAATGATACACAACCTTGTGGAGATAAGCCTGCCATTCCATCCATGTTACCAAAATAGGACAAGGAGGTTCATAATTGACTTGTGTTTCCAATCTCTTCGAATCCCTTCTGGTGTACTAGAGATGTGAGGCTGATTGATGGCTTAGAAACCTATATTCATCCATGTACCACTGGTGCCACGGAAGTTGATTTGTCACAGTGCTGAGGCTGCTTGGACCACACTGCGCATTGGACCCAGGTCAGCTACTCAATATTGAATCACCACCTCAGGAAGCTCCTAGAAGCCTGACTCAAAGCTGTTTATCCTGTGAAGAGCCTCTGACTCCCTGGTTCTCTTACTGGGACCTCAGGAACGTTTAAGACCTCCTTTCTGCCTTTTTCTACAAATACATATTCTTTTGAACATTGACATTGGTGCAATGTCTTGGCTGTATACCACTGCTCAAGTGCATAGAGTGCCATACTATATCTGTCTGCATTTTATGTGTTTTCTAACAAGGGTAGGTTTTTGCTTGTGTTTTCTAGCTAGCCATTTACATTTTTCATTGCTTAATTAAGCTATATATATTTCTTTTAAATTTGTTTGAACATTCATAAACATTCATTTATTTTGGAGTCCCTGAACTATTGCTGTTTTGTTTATTATTGTTATGACCACACACCCCTCCCCTCGTGAGAGTATAGCCAACCCTCGGCCCACGTTACCAGTAAAGGTGAGGGAGGTATATCAATTGGGCTTTGTCTGTTTTACATTTATGATTATGATCACTGCTTGTTTAGTAGTAGTGTGGAGGCTGAGTAGCAGTTTAGCTACTACTCATTTCTGTATTTCTGTGGAGCAGTAGTGATTTCATCATTTAAAATTACTTCCTGTCCAATGATAGCTTTCTGTTTTGTGACTTATAGCAAACCCCTTCCATAATCACTCTAGACATGTCTGCTTAGGTTTGTCATTCAATTTGGATTGCGACACCTCCAGTTATGTCCCATAATATAACATAAAGTGTTCATATACAGCTATCTTCTGCTATTAGTATGACCCTGCTGAGTGTGGCCCTGTAAGAAAAGTTAGTGAGATAGGGGAGAGGGTGTGGCTGGCTGCAGGCCCGAACTACCTAAATCATGGGTGCCGCTTTGATTGTACGTGTTTGCCCTCTAGGAGAAGCCAAGGTCTGGTTAAAACATACATTGCTTTGCGTCTTCTAATAACATAAATCTATGGAATGTATATTTACTTTTCTAATTGCTTAATTATGGAGTAATATCCCTGATCTTATCTCCTCACTGCAACAATCCTACCCCGCGATCTATACTTTGTTTAGTTTGATTAAGGTAACATGACACTTCACAATGGAAAATAATCCTCTTGAACTAAAATGATCTTTGTCGATTTTCAAGATTTATGAAACACTCCTCGGGCCCAATTCATGGAATGGTTTATGCATGGTTCAAAGTGACGTTTCAAACCCTGATTCATGGAACTGTGCAAAGTATATTTTTGCACTGCAAAGTTCATTTTGTACTGCATAAATACACTGTGCACAATTCCATTAATCAGGCTTTGTCTCGGCAGTGCAAAGTCACTATTCAGCAGTGCAAAGTCACTTTGAACCATACAAGAAATTCCATGAATCCGGCCCATTGCCCTTACCTAGAACTTCTGCATCCCGGCAAAAAGAATTTTGTTAAAAAAAAGGATAGGCCAAACTCAAGATACTAGCTTTTTAAGAAAAGAATTGATTATATTTGCACATGATCAGAAGAATCTTAGTGCTACACATACCTATCAATGCAACAAAATAGCCAAAAAACAGAATGAATCGAAGAAACTTCTTCAGATACATATTGAAATCAATATGCACCAAAGGAACAAAACAGAAAAGTGTAGATGAACAGCTGAAAACACAAAACACTTGATGAAATTTGGTAGTTGAAAAAAAACAGAACAAAGCACCAAAGTGAAAAAAGGAGCACATAAAACACAAGAGACCTGGAGTGACACCAATACATGCTAATCCACCAAAATAACCAAAGCGATGAATGAGTGGGCGAAAACACCACAGACACTTAAAGATATCTGGCCCATGAAACAAACCACACACACACACACACACACAGACACTTACGCACACACACACCTGTCAAGTACAATGGCAGTATCTAGTCATATGTGCAT
This sequence comes from Ambystoma mexicanum, assembly GCF_040938575.1. Lineage (NCBI taxonomy): Eukaryota > Metazoa > Chordata > Amphibia > Caudata > Ambystomatidae > Ambystoma > Ambystoma mexicanum. The sequence goes on along the minus strand of NC_090923.1, from coordinate 328,404,154 downwards.
AGCCTATGACGAATGTGAATTGAAAGCCACACCATTACGAACATCAACATGGTCAAGAAACACATGCAGACAATACACACATATCATACAGCTAATGACGGAATATAGCCATGTGCTCTAGCACCTTGAAGCGTCTCTTGTGCTAGATGGAATTACAAGTTAATATCTCAGACAAAATAACCAGACAGACTCAAGGAATATTGCAAAGTACTATGTTATTCTCATTTAATACAGTAGGGAGAACTGACAGGCATCTGACTGATACCTGCACACTCATACACAACCTTGTTTATTCAGTAGTTTTATACCCCGATGCATGCCATCTATGATGTCATCCTATGTGGCAAATAATGAAACCTATCGAGGGAAGGGATTGGTTATGGAAACATATCTACATATAGAACATATCAAGATTAATACATCATTGACTGCCCCGTATCTGTAGGACACGCATTGAACGACCTCTAAATGTGTATAGTACTAACAAAATAACACCAGATTGATCTATGCAACATTGTATAGCAGGTTGCCCCTTAGACCCACTGATTGGTTGCAATACTATGCAAACCTTGGACATTCGACTATGTTTGGCTGAGGCTCTAATAAATAGCCCTTGTCTTCGACTTCTGAATCACGTGTGAAGAGACCACAAACATATCCATTTCAACCTTCTATTTACTACTATTTAATTCAATCATGCTGGGTGCTGTTACTCCTCTTGGCCTCTAGAGATTTGCTCACTCTATTGTCTATAGACTTTATACTCTTTTAATTGTCCAATACTTTGGATGTTGTAGATGTTTTCTTCCTTAACGTAAGAGGAATGTCTCACATTTAGGGCTTATCTGTGTAACTCCCCTTTTGCCTTGCAATTATTCCTTAAATTAGTGTCCTTGATCCTAGGCCAACCTCAACTCATCGCTGTTTTGCACATGAGCTGTATTTCCAGCATCTCCTGATTCTGCAGCCTTGGTCTGTCTCTGAGGTAGCTTGGTTGAATTCGACATAAGCCAATGTCCATTTTCCTAACATGGCCGTCCTTTCCATGTTATATATTCCCCCATAACAAGCTTCTATATGTCTCATCTATCTTGCGTTACTGCATATTTACAGTTATTGACCAGTAAGGTACTTTATTCTTCTTTATATGCATGATTACTTTAGTTTTAGGTACATATTTCTCTTGGTGCTTCAGTTACATCATCACTCTTAAGTATTTTAATATTGTTTCATCAGCATAGGTTCATATATCTTCTTCATGACATCACTTTGCCCATGTCAGATTTTACGTGGCGCTCCATGATGTCAATAGGTGCATGCTAACATCCTTCTGCATTATGCCTCTCATATAATCGATGCGGTAGTGGGATTACACGAGGGGTCCCAACCATAGCCCTTTGTCTGCTGCTCCAATATGACGGTGGTGAACGGACGGGATCTAATGAGAAAGCATTCACCTGCACCTCTACAGCCAATACACACACAGCATGCATATCCACAAAGCAACGTGTAGCATGTGCACAAATGCCATTTAAAATAAACAAATCACATTTGGAAACACACTAATAAAAAAAAGTATGCAGGCAAAAAAAAACTACGTTTTTGAAAAGAGTGTAAGTCACTACCATTAAAACGTGAAGTATACAAACTCTGGAAATGCCAACGTTACGTAAAAACCCTCAGCATAGAGGTAACAAAATATAAAGACTACAAAGCTTGAGGTTGATAAGGTTAAGGTAAAAACACTCTGACCAATGTTTATGTATTTCCCTAATACAAGTAAAGACCTTTGCACAACTAATTAAACATTTCTTCTCACCACACCAATTCTTCACAACTATCAATTTCTATATTAGGTAGTTCACGTCTATGCCATAGTTAAAGTTGATCTTGTGAAATGATGGGTTAGTGTAAATTAAGGTTTAATGTATAATGTCAGGAACCTTGTTTGTAGTAGGGAAATGCCTAATTTGAGCACAGTAATTGTATCTTTAACATCAGAATTACCAAACCTTGGAGATGGTACATATTTATTTAGGGTGTATACCTTAGAGTTACCTTTCCCAACATTTCCAGACTTGACAATGTTCTAACTAGAGACCTAAACTCTTCTTTTTATTTGTAAAATGTTTTGTGACGTTCTGTCAAGAGGAATGGAAATGTAACATAGGTTCCAATGATGTATACTTTCCAATTATTTTCCTATAGCGAAGGGATGGACTCACCTGCATCGCAAAACAATTGACAGATTCATGCCAAACCTTTGCAAGGAGTGGAAGTCTGGACCTGAACGCAGGCTTTTGCAAGTTTGGTGCACGTCTGTCCAGATGTTTGTTTTAAAATTGACCCAAAGCTAAATTCCCTTTAGACATGTGTGTGTTCTCTTAAACTTTGTGTGAACCCACAGGGACATTTTCAGGCCCCTGAATGGCTATGGGACCCATAATAAAGCCCACAAATGTTGGGGGCAACCAGATTGAGAAGTTGAGAAACAGCCAATCGAATGGTGTTGTGGTTGTCTGGCTTCATCAGCATGGCAAGAGTCGCAAGCACCCAGTCTCCCTACCAGAGGTCTTTCTACTAAGGATTTGGAACACCAACCACTGTTACCCAACAGTGAAGATGTGTTGGAGAGGATTAAGTCCCTCAAATGGATATGAATGGGGAGTTATGAAAATTACAATGAGGAAATATGCACACTGGTTCCCGTATTTCCTCACACACAACTGAATCGGGTTGTTGATGCTTCACACTCAGACACACACGAATCTTCACACTCCACACATCTGCATACATCACAACATATAATATAATAGCACCAATAACATGTACTAAGTATAAGTATTAGGCATTTGCATGTATGGAGAAAAGGAAAGCACCACTGCAAGCATTGGCAATGCCAACAGTTTGGCTTTTGTGTAGACATGGGAAAGACACTTTCCAAGCACTGCCATAGTGGTATTAACTGGGGATTGATGGTAGCAGGTGCAAAATGGTGTGAGTACCTGGGTATCTAATAACAGTGCCTTGCAAGTGTCTAATACTTGGAAACAAGTCAAAACGTTTGACTTTGCCAATGATTGTTTTTATCACCGCTTCAGTGAAGGATGTGCATGGTGCTTATAAATCGTGTGGCTGAAGGCAGGCCTATTTAAGACATATTTATTACATCAGTAGCAAGTTACAGCACCAATTAAGTCATTAACTCCAGAAGACTGCTTTGAAAAAAACACTGGCTGGCAATTCGAGTGCACAGTTTGATGGTAAAGCTTGATTAAAGTGAGCTCAAAGAGTTCACATGAGGAGGAGTTTTGGGTGGGAAGGGACAGGAACTGTGTGGGAATGGCCTGAGGGATTAGCATGGCCATTGGCAGTCAATGGGTGGGGATATAACAAAAAAACACCTACAAGCTTAGTGTCCCTGCCCACATGCCATTTCTCGCCATCTGTATTCTAATGCAATAGTTTCGGCTTATAGGTAGCGCAAGCACCACCTAATAGCTCAAAATAAAAAGCGAGGTTCTTTCTAATCTAGAGGAAAATTATGTTTTTAAAGACTTTATAAATAACACTAAATTGTTGCTTAATCCAATTGCAGCAGGCATATAGTTCCACAGTTCCATAGCTGCCAAGTTTCCCAGTTCCATGCGTGACACCTCAAGTCAGTTCTGTTTTTCCCCCACTGAATGCTGGCACTTATACTGCCATCCCTACAATGCTATGTTATGTTATGTTGATTTATACTGCGCACCACTACCATCCAGGTGCAGTGTCCAGGCGCTCACATGACAATGCAAGAAAAAAAGGCGTGGTATTTTAGTGAGGATAAGATGATAGGATAGGTTCAGAAACAGGAGAAACTGGTGCCTGTGTTGTCTTGCATGCAAGTTGGTTGTGTGGCCAAGCTTGTTGTAACCGTAAGGATAAGACTCTGTCTGGGTTGTGTACTAGAGTTTATGTTGGCTGTTTGAATTATGTGCGGTTAGGGTGGAAGTATAACCGTGCACACTGGTTTATTGTATACTTAACGGGGAGTACAGTGTCGTGGCTGTTTGTTGTATGTATAAGAAATTTGTGTTGGAGTGTGTTTCAGTGCGCCTGTGTGTGGTTTGGCTGGTATGTTATGGATTGTGTGCACTGGTATGCTCAGTCTGAGGGTAGGTGTAGTGTCTGTTTAGTTTGTTGAGTACAAATGTTAGTTGATGCTTGGTGCGTGTGTGTGTATTTTAGTTAGCCCATAATCGTGTATAGTGGTTATGAAATTATGTTGGAGGATCAGGAGTAGGGTGGATAAATTGGTACATTTGTTACTCTGAACTGTACCTCCAAGTATGTCCTGAGTGCTCACCGGGTTGCCTCTCAACGGTACCCTCCAACACTTCTGGCCGAGATGGCTGGCAGTCCCCGCCACCTGTCCAACCTACCTTCCCCCCACTGGTTCCTCTGAGTGCAACATATTGGCTGCTCCCAGTTGGTCTCTAGTTGTTCAGCAAGAATTATTCAGTATATAAGTTCTTTTGTGCGTTTTAAGTTTGCCAGTTTAGCTGATGCATGGCTGGTCTTCACAAATATTCAGGAAGTAATGCGTGACTGATCTATGGTGATGCAGGGTTAGTCTACATAGTTCAATTTAATGCAGTGAATGACTTGTCTTTCCAGATTGTCTATATGTTGCTTGTTGGGTGTCTTTCACAGATCTGTCTAATGTGATGCATAGCTACTCTTTGCCAGTCCCTATAGTTGCGGCGCATGACTACGAGGAAGGTTAAGGAATGCAGAATGCAGAGCCATCTTTTGGTCCTTTGTGATTTTGCTGTTATTGTCCCTTTTCTCTGCTATTGTCCCTTTCTGCATTTCTTTAGGTTACCTTTTCTTTCGCTGCTATTGTCCCTTTTTGCTGGTCATTGGCAGTTCAATAGCCATGCTTTTATTAATTTTCTGAAGGTGAGGTGGACTTCTGTGGTCTTCTGCGGTTCTAATTTCTTTGTTTTCCATAGGTTAGCAATTAGGCGTGCAAATGCAGTTCCTATGAATTTCCTTTTATCATATTCTTTAGTCTCTATTTGGAGGTCGTTGCCTGATCCTAGGTCTCTTTTTGGTGGATGGCAGCTGATCTTGGGTTGGAGAAATTCTGCTCCTCATCTGTGTAAGGATTTGTTATTGTTGTTATTGTTATTTTGCATTTATATAGCGCCTTATTTACCATTGGTATGGTCTGAAGGCGCTGGTAGGTTGAACGCCCTTGGGAACCGAAGTTCAGATCAGTAGAGAGAGTCAAAAGGTGCGTGTGAGCACCGAGTATGTGTGCAGCTTGTGTGGTATCGGTGTAATAGCTGCTTCTTAGCCATAGGTGTGGTGGTTGGAAGATCAGGAGTATGTGTTCATTCTGGCAGGATTCATCCAGACCGGATGTGGCTGCGTTAGGCCTGGGGAGAACGCCTGGCTGGGGGGTGAGTAACCAGCAGTGTTTACTTAGAATGATTTGGAGTGAGCGGCGGATGTTGGTATGAGAACAGTTGTACCGAATGGTGTCATAGTATCTCTGTGTTCTAGTTGAGTGATGATGTAAAGGAGAGAGTAAGCGTGGTGATGTGATATGATGGGTTGTATGGTCTTTCAAACGTTCTCTGCATTCCAAATCATACTATATATGTCACGCAGTCCGTTCCATTCTACACACTCATCAGTATTGGATGCAATCTGTGCTTGTTCGTTCTCTGGCACTCGTTCGTTCCGGCATTCATCTGCTTTATGTCCTCAAATGCACTATGCATTCACCTGTTTTACACACTCATCCCCTCTACGCACTCATCCCCTCTACACACTCGACCCCTCTACGTATTCATCCCTCTACGTACTCATCTGCTCTCCGCACTCATCTGCTTTAAGGACTCGTGCTTTACACACATTCAACAGCAATATCCTGTGCCATATATTCATCTCTACACTCATCTGTTCTATGCCTTCATCCGTTCTGTACACTCATTCTCACTGTACACTTATCTACTCATCCGCTCAATCAGCTCATCCGCTCTATCCACTCATCCGCTCTATCCACTCATCCGCTCTATCCACTCATCTGCTCTATCCACTCATCCGCTCTATCCACTCATCCGCCATATACACTCATCCGCCATATACACTCATCCGCCATATACGCACTCATCCCCTGTAGGCTCTCATCATCTCTACGCACTCGTCCCCTCTACGCACTCGTCCCCTCTACGCACTCGTCCCCTCTACGCACTCGTCCCCTCTACGCACTCGTCCCCTCTACGCACTCGTCCCCTCTACGCACTCGTCCCCTCTACGCACGCATCCCCTCTACGCACACATCCCCTCTACGCACGCATCCCCTCTACGCACGCATCCCCTCCAGGCATGCATCCCCTCTACGCCCACATCCCTTCTACGCACTTCTCCCCTCCACTCATTCATCCCCTCCAAGCACTCGTCCCTTCTACGCACTCGTCCCTTCTACGCACTCGTCCCTTCTACGCACTCGTCCCTCTATGCACTCGTCCCCTCTATGCACTCGTCCCCTCTATGCACTCGTCCCCTCTATGCACTCGTTCCCTCTATGCACTCGTTCCCTCTATGCACTCGTTCCCTCTACGCACTCGTTCCCTCTATGCACTCGTTCCCTCTACGCACTCGTTCCCTCTACGCACTCGTTCCCTCTACGCACTCGTTCCCTCTATGCACTCGTTCCCTCTATGCACTCGTTCCCTCTATGCACTCGTTCCCTCTATGCACTCGTTCCCTCTATGCACTCGTTCCCTCTACGCACTCGTTCCCTCTACGCACTCGTTCCCTCTATGCACTCGTTCCCTCTATGCACTCGTTCCCTCTACGCACTTGTTCCCTCTACGCACTCGTTCCCTCTACGCACTCGTTCCCTCTACGCACTCGTTCCCTCTATGCACTCGTTCCCTCTACGCACTCGTTCCCTCTATGCACTTGTTCCCTCTACGCACTTGTTCCCTCTACGCACTTGTTCCCTCTACGCACTCGTTCCCTCTACGCACTCGTTCCCTCTATGCACTCGTTCCCTCTATGCACTTGTTCCCTCTACGCACTTGTTCCCTCTACGCACTCGTTCCCTCTACGCACTCGTTCCCTCTACGCACTCGTTCCCTCTATGCACTCGTTCCCTCTATGCACTCATCCCCTCTGCGCACGCATCCCCTTTATGCACTCATCCCATTTTATGCACTCATCCCCTCTGCGCACTCGTCCCTCTAGGCAATCATCTGCTCTCCACACTCATCCGCTTTAGGCACTTGTGCTTTACATGCATTAAACAGCATTATGCTGTTCCATATATTCATCTCTACACTCATCTGTTCTATACCTTCAACTGTTCTGTACACTCATCCTCACTGTACACTTATCCGCTCTGTCCATTCATCCATTCTATCGATTTGTCCGCTCTATCCCCACATCCGCCCTATCCACTTATCCACTCTATCTACTCATCCACTCTATATACTCATCCACTCTATCTACTCATCCGTTCTAATCAATCATCCACTCATCCACTCTATCTACTTATCCGTTCTATCCACTCATCCACTCTATCCACTCATCAACTCTATCTACTTGTCTGCTCTATACATCCATTCGCTCTATACATTCATCCGCTCGGTACACTCATCCACACTATACATTCGTCCACTCTATCCACTCATCCGCTCTATCCACTCATCCGCTCTATCCATTCGTCCGCACTATCCACTTGTGGGCTCTATATATTTATCTGCCTTACACACTCATCAGCTCTATACACTCATCAGCTCTATACACTCATCAGCTCTATACACTCATCCGCTCTGTACATTCGCAAGGTCTGTACATTCATCTGCTCAAGTGATCTACACACTCTCCGTACCTCCATATTCATTCGTTATCAGTACTCATGTGCTCTACATACTCATCTGCTTCACGTACTCATCTGTTCGACACACGTATCCGCTGTACGCTCATCCTTTCCGGACATTCATCTGTTTTACGCTGTTCTTCCACTCATGCATTCTTCCACTCAGCGCATTCCTTTGTCTTACCTGATTTATCCATTCTAACTAATTCATCTGCGCCATTCATTTTGTTCACTTCGCATGCATTCTGTTCATTTCAGGAGTTTAAATCACTTTACTGTTTCCTTATGATTTACTCTTATTAATCCTTTCACTGCTTTGATCTAATTTTTTCGTTTAATTCTGTTTGCCCTTCTAGTTTATATTAAGGGTTGTTAGCTGTTAGTTTTTCGCATCAGGTGGTTTGACGGATTGGTGTCTTTGAGTTGCTGTTGGTCTGTTTGGGTTAGTTTGGTACGGGTTGGTTTTAGGGGAAGAGCCAGGTTTTCAGCAGTTTGCGGAAAAACATTAAATCCTCAGTTAGGCGGATGCGGGGTGGGAGTGAGTTCCATAGCATGGAGGCCAAGGCTGAGAATGATGATTCGCCTAACCTGATTGAGTTTGTCTTGGGTATGACTAGGAGACCGGCTGAGCTTGATCTTAGGGTGCGTGGGGGGTGGTAGGGTTTTAGTTTGTCTTGAAGATATTGAGGTCCGGTTTTATGCAGTGCCCGATGGGAGATGCACAAGATTTTGAAGGTCACTCTTCTGGCTACTGGAAGCCAGTGCAGCATCTTAAGGGCTGGGGAGATGTGGTCCCTTGGGCCGAGCGCAAGTAGCAATTTGGCTGCCACGTTTTGTCCTCTTTGGAGTTTATTCAGTTGGTACGCGTGAACTCCGAGGTATAGGGGGTTTGCATAGTCCAGTCTTGATATAACGATTGATTGGACCGCAGAGAGTCTGTTGGGAAAGGAGAGATATGGAAAGATGCACCTAAGGGTTTTAAGATGGTAGTGGCAGGACTTTGAGACATTGTTGACTTGGCGCGAGAGTGTTAGGTCAGAGTCTGGGGTGCATCCAAGATTTTTCACTGAGTTGGGGGGGTCGGTGAGTTGCCCATGGCGGATGGCCAGGGTAGTGGGTGCGGAAGGAGTTTGGAGTTGCCACATACCATGATTTCCATCTTGGAGGGGTTTAACAGGAGGTGGCTTTTGGTCATCCAGAGGTCTATGTCGACGAGGCAGGAGGCGAGGTCAGGTCGGGAGTTGGGTTTTGAATTCAGGAGTTTTAGAATTAGTTGAGTGTCGTCGGCGTAGTTGTAGCACAGGATGTTGTGTGAACGAATTATTGGTGGGAGGGTGATCAATTATAGATTGAACAGGAGGGCGGATAGAAATGCTCCATGTGGGACTCCCATGTCAACTGGTCGAGCTTGGGAGGTATAGGTGGAGAGTATCGTCGTTTGGTACCGATCTTTGAGGAATGAGGCTATCCATTTAAGAGCGGTTCCATGAATTCCTAGGGAGTGGAGGCGGTCTAGGAGGATTGATTGATTGTGTCAAAGGCGGCGGATGGGTCAAGAAGGATTAGTGCTGCCTTTAAAAACATAATTTTCCTCTAGATTAGAAAGAACCTCGCTTTTTAGTTTGAGCTATTAGGTGGTGCTTGCGCTACCTATAAGCCGAAACTATTGCATTAGAATACAGATGGCGAGAAATGGCATGTGGGCAGGGACACTAAGCTTGTAGGTGTTTTTTTGTTATATCCCCACCCATTGACTGCCAATGGCCATGCTAATCCCTCAGGCCATTCCCACACAGTTCCTGTCCCTTCCCACCCAAAACTCCTCCTCATGTGAACTCTTTGAGCTCACTTTAATCAAGCTTTACCATCAAACTGTGCACTCGAATTGCAGAGTCTGCAGTCATTTTAAGGTCATCCCAAATAGAGGTTAGGGTGGTTTCAGTTCTGTGACGGGCTCTGAAACCTGATTGAGCAGGGTCTAGGAGATTGTTGGCTTCGACAAAGGCATTTAGTTGGGAGTAGGCAGTTCGGTCAATGAGTTTGGCAAGGAATCTGGTGTTAGAGAATGGGCGGTAGTTGTGGGCAACGCAGAGGGCCTTGAATGTAATGTGTCTTTTTTGCTAGTAGCCAATGTAGGCTTCTCAGAGCTGGTGTAATGTGGTCTCTTCTGTTTAATCTCAGTAGCATCCTTGCTACAATGTTATGGATGTATCCACATTTTTGGTGAGCCTTTCAGGCATTCTTAGGTAGAGGCTGTTTGCATAGTGGATTCTTGATAATATCAGGGATATAATTGTAAGGGTTCTATGTGGAAAAGAGGTACGAGAGGCTTTCCCCAGAGGAATCTCAGGAGATAGAAGCACTTCTTTGTGAATGCGTTGACTTGTGGTTCCAGGGATAGTCTTTTGTCCATGAAGATTCCTAGGTGAGGTTTCCGGTTGGGTCCCATGCCTGGCAGCCAGTCCAGTTTTTGGTTGTTTCCATTGCCCTTTGGGAGTGTGACTATATATCTGTTTTTGCCGGGTTCATTTTGAAGTTGTTGGGTGTCATCCACCTGTAGATGTCTATGAGGCAATGATTGAGGGTGTTGTTTGGTTCTTGGCTCGTGGTGATCTTCACGATCAGTTGTGTGTCATCTGCATAGTTAAAAGTGGTCAGTCCGTGGGTTCAAATTATTTTCATTAAGGAGGACATGTAGTCATTGAAGAGTAGGTGGGAGAAGCTGGATACTTATGGCACTCCACAGGAGATGTTTTTGATGTTTGAGGTGAAAGATGGTCGGTAGGTTCTTTGGGTTCGATTTGTGAGGAATAAGGTTAGCCATTTAAGTCAGAGTCTTTTATGCTGCATTCCACCAGTCTTTTTATTAGTGTCGTGTGGCTAATTGTGTGGAATGCTGCAGAGTTATCCAGTAGTATGAGGGCAGATTGCATGCCGTTGACTGCATTGATTTTTAGGTGTCCCATATAGGTAGGAGTGCCGATTCCGTTGCTCTCATTGTTCTGAAGCTAACTTGCAAGTGGTCAAGTATTCCATTTGTTTCAACGTAGTTAAGTAGGATTTTGTATACATGGTTCTCCAGTATCTTCGCTGGGTAGGGCAGGTTCGATATCAGTTTCTAGTTGCTGGGATCTTCTGCACTTTCCTTTTCCTTTTTTTCAGCAGTTTGATGTATGTATGCCGATTTGAAAGAGTTTGGTAGTATTCCTGTGATTAGGGACAGGTTTGTTAGGTGCTGAAAATGTGACGCAGCAGTCTTGTGGTTGAGGATTTCTTTGTAGATGTCCGGGGGAAAGAGTCACTTGGAGATCCTGCGAATTTGGTGTCCTTTATAAGTGTGGAGAACGTTTCTTTGTTTATTGGTTAAAAGCAGGTAAGTCTCGCTGTGATCAGTGTTTCGCCAGTTATTTGTGTTTCAGTGGTTGTGTTTGTGTTGATGGTCTGTTGGTTTGTTTCTATTTTTGATCTGAGGTGGTTGGTGATGTTGCCACATAGTGCTTGTGTTGGGATGACATCTTTGTTACAGGATTAAGTATTTTTTTTTGTCTCTTCGATGATTCTGAAGAGTTCTTTTTGCGGGTTGGTTGCCAATTTTATTCTAGCAGTGTAGCATATTTTTTGCTGTGAAGACTGTTAATTTGTATAATCTGCATTGTCTATGGTAGGTTGTAATATTCTCTTTTAGCTCTTCATTGAACCAACTTGTCGAAGTGTTTGCTATGGCTTTGAAAGGTTTTTCTGGTGCTGGTTGGTTTTAGGCCTCGGTGATCCAGGTTCTGAGTATGTTTTCCGCTGAGTTTGGGTCCATTCTGTTCAGCTCAGTGGTGTTTGGTTGCGTTGATTCTAGCCGATCTGTTAAGTATTCCAAGTCTAGACTCTTCCAGTTTTTTATTTCCTAGTGGCATGTAGTATTGTGTTTCTGGTTGGTAAGCGGGTTTGAAATTTGATGTAGAATGGTATTAGGTAGTGATCACTCCATAGCGTTGGTGTTGGTGGGGCGGATGTGAAGAGTCCTAATCTGCAGAATATTTCTCGCAAGGTGTGTCCGGCATTGTGGGTGGATCTGTTTACTATTTGTTTGAAGTGGAGTGTTTCAAGGAGTGCGCAAAATGAATTCACAGAGGTTTCGTTTTCTCTTTTAACCCAGATGTTGAAATCTCCCTGTATGATTAGGTTGTCATGGTAGGTTGATAGACTGGCGATGGAGTCAGCTAGTTTCGTCACAAAGTTTGGGTTGTAGGATGGCGGTCTATAGATCAGGAGGAATGCTTTGTTGGTTTGGTTGTTGAGTTTGATCTTGACAAGGAGGGATTCACAGTCTTCAATGGCGGTAGAGGGGAGTGATGGGGCAGAGATGTGTTCTTTATGCACCATTGCTATTCCGTCTCCTGTTTGATTTTCTCCATTGACATGTATTCATTTGAAGTTGTCTGGTATGGCTTCATGCACAATAGTTGTGTAGTTGTCTGATAGCCATTCTTCTGTTACAAAAAGCATGTCTGTACCTCCCTCACTTAGGAGGTTATGGATTTCGGTTGTGTGTTTGGCCATGTATCTTACATTGAGTAGGGTGCAGTGTAGTTTGTCTGTTTTCCCATGTGGGTTGTTGTGATTTGTTTTGTCTGTCTAAGTTGTGCAATCTTTGTCTGGTTTCCCTTACTAATGGTTCTCTCCTGGTTGTGCTTGATGGGTGGGGTTGTTCTTGGGTGTTCCATCCCTTTTTCTAGTAGTGTTATTAGGTTGATGGCGGGTTTATTCATTTTTGGTTCATGCAGGTTGTTTAATTGTGATCCTTTGTCCCAGTCTTTGGCAATTGGAAAAATGAAACTACCTGTTCTGGCATGCAATTGTAAAATAAAACCAGGACTAGCTTCAGGTGTCACACATGGAACTGGGAAACCTGGCAGCTATGCAGTTTGGATGCCCATAGTCCAAAGGTCTGGCCGCCCAACCTTGCTTTGTTAAATTTAGGAAAGGTAAGAGTGCAGGAGTCCTCTGATTTCAGAGGCACAAATGATTGGCTCCATTATAGTCTGTCGGATAGAAAGTTAATATGATGGCCATGGATATGTAATGGGTAGAATTAGTGTAACCACACTAAAGCTCCACATACTTGTGCTCTGGACTGGAAGGCATTCATGCCTTTGTACCCCTAATAGGGTATAATGCAGTGCTCCAAGGACCTGTTAAATCTAGCAATGGAGCCCAATGTAGCATTCCCAAGGACAGGGACACTTCTAGGTTTAGCAACATGCGTTTTGAGGTCTGAGTATCGTATAAGATCGAATTAACATTTGACCACTACATTAATTATTCCATTCCAGTGGATTTCATTTTGGCATATGCCAGCGGCTCAAAGTTGTTCTAAATGATTGCCATTGTTGTTTGTAGACATTTTGTGGAGTCCAGTGGATACTGCACTGCAAACAAATTGAAGAAGTTATATTACAGGCCATGACCAGTTGCCATTTTGGTTTGGGTTGGGTGGGAGTAGGGAGATAGATAGAATTTGAAGTTGTGTGGTATTTGTTTGAAGAAAAAAAGATTATATTTATATCAGGTTGTATTATTTAAAATAGTCATTCCATGTGCATTTATAGGGGGTCATTACAAGTTGGGCAGTAAGGGATACCGGGCACCGGTAAGGAGACCGGTGCCAGTAATCCCTTACCGCCCAATTCCAAGGTCCCTTAGCGAGAGCCACAAAGAACGTGTGGTCTGACCACACGTCCTTTAAGGGTCCCGCTAAGGGACCAGGGCGCTAATAACGGTACCACAAATTGCGGTACCGTTATTAGCTACTTCCCCATTCCCATTGAGCCCTATGGGAGCTGTTCAATGGGGACTTACCGGTCCCTCCAGGATCGTAATGCACCGGTAAGTCCCCATTGAACAAGACCGGTGCGGACCCGCTATTGGAGGCAGCCATGGCGCAAATAGCGCCATGGCTACCTCCAATCTTGGAATGAGGCCCATAATGTCAAATATGGGTTACTAAATGTGCATATTTGCCAATGCTATTGAAACTAACACATTCCGAAAGCCCTTGATTAGGTAACTAATAGTTTAATTTATTTTAGGGCATGCATATTCAAGTAAGTCTCTGAATGGGTGCTTCACACGTTATTACTTCTTCAGGTCACTGAACTTTACTGCTGTATTTTTCCCTCCACCTGACTATAAAAGCATACTCCAAATAATTAACATTATGACCAACCATAATGTTTTTGGTTCATATCAGACATGATACAGAAGATGATGAAAAATTGAACCAGCCTCGGTATAGGGTGTTAACGTTCCATTTGTATTTATTGAAGGTTTGGGAGTTTTTTTTTTTTTTTTTACAAGAAATGGAGTTCAGAAGTAACCATACCGGAGACAGAGGCAGTCCAGGGTAGAGTGCATTACAATAGAGTCAGAGTATCTGGAAATACGTTAACAGTTGGTGAGAGGGTCAAGTAATGTGATATAAAAAGTTTGGATAAGTGCTAAGGAGCAATCATCTCTATCACCTCTAGGACAGGCCTCCTGCCACAATATAAACAATGCCCTAGTAATCTATCTACATAACTAAAGTCAAATGACAGTTGTGGACTGGAGACGGTGGGGGAGGGTTGGAGTAGCTGCTTCACTGGTCAAAAGCTGGAGCTTGGGTCGTGTTCTCAACCATTCATGGATTTGAACACAATAAGAAGGAATTTAGAGAGAGATTGATTTTGCATTGAGATTCAACCAACACGGTAGCAGTACATAAAGGTAGGTGAGGATCAGGGAGGGTGGGTATAAGACTGAGGCGGGTAGAAGTAGGATTTCCATTTTGGAGCATTTTGGCATCAGGCTGCATAGTGACAAGCTAATTGAGGAGATTAGTGTACACTGGTAGGTGTTGTAGAGTGTAAAGAGGAGTTAATCATGGACTGATCCTTGGTGGATACCCATAAAAACTGAGCAGAGGGCAGGAGCTCCTGGAGATTTAGAAAAGTAATTGGAAAGGTAAGAGGGTGCGTATTTAAGTATGTTGTCCTTAAAGGGTTTAAGGTGTTTGGAGGATGAAGGCTTGGTTCACAGTCTTAAAGGTTGAGGCGAGTAGACTTGGGAATGGAGGAATTGTGGGCCATGTTAGACAGTTGAAAACACAAGTGAATGCTGTTGCGTGCAGTCGTTACTCCTGAATCCAGATTGAACGGTGTCAGAGAGTCGCAGCCTTTGAGATAGCTGACAGTACAGTTGAAGACAACTCACTCAACGATTTTGAAGTGGTAGTGCAGCTGAGAGACAGATATGTAGAAGGAGAGTGTTAGGGGTCCTAGGTGGGTTGTTTAATGGCTTGGATGACAGTGGTTATTTCATAGCAGAAAGGAAAATTGCCAGTGTAGAGAGACATGTTGAAGAGGGTGGAGATGTGAAAGTTATTTACCAATAGGAGGTACACAAGGATCCAATGGTGCATAGGATGGGTTAGCAGAGTAGTGGATTGGTAGGAGTATAGAACACCAGAAAGTTAATATTTCCCAGACTCTTGAAGGTGTGATCCGATATGCTAAGGCATTTAAACTTGGCCTATTGATATTTTGCCAAGAATTAATTTGGCATGGCTTAATCCATAGCAAGATTTGAATCTGGACTTTGGGCAATAGAGGATGTAACTACGCTTCAAATGGAAAAAAAAATGGTTTCATCAAACTTTTACTTGGTCTCTCTATTGCGGCCCCTACATTTGCTGCTCACAGAGAGCTGGGGTGACATTTCTCATAGATGAGATCAAGCTTAAACCATTGATGCTTTGGCTATGGGCCGGGCAAATGAGAAGGCAACAATTACTAGTCTTCTTTTTTTCTCATATTCTCACCTCAGAAGCCAACGGTTTACTGATCCATTGAATTTTGTGTGTGACAAACACCTTTACCATGTCAATGCTACTTCATGCTTTACCAGCCCATCACCTATCTCTTCATCATACAGCAAGTTAATCATCGAGGACCAAGCCCTGCAGTCATATATGAAACGTGAGCATAAGGAAGTGGTGAAATCTGCAGATCGTGCATGCATTATACTCGCTATTGATCAGAATTTATGACTTGATTTAGTCCAAGTTTAAATATGACATTAACCTCATAATAAGGGCAAGGCTTAACCTCTTACCTCTCAGAGTGGTCACGGTAAAGTGATCTTTAGTTAGTGATGGTATTTCCAGAGAGCTGTGTTATCCACTTTGTCTTGCAGACCGTGAAGCTTTGTTGCATTTTTTATTTTTCTGTCTGGCATATGCCCACATTCGGGAAAGCACCTTGAAAGTGCAGATACGTAAATAGAAAATGTAGACCTGCCTTGCACTTTATATCATTAATGAATACTCTGCTAGTGTCTTGAAGTTCACGTACCTATCTGCAACATGCACTTTAACATAGAGACTGTGCTAACAAAAGATGTGAAGGAGGTATACTTGCTGAGTTTTACCTATTTCACCTGTATGATGGATTAACTATTGGTTAACTAGTAGTATAGGGCAGAGCAGGCAGTTTAGCCAATACTCATCCCTGTACTCCTGCAGATTAGTAGTAATCTTGTCACACTCATGCCTGTCCAAAAAGACGTCTAAACATAAGGCAGAATATCTTAACTGCAGTGCAGCACCTGAGTGATGTAACTAGTTAGGATCGACATACAGATGGTCTCTTCATCGGCCGAAACCCCAAAATATCACCGCATTTTATACATCCTGCAACATAAATCTGATGGGAATTAATGCATGTTAGCAGCTAAAAGTGGACAATATGTTTTAAGATATATGGAGAATCAATTTCTATTGCGTGGAGTGCTAATGAAAGATTAAGGGCCTCATTACGAGTTGGGTGGTAGCCCTTTAATGCGGTGGTAGCAGGGTTACCACTGCATTTAAGGGTCTGCCCCATCATGAGTATGGCGTGTTTACCCCCAGCCCAGAGCTGGACAATAAATGCGTGAGAAAAATGCTGATTTCTGGTGCAATTACCACGCAGTAATATCGCCATCGGTAACTGCACCAAAAATACCCCATTGGGTGGACCCAATGGGGAATAACGTTTACCGGCCAACCCATGATCCAGTGGTGATACTGCCAGACGGGTGCACAGTAATGCAAATAAAGTTGGGGGGTATCCCAGTCGGGATACAGCCGAACTCGTGATGAGGCCCTAAAAGTGCCATTACACTTTCACTTTCTGCTCAGTCTCTTTTTGTGTCTTTCCAAGGCGTGGGAGGGAAGCAAAGTGGAGTTTGTATCTCTTCTTTGCTGATCTCCTCTGTCTTAAAAGAGAACCCAGTTTTAAGCCAGCATGACATTTTCATGCAGGTGTAAAACCAAAGAATACCTATAGATACGCCTTGCGTTTACAGCTGGTGTATAGCAGGACGATTCTATTGGAATCTATTTTAAAACGCTGCATGTGAAGCATAATTTGTAGGCAGCCTTTTATTTCTCACAAAGCAGAAAGTAAAAGCAAAGACTAAATGTGATTTAACTTCCATTCTCGCTTCCCGATTACACTCTGCTTTGTGAGTGTTGGAAATTGCATTTAGCAGATCAGCAACACTTAATTCCAAAAGTTGGTGGTCCCCGGCATGCAGTTAGCATATCTGTAAAAATTACCCCTTTTCAGTTAACTCTAACCTCTTTATTGACTATTTCTGTATGTGTTTTGACATTTGTAATGTGCTGTAGTCATGAATAGAATAGCTAAAATATTTTTAATTGTGACTATACGTAGGTTGTATGAGCCACTTGTAGGTATAAGTACTGGGCATTGCAGGAATTTCAAGCGATGATACAAACGACGCAACAGAAGTGTGTTTCAAACTCAAACTTTTATTCTGAGGTAAGTCAGGCAAAGGGTTGGAAAAATCACCTATACAAGCAAAGGAAAGATTTACAAATGATAAGGAAGTCCCCATTGAAACAGTGTCAGTGATGGACCTCGCAAAATAGAATTCTCTTAGTGTATCCAACACATTCAGTGGGGTTTCTCTAAATTCAAAAGGTTTGTAAACCTTGTCTTTGTCCCTCCAGGGAAATCCATTTATAAAAAACATTGCCAAAGGATGTGCCCAACAGAAAGTTTCAAATACAGAGTCTTAACAAGACCTGGTCCTTGAGTCTTGACCAACAGAAGAGTTCATATATCACATCCGGAAATGTAACGCCCTAGACCTTAACACAGAAGGAAGGCATTTTTTATTTTTTGTATTTTATTAGTATATGGTTTAAAGCTAAACCTTTTGTCATTTTTAAAGAATATGAAGAAAGGAATTTCTCCTAGGAAGGTACCTAGATGGGGTAGTCACAGTTTGAACCCTTCTTCAGTCCTCCTGCTTTCACAGTGCACATCTGGAACTCTCCCAGGTCTCTGTATTCTCTGACTTTTGGCTGTGTTGTTGGGCTTCTTCCCAATGTCTGGTACGTCATGCTACAAATAGGTCCCTTATAGACCTCTTACTTCTTAGCATTCAGGATTGTCCCTCCCAGATCTCAGATTCTTTAGCCTTTGATATACAAGTCTCTGATAGACACTGGGTTTATCAGAATCCAGAACAAGTATCTCAGAGACCCCTGACTTTTCAGCATTTATCTTCAGGTCCTTCAAAGATCTCTGCTTTCTCTGCCTTTCAGATTCAGGCCTTTTCTAAATCTCTGGAAGTTGTCACACAGGTATGAGTGGTTGGTTAGCAAGGGGGAACTCCAGCAAAATGGCCAACTTGTACCTTGTGGGGTTCTCTTGGTCTTTGCAATCCCCATTGGGATTTAGGGTCTTGAGTATTCCTGGTGGAGTAGAGCCACATCTTGTTGTGGGTGTCGAACCTGTGTTGATTCCATTCCATCGACCCTCTGCGAGGCACATCTGTTAGCAGCCGGGTCAACCCACTCCCTTGCAGCTCACCCACTCACATTTAAGATGGGGAGTTCTGTCACCTTACCAAAGCAGGAAATACAATTTTAAGTATATTAAAATGTGTTTACATGTGTAAACATGTAACATAAATAAACCTTATGTGCATTATGATGCACTGTCAAACCATTTTAACAATTTTTTTCTAACATGATCTGCCCCTCCCCCCTTGGCTGACACACCCTGACACAGCCCTTTCTATGCTCCACTCTGCTATATCTGATACTCTCAATGTTCTTGCCCCTGTCATGAGGATCCACTTGAAGCCCAAAGCCAAGTGCAACTCCTGGTACAAATCAGACCTCATCACCCCTAAACGCAAGTGCAGGGTGGCTGAGAGGAAATGGCATGCTTCCGGTACCTCCTCTGAAAAACTGGCCTGCCGGCTGCTCCATAGGCAATACCGGCTCTCCGTCAACACCAAAAAGCGAGCCCAAATCCAAGCTTGCATCTCCGCAGCATCTAACAACTCAGCCGAACTCTTTAAAATCTGCAAGAAGCTGGCCAATCCTGCTGCAGTCTCTACCTCTCCTGTCCCCTCCCAGGCCCTCTACACAGCCCTAGCTTCTCGTTTCATCTCTAAAACTCAGGACATCCTGTCCCCTCTCTCTTCCTCACCCCCTCCTCACCCCCTCCTCTCTGCTCTTCCTTGGAACCTTCTTCGGCCACCTCTCCTCCCTCCTTCTCTGCCTTTCCCCTGTTCTCCTCAGACAAGGTTTCTAGACAAGTCCGATCTATGAAAGTCTCATCAGAACAGGTTAACCACTGTTCCTCAAAAACCATCAAGCGCCACATTGACACTGTGGCTCCTGCTCTGACTGATTTCTGCAACCACTCCTCCACCACCGTCCCTTCCTGCCCGGCTAACTATCGCCCAATCTCCATCACTCCATTCCTAGGCAAACTCCTGGAAAAGCTGCTTAATCTTCACTCTGAATCTGTCTTCAGAGCTGCCAGAAGCACGGAAACTGCTCTACTGAACATCCGTGAAGACATGCTCTCCAACCTCAATTCCAACACCCCTTGTGTCCTTATCTTACTTGATCTCTCTTCTGCTTTTGACACGGTCAACCATGCCATCCTGCTCAACCATCTCTGTGATAACCTGGGTATCACCGATCAGACCCTGGCTTGACTGACCTCCTTCCTCTCCGATCGACCCTCCCAGGACTTGGGTCCTTCCTCTCCACTATCTCTATCTCTACTTGTAGTGTTCCCCAGGGGTCTAACCTCTCTCCCTGGCTGTTCAACCAATACCTGGCGCTTCTTGCCCACTACATTACCACTCTTTGCCCCAACTTTCAGTGCTATGTGGGTGACACTGAACTCCTTTTCAGGCTCCCCTCGGACCCTTCTTCTCCTTCTCTCATCTCTGACTGTCTGTCTGCCATCCAGGAGAAGTGTGGAGCCAATGATCTCCACCTTAATGGCAGTAAGACCAAGATTCTCCTCATCGGCACACCTGCTCCCTCCTTTCCAGTCACTCTCTGGCCAGCCTCTCTTGGCCCTCTTTCTGCTCCCACCTGTGAGGCTAAAAGCCTTGGGGTCATCTTTAACTTTCCTTCTCTCCTCACATCTCTGACGTCTCTAAGACGTCACACTACCAGCTGCACCTCCTCAGAGGTATTCTTCCTTTCCTCTCCTTCCCCCAGAAGCTCACTGTCTCCAGAGCCCTGGTTCTCTCTAGGCTGGACTACTGCAACAGCCTTTTTCTAAATCTACCTGCCTCCACTCTCCGCCCTCTGCAACTAACCCAAAACAGGACTGCGAGACTTGTCCTTGGCCTCAAGCCCCAGGATCGTATCTCTCCAGGATTGAAATCTCTGCACTGGCTCCCAGTGGCTGTGAGGATTAAGTTCAAAACCCTCTGCATTGTCCACAATGCCTTTTGGGGCCTGGGACCTCAATACCTTCAACTTTCTCTTCCTAAATATCTTCCTTCTTGAGCTCTTCGCTCATCCGCCTCCAACTCCCTTAGGGTCAGTCGCTTCTCCAAGCAGCAAGTTGGTGGTAGATCTCTTTCTTCTGGTGGGGCCTCCCTCTCGAAACGCCTCCCTACTTCCCTGCCTCCCTGAAACTTGGGGAGAACCATCTCCGGTTCCGGAAGCACTCAAGGCCTTCCTCTTTGCTTCTACTTTCTCTTCTCCTCTCCCCTGCTGATCTCCTGGCTGAATCTGACACTGCATTGATTACTTGGTTACCCTCTGATCTCGGGCCCAGGTCCCCCCCGCCAGTTGCACACTTGCACTGCCCCCCTGGCAACCCTTGCACTCGGGGACTGTTTCTGCATCCCTACAGCCCGTACTAGCACTTGACACCTGATGTCTGCACTTACCCTTGCACTTGCCACATCTGGCCGCATGTTATTTATTATTTATTACCTTATTTATTTTACTCTTACCCTATGTACCGCACTGCCCCCTCCCTGTTCCTTCTGCACCTTTCCCCTTCCTCCCTCCACTGCACTTGCGCAATCTCAATTTCAGCTGGCCTAATAGGATTGTTGTCTCTGTCTTTCTCTGTTTCCCCCCCCCCTTGCCTCGTCGTGCCTTGAAACACTTGTGCCATATCATATATCATATCATGATGCAAAGCAAAAATATTTGGCTGCATGTTATGTTATGTTATTTTGCATTTATATAGTGCCTTATATACCATTGGTATGGTCTGAAGGCGCTGGTAGGTTGAACGCCCTTGGGAACCGAAGTTCAGATCAGTAGAGAGAGTAGAGAGAGTCAAAGGTGCTTGTGAGAACCGGTTATGTGTGCAGCTGGTGCGGTATTCGTGTAATAGCTGCTTCTTAGCGATAGGTGTGGTGGCTGAGAGATCAGCGGTATGTGTTCGTTCTGGCAGGATTTATCCAGAACGAATGTGGATGTGTTAGGCCTGAGGAGAATGCCTGGTTGGGGGGTGTGTAGCCAGCAGTGTTTACATAGAATGATGTGGAGTATGTGGCAGATGTTGGTATGAGAACAGTTATACCGAACGGTGTCATAGTATTTCTGTGTTCTAGTTGAGTGGTGGTGTAAAGGAGAGAGTAAGCATGGTGGTGTGATATGATGGGTTATATGCTCTTTCATACGTTCTCTGCTTTCCAAACCGTACTATGTACGTCACTTGTTTTCCTCCGTAACCCGCTCTACGCATTCACCCGCTCTACACACTCATCCCCTCTACGTACTCATCCCTTCTATGCACTCATCCCTTCTATGCACCCATCCCTTCTACGCACTCATCCCTTCTACGCACTCATCCCTTCTACGCAATCATCCCTTCTACGCACTCTTCCCCTCTATGCACTCTTCCCCTCTATGCACTCTTCCCCTCTATGCACTCTTCCCCTCTATGCACTCTTCCCCTCTATGCACTCTTCCCCTCTATGCACTCTTCCCCTCTACGCACTCGTCCCCTCTACGCACTCGTCCCCTCTACGCGCTCGTCCCCTCTACGCGCTCGTCCCCTCTACGCGCTCGTCCCCTCTACGCGCTCGTCCACTCTACGCGCTCGTCCCCTCTACGCACTCGTCCCCTCTAGGTACTCTTCTCCTGAAGGTAAATTATTTTTCCGAGTTTAGTATAACAGTTCAAAATCAAATTGACCTAATCGTTTCATTGGTCAGAATCCATATTGAGTTAAAGTATATAAGCAACCAATTGAAAATCTCCATTGTACCTTTGCACAATTCCTCAGGAAACATAATGTGCTCTACTGGTTTTGATGGACATATCTTATTGATTAATACGTAGCAGGATTTTTAAGGCTAATGTTTTTTAATGTTTTTTTTAACTAGGATTATGCAGCACTTGAAAATACATTTAAATGTGTTATGTCTATCCTTAACGTTTTGAAATATTTATGGATAGATGTATGTGTCTGCAAGTTATCTTTATTCTTTAACACATCTATTTATTAGCACAAAGTTTATTTGCATATAAAATGCTCTATTTTTAAAGATAATAGCTAGATGTATACTTTTCCTGGTGTCACATGTGGCTCTGTTTGTATGCTGCCCACTTCTGTTTTGACAGATGCAGTAAATTATGTAATTAGTTGTGGGGTCGCTGGCTATCATTTGAGAGATGTTTCCCATTTCAATTAAAGGTCAGTTCTCCAGCCTATCAGTAACTGTGCAGATCTTTCAAAATCTCATTCAGCTCAGTTTAATTGTTCAAACATTGATTTGGTGAGCAAAATGCATGAAAGAGGGGAACATGGAATTGCACCAGAAGTAAATATCAATATGTCTTTTATGTAAAATCCGAATCCTGCGTTTCTAACCATGAACTCCTTGAGTTGAAGACTTGCTAAGAGCAATGTACTCTTTTTCTTAATTATTTAGCTTTCAATCACTTAAAACAGTCGTTCAGTACAGTTGTGCGTGCATTTACCTCTAGCTGTGCATTATAGTTTATAAGAGGCACACGAAAGATAATACTCAAAATGCTTCTCAAGTTTTCTGCTATAGTTTTGTCTGTTCAAATAAGTCCTTTTGTGGTTTAATGAACAGCAGATCACGGGATTATAGTGAAAGAATAGACTCTTTCAAACCAGACAAGAGAATATGTATAATTGTTCTGAAAACAAGACCAATAAGTATATGTAACTGATTTCTAGAAAAGGGGCCTCATTACGAGGTAGGTGGTAAGGGATTACCGGCACAGGTAAGGACACCGGTGCCGGTAATCCCTTACCACCCTATTCCGAGGTCCCTTAGTGGGTCCCTTCCTTAGCGCCTGGTTTTACCAGGCGTTATGGATGGGACCCGTTAAGGGACTTCAGAGCTAATAACGGTACCACACATTGCGGTACCATTATTAGCTCCATCCCCATTCCCATTGAGCTCTATGTTGGCTCGAATGGGAATGGGGAATGGATCCCGGAATGGGGATTTACCGGGTCCTCCAAGGTTGGAATGACCCGGTAAGTCCCTATTTCGGGAACCTGGACCCAGAATGCGTTAAGGGAGTAGCCATGGTGCTAATAGCACCACGGCTACCTCCTACCTCGTAATGAGGCCCAAGGACTAAATGGGCCTCATTACACGGTAGGCGGTAGCCATGGCGCTATTAGCGCCATGGCTACCCCCTAGCGTCGTCGAGTCTGGGTTCCCGGAATAGGGACTTACCGGTCTATTCCGACCTTTGCAGGACCGGTAAATCCCCATTCCGGGAACCATTCCCCATTCCCATTTGAGCCCCTATAGGGCTCAATGGGAATGGGGAAGGAGCTACTAACGGTGCCTTAATTGTGGTATCGTTATTAGCTCTGAGGTCCCTTAACGTGTGGTCGCCTGGACAGACCACACGTTAAGGACGGGACCCGCTGAGGGACCTCGTAGTAGGGCGGCAGGGGATTACCGGCACCGGTGCCCTTACCGGTGCAGGAAATCCCCTGTCGCCTACCATGTAATGAGGCCCAATATCACATTGGAAACATAAATGCTGAAGAAATCCGTCTAATTTCAACAGAAATGGATCAGAGACTTGGCATAGCCACATGGCGTATTGGAAAACAAACAACAACATCCTTATACCTTTGCCCAACTCTGCATAGGGCATTGTGCGAACATTCATGCCCTGGTTTTAATACCGCGATAACAGTTCCGTTACAAACAATGTGTAGAAATGAACTTAAATGGGGTATTGTTCAAATCTTTAATTACCGCATTACCGCAGCTGAGCATGCTTACGACAATTGTTTTGGTCTTGCGCAAGGATTTGTGTTTGAGTGTGCACTTAACGGCAAATGGCTGCAAGTATACATGCATGTGCACAAAACGCTGCAGTACTCAACGGGAGAATTATATCTGTGAGAGAGAATGTATATACCATTTCAAACTCTTAAGGGTGCGTTTGCTTTAATGAAATGCCAACAAAAGCCTTCATAAAAGGTATATGGAAAACCTGGTGCATCCTTTTAATGCACTGTTTCATTTAAGTTGGTTTGAAAATCAGGGAAGGGGTTCAGATAGATCATAACTTCTGAATACACCACCCTGATTCACTCTACCATATGGATGCTACAGTACCTCCGCACGCATGCGATTTTGATGTAGATTGAGATGTTCTGGATCAGGCCACTTTCCACCTGCTCAAAGCAGACGGATTACATTGGAATCCATGTAAGTGCCTCCTGACCATGTACGTATATGAGGGGAGGAATTCATTATTCTTACCCTGGCCCACCCATATGTTAGTGCATGATTACCACTTTGGAATGGAAACACAATTGCATGGAGGGAAGTACGTTTGTATGCAGTCCCCTCTCTAAAATGTACAGGCCTTCAAGAAAGTGTATTCTGTGTCTTATCCTGTCAATATATTTTGAAACAATGTTTTTGGTCTTTTGAGTTTGTTCAAGAGAAAATAATATTGAAATTCAGGAGGACCTTTCTTCTACTTACTGATAATTTTATCATAGTGAAATAAGAGACACAATAGTCATGAATATCTCAAAAGGTTTGTCAATAGCCGTTTCTCTGCTCAGAGCATTAACCCTTGTGTGAGTAATAAGTATCAACTATATTGATTTGAGTGGAAAATCAACATTTTACAAATATCAATGGGATACACAACACAGAAATAATTAGTGTTACAATGAGGTCTATAAAGCTACAGTAATCAGATACGTTGCCTTATGTTATAATATTTATTGTCAGCAAATACAGAGAGTACACATTTCAACTGATTGGGAGATCCTGAGCAGGATGATATTATAAACAGTTAGTTTATTTCCCCTGAGCTGGTGGATAAAAAGGCAAGCCGCTTTTACACCTGCTCACAATGGCTATTTCTGCCCACCCAATTCTGCCCTTTAGCTCACAGGAGAGTTGGCTTAAAATGACTCTTGCTGGTGTAATGGAGCCATAACAGGTCCTTCCAGAGGTTATGGTCCCTGTGGCACCCTCTCCAGAAGTAGATGGGTCACTTGGCACACTCCCGCAAGGCATGGAGCTCAGATGAGAAAGGTGTTCAACAAACTGAAGTGTTGAATTCTTTGGGCCACCTTGGCTCTTCTTCTTTCCAAGATTACAAAACTGAGCTTCGTTATATCTAGAACAAAACACCTGTTGTTTACAGCAGGGTGGATCAACACAACCTGCAGTAGCAAGTGCTTGGCAAAACAATTTGTTATTGTAGACAATATTTTGGACAGCAAGGTATGTAGCACTCAATGGCGCCAAACATCCTTATGGTAACACCAGCATAAAGAGCCAACACCATCATTATTATCCTGGAACACTTGTTTATAGGCATAGCAAGTGCATAAAGGTTATTCTACTGTCATCCATAGCAAAGTCCTGGCAGACTTTCTATGGACCTGAAAACAATGTGTGATCATCAACTTCCTTAGCTATACCGAAAGGTGCTTGAGAACGTTAATTGTGTTTTATAATAGATCAATTGGTTACTCACGTTTGTATCTTTAATTGGAAATCTCCTGTGTCATGATTGTAATTAGGTCACCAGGTCACTAAAACGAGTAATTTTTGGTGTTCCATGTCCTCTGCTTCTGCCTCAATGGAGCCTGTATTGGGTCCCACCCCTCCACATCTACTTTTAACAGTGGGGCACAGTTTCACAAGTCACAGGTACCTGTTGTATCAGGGTGCCAAAAGGTTCTGCTTCAACAACATCAATGAGGGAAAAAGTGAGGCTGGAAGGGAGTCAATGGAAGCCGATATCCAATGGGTGCAATGGGTGTCTTGCACAGTACTTACCACCTCACTATATGGGTGGTGGTAATGCTAAAATAGGCATGGGCCCTCATTACAACACTGGCGGTAACCCATGGCACTATTAGCACCATGGTTGCTGCCGGTGTTGTAACGAGTCCGCCAATGTTCAATGGGGAATTGTAAGGCAATTCCCCATTGAACATTGGCCCTTCCCCATTCCCATTTTTGCCCCATAGGGCTCAATGGGACTGGGGAAGGCGGTAATTATGGTACCGCAAATTACGGTACCGTAATTACCTCAAAGGTCCCTTTGCGGGTCCCTACTTTAACAGCTGGTCCCTCAAAGGGACCTCGTAATTAGGCGCTAAGGGGTTAACGGCGCTGCAGCCTTTTACGGCGCTGCTAATCCCTTAGCGCTAGGGTCGTAATGACCCCCATTGTTTGAAAAATGTGTTCTTTTTAAGCACCCTGTATTAAAGCTCTTTTAAGTAAAAACACCATATTTCAAGCTGAAAATCCACATTGAAATTCCCCAATTTGTACTTCCTCTACAATTGTAAAATGTATCACCTGGTCTTTAAAACGTGTTGTTTCTGTACAGAAGGGAAGTCCTAGTGCTCAACATACATACATAAAAAAAGGATTCAATGAAGCAATGAGATGTGCCCGATTGCCTCTTCTCACCACCTTTACCAAGCAATGGAGAGAATGGTCAATAAAGAATCTTCTTTGCATTATAATAAATATGTATATTAGAGGTACAAACTCTAGCTCTCTAGTGCCCTTACACCACTCATCCCAACAGAGGACAGGACCCACACCCAGGTCGTACACTGCCAACCTCAAATCACTAAAATCCCTCAAGCACTGTCTGGAACAGACCTGGAGAATCATCCCTACGGCCCAGAATAAAACTGCCCTAGCAAGACTAACTAGAGCATTGTCACGGTTTATTACACAGTCACACCCAAGTCAGGGAGCTCCTTCCCCTACAATGAATGTGGTGCACAATAAAGCGCTTTTGATTTTTTTTGGAAGAGTTCAATTTGGTAAGGCCTCCAATGCGTCTCGCACACAACCCCAACAAATACCCGGTGCCACAATAGACTAGGAACCAAGGTGGTGTGTATTGAGAATATATTTGTTACTTTTATTTATTTAGCCAAATATCACAGATAACATCAACCACCAATGTTGTGGCAACACAAACAGAATAACCTTTTTGGAAAGTACCAACACAGAGATGACACTAACATATGCAGTTACAATAGTTTCCTTTTAAATCACCCACCAATACAGGGAAAGAACAAATAGGAGACTGCGATTTCAAACAGGGTTATGCGTTTCTGCCAGCAACCCTCACCCTCCAAACATCAATTAGGCTTGACTACCTCGAATGGAAGGCAGTGACAGGGAGTGCAAACACAATGGGAAAATCGGATTTGTGGTCTAGCACACAGAAACAAAATGAAAGGAAAAAAAACAATGGACATTCGTTTGCCCACACCTACAAAGCACAGGCCTGACTCAGGGTTTTAGTCTGCTCACAATGGGAAAATCGGATTTTAGAATATTTGGTCACAGAACCAATAGAGGAGACAGAGAGGCAATGGGAAAAATTCATTTTGCTACCCCTAACAATGACACATAGGACTCTGGGTTTTTTATCAGGGCACAATGGGGAAATCGATTTTGGGATGTTTAGCACAGATGCACTGGAAGACAAAATGCAAATGGGAAAATTAGTTTTTCAGAGCACAATGGGAACACAGGGACAATTTTGATTTGCACAGCACAATGGGAACACAGGGACAATTTCGTTTTTACACCTTGCACACACAAGTGGAAGAAGGCGGTGGGGTTAATTCTTCTGGCAAATATTTATGACTATACTGGCTCACAACACACTGGGAAAAGATTGTTGGTTTTGAATAGCAACAATACAGATCCAGTGAAGTCAATGCTGGAATGAATTGATTTACTTTGATAAATATGCTAAGGATCTACACAGGCAAACAGGATTTTTCAATGGGGGAAATAACTAACACAATGCTGAAAAATATAGGGCCTGTACAATTTAGGGCTTTTGGGGTAGTTCTACTTACAGGAGAGGTCTTGACTGGGCGGGCACCAGGGAGTGTCAGAACACGTAGCTGGGACAGCCAAGGGGGTCCGTGAAGTGTCTCTTCTCTTTCCTCCAAGGGATCCCAATCAGCTTCTATGTTTCCTGGCTCCTGTCTCCAATGCAAGACTTGGGCTTCTCTGCTCCTGGGATCTTTTTCGCCAGATTTCGGCAGCAGGTCACCGCTCTGACTTATGGGAAGACCCCGGCTCTGAGGCAAACTGGCTTACTTATAGGGGAAATGACATCACTAACTTCTCATGATTCGCGCAAAAGTTATTGATTAATGTTCACTACCCACCTCCCACCTGTCTGCTGATAGGCCAAGGGGATGGCGGAGGGCTTTGGGACAGCTAGGGAAGGTGTGAACTTCATCATCTCATTTTGACAGGTGAACTTGACATGCTTGGAGGACAGAAATCTCCCTACATTGCAACTACCCTAAATTTCTAGATCGTTACCTGGATGAATATATTTACAACATCTACATTTTAAAGTGAATCAGATGAGACTAGTCAGGAGTATGTATGTCATTGTGGTGCAGAGAGAGTTTTTTTTCCTTCATTTACACAGGAACCATATCAGTGAAAAATATGCCAGTTTGTAGGTGTCATATTAATTATGATTGGGATGCTGTTATCAACTTTCGCATTTCTGGAAATCACGGGAAGGCACAAATCACCTTTTCATTAATAACTTTAGTTGTGTTTATCCCACCAAAATTGTTTAACATGGTTGCAAGGGGTTGACTGTCATCTTTAATAAAAGCCTGCAGTGACCGTTGTGTGAAGTACGCTGTCCGTTTTAAATGCGATTAAATGTTTTTCTCTCATTTAAATCAATGTGCACTTTCATTCCTCTGTCTCTCAGGCCACCACTTTCTTTTAAGTTTCAGTTCTCTTCAGGCACATGACGTCAGCAGAGAGATCTGTGTTTAGATTTTGCCTCCTCCTTCCAGGTTTAATGGCCACTAATGGGTTTTCTTTATGGTCCTTATGACCTGACAGGGGCTGCAGAACAGACCTAACCTTATCTGGTCTTCTCCACCTTTCTGATCTCAAAAGTAATTCTTTCTTGTATATTTAAGGAATCGTTCTGATGGATGATGACAACCAGGACTGAATCTCCAGGGCAACACGGAGAGGACCTGGAGTTCAGTTTCACAGCTGAAGAAATAGCCAGCAATCCATGGCCTTTCAGCAAACAGCCTGTAAACTCATACATAAATGGATTCTAAATTACATATAAGGCGCACAGTTTACACTGTAGGCATATTATTTCTGAATGCTACATGTACATGAGAACACCATACCCAAGCTTGAAAGTCTGGTGGGCATTTTGCTGAGCATGTTATTAATCTCGAAAGGAAAAGCGAAATTACATTATTTCATTTAATTTACATTTAAAATACTCCCTTTCACTGTGACTGCTTGAAACAAAATTCTGGCATCCCATTGAAGATACTGTGCACTGCGGTTTCCATATCTGTCAGTGCAGCTCTCCATAGATTTGTCGAAACATCATTTCCACAAGTCTTTCTTTTCCTTCATAAAAGTATTGCAGACATTTATCCTCTTGAAATTGAGGCCCACTGCCGTTCCTTTTAATTTGGGTTCCATAGGGCTTATGTCGGACATCATTTCTGCACTGGCCTTTTATTTTGGTGAGCGCTCATAACTGACTCTGGTGTTTTTATTTCTGGCATCCAGGGCCAGATTTCACCCCACAGCATACAGATTGCAAATCAGAAAAAACAATATCGCATTCTATGAGAACAGAATCTTAAACTTTCATAAACTGCAAGGAACTGCATAAAATAATTTCCAAATTCAAATCCCTGGCCTGTTCTAATGCCCCCACCCATCTCCCAATCCCTATGTGACACCTTATCAGAACACTTCCACAATGTTGCTATCGACAGATATTCCACCATCATCTCTAAATTGGAACACATCTCCTGTACCCTATCCAACTACATCACAACCACCATCGAAACCCCCTTTTGATACAAACCTTCACCTCTTTCTCTCTAATCTCACATCAGGAGTTCCTCTCGCTCCTAGCACAAAGCCGCCAATCAGACTTCCCTGAGGACCTCTGTCTGCCACCCTTCTCAAAATCATCCGAGCCTCAACCTAGGCAAGCAGTATTGCATACTCAATCCTCAACCACTCCCTAACATGGGGGACCTTCCTGGAAACCCATCCTCAAAAAACCTACACTTGACCGACTCCTTCCCCAGAACCTCCAGCCGATCTCAGACACCCACTTCATAGTCAAACACATGGACCGCACAGCATATAAGAAGATTGGCCTTTTCAATGTAGCCAACAACCTCCTGGACCATGCATTATCTGGCTTCAGACCTACCAGAGGAACATTGTCCTCCCTAGTATCCGTCTGGGATGACCTAATAAGAACAGCTGATGCAGAAGGCTGGGATGTACTATCCTTCTTGACTTCTCTGCCACCTTTGTTACCATCTGTAGAGGAGCAGGTGAAGGCATTTCCCTAGCTTCCGCCCACTCACCACCATCATACTGGAACAGCTGTAGAAGGGCTATATGTGGGACACCATTTGTTATGCATATACCACATTGAGTGTATGAGAGATGTCATGCACTCAGGCAGCTATATAGAATATACCCTCACACTGAAAGTGTGGAAGGATGCTGCATGGAAGGATGTCAGCATGCACCTATAGACATCATGGAACCTTAAGTGAAATCTGACTAGGGCAGAGTGATGTTATGAAGAGGATATATGAACCTATGCTGAAACGATATGGAAATACTTAAGAGTGACAATATAACTGATGCACCAAAAGAAATATGTACCTAAAGCTAAAGTAATTGTGCATATTAAGAAGATGAAGTAACATACTGGTCAATAACTGTAAACATGCAGCAACACAAGATAGATGAGATATACAGAGTCTGGATATAGTGAAATATATAACATGACAAGGACGGCCATGATAGGAAAATGGTAGCTGACTCATGTCAAATTCAACCAAGCTACCTCAGAGACAGACCTAGGCTACAGCATCAGGAGTGGCCGGAAACTCCCAAGTGCAGAACAAATGGAAGGCTATGTTAGCCTAGGAATAAGGCTGCTATTTTAAGGAATAATTGCAAGACACAAGGGGATTTAACCAGGATAAGCTACACACGTGCATTTTTCTTAGATTAAAGAAGAAGAAACGTCTACCTCAGCCAAAGTATTGGAAAATTAAAAGTGTAAGAAGTGTATGCAAGGTAGAGTGAGCAAGTCTCTAGAGGCCAAGATGAGCAACAGCACCCTGCATAATTGAATCAAATAACAGTAAATAAGAGGGTGAAATTGACAAATTCATGGTCTCTTCACATGTGACTCAGAAGTCGAAGACAAGGGCTATTCATTACAGCCTCAGACAAAGATAGTGGTGTGCTCACACTCCCACATATGTTCCATGACAGTGAGTAGGCTGCAAGGAGAACTACAGATGGAAGACTTTGGCTTGTGGCTGACTGATGAAGGATGATGGATTAATTGGGAGAACTGGGAGTAATCTGATGCAATTCAAAGCACCTGGGTTTCTTTTCACGTGTGTGCTGCTAAAGAGCCAAATGTCCAATGTTGGGATAGCGTGCCAGCCAATCAGTGGGTCTAAGGGGCAACCTAACATACAATGTTGCATAGACCAATCTGCTGCTATTTTGTCTACTATAATCAGTACTGTGCATTTGGAGGTAGTTCATGGCATGTCCTAGAGATAAGGGGCATCCAATGATGTATTAATTTGTATATGTTCTATATGTAGATAAGTTCCCTTAACCAATCCCTTCCTTTGATAGATTTATGATTTGCCACGTAGGATGACATCGTAGATGATGCATATTGAGCTATAGGACCTCTGCGTAGTCAAGTTAGGTGTGAGAGTACATGCATCAGACCGATTCCTGTCCATATTCCCTGCTTAATTAAATGAGAATAAAGTGGTACTTTGCCATATTTCTTGCGTCTGTCTGGTTATTTGGTCAGCAATATTTATTTGTAATTCCATCTAGCACAAGAGACGCTTCAAGGAGCTTGAGCACACATCAATCACACCATCCTCCAAGACAGGCTACACTCATTAGGATTTAAAGACACCACCCTATCTTAGATCTCCTCTTTTATCTCTAATCGCTCAAAAATCATGCTCCTCCACTTATTCACCTCTCCCTCATGACCAGTAACAAAAGGGGTCCTACAAGGAGCATCCATATCTCCCCTGCTCTTCAACATCTATCTAAATCCTCTGCCCACATTCATCTGCTCTCGCAATCTTGCCTGCTACTACTATGCAGACAATACCCAGATCATCCTTAAAACCCCAAAATCGCCAATCTCCAATTATCCAGATCTTTCACCATGGCTCATGGATATTGACCACTGGATGATGACCACCCACCTCATCCTCAATCCTAGGAAAACTGAAATCCTAGTTGCAGGAAAAAACAGTGCTCCTCCCAAACCTATCCCCTGGATGCAATCCGTAGGCCCCCCACTGGCAACCTGCACCTCAGTTAAAAAACTTGGATGCACACTGGACATGGATGTATCCCTCTCTCAACACATCAACTCAGTATCCAGAATCTGTTTCTTCCATGTTCGCATCTTCAGGCGTATCTTCCCTTACCTCACCTATGCTGAATGTTTCTCCACCATCATCTCCATCATGCTCTCCTGCTTAGACTAGGCAAACTGCCTTTACCTAGGCACACCGGTATTTCAGCTAAGAAAACTGCTATGAATCCAAAGCGCTGCAACTCGCCTGCTCATTAACCTACCTCCCAGTGAACACATCAGCACTACATTAAGAGTCCTCCATTGGCTCCTTATTGTTTGACGCAATACATGTGAAGCCATGTGCACCACCCACCGGGCCATGGACAACACCAAACCAGAATTCCTTCAAGACAAAGCCACGCACTAACACCCCTCAAGGACTTTCAGATCTCGCACAGCATCTCTTCTAGTTGTCCCACATCACAACGCCGCCAGACTGGGCCGATCCTCTTTCTACCTTCAAGCGCAGATCATCTGGAACTCCTTACCCCTGCACATTTGCAACATTCACAATCGCCTGGCATTCAGAAAGGCTCTCAAAACCTGGCTTTTCCTTCCTCCTCTTAAAACCCTCTCCCACGCTACACTCTCTATAGGCACACTGAAACACTGACCCAAATACAACACTCACATCCACCACCATGGTTGTCGGTGGCGTGCCCAGCAGCACACTATTACAAACTATTGTCCTTCCCAAAACACACCACCACTCCTACCCACCAATACCCCATGAATGCGGCAGCATTCGCAGAGGAACACCGTTACAAACTATTGTGCTCCCCTCACACCCTGTCCTTCCTGGGCCCCTCCCACTGCTCAGACTTTTGTTCCATGGAGACCACGAACAGCAAGACCAGCCAATCGCATTGGACCAAGAAAAAGAACACTGCACTCGAACTCCAACCAAGCGTACGGTACGTATACCTTACACCACGTCTGTGTACACAGGCCACGACCACCCATCCATGCACCATTGAATGCAGCTATGCTATTCCGGTCTAGCAGCACACATAGCCATCCACATTGAAACCCCTGACATACCTCAACACTTCAGCCATTAGTATAGAGCAGTCTAACTGGGCTCACATCGAATCTTTCAGCACTAGCACTCTATCCTAAATCACCAACAGCACCTACCCACATGCCTGACCTCTGGGTTGCTTACTGGAGCCTAGCCAGCCCACTTAAGTCTTAACCCAGCAAAAATGCACACATGCATCTTTTAATTTAAACTCTTGGAACCACCTACACATGGACTGTGGTCACCAAGGGCGTTCCAACCACAAAGTGCATCGAGGCCATACAAATGGTTTCCATGAGCACTTTCAGTTATGACATTGTTTATGACTTTTTTGTAGGTTTTTGTTGGTTTGTGTATACGCTTTTTTGGATATCACATTTGGTGATGTGAACCTGTATAAAAACAGTGGGATCTCACCTCCTATGATGCAATCTTAGTTTAGGATCACACAATGGGGGTCATTACGAGGTAGGAGCTAACCATGCCGCTATTAGCGGCATG
This sequence comes from Ambystoma mexicanum, assembly GCF_040938575.1. Classification (NCBI taxonomy): domain Eukaryota; kingdom Metazoa; phylum Chordata; class Amphibia; order Caudata; family Ambystomatidae; genus Ambystoma; species Ambystoma mexicanum. Next base: position 328,369,438 of record NC_090923.1, on the reverse strand, counting down.
GCTACCCCCTTACCGGGTCCGCGTTCCTTGAATGAGGAATTACCGGGCCATTCTGACCTTGGAGTGCCCAGTAATTCCTCATTCAAGGCACCCATCCCCATTCCTATTCGAGCCCCCATAGGGCTCAATGGGAATGGGGAGGGTGCTAACAACGGGCCCGTTGATAATTGGCCCGTTGTTAGCACCCGGGTCGGCTTGCGGCACCCTCTAAGGGCGCCTGGTAAAACCAGGCGTCCTTGGCGGGTTCCCGAGAGCAGACTCATAATGGTGCGGTAAGGGGTTGACAGCTCCGGAACCTTTACCTGCGCCGTTAACCCCTTACCGCCAAACCCGTAATGACCCCCAATGTCTCCTGGTGTGATGTCATTGGTTGCTAAAAGTGCATCGTACATCACTTTCTCAAACACTGTAGTGTTAAATACACTATACCAGTGAAACGTTGGCAATAATTGCAGAGACAAATCACTTTTATTTTAGTTACAAATGTTTTCAGTGAAAGGATGTGCCAACCCTAGGACATTGGGCCTCATTACGAGGAATGCGGTAAGGGGTTAACGGCGCCGGTAAAGGTGCCGGTGCCTTACTTGAGCAACATTTGGAGCCTTTTCATTTCAATTACTGTTACCTCACAAACGACTCTTCAATAATTAGGATACATGCATTTACTTTGTATGGGACTACTTTTGCCACTCAACCTAGTGCTGAAAAGATATCGTGGTCCTAATGCACTTTTATGTGTTTTGCTGTATCATCTAGCTTATAGTTTAAATATTGTCATTCTGATTTCATCCTATTTAGTTAGTTTGTATATATATAATCACAAATTCGTATTTTACAAGTATCTAATATCACATTTTACACAATATCTTACATGAAAATCACCAATGGCGTGGAACTTAAAGTGTTTACATTAGTTTGTTATGTGCATTTATTCTCAATTCATTTATTTATATCATCTCTCACTGCAGACATTTCTATACATCTCTGCACTTCTCTTTCCTCTATTCATTCATAATATCCATGGCTCATAGGTTCTTTATAGAGTAGTGTACACAAAACTAGCAAGTTGGTTATAATGTAGTGCACTGTCTGCTGAAGGAAGGCAATTGAAAGCCTACTTTCTAGAATGTTCCCATCTTCATGAGTGCATGTTTTAATAGTTTGATCTTAAAGCCGAATATAGGTGTACAGTTGCTTGTACTCTTTATCCGTTTAGAAGCATTAAAGATGGGGGTCTCAGTCACATTCACATCACGTGTAACTAACAGTGTTACTAAGCACATGCTTTTCTATGGGTATGCATTCTTCCGGTAGTGTTCGACTGTGGCAGTGGTGTAGCTGTGTCCAGGTAGGGTCATGCTTTGAGTGTGTATGTCAAATCTGGACCACAGACCTATCACTGACACAAGACAGTGCCACTATTTATTTTCATCTTCACTTCTCTCTTTTCATTATTTCTGTCTCCTTTTTTCAGTATATTAATTATTTCTTTGTGTTTATGTTTCTTTGAGAGTTAAAGTAGGCAGGAGAAACATAGATGGAAGGAAGGGGTAAAGGTGCCATCGACATTGAGTCAGGGTTTAGGTCTGTAGTGTGGCCTCTGTTGCTCTTCTTCCACCTGTGACCCAGTTCTGAAACAATTATATTGTGTTTAAATCATTCGGGGAGGAAGGCTAGCTCAGGGGCAACCACAGGTTCGAATCCCAATCCTGTGCTCAGGAGCCACACGTTGGTATGAAGCATGTTATAAACGAACAATTAGAATGTATGTGATTTGGCTTTTGGAATATTAACATTGTGATACAGTATGTATACTAGTGACCTCATTTTGTACATGTATTCCTCTTTAATCAACGAGTTTTTTGACATGGAAAAAAACATTTAAGTGAGTGAGTACTAGCATGCATCTAGGCCTTTTAGCGGAAAAGACCTATGATGTTTGTGCCACAAGTTAACAGATTTAGGAAGGCTTGTCTATTACAGCTCTGACAGCTGAAATTCATGCTTCCTTATCTAGCTAAATCTGGCAAAGCCTCTACAGTAGGTACCTTGATATATGGGTGCCTTGAATATGCCAGCTTTGCTTACTGCAGCCTCAAACTTCAATGTATCCAAACCTCGGCTGGAGGTCATTCCTTTGGATTTACTAAAATGTCCCATGCTAGACCTGCCAGTTCCCCCTTCACTGGTTTCCGCTATTATAAATGATCCTGTTTAATTTGTTCTGTTTCATTTCTCAAGCGTTTACACAATACAGCGCCATCTTATTTAGTCATAAAAGTCTTCTCCAAGCAGCATGTTGGTGGTAGATCTCCTTCTTCGGCCGGTGCCTCCCTCTGGAACTGCCTCCCTGTCTCCCTTAAATTTGAGGAGAACCTTCTCCGGTTCCGGAAGCACCTCAAAACCTTTCTCTTTGCTTCTGCGTTTTCTCCTCCTCTCCTCTGCTGACATCCTGGCTGTAACCGGAACTGCACTGGTTACCTGGACACCCTCTGATCTCGGGCCCAGGTCCTCCCCCCCCCACCAAGCGTCACACAACTGCACTGCCCACCTGGCAACCTACACACTTGGGGACTGTTTCTGTATCCTTACAGTCCCCCTTCCAGCTCTTGACACCTGATGTCTGCACTTACCCATGCACTTGCCACATGCTCACCGTCACTTTATTTATTGCTATTATTTAATCCCATGTATTGCACTGTCCCTGCCCACTTCCTATGCACTTGTGTGATCTGAATGACACCTGGTCCAGTAGGATCATTGTCCGTCCTCCCTTTGTTCCCCTCCCTTGCCTCATTGCGCCTTGAAACACTTGTCTATAGGCGCATTATAAATGCCACATCATATCATATCATAACCATTCTCTCAATCTCGTGCTCTTCAGTCATCAGGGTGAGGCTTTGAATCCATCCCCATCTTTCCATGCTCTACATATGTAGAAGATTCATTATTTTGGGGGCCCAACACTAGAGCAAACTGCCTCCACAGAAAAGATGAGAGTCCATCACTTGTTGTTTGTGGTTTCAACTCATAACCAACCTTTTCATATTCTAGTGTGGGATCGTCCTATTCAGGAATTATGCAGTGAAGAGGTGATTTTCTCTGCAGTGCCCATTACACAATTAATCACAATGGCTAACTGACCGACGTATCCACTCACTCATTCATTCACACTCATTCATTCCTCGTTCCCAATCAGAAACTACATATTTTCTTACCTTTCTTTTCATGTCCTAGAACACTATGATTTACAAGCATCGCCTCAGTAACTCCATACAATCAAATTCCATCCAAACAATATTGATATTGTTGAACTATATGTGTGTATTGTCCTTGATAGGCTCCCTACTTCATTTATTGCAAATTGCATAAAACTATTATACGTGTTATCCAGTCTGTTGTTTTTTAAATACTTGAGGACTGGGCATATACATGCCTGGGCTCCAATAAACGTTATTTGCATGTCCAGCATAAGACCACATGCAGGGGTTGATCCCAGTGCTCCCAATATCAATTCCAAAAGGCTTGTATGTATTCTATCCAAACTGACGACTCGGAAACAACCACAATTCATCTGACAATCACCCAGAAACTGGACTACCCTTAGTTTAATAACCTAGTGTATAACAATCCCACCCAAACACTCAAAGCACAAGAAACAAGCTGGTTTCCAATAATACTTTATTTTATTGAAGAAGATAGTACCCAAATAATGTGACCAATAAATTCCCACTTGAATTACAAGGGGGCTGCACCTGTACTTCAATGTAACCACGTCTAATATTTGACTTCATTCTATGCATAGGCACACACATTGATGGTTTCACAGCACAATACATTATTATTGCAATCCCACATCCCTGCAAATATAAAAGGTCGAAACAGTAATCATAATAAGGCTTAACACAGTTTACTCATTCTAAAATGTGCGACAGAATCCATGCCAAACTTGGCATGGATTCTTAGCATCTAAATGGAGACAATTGACGCTTGCACAATCATTTTGGACTTGTTGCACATTGTAAATAAAGAGGTTTCTCAGGATGTATGTTGCTTTTGGAATGTTGGAACAGTGTTGCCTAACTCATTGACTAGTTTCAAGAAATCAGGTGCACCCTCACAACAGCTAGTTGAAAATTTGATGAAGGATTGCACTTTACTTCATTGACTACAGCAATCACCAATAATAGGCTTTGCTGTTCTGTGTTCAATTTGAGATGTCTAATGCTTGCAGAGAACCCAAATTGCAAGAAAAAGTCATAATACACGATGCATTCTAGGGTTTCAATATTAACTATAATTCACAAAGCACATGCACCTTGCACTATGTTTCCTTTCTCAGTAATTTAACTTTTAAGCAGGGTAACCTTAATACATTTAAATGCTAACTGAGACTATTAATTCTTGGGACACACGTCTAAATAATCTTCAGAAATAAGTACTCATTTTTTGTCTGTCTTTCAAAGGGGCAGGAAATGTTAGATCACAGATTGACCTCAGGCATGTCCATTAGGACTTTCTTCTTCTTGCTCAGCTCCTGCTTGAAAATCCCTTACATGTTATCTTGTCCTGGTTAGCGAAGGACTCTGCATTCAGACCAATCTGAAGTAAACCCTTTGAGGACATTATCCCATCAGCTACAATGATTTGGAATCCAGTCTGCATCTCTCTTTCCTAAACTCTGTTGAACAGGTTCTGTCACTCCTCTTCTTTATGAAACGGTCCCTCTCCTTCCTGTGTATTTAAGTTTAAATACCAAGAAAACTCCACCCATACAGTGAATACACCTGATTCCTGTTGGTCAGTGTATTTGACTCGTCTCTATACAAAATGAAAAATAAATGACTCACCTAATACCTGCCTTGTTCACATAAGAAGACTGTATACAGGGGTGTCTGTCTCACTTTGTGTTTTGATTTCCTTCAGTGGATCAGTGGACTAATTAATCCACTAACTACCAGGCCCTGTATTTGACCTGATGGTCACCGGTTTGAATCTGGGCAGGTTCACTCAGCCCATCATCCTTAAAATGAGTACTATTAAGTTGGGTAAAAATACACATCTGTTATCTGTCAATAGTGCCAAGATGCCCCTCTGGGGGTGAACATGCACTCTAGAAATACACCTGTTGTGTTATGTTAAGCCCTACTCCTATTTTGTTCTATCACAGGTTTGTGCAGACCAATACCACAACATTATCCATATACATCAATGAGTCTCATAATTTACAAAGGCATGGTTTCACAGGTATATTGGTGTGCACAATATATCCCAATCCATCCTATCTCTCTAGGAAATACCATTACAAAGTTATGATCATAATATTTGAAATACAAAGCTTTACTTAATGCCAGTATTCCTCACATGTACGGATGCAGCATAAGGTCACAGCAATGCCATTGGGAGGCAAAGATATGGCATTTTAGGTGGTTTTATATGTTAAGCATATTTAGTGGGAACACAATAAGTTAAGATTCAGTTTGTTTTCTAAAACCAATTTCTTTTTCCTCCCTTTCATGTGATTTGGGATACACAAATATGTGTATTCCATTAGAGCTCATTTTTTAGTCATTTGAATTGGGGAATGTTATTATCTTTGAGAATAGTACATTTAGTGACAAGAAGGTCAACTGAATATTAAAGATTCTGTTTGGTAAGCTCTGTCAGTCATCACACGTGAATGAAAACAAATGTCAATCTAGGCATAGTCCCTGTGTTTACATTCAATGTGTGCAATTGTAAGCAATGGAAGATCAATCTATTTATGATGTTTTCTATTTTCCCTAGGTGATGTGAATTCTATGTTGAACTGTAGGTCACCCAGATCACTCTACAGTGAATTAGCTTTAACAGATTTGGTTGGTTTGAAAAAAAACATGGTTTCTAATTGTTTTTGACGAATAGGTTATTTACAGGACAATGCTATTTGAAATCAAACTTGCATTTAATTTAGCTGTACATATTATAAAACATGCTCAAGAATTTGCATTTTTTAAACTTTCAGCTTACATACACCTATGAACAATTAATATGCATATGAAAATGTTCATATTTTTAGGTCCTGTCATTTCATTTTTTACATTGCTTTGCTTTTATTTATTTAACATTCCATGTAGAACCCACCCTACTACAAACCCATTTTCACCAATGTCTGTCAAGAAAAAATAAAGCATAGGTATAGAATACAGCATCCCTGCATTAACTCGTTTGTGACAAGGAATGCAATGGATGCCATCTTGCTATGACCAGAAAATGAGGAGTCTAGCTACTACTCCCACTCACATTAACAGTTTATTTTTTGTCTGGCACAAATAGTATCAGCATTTACATTATAAGATTCCAAGTGCAGGTCTAAAAACCTGGCATAAATATTGTTTTAATTTATCTTGGTATATTTGTGTTATAGTTACATTTTTTCCCAAGCTCAACCTTGCCTGGGATCGGGGTATGATTTCCTTGTCAATCACCCAATCCTCAATTTCCCAATTCTCCACCTTTTCTAGTTAACACACATTTTTTCAGCAAGCAACACCCGTCAATAACATAAGGGTCTGGAAATGTCATCCTTTTTCAAAGTTTGACATTGTAATATTTTTACCAAGAGAATATCATCTTTTATTATCAGTATAGCTTCTCTGTAGCTACTGTACCATTAACACATTTTCCCACAATGTAGGGTTGACAGCAAATCATTCACAACATTATCTATTTAGCCCATCAACTTGTGTTAACTTCATAATTTCACATTTCAATAACGTACTTAATTGAGGAATTAAGTTGTGTTGATGCATTAATTCCATAGAACAGACATGGCATGTATTCTTCCCAGTATGCAATAGTAATTTGGATTAAGTATACCTTTTTCTACTCGTTGAGAAACATTTTCCAGAATGTCACAGCACCCGTCTTCTCCATTATCTAACATATAATTTCCCACATAACTAAGCAGGATTCCATCTGTGTCTTTCTTTTTAGTCTTTCCACAATTCAAATTGTCCAAAATGTCCATCCTTTCATCTGACAGCCTAGTGACATTCATGTCATATCAATTTCTTACTTGGAGTGCCACCATATTTGTTGTTGTTGGCATAGTAAATTACTATGGCTATTGTGGTCCACTGTGTATGCTCTCCGGCTTTACTATTGACATCATGTTCTCCATGCACATGTGTCATGTGCTACACAAATACATTTTGGCTCAGATCAACTCCAGTGCTATGCCTTGGTTGACTTTGTCAAAGAAAATGACACATGTATTGGAACAGACACAGAATCTTAAAGCATATGTAGTTACTGTACAGAATTAAATAATACATTCAGCAATGCATTTTTTGCTGGGTATGAGGCAGCGTAGAGAAGGGACATGTCCACCTCTATTTGATCCAACGTGCCACAATGATTTTTCAAAAGAAACAAAAAATTCAAGATGCACAGTTCCTTAGATTTATGAGCTCTAGCATGGCTAGCTAAATGGCTAGACGTCCCAAGTCTGTGAAATTAATTCTACTGAAGTCTTTGCTGTTCATTATGTGTTATTGTTTGTTATCATTTTATTTTACTCAGAGTGTTTCCACAAACCATAACTCCGTCTGCTTAGAGCAGATCAGTGGTTATTTAAGCATAAGCATTTTTCTGTTAGACAATTCAATCCATACAGCTATATGTCATGTAATTAGAAACATTCTGGAGCTACTCAGGGCATAGTTCATATGCTATTTTCCACTGACATGCATGTCCTTGGTGTCAGTGCAGGCACCCTTCCTGAAGCCTCATGAGAAGCAGGATCAAATGGACAGATTTTATTGTGAAATGAAGGATGGGAAAAAAAAGCAGGTTTATCCTGTCCTCAAGTGTTCACCACTAGTATGTTCAGTGACACCTGGCTTTTTTAGATTCATCAGTGTGCTTGCTTCCTTTTAGATATTTCAGTACAGAATAAATGCAAGGTGTGCTAGCTAGAACTGAAGGATTATTTAACAATGGGCCTGTGAATATCCCAGAATCCAATTAACTTATTTTAAGGAATTCAAAAATGAAACTAATACAAGCAGTAATGAAAAAGGTTTTGATTAAAGGTTTGCATTATTGCACTCTGTTTACATAATTGTCCACAAAGAAATCCCACAACCACTAAATAATTCAGAGAAAATATTTATAAGGAATTCTGCAACTGCACAAGGCATCGAAACAAATGGAACCTCGGTCCAGAGTACCTGTGGAAGTATAACATGACACAGCAAATATAGGGAGCATGTGGAGCCCCAGTCATGTGCCTTGTACAAGAAATGCTATGTGTCTTATAAGCCTTAGATGTGTAGGAGTATGAAATACAAGCTCCAAGGAGTGGACTTTATCATGAGATGAGGAGAGGAGATGGATGAAGGAGTTGGTGTTTAGAGGCCATCATAAGGTTGTCACTTTAGACAAAGGAGCAATCCAGATGTCCAGTGTGCTTCTGTCTCTAGCTGGCTCACTCCACCGTTTCTGCCAGATAGTTGAGATTGGACAAAAGACTTGATAGCAATGCATGCAGTTGAGATACAAAGCTGCTGAATGAGAGGAGGCTTGTCCAATCTAGCTGGCACTGCGGCCCAAAAACCTGAACTCTGTGATCTAATGACACCCTGTCTCCATTACGAGGAACTTTGTTGCTTCACCAACTGACTGGGTACCGCTTTCCCACTCACTCAAACATACACACTGCCAACTAATGTACTTCTAGCAACAATCCATGGTGTTTTTTATATGCGTTGAAAGTAAATACTCCTAAATTAACAACTCTGCAATGCAATCCAACCCAATTACGAGACAAGAAACAGGGTGAATTTTTTGTTGAAACTCAATTTATTTCAATACAAGAAAACCAAAGGTTGTCCCCTAACTTTATGCAGAAATAATCACAGAAAAAAGTGTACATTTGTAATTGGTTTACAGAAATAAGAGTAAGATTGTCATTGCAACTGTAATGTATGGTTCACACATGCAGTCACAGCATGAATCCAGGATGAATCCACTAGTTATATTTCTGAATAGAATTGTAATAGGACAATGTAATTTCTGAACAACTCAATCTAAGTACATACTTACATCATTGATTACTGTTCAATGGATCCCAGTTACTTCATGTGACATTTGCATAGTTTGTTCATAAATAGCAGATCAAATATTTATTTTCTGCAATATCAAAATCAAGTATAGGTACAAGAGAAATGTTGCACAGAAAAATTACATTAATGTGAAACACATTTGAAATGAATTCCCCCCATGTGTACAAGTGGTGATGTGGGTTTAAAGCATGTAAATGTAATAAATATATAAGGCCCAGTGGGTTGCACCAAAATCTATAAGCTTGAGAGTATGAAGAGTTTCTATTAGATTTTAATTCAGCGAATATTGTTTTATCTAGACTATGTATCAATCCAATATTATAATTTTCTGAAAGGACCGCTACTATCCCACCAATTTGCTTGGATTGTTTCGGTATATATAATTCAGGGTAGTCACATTCCAAGACAAGATCATTGGTGAAATGCTACTTTTTATCTAGAAGTGAATCGCTTCTGTGGAAATGGAAATGGTAAATTCCTTGTAATTTTAAATATCAATGGCTTTCACAGGTGTTGATTGATGAATTCTCTGTCACACTATGAAGCATGCACATTGTCTCACAGCCTCAGATGTTGACTGAAAAACTGCACACTTCTATTTATTATACTATCATTTAAAAATGCTGCACTCTCAGCCCTTATAAATGCTCCCTGTTTTACAAAACACACACAACATTTTTTCCTTTATCCGTGCTATTTGTTCTTATTTAAATGTAGTCTCCCTTTGCTGTGAGTACAGTGAAAGCAGGATATAATTCACACTAAAAAGCTACAATATCAGATTCTCATAATGTTGGTGATAGTCTATCAACCACTGTGCACAGTGCACAAAAACATGGTATGTTTTCTACAATAAGTCAGGTTTCCCTTGGCTATACAAATATAGTGACAAGGATCTGTTGGATTTCACTAAAATGTTAAAACATTGTATTTGAAATAAGCCAGTAGTAGCAGCATTTGTTTTCTCCTTCTGAGACATAGCAGAGGACTGGTTTTAAAGGACTTATGTCTAATTACATACTGAATTTCTTGTACCATAGCAGGCAAGGACCCTCAAGGGTTTACAGGCAATTCCCAGTCAACTATGCTACATCTGGTCCGTTTCTCCATCATCTAGGGGAACAGGACTGCATCTGGTACATGTTTACTTATCCCAAACACCTCCAGATAATATCCACGATCAGCTCTGATCCATTTGGAACAGGTGTTCTCTTTGCTGATGTGTTGCAACTCCTGAGCTCCTCCTATTCCTTGTGTACTTCTGCTTATATAATTGGTTATTTTCCCACAATATGTCATTGTGACCTCACACTTTTTGATTATTCAAATGTTTCCACTGGTGTGCTCAACAGGCAGATATTTCCAGCGAAAACATCCCTTAATTTCAATAGTTTGCTCATATTTCTGCACATCTGACAGGGTGGGGGTTGTACAATATGGACACATTTGGGCTGAAAATAATTTCTATTCCATATCTCATTAGAGCAAAATGGCACATCAATGAAATATGGATTTCTGTATTCCCACAACCTACACAAATGCAGCCATGTGGCATGAATTTATGCAATGATATATACATGACTAATTTTTTGATCTGTATCATTTTGTCAATTTGTAATACATCAACAAATATAGTATTTTTTAAACTCATTTGGTGGAGGAGAATGCCACAGTTTACCACATATAGTTGTGGAGTTATAACCAACAACATTTAAAAATGCTTTTCTATGTGAATTCAAATGAGTTTCATTTCTTTGACTAATGAAACTTTGTGCTAGAATCATGAGCCATTTAAACTTCTATCAGAGGAGCCTTTGTTGGTCTTCCATTAACTATGCATGCCATGGGTTTTCTAACCTATCTGATGTCAAGAGGTGATACTTTAAGTGTATTTGGCTGTGTTTGCATGTGGAGTCTGTAAATACGAAGCATATTGCATTTGAATAATTTCGATTTTATCAATTTGTAGGCCTATTTTTTAAAGATATTTTCTCTTGAAATTAGCTCATGTTGTTTGGAGGCATATTATTAAATATTTTACTCAGAGGCTCTGAACAGATGGCTCTTTACTATAGGGAATGTAATCGATTTATGTTATGCCTTAAATTATATAGGTTGTTTTCTCATGGTGGCAGGTTAATCTCCTAAAATGTGAACACGACCCCAATCAACAATATGTAGAGCCACAAAAATACTATGTTTCCTGGAGAGCTAACAAAACCAGCATTGCCAAAGCAATGTTAGAATATCATTTGATTTCCTATGCATGAAAGGCGTGTTAACTTCCGGTGTATTGACGATGCACAAGCCATTCTTTGTAAATACCTTACAGTGATTTCTCCCATTTATGTCCAACAGATCCGGAAAAACAGCACACTGCAATTTACACATTATGTCATTTTTTTCATTTCTTCTTGCTGCAAATACAAATGTGCTCCATTTGAAACATCATATGTGAGCTTATAAAATTACACAAAGTTTTGATTTACAAATGCTGTTACATTTGCAAAACTTTCCAATAATGCAGGCTAATTGTTCTTATTTAGTTTGCAACCTTTCTCAAATATTCAATTTCACAATAAAAGTTTGAAGGTGTTAATAGGTGCATCCGTTTATTCATATGTAGCAGGAAGTAGAAGGTTTTAATTCTGAAAAAGGCGTTCTTGCACGTTTGCCTTACACTTCGCAAATGATTCTGGTGTTGAATGCAGTGCCTTGAGTGAGCAGGTAACGACCTGCATTCCACAGGTGTGCCCTTTTCATGCTAATGGAAGAAAAATACACAGATACACATTTGCTCGCTCCAGATTCAGGAGGTTTACATTTTCCCCAACATACGATTTTTCTAACTTGGGGCTCCCTATTTCCATCAAATAAGTTTAAAGCGTGTCATCCTGCCCTTCTCCTCCTCCTATAACATACATTTTAAAACACCTAGCACCCTGCACTGTCCATCCAAAATCTAATAGGGATCATTACATATATATTTTAAAAGGACCTGGCATCTTGATATATGCCCACCTTCCACTGGATCATTTTCCCTACCTCTCATTTATGTGCTGCTATTTGCCCCTTAGCCACAGTGGGCTTCCAGCCTATAGTGCAGTGATGCTGATGGTTTTCAAAGTTCATAAGATCAAGTGCTTCAATAAAGAACACACACACAATCTTTTCATAGCATCACCTCAAGTTGGAAGTTTAAGTGGGAATTAATTGTGTTGGCAGTAATATATAAAATGTCAAAATAGCCTGGTATCAGAGATACCGTTTCTCATTATTTGAGCAGAGGCTCTGATAATGCAGGTTCGGGAAGTTGGCAACGCTCTTGGTGTTATTCCTACTGTAGAAGGGAACTGAAATAGTAGAGAAATGTAAAATAGCCAGATACTGCATATTAGAGCAATGTAAATGCATGCCATTTTTGAAGAACATGGTTCTCTTAAACTGATCAACATTCCTTGTGAATTTGATAGAATATCCTAGAACTGCCAAGGCACAGCTATATTGTGCATTTGGGGGAGCTTCTATTCAAACCTTTTGAACCTGGGTTGGTGTAAAGAAGTCATCTTATATCAGGGCTAACCAGTACAACATGATAGGAGTGAGGTGGCTCCAGAAAATGGGAGGTAAAAACACAGTTGTCTTATGTGAAATGCTGCTTATCTTTTGAATAGAACTTCATTGCGGATGGTACTTAAACTGAGGTGAAGCATAAGCTGATAGCTGTTGTCAAGATGGATCACAGAATCGATATCTAAAGATGTTGCATAATCTGACATTGCGTTGCAGTGTCATACTGCTTCAAAGGAGCATTCCAGGAGAGATACATTGATGACTATAATTTTCCATTTGTCAAACGATCCTTACTCTTAGTGGGGTGGGCCCACAGTGAAGGATTCAATAATAACTTCTAAAAAGAAAACCCAAGTTGCAACGCCTCACTAGTAGGCAGAAAGAAAAGAAAAGAACAGAGGCAGGAAGGCAGTAGACTTGTGGAACAGGGGCAGATATGTGCAGTTGTGATATTACAGATGTTTGTTATGAATCAGTATTGAAATCACTTTCCAGTTCCACCAACAAGTGGTCGAGGCACCCAACACGTAGTTCGGAATCGGAAATGCAAGTAAACCCATTTACATCACCTATAAAATATTAATTTCTCTGACAAACGCTCATACCACGTGTCCCTATATATGCATTGCACTTTCCTTTCACCACAATTTAATCATAAGAAAATACCAGTAGTTGAAATTTAGTAAACTATATGGACAAGCAGAATGAGAGATTACGGCTCTTAGAAATGGCTTTTGTTCATATGAAGCACTACACAAATCTTGGAGAGTGTGTACTTGTGAAGCAATCATTTGTTGCACTTTGGATTTGACCTCCCTACGAATGGGCTCATGACAAATGGGCAACTATTGAACCCACCCACTGACACGTTGTCTTGATAGTTGGGGTGAGATCTGTACATAATTTAATAAAATGTCTTCTCATGTGTTTCTGATGCTTTTGTATTAGGGGTGTAAATATGGCACAGGTATCTGGACCGTTCTGGATTCCTGTGACTGGTAACATCCTTACCATAAAATGTGTATTTGTATTTATCTGAAGAACATGGATGTCAATTTCGAACAGAAATGACTTCCGATAAGAGCTGACTGAGGCATTTCCCGGAGGCAGCTGGAGATGCAGTAAAGCTGGCTGTATGGTGAGGGAATGGCGGCTAGCATGACAATGAACCCCTATGGATTCTGCCTGCTTTTTAGTATTGTAAACTGCGGGTGGAATCCAAAGAGAAGCAAGACTTTCACCCACGTCAATATCACCTATGAGTGCAGACGCGTGCGTTTTGGTCTGTAAAGAGCAGAGAGAGGTGGACGTCTGCTGGTGCCCCTCCTCTGGCCACGAAGTCTCATCAGAACGTCCCAAAGTGCTTGCCTCCTCCTGTTAATTATATTCCGCTTTATTTATCAGCCCGTACAAAATAAAGCCCTCAGTGTTATTTAGCATGTCGTGTTATTTTCTGATGTTTTGCTCAGGTCATATGTACTCGACTGGAGTGGATATTTTCCTACAAGAGTGGGGTGCTTGTGCCTTTTTTCATCACCTGCATCGCCAGACCTGTCACAGAGAGCAAACACATCACCATTTTTTTTGCACCGATGTAGCAATGGAGTCTGTGTGCTTCATGAAGAAGTAAAACATGGTTGAGACTTGCATTTATTCTTTGCTTTTAATATTACGACCAATTATCATTTTACAAGATATGAAACTTTCCTGTTTGTTTTGGCAGCTCATTTTGTTTGCAGCGGCCCATGATTCCCATCCAGAGCTTGGAATCAGTAATAAGCCCAAGTTATGAAAAGCCATTTCTTCTAGCCCAGTCATGGAAACATGGCAAGCCCATCACACAGAAAGCAATGCTTCCCCCACTGAGCACACGTGCAGTAGGCAGGTTCCTCTGATTTGCCTTAGGTGCATATCGCCTAAGGATGACATCAGCAAGGAAGTATTTGGCTCATTGTGGGGTTCGCAGAAAGGCAACATTGAATTATAGGGTTCCTAGTGATAGCCTCGACATCCAAAGCGTTGAATGCAAAAGCCTCGAAAAAAATGCATCGGAAAAATGCATTTTTTCCGCATTTTCTTAATGGGGGGTGGGTCCCCCGCAACCCCTTTTTTTTACCCCTTAAACCCCATTTTAATAAAAAAAGCTTTACCTACAAAAAATATTCATTTTTTCAATGCATTTTTTTAGGCTTTTACATTCTATGCTTTATATTCGAGGGAATCACTGGATACCAATTATAGTTGTGTAAGCATCAAGGCACATAATGAAATAGTAGTTCAGCATTGCACGTATAACGTGCCTCAGGCACTACCCCATAGAATTTCTCCTTGAATATTAGAGGTCACTTCCTGCAAATATACTTGTAAATCCTAACTTCTTTTTTTTTTTTTAAATGTCAGATCTGACAAAAACATGGGGATGCCAAGGAAAGGGGTGTTTTTAAATGACGTCTTTATAATGACATGACAGGAAAAATAATTAATTGAACTATGATCCACAAAGAAAGAAAAGCAGTACATATGTTTTATATGTTAGGGAAATATTCTTATTGTTTTTCTCCATAAAGTTGTAAATGAGTTTCCACCGAATAATAGCTGCTGTTCTATAAATGTTAATTCACATTGTTAATAATTTTCCAACGGAGGTCTATGTCCTACCTGATATTTTCAAACTCTGTTGTTCCTGTGCCTCAATTTCAACCGTTCTCTTCCAGATCCTCATTTATGGACTCTGATGACATGAGGAACAACAGACACCTTTGACCTTTGCTCTAGGGTAATAAAGTTGCACTGCTGTTGGCCAATTTATTCCTTTTTGGAGGAAGTACATTTTCTTTAAACCACTCTGACATTCGTAATTACGTTGATTCATTTACAAAGCATGGAGGACGTAATATAGTCAACTGCATTTGCTTTATTCTCTGAACACTACCATACATCAGAAGGTTACACTGCCCATTAAAATACCAGGCATTTAGCTTTCTGAAAGCAATGCTGTTTTCCCCATTTGTAAACACTGGTTACAAGAATTAACAGAAATACATGTAACATTAGATTTGTTGATTTGCACACTTGTATTTGCATTTGTTTAGTAGTAAAGATGTCATAAATGCCATACTTAGGATACATTGCAGATGGCAGACGGGTTACCTGCGTTGGGTGCCTTTTCATTATACGATCACATTCAATGGCTGTATTGCAGAAACGTTGCAATAGCAAACATTCAATGTTGTACGGTATAAGCAATAGCGTAGCATTTGTCATAGTGTAAAAAAAAAAATACTTTCAGTGCATTTCTCATCAGCCTTATGAGTGCATTTTGTGCTAACATGACATGGTGTTAGCACCCGGTCAAGGTTTGTGCTGGTGCAAACATGCATTGAAAAGATACGTTCGTTGTACTAGGGTGATTTTGCCCTAATTCTAACAACCTGCAAAATTGCCCTAGCACCAGTGCAAGGTTTCTGTAAAATGTCAACTTGGTAGGAACAGACATGATTGATGTGACATACATAGAGCGGGGTCATTGTCTAGGGTAGATACATGAATAAATAAGACATCATTTTAGGGACTAGTGGCAGTAATCACGTAGGTACAATTTACATATATACATTGATTTTTGACAGACCCGAGAAGGTGAGCCAGGAGATAGTTGAGCAGCTGAGAGTGGGTATCATGTGGGTTGGATATGCCCGACTGGATCATGAAATCGGCTGTACACATAGCAGGTTTGTATTATCATCAGTTGCTTCTGTTACACATTTGTTTTGCTTGGTGTCTAGGATGGCGCCATAAGGGAATATTTTGTCAGTGCTGGCAGCAAGTAGTGTCAAGTACAATTTAAAAAATGTCCCCTTTCAGTTGGACATTCAAACGTGTTGGGAAAGCTTTGGGTGCATCATTTCACTTGCACTGATGCATTCAGTTATTTGGCCACATTTTATTTTAGGAAACAAAGGTTTCATTACATTTTGTATGGACTTTTCAGACTTAGTACTACCAAGGGTAATTCCGTACTGCAACGTCATTCCTTAAAACCAATCGAATTACAGTAGCACTTTGGCAGTGGTTACAGTAGTGGAGTGGGAGGTTACAGTAGTGGAGTGGGATTCCAGAAATTCCACATGCTACATTATTTAATTTTAATAACCTCCAGAAGAGCCCTGTCATTGGAGTTTCCATATTCATTTTTTAGTCTACGCTGTTCCCGCTCCACTTCCTCTAGACTCCTTCTAGTGTCTTTTAATATCCCAGAGTTGACCGAAATCAGTGTACCACATAACCATACTTGGAACATCCCGTGGCACAAACCCTTCATTCATATTAAAAAACCCTCCAGTGCAGTATCCAGTAGAGCTGTCTGTGACATCCTCCACATCGATCGGGGTCTTGATAAATTATTGATACGGACACCACTACAGGTGAATGGTCAGACAGGGTTCATGGTAAATTATTACTGCCACAAAATCTGTGTCCAGCTAGCCGATATTAGCCAAAATCCAATCCGGGACATAGTGTCATGAACAGTCGAATAGTATGTATACTTGGCTGTTCTTATATGTTCATCCCTCCATACATCCACCAACCCATATTGGTTCATTATCTGCAGGATTGTCTGCATTGCTGTGGCTTATTCCCCGCTGTCTGGTGCTAGATCTATTCTTCGAGACATCTAAGATTGTATTAAAATCTCCACCCCATATGATGGGGATATCAGCTACCCATTCCAGTATGTGAGTATGGAAACTGGGATCATCCACATTCGGGCCTTATGTATTCACTGAAACAATCTTCTCACCAGAGTTTTCCCCCTTGACAATAACATATCTCTCCACTGAGCCTTGGCTTGAAAAGGCAACAATGTTTGTATTAATGTAATTGCTCCCCTTGTCTGTGACAAATAGGAGGTATAGTATCTTTGCCGGCTCCATATAAGGTGCAAAACCGTCATGTATTGAACCCAGAGCATGTGTTTCCTGCAACATCACAATTTTAGGGGAGTGTCAATCAAGATATTGTAAGTGACTTCAATCCAGCAATCCAACTAAGTCAATGCTTAGGATGGGATGCCCAATGGAAGCCCTTATTTATATATTTTTATGTCAAAGTTCTTTAAATCTGGATGATGAACCCTTATATAACGCCCCTCTCTTTGAATCCCCCTGACCTCACTGAGCCAAGAAGTAGGTTTGTTTTGCAAATTAAAAGATTTATTTGAAGAATTAAACAATATATATCACACTTTTATGAACAAAATAATATTTGAATAGCACATTTATGAATATGGACAATAATCAACAATGGGTAATATTACAAAATTAACAATCTCTTTAATCACTTAGGAGTATGAATATAGAGGATACAGTAGCAGAGAATACTTTATGTGATTCCAGGAAATGCAATAATGGGAAAGAATGCAACACAGAAATAGACTTGATATGATTTCAATCAAAAGATAATATGGTCACTTTTTCCCTGGTGACTACTCACTCCCCCCAGTATGCAATATGAAGAGGTGGAGATGAGGGCACACAGGTTTCAGAAATACAATCAATAATGCAGTTCAATTCCAGTTCCCCCAGCAAGCTTAGAGAGGCACAGGAATTATTTTAAAACAGGCAAAAATACTTTTGAATGTGATTGCGATGGATGGGAAAATCTGCTAAAATGATTTTAATTCACTAAAGGATATTCAGCACTAGTAAGAGTTACTTTGGATTGGTACAGGTCAAAACGAGCAATGATTCATGAATGATTATCAAATTGAAAACGAATTTCAGCAATTGAGAACATGAAACAGCTATTTTGACAGAAAATGAAATTGAGCCAAATTGCAATTCGTGGCAATTTTTCCACGTGCGTTAATCGCGATTACGGAAAAACTATAATTTCGGTTCTAGGACGTGCGGTTCAAAAGTTACAGAGGTTTCTGTGAAGGTAGATTTTGCAGAAAGAAAGTCAAGATTTCAAAATGACAGATCACGCTTTACAGATTTGGAATCAACAGGATGGACACAAGATCCTATAATGCAGTTCTGGACAGGTTAAAATGGTTGGAAGAGGATTACTTTAAACTAAGAGATTGGTTATGGACAGTTCTAGACTAGATACTCACTCCTAGGCTTTGGAATGGAATGCGCCTCATCAAAGATCTGGTCAAGTGTTTGGACTTCACTCGCCACCGGACGGTCTCGGGCCCTGGTTCTGCTAACAGCACGGCCTCTGTCTGCTCGGTCTCTCAGACTGGATCTGATGTGTCTGGGTTACCGCACTGCTCTCTCTGGGTCTGGATCTTGGTTCTAGCACAGGGTTCTTAGCTAGAAGCAAACAGCACCCCCCAGCTGTTGAAAGGTTTGGTTAGGCCCCGTGGAAGTTTAGGGGTTAGAATCAGGTTTGCAAAAGATTCTGAAGCCTGCTGAAAAGGATTCAGCTTTTGATTTAGGCCTCTCTGCTTCAAGGTTATATAGTTTGGGTTCTAGGGTTTGGTTCTATCTGGAGTCTGGAGTTTTCCTGCAGAGTGCTTCGCAAGAAATCGGTTGAAGAATGGAAAGAGTGTCTCCCTCATCTGTCCTAGCAGTCCTTATTTATGTGTTTTCAAAGTGGGTGGGAAGGCTGATTCTACATGCCCAACCCTCTAAGGATTTGATAGGTTAGAGGATTCCCTGTCCCCTGACTGGAGAAAGGATCAGCGTGTCAGAATGAGTCAGAGTGATGCTGTGTTTATGGCTTAGCTGAAATCCCTCCCCTCTGCTTTTACATAGAAAATCAATTTTTCCCAAACAACATATTTCGCAGATACACAAGTTCATAATACATATACACATCATAGATTAATTAAGGCATGTCTCTGTTCAAGTCCCATGGCCCTACGAGCTTGGGTTCAGAAATGACCACTTATTCGTGCTTTTGGTGGGTTTCCCAATATTGGTTCTGCACCAAATTTTACACAAACATACACACTCCATCTGAGCACATCTCTGTCATTCCTTATGTTCATAGCCAAAACACTGCAGCTGCGATATTAATAAATTCCGGGGATTGGTCTCAGAACATCACACGGCATCCAGCTTAGTCTTAAATCGTGAGGGGATTTTTCATTTTAACCGTCTCAAAGTTTTACATTTTAGTCAGCTTGGTACACTTTGTTGTACGCAATTTTATAAACATATATTTGCTGGGCTATTTGAATCCACAATGGTTTGTCTCCGCCCCCAGAGCTGGCTTGACTCAGAGGTCACATGTCCTGTCTCTCCCAGAGCAGTGGTTGACCAATTACACCCAAATCAGCATATTCCTATTCATCCCAAAGCCCCCATTGATCCTTCCTCCGGGCTGCAGAGAAAATCTCTCCTCTCCTGATTTACATATCAATGCGATATCCTCTCCTGTTGGTGGGAAGGCCCAAGGTGTGAAAGGTTCTCATGAAATGAAGGCCTCTTGAAGTTTTAACTAAATCAGATTACCTTCTGGTCAATTGCAACATAGTTCCTTGTAAAACATTTTTTTTATAAATTTACAAAAAGCAACATATCTTTAAATCAAGTCTTTTTCAACAATTAAATCAATGTGTGGCACAAGATATGGCATTTTGATGGAATCCTCTTCTTTGGCATAGCTTGGGTTCAGTTGTTCAACTTTACCCAAAATAGTGTTAAAACGCCGGCTTTCTGGTAGAGGTGAGCAACGGTACTACACCCATTTTTGACAGCTGTCTTTCCATCAGTATCCTTAAAATAGGATTTTGTTCTGAGAACATATGATTTTTTCTGACATTGTATTTGTGTGGATTCTTGCAGTAAATGATGTGGAACACCCAACAAAGAGGTTCGATCTTTCTAGGGTTAGTTTGTGAGCCATGATATTAGCAATTTGACAACCAAGAAAACGGATTTTTGAAACTAGCTCTGTTTCTTTTTCAATCAGCATTGCTATTTCCAAGTGGTTTCAGGCTGCTTTGTGCGTAGCCCAATGGTGGTTTTAGGCAGTGATCTCCTGTGCTCACTAAGATAGGCAAAAGTGGATGGCAGCCTATTTTTCAGGTTTTCACTGCGCATTTTCTGGTGATTTCTGGCGAGCAGCATGCTTTCTGGTGGCCATTTATGATGATTCTGCTGACAGTAATGCACAGTGATGTTGCAGGGCTTGGATGAGTGGGTTGATACATCACACAAGCACCCCTCTTGCGATGGCCGTTGAACTTTCATCGATGGAACTTCGCAAGACTGGGATGTCAGCCTCATCTCTCCGGATTCCACAAATGGCACAGTTCACCGTCTTTTCCTCCATCAGCGGTGGATCGCTTGGTTCTCCTCACCAGTCCTGATGGGAGTATTGAGCGATACCCCGGGCCCCTTGGATCTTTGCTCCCGGTCCCCGGGTCATCCTCCTTGGTCAGTCTCCATGGTTTCTCTCTCCTAGGATGACAAAGCAAAAAGGCCAAAACATATTCGTAGACATTTCCCCACCACTATTAATGTAGTGGGGTGGGCATATACATTTTATAAATCAGGAGACATTTGCATTATTGTATTTTATAGACTAGTGTGGAATGGTTTTAGAGTTGGAATTTTGTTGATCTGGAGCAGCCCCCTGTGGGGTTCCCGAAGACTCCTCCAGTTGCTGCAGAGTGTGCCTAGGATGGCAACACTTTAGATGATTAATATGGACCCACTTATCTTCCCCCTCTGCCAAACTGCCTTTGGGGATGCGGATCTTGTAGGCGACTGGTGAGATCTTGTCTACAATTTCAAGAGGTCCCTTCCAGGTAGGCAGAAATTTCCGCTATTTGGCCTGGTTCTTTTGGAAATTGTATAGATAGACCCGGTCTCCTACATTGTATTCTTTCCTCGTAGTCTTCAAGTCATAGTGGGTCTTCATGCTATCGGCTGATCTTTCTAGATTTCGCAGAGCATAGGCAAAAGCATGTTGAAGGTGTTTTCTTAAATTTTCAACATACTCATGAGTTGTGGAGGCATTGATCAATGTCTGCTCTTGGGTCCTGTAAAGCAGATGCTGGGTAAGCACCATCCTGCGTCCAGTCATCAACTCAAACTGTGACAGTTTAGTTGCAGATGAAGGGGTAGATCTGATGGCCATTAGGACAAGAGGTAATCGGATATCCCAACTTGGCCCAGAATCTGCCACAAACTTTTTTAAGATGCTCACAATGGTTTTGTTGTAATGTTCCACTGCACCACTAGAGGCTAGCCGGTAAGAAATATGTAGCTTCCTTTTAACACCAAGTATCTCCCACATCTTTGTCATTACTTCGCTGGTCAAATGGCTAACTCTGTCTGACTCAATCCTTTGGGGTAGTCCAAAACGTGAAAAGATGTGGCTGATCATCAGGGCAGCTGCTGTTTCTGCCTTGCAGTTTGGGGCCGGGAGACATTCCACCCATTTAGTAAATAAGCATGTCACGGTCAAGATGTACTTATTCCCCCCCAGAGGAGCGAATCCTGGGCCCGATAAAGTCGACTTGCAAATCTGACCATGGAAGTGTCATCCCCCTCTTTTGGAGAGGCGCACGGTGTGTGAGGGATGTTGGCTGAAATTGTGCACACACAAGAAACCCCTTCAAGTATTGGTTGAGGTCCTGCCCCATGTGTGGCCAGTATGCAACCTCTCTTAAGATTTCAAGTGTTGTATGAAACCCCCTATGACCGGCTATGGCCGCATCATGGGCGTGACTTAACATCAGGCTTCGGAATGAGGTAGGAACCACCCACTGATCATGGCCAGCTAGGGATTTCCTTACCAACAAACTGTCTTGGATTCAGAACATTTTTGGACATTTCATCAACACTCTGAAGTCCTCTTTCCAAATGTAATCGGTATCCGTCAGGGGAATGTTCTCAGGGTCCTCAATGTGTTGATAAAACTTACCAATTATTGGATCCCCTTTTCGAGCCGTAATCAAATCAGCATCTGGGGTCTCCTTACTCAATTGTGCAGTTGAAAGATCATTGTGAGCATTTGTCTGGGACCTAGTGATAGCAGTGACCTGGATTTCCCCTGACAGGGACTCAATCTCAATTAGATCCCATTGGATGGCCCCGATTTTGGCCAGCTGATCAGCTAAGTCATTTCCAGTTTTGTCTGGTCCCTCTACTTTGGAATGATCCTTGATCTTTTTCCAGTAGATGGTCATCCCATTCGAGGTGACCAGATCATCAATATTTTGAATTAACTTCCCATGTTTCAAGGGTTTGTTATTAGCACATAACATGCCTCTGGTTTTCCAATTAACCAGGTGCTCCACGAACCTGTTCCGTACATAATCTGAATCTGCGATTATGACCAGTTCGTGGAGTTGATGTTGGACAGCAGTGAGGATGGCTTGATGCACAGCCGTCAACTCTGCCACTTGACTACTTTGGAGACCAATCTTGTACCCAGTGGAGGGTTCTGGGGACTCATTCACCCATGCATTCCCTACGCCGGCCACAAGTTCTTTTTCCCCGTTGTTGTCAACATGGTAAGAGCATCCATCCACATAGACAGTGGGCATTCCCTCACACTTGTCTTGTTCAAAGACTTTGTGTGGGGAATTAAGGTATGCCACCATGTTGTCCTTGATTTTTAGACTTACGTCCTCGAGACAGTTTTCTCTGGCACAATCATGCAAGTCAGCCAGACCTTGCGCGAGGGGACTCTTCTTGTTTTGGCCGTATCTGACCTCCACAGGGAAGCCTTGCGTTGACAGAATCCAGGAAGTAATTCGGGAATTGCTCACATTTCCGGCCCGGATTCTGTCACTTTGGAGATATTGCAGAGGCTGGTGTGGAGTCTCCACTATGATGTGTTCCCCCTGGATAAACGGGTGGTAATTCTTCAATGCCCACACCGTTGCAAGTAGTGCCTTCTCACAGTTGTCGAATTCTTCCTCCACAGAGGATAAAGTTTTACTCGCATAGGAGATTACTTTATTGACCTTGTCATGCTTTTGGTATAATACTGCAGTCAAGCATGTATTAGAGAACCCTATCTCCAAGAAGAAATCCTTGTTTCTGACAGGGTAAGCGAGGCAAGGCACTTGTGAGAGGCTTCTTTTGAGCTGTCTTACTGCCTCAGATTGTTCTGGACCCCATTCCCACTTGACCTCCCCCCTTCAGGAGATGAATCAGGGGTCTGGTGATCTCTGCATAGCCCTCAATGAACTTTCTGCTGTAATTAGTCAGTCCAAGGAGGCTCCTTAGTTCCCGCAGAGTTGTGGGGTCTTTCAATTTCTGGAGTGCTGCCACTTTCTTTTCCGGGGACAGAGACCCTGAGGAGTAATCTCATGCCCCAAGAAATTAACACGGGTTCTACACCACTGTGCTCTCTGAAAGGAAAGTTGTTCTCCGGCGGCCCTCAACTGGGTCAGAACATAACAGATCTCCGCTATATGTTCCTCCACAGTTGAGCTTTTGATGAGGACATCATCTAAATTAGCCAGGTTACCACTTTCACCCAGGTCGGGCATGGCCTTATGTAGGAAAATGTTGAACTTGTTGCCGGAGTTGAGGTTTCCGAAGGGAGTCCGGGTCCATGTGTACTGCTGGCCCCAAAGGTAAAAGCCAGCTTGTATTGGTCCTCCCTACTGACAGGCACAGTCCAATATCCATTGGTCAGGTCTATTGCAGTGAATACCTGTGACCCCTGGATCTGGGCCAGCCCATGGTCAATGTAGGGAAGAGGCCATCGGGAAGTATGGACCCGTTTGTTGAGCTCACTAAGGTCGGCGCAGAGTCTCCACTGGCCGTTTGGCTTCAATAACCCCAGCACCAGATTATTGAAGGTGCTGTGGACTGGACGGATTATCCCGCAGGACTCAAGGTTCTTAATTATTTCAGTAAGGGACTCCATTGATGCGAGAGGCAAGTGATATTGCTTCATAAACACTGGAGTTATGCCAGGGACCGTGGGAATTGTTGTTGTGGGGATGTTGGTGCGCCCGCAGTCATATGAGTCCACCGCAAAGAGATCTTGAAAATCCAATAAAACTTGTTTCAGCTTTTGCTTCTGCTCCAGAGTCACACAGGCATCAGCTAGGTTGACTCTCTCTTCAACCATCTGCCTGAAGCCTGGAAAGACTTCTGGTTTCGCTATCTCAGCGGCCTCCTCCAGCCCTCATGGACCTGGAAAATCACCTCACCCCTCCTGAAGTCACAAGTCACATCTTCCTTACCATAAGGGCAGGAAGTGTACACCAGGAAGTTCCCCCCACATGCCGGGTAAAGATCCTGTCTGGTGTTATATTGTCATCACTGTCAAAACCGTCCTTGGGGATTAGTCCTAACAGTTCATTCCCTAAATCAATGGAAAAATGTCGGTTATCAACCGCCATTCCAATAATGGTGCCTGCGGCTAGAGTGATACTCTTTAAGTCGCTGTTATCCACCTCTATTGGAATGGTGTCATGTTCTATATTGACTAATGGTGTTGGGTTTACCCCCAACCCTTGCTGTTGGAGAGAAGCATTTAAATTAATATAAGCATCAGGGTTTTTCAATTGTTGTCCTCTTTTAGCTTTCACTTCCAGGGAGAATTTTCGGGTCCTTTCTGGGATGGTGACTTCCTCTCCAATCTGAATTTCAACTGCATAAGGTAGCAATTGAGCTGACCTAAATGCTTTCTCTGGATCATCAAAGCCCATGGGATTATCCGCTAATCGGGACCAAGCTTTGAAGTGTATTAGGTCCAACCTAATGGCAAAGCGATTGAGAATGTCACTACCTAAGTAAAAGGCGGCAGTGACGTCTCGCACGACCCAACAATTATGGACTATGCTCTTGTTGCCAATGGAGATTTTGAGAATACACCTGCTTAGCAGGAGATGTTTGGAATTGGGTGCTTCCAGGTCCATTTCCCATTTGTCTATCAGTTTGAATGTGGGAATGGCAGGATCTTTTGGGAGTTGGAGGAACATGGCTTCGCTGATGAAGCGCTTACCATTGTTCACACACACTCGGGCGAGAACAGAGTCCTTCTCTTCATTTAACTGAACAGGGATGAACAACTGCTTGAGGTCCAATATATTTGATCAGTAAAAATGTTGTTTGCAAATCCATGGTGTCATATTCAGGAGGGCTGTATTTTCCATGCATGTAAGTGAACTATGAGTAAAACCATACCATTTTGCGTGTACCTACCATAAAGCAACATGCAGATTAGCCAAGAACATCTTGCGGCAAACAAACAGTCTTCACTGAGAGCCCTCTTTCTGGGTAAAGCTGCTGTTAGCTGGCTTCCACATTTCCCTTCTGCCATTGATCTGATAGAAGCTACCTGGGGTAGGAATTAACCCTTTCCAATACTCCATGTAAGATGGGGTGTACTGGGTCTGTAGTTTAAAGTGACTATATAAAGTTAATGGCAACTTGACCTGTTTCTGGGGGACAGTAGTCAGCCGTCAGCCCCAAAAAAAATTGAGTAAGTGGGAAGTCGCAAAGACAACGCTGTGTCACTGCACTGAAGGTGCTGTGTAACACACACAAAAGTGGTGCTCATGGAGTGGTGTGGCTCCAGATCCCAAGATCACACAAAAATTAGAAATACACATGGCAAAACACATGTAAGAGTGGGAGAAAGGCTCACACTTACCAGGTGGAAAAAATAAACCCCGAAAATCCAGCAAAGCTGCTGAGGGACTCACTAGGTTAGAGAAATTAGCCATAAATGAGAATTCTCCCTAACACTTGCCACCCCCCAGACTAAGGGACAGGAGGATTTAATCCACTCCTGGATGGACCTCATACCTCTAGTCGGTTATAAACTTCCTAGAGAGACCATCAGCATTTTGGTGGTGACTTCCTGCTCTGTGCTCAATGGTAAAATCAAACTCTTGTAGGCAGATTGACCATTTTAGTGGTTTAGGGTTTTCCCCTTTCATTTGCATCAGCCATCTCAAGGGTTGGTTGGTCAGTCTGAATAATGAAAGTAGATCCATACAAGTATGGTCTAAACTTCTTCAGTGCCCACACAATAGCAAAGCATTCACGTTCTATTGTTGCCCACCTTGTCTCAGGATCCTTTAACTTCCTGCTGATGAAACAAATGGGATGTTTCCTACCTTTCTAATCCGGTTGACTAAGGACTGCACCTATACCTGCATTAGAAGCATCAGTTTGTACAACGAAGGGTTGGTGGTAGTCAGGAGCTCTTAGAACTGGAGCTTGACAAAGGGCTTTCTTCAGGCCTTCAAAGGCTTGAGTGCACTCCTCATTCCATGTAACCTTTTGAGGGGATTTTGAAGAGGAGATCACATTCAAGGGAGACAATATGGTCCCATAGTTCTCTATGAGGTTCCTGTAATACCCAGTGAGACAAAGGAAGGCTCTCACTTGGGTTTGAGTAGTAGGGGTGGCCCAGTTTTGTACAGCTTGTAATTTGCTAGGCAATGGTCTTATTTCACCCCCTCCTACCTCATGTCCAAGGTAGACCACTTTGCTCTGACCAATTTGACATTTACTTGCCTTTATGGTCAGATGGGCCTGTTCAAGAGCCTGCAAAACAATTCCTATGTGATCAATATGTTCTTTCCATGTAGGGCTGGACACTGCAATGTCATCCAAGTATGCCATGCAGAGGTCCTCCATCCCATTCAGAACTTGATTGACCATCCTCTGAAATGTAGCAAGTTCATTCTTTAGTTCAAAAGGCATTACCTTAAATTGGTAGAGGCCAGCTGGGGTGGAGAATGCAGTCTTCTCCTTGGCATGGTCTGGCAGGGCTATTTGCCAATAGCCTGACGTTAGGTCAAATGTGCTGTTTGTCCACCAACTCATCTATCCTAGGTAAAGGATGGGTCTCAGTTTTGGTGACTGCATTTAGAGCTCTATAGTCCACACAGAATCTCATCTCTTTGGATCCTGCCTTTGGTACAACCACAACTAGGCTAGGCCATGGGCTAGTAGAGGGCTCTATTACCCCAAGATCAAGCATCTTGTTGACCTCATTCCTTATATGACTTCTTACATTGTCTGGCATTCTGTACCCCCTGCTTTTCACAGGCAAACAGTCACCAGTGAGGATATCATGCTGGCCCCAAGGGTTCTGGCCTGGTGAAAGTGAGAACAGGGAGGCAAACTGATTTAACAGTAATTCGCACTCTTCCTGCTGGTCAGATGTTACACTGGAAGAGAGATTAACTCCTTCTACTTTCTCATCTAAAGGTAAGCCTCTGAGGAGGTAAGGCAGAGGTTCACTCTCCTCCTCTTGAGCTGAAGCTAGAAGCAAAGCTCCCATTTCAGGTCTAAAGACATAGGCCTTTAAACGGTTGGTGTGAAAGACTCTGGGAGCCTCCTTAGGATTGCCTAAGTCCACCAGATAGTTCACCTCTCCAAGTTTACCCACAACTTTGAAGGGTCCAATCCATTTGTCCTGCAAGGCCCTCTGCCCTGTGGGTACCATAACAGGAAGGAGCTGGTCTTGTTTAAACCCAACCATGTTAGCCTTATGGTCATGCCAGTGCTTGACCAGAACTTGACCAGCCCTCAAGTTATCACTTGCCTCTGCCATCATGTGTGACATTCTCCTCTGGACACCTATCACATAGTCAGTCACTCTGACTGGCTTGGGGGAAGGGGCACTCTCCAACCCCTTCTTATCAGGGCCAATGGACCTCTGACTGGATGGCAATAGAGAAGTGAAAAGGGACTGTAACCTACTCCCTTCTGAGGGACTTCTCTATATGCAAAGAGAAGGCATGGCAGTAGAAGGTCCCACTTTCTTTTAAGGGGTTCTCCTAAAGCACCTATCATGCTCTTCATAGTTCTGTTAAACCTCTCCACCAATCCATTGGTTTGTCGGTGCTAGGCAGTAGAGAACTTGTAAGTGATTCCCCAGGTTTTCCACAGTGGGACATAACATTTTATCCCCTGTCAGATATCACTTCCTTAGGAAAACCTACTCTGGTAACAATACCAAGAAGGGCCTTAGCCACAGCCTGAGCTATAACAGTTTTCATAGGTTTTGCTTCAGGATATCTAGTAGCATGGTCTACTACAACCAGGATAAACCTGTTACCTGAAGATGTGGGAGGGTCTAGAGGACCAGCAATGTCAATCTGACCCTCTCAAAAGGAACTCCCATCACTGGGAGAGGCATCAAGGGTGCCACATTCTTGGCTCCACTCTTGCCAGAGGTTTTGCAAGTGTGACAGATCCTACAGAATGTGTCTACTTCTGAACCCATCTTAGGCCAGTAGAAGTACAGAGAGGGCCTTTCCTTGGTCTTCCTAAAACTTAAGTGACCAGCCAAAGGTATCTCGTGGGCTAACTGTAGGAACTGGAGTCGGTTCACTAGAGGTACTACAAGTCTTTTGCCGTCTCCAGGGGTTGACTCAGTCGGTTCACTGTAGAGGAGGCCATCTTCCCAGTGCAACCTATAATTCCCAGGCTCTTCCCCATCAAGCTGAGAAGCTGCCTGTAGGAGAAGACCTTCAATAGTAGGACACTCTCTTTGTCCTCTGCTGAAGTCTGCCCTGTTGGGTCCACCTTCTGCCACTAAAGACTGCAGCTCAGGATTTTCAACAGGGTCAGGATCTCCAACCAGAGTAAGATCTTCTTCCAGATCTGAGTCCTCAGTATCTGGTGGAACCACTCAGGGTTGAACCTCACACTCTGCCTCAGCTGATGGAGGAGTCACAGGTGTGACTTTGGAGAGTCTTGGTGATGTCCTTGTAGGCACAGGGGTGCTTGCTGTTTTCTTGCTGGTAGACTTGGGTTTCCCCTTTGTCTCTTTTTGTCTGGCAATAGCAGTAAGTAAGTCCTGTGGACTTGGGGCGGTAGCTTCTTCTGTCAAGTCCCCAGGAGAGCCTCTCAAGGGTCTCCATCTTGCAGACCTTGTGAGCTCCTGCTTCATTTTGCTGGGGGATCTGGGAGTACTGAACACAACTCCAAGAGTGTTCATGTCATTACCCAACAGAACCCTCCCAAGTATGTCAATTTGCACACTAACCGGTATTCTGACAGTCATGCCATTACAGTGGATGAGAGCTGGTAACTGGGGAACCATTTGCACAGGGCTTCCAGCTAACTTGGTCAGGTGTTTGGGTGCCTTAGCAACATCCTCCACCTTGAGAAAACATTCATCAACCACAGTTATGCTGGCTCTAGTGTCTCTGATGGCAGGTGTCTCCCGACCATTCACAAGAGAACTATCTTTATAATACTTGTTAGTATTATCTGGGATTGAGTTATAAACATCTAAGTTCTGTTGTTCCCAAAGACCCAAGGACACTAAAGAAACATTAACTGAGACTCTCGTGGGCTCATTAGCTAGTAACTGAATGTTTCCACTGGCTATAGGTACTTCTTCCACCTGGGAGAAGGCTAAGGAGACAGTGTGGACCCATGAAGGTTTACCCTTACATCTGGGATCCCCTTTCTTATGGTCATTTGACCCACAAGCAAAACATTTCCCAAATGCTTTAATGAATGGGGGCTTGTTTTGACCTCCATCTGATTTGGGACTAGATGGTACACTAGCCTGATTTGGTTTCCCTTGTGGCTTACTCTGGTTCTGTTTGAGGCCCTCTTTTGGATTGGAGTTATTGGAATTCTCCTTGTTATCTTTCTTTGGCTGCTTCCCCTCATCCTTCTTCTGAGTTGCACCAGAATCCTTGTGAGTAGCCCTGTTGGCAACCCACAAATCAGCAGCCTTAGCTAACGTCTTAAGATCTATCTCCTTTGAAACAGCCAAGCGCTGCCTAAGCTTAGGAGAACAGGCATCATAAATTGACACCAACATAAAAAGATTCCTCAAACCTTCATAAGTGTTCACCTTGTAACCCTTAACCTAACCATCTAAGTTTTTCAAAAATTCACACACCCAGGTAGCCCAATGGGTACCGTCATGCTTTTTGAGTGTTCTAAACCTCTTAAGGTACTGGGAAGGGGTCTTCCCAAATCTAGCTATCAAAGCTAGATTCACACACTCATAATTCTGCTTATCCTCCTCCTCCAACTCCATTACAGCATCACATGCAACAGGGGTAAGCCTAGAGAAAAGCCAAGGAATCAACAGATTCCCTGTGATATCCTGAATCCCATGATTATACTCTAACATTGCTAACCAATCCATAACATCAAGTTTTGTCTCATACAAACCAATCATTTCGTTTGGCATACAGTGTCTCTTTGGGCTGGAAGACTTAGAAGATTCTGGGAGAGAAGCATTTTCCAAAGACAATTTCTTCATCTCTAAAGCATGAGCCATCTCCATTTCCCTGAGCCTTAACTCTTGATGTTTCATGGCAGTTTGTGCCTCAATACGTTTCACTTCCAATTCAAGTCTCATTTTCTCAAGGGCAATACATTCAGGAGTGAGTGTAGGACCTGATGGGTCCCTGTGGACAGAGGTTGTGGTTTCTGAGCAGGTAGGAGAGTTGTAGGGTTTCCTAACAAGGACTCATCTACTTCTTCTAATCCAACACCCTAAGAATCAGAAACATCAGTATCCACAGTTGCTGGAGAGGCAGGCCCTTCTGACCCACTCTCCAGACTTTGTTTTCCCAATAATTTAGCAACCAGTTCAGATTTCTTTCCTTCACCAGAGAGGCTCTGTTCTCTCACATGGTTCTCAAAACCTCAGCAGTGTAGTTTAAGAGATTCTCTTCACTGTAGTTTTCCATACTTGACATGATTTTTCAGTTAACATATATAGTGGTGTTTAGCCTTGTAGTTAGTTGACCCAAGGTAATAGCAGCACTCTAAGTGTAATAACTATGTTACAAATCCCACCGCTGTACACCAGTGTTAGGCAGAATCATGTGCAGTGCCCTTAGGGACCCCTACACACAGTTAAGACTACAAGTGCAGTACAATTTCACCTTTAGTACAAGCCCGTACTACACAGAAAAAGTGGTAGCAATGGCTGAGTAGCCAGACTTATCTCAAGAGCAAATGAGCAGTAGTAGAGATTACACAAAGGACTACAATTACTGTGACTCAAGCAAACACTGACTCAAGGTTTCTGGTTAAAAAATATAAGTACATTTATTTTTAAACCATCTGTTCACAAAACACTTCACTTCTATTAAAATAAAACCACACTTCAAATACACTACACACAACCAATTTCCCTTGTGTAGATAAATTCAAGGTAAGTACATTGGGATTTGACAGACCGGTGTTATGAAACAAAGACGTTACCGGGAGTACATATGCGATCACTTTTTGACAGTAATGACAGTTAAATGTATCTGTAGTCAAACACACTTAGAAGATGAATTCACACAAGAAAATTGGGGATATAAAATCATAGGCAATACCTTTGTCAAGGCAGATAGAATCAGAGGGCACCTTCTAACCAGTAGATAAAAGTCAATAGGCATGACAGTTTAACAGGGGTCCTGTTGCCGAGGATCACACGGTTAGTACAGTTCACGATTCGTGATTGCCAGGAGTACTTAGATATTGTCACGAAAGGGAGGCAAAAGTTATAAGAGGGAAGAAAGAAAAGGACAAGCCTTTGGTGAGGAAGAAGGGTTCACCCCAATTCCTCGAAGTCGGCCACAATACCTTATTCGTTAAAGAAAGCTGGTGCCACGGCAGTTGTTCCTGGTAGTTCCTGCAGACTCACGGTTCCTGGAGCTTCATTCATGGAGACAAGAAGGAGGACGTCTGGAGCGATCTGCACTACCCAGGGATGAGTCCAGCAGCAGCGAAATGACAGTGAATAAAAGGTGCGCTCCTTCAAAACAGCAGAGGCTCTTCAGATGGCTATCCAGACCACTACAGAGTGTGCAGCGATTTCAACCACGAATAGGATCCTCTGGCTGTAGAAGATGAGCTGGTTGATCCCACCAGGCTCAAGGGAAGAAGACTCCGGACTGGATCTTCTCTGGTCGTTGAAGGGTAGATAGCTCAGGACTGCAGCAGGGCTTCACCGGGACTCAGGAGTTGCAGCAGCTGTCTTCTTCTCCGCTTCTCTTCGGTTCTTTGCAGTTCCAATGGTGACTCTGACTTCCAGCCCAAGAGTCCTGCCTTTTATGCACAAATCCCCCATTCACACAGCCTGGCTGACAATCACTCAGCAGGGGGGTTGTCTGGCCCGGACAACCACCTCAGCCAATCGATACAAAGTGCGACTTGGGTCTCCAAGGAGACCCTGTGCTGGGCATGACTAAACCCATCCATCGCATTCAGCCCACCTAGACACCCAGACGCCAAAGGAGGGCTTCTGGACAAAAGCCCGCCAAAGGTCGGCGAACAAAGAAGGCAAACCTGGTTTGGCGCAAAAAGTAAAACACAAGAAGGACTTTAACAAAAAGAAATGCTGACTAAACCCAACCAGAGCCAAAATAAAAAGTATTTGGTCAAGCGGGTGTAAGTTCAAGGCTAATATAATAGCCTAAAACAGTACCACGTTTATACAGTATAATCACGGTAGATAGCACTGCCACCAGCCAAGTCTTAATGTTAAGAGAGCAAAACAAAGCTCAGAGAGGCACAGCCAAAAAGGGGTAGGAATTAACCCTTTCCAATACTCTATGAAAGATGGGGTGTACTGGGTCTGTAGTTTAAAGTGACTATATAAAGTTAATGGCAACTTTACCTGTTTCTGGGGGACAGTAGTCAGCCCCAGAAAAAATGGAGTCAGTGGGAAGTCTCAAAGACAATCATGTGTCACTGTAGTGAAGGTGCTGTGTAACACACACAAAACTGGGGCTCATGGAGTGGTGTGGCTCCAGAGCCCAAGATCACACAAAAAGTAGAAATACACATGGCAAAACACATGTAAGAGTGGGAGAAAAGCTCACACTCTTACAAGGTGGAAAAAATAAACCTCAGAAATCCAGCAAAGCTGCTGAGGGACTCACTACGTGAGGGAAATTAGCCATAAATGAGAATTCTCCCTAACAACCTGCACTGATCCTATCACTGATCTGGTCATGCTGACATTCCACTGTTGATTGTCCACTTGACCATGGCCAAAAAAGGTCACCCAATCACTCAGCACCGCTCATTCATTCCTGGTGAACGAGCTAGAAGCAAACTTTACAGAGCCCTCTTGGGCCTAATTCCTGGTGCCCGCAGACCCTTTTGGTTGTGCCCCCAGCCCGCTTCCACCCCGTTCAGCCCTCCCTCCCCAGACCGTCTCCCTTCCGTGTTTTGTCTCTCCTCCCACCTCCCTCCTCCCCTGATTGGCCGGACCGCTTCCTCCTTCACCCTGATTGGCTCGCGAACACAGAGCAGATGAGCCTACCGGCCCGCACTGCACTTGTGCTGCCCACTTTGTTCCTGCACTACGGTGAGTGTTTGGGCCTGCTAAGACCCTCTTGGGCCTAATTCCTGGTGCCCGCAGACCCTTCTGGTTGTGTCCCCAGCCCGCTTCCACCCCGTTCAGCCCTCCCTCCCCCAGACCGTCTCCCTTCCGTGTTTTGTCTCTCCTCCCTCCTCCCCTGATTGGCCGGACCGCTTCCCCCTTGGTCCTGATTGGCTCTCGAACACAGAGCAGCTGAGCCTACCGGCCCGCGCTGCACTCATGCTGCCCACTTTGTTCCTGTTCTACGGTGAGTGTTTGGGCCTGCTAAAACCCTCTTGGGCCTAATTCCTGGTGCCCGCAGACCCTTCTGGTTGTGTCCCCAGCCTGCTTCCACCCCGTGCAGCCCTCCCTCCCCCAGACCGTCTCCCTTCTGTGTTTTGTCTCTCCTCCCGCCTCCCTCCTCCCCTGATTGGCTGGACCGCTTCCTCCTTCGCCCTGATTGCTGCAGACGAGAAGCTCCCCGTTTCTTTGCTGGTCCTCCCACGGCAGCCCTCTGCCTGGCAGCCCATCGGCTAAGGACCCGAGGCAAAGGACGGCTCCTACAATGACGGCTCCACTTCGTATCTGCAGGTATCCGCAGGCAGGAGAAGCAAGAAGCCAACAATAAATAAGTGTGGGAAGGGTAGCTACTCAACCACTCATCTAATCACCACTGTAAACTCATTATATCTGTAAACTATTTGCATCTGGAAACTCTGTTCTTGTCACGACTCGCTCCCTTCGCTCCCGTTCCCGCCACTTGGGGGCATGTTTTGGGGCTTATTCCTTGCTGGACATTTCCTCCGAACCTAATGCCACAGTGCTGTAATGAATTGGGAGCGCTAAATCCCTATTTTCCAAACTACTTCCCTTCCGGATCCATTCCAGGTTTTTGGCAGCCAGCATGCTTCTTTAACCAAATGACTGTGCTTCCCAGAATGCCTGGCCCACTGCTCCACCTCCACCCTTGCAGGACAAGGTTGGGTGGAGGATAGGCAACACCTGTGGCTGCAGGTGCAGCAGTCAGCACACCTGAGGCGTGTGCTCGTTAAACAGCTTTAAAAGCCTCAGTCTCACTTCAGTCCAGCGCTGGTCATCGTTTGCAGTGTTCCTGTTTTTGACTAGTCCCTGGTTCCTGGTTCCTTGACTTTGTACCTACTTCCTTGTTCCTGTTTTCTTGTTTCCTCCGCCCTGAATTTCGGATTCATGCGCTAATTGATTTTCTGCTCCCTTGATTTCCCTTTTTGTCTTCCCCTGTTTGCAGGCAGCAATTCTTAGTGCTTTCCCCTTTTTAGATGCAGCCCAGTTTGTCTGTGTTCTATATTTCTTTGACTCTGTCCTTTGCTGCTGTTACCCATTTGCCTTAGCCTTCCTCTTAGTTTAGTTTCCTGTCTTTTCCTTGGAGGGGTAGGGAGAAGTTTGCATAGGTAATTTCGTTTTTCCCTGCTCCTGATCCTTACTTTCTAGAGGATCCATTCCATGTTTTCCATTGCACTTCTGCATCCATTTCCCATTTGATCATTAGGTGTGGTGTGTGGTGGTAGCTAGCTCCTGTGTGAATGCTTATGTTTTCCCCACTAGTTTGTTATCCCTATTCCAACTTAGGTATTTAGTTTTCTGCAGCGGATCACGCTCCGCTGCCTTCCAGTCTCCGCCCTTGTCCTGCCGGGCTCTCCACATTGCAGCGGATCTCGCTCTGCTGCCTTCCAGCCTCCGCCCTTGCCCTGCGGGCTCTCCACATAGCAGCGGATCTCGCTCTGCTGATTCCCAGCCTCAGCCCTTGTCCTCTGGGCTCCCTGCCCGGCAGCCTGCCTCATTCCGGCTGCCTTCAGCCCTTGTCCTCTGGACCTCCCTACTTCTCCCATTGCTGTTATAGCCTTTCTGGGTCCCAGATACATCTACAGGATTCGTGGGCTAGCTGACATTCAAGAGGTGTATCTCGTCCTCGTGAGTACAGTTCCTAAGTTCCCTTATGTAATACCATCAAGAGTGTTAGTACACAGATCCTGTCATTGCTGGCCCTCCACGTGGGTTTAGCGCTGTCAGTACCTGTAACAGCAATTGGGGGTAAGGTGCTTGCCGACTTTCCTTGCGGTCAGGTGCTTACCCCACATCCCTTTTCATATATTGGTTTGATGTCACACTCTATTTTTGCACTCCTGGGTTCTAGCATACCTGAGTCGTTGTTCCTGGGTGCACATTTCCCTTGCCATATTCGCTGCCTTAGTACTCGCCTGACTAATCCTGACAGTATGACCAGCCCAAAATTCCCATTGAATATGGCAAGTTTAAGAAAGAAAGGCAGCAAGGCCTCTAACAAGTTAGTACAGAAAGCTTCCCCTACATTTACCTGTGACAATCAAATCACTAGTCTTGGCTTAAATGAACTCCTTGTCACGAATGGGCATTTACGAGCAAAGTATTTTTCCCATAGGATGGCACATCCTACATTGCCTGATCCTAGTTCGATCTTTTGGTCTGATCCCGATTCTATGTCAGCGCAAGCCTTAGCCGCAGAAAACAACACACTGTTAGACTTATTATACAAGAGTACCTCTGTTGTTGAACCCCATGATTCCAGTCGTGCTTCACCTCAGATAGAACAGTTTCATGGTACAAACATAACGAATGGAGGGGTTCCTTGCATAACTTCAGTTTTCTACCCTCAGTCCAAATACTTCTTTGCACAAGTACATACGGTAGTCCCTAATGTCAAGAGGTCTAAGGTCAATAGATTGCTTAAGGGTAACACAGACCAAGTTAGTATGAGAAAGTATAAATCTCAGAACCTGAAAGCAGTTGAGGACAATGCACAATCGGTGCACATCCAGATTGCTAGTGCAGGATCCAGCCCTGATGCCACTATGCCTCCCCCTGTGCCTACTGATAGTGATGTACAGTTAATGCAGGGCATGCTAAGAGCTAAGCTTGAGGAGTTAACACAAGAATTCATTTCTTTACAAGAGGAGAATAAGATCTTGCACGCATTCCTGAATACACCTCAGACTTTATCCATTGATGTTGATGAAGTGAACACAGTTCAGCCCCTGAGTGCAGAGACTTTGGTAAACCATGATAATTGCCAATATGTTAGATCTATTGGAAGTGAAAGTCTTTCTTCTAGCACAGCGCTCAATCTGGGCACAGTTTCTAACAATTGTTCTGCTGATTGTCAGGGATTGCAGTTAGCTGAAGATTTACAAGCCACTCCTTTACCTAAAGTTTCCTGTGTAGCAGTCTGTCATAATTCTGAGCTAGCACACATACAAGCTTCTGATCTCCAAACACAATACACAAAGGTGGCATACACAGATTCAGTCACTACAGTAGGCTTAGGTCCTGCTCTTGATACAGCTGCTGAGACTGAAGTAGATGTTAAAGCTGATGTGGAAGACGATCTTACCTCTGGGTTCACTCTTCCTTCTGCCAATTCTGATCAATACGAACAGTCAGAGGCAGTACAGATTTCATGTTCTGATGAACTCATTCCACAGTATACAGAACCAAAAGACCAGCAGGCGATTCCTGAACTGTTGATTGTTAATCTGCCTCTTTCAGAAGCTAAGACAGAGGAATGGACAATTGACGAAATCCTGATTAACAGAGACTTTACTATGGTGATTCCACTGGTTGATTTTGACTTCCACAAAGAAAGAGACTCTGTGTCACCCACTAAAGAAAAGGACTGCAAGGGTACAGTTCAGTCCTTGGTTACTGGAGCCAAGGAGTCTAATGCCCTAAAGGTGCCTTCCATTCCTGAGCCACTAATGTGTCTATCAACTTCTGAGACTTCTGTGTGTCCTTCTACAACCATTGACTCTTCTATGATCCAATCCACAGCCCTGCAGTCATCTTTGGTACACGTGTCTTCAATCAATGAACCGCTGCCATGTCTGCCATTTAATCAAGAGCCTCCACCATGCACGGGGTTAGTCCCAAAGACCCTGACATGTTTGGATTCAGCTACCGAGATGGCTCCAACTCGCATGCCTTCAGCTTCAAAGTTTCCTCTGGCCTGCCTGTCTTCAGCTACAGTGACTCATCCAGAAGATCATCCTTCAGCCAGAGAGCCTCCGGTAGTCCATCATATGTGCATGTCTTCAGTTCCAGAGTTTATTGCTTGTTTGCCTTCAGTTCATGATACACCGGTATCCTGCTTAGCTTCGCTTCCAACATCAGAGGTATACCTGTCTACACCATCAGATCCTGCTATATCTTCTACTGCTCCAGACAGTCCTCCTGAATCCCAAACATTTACTGTCGATGAACGTTTAGATTGCCTTTCTTTTGCTTCAGGAGGAGCACCAGAATGCCTGCCTTTTCCACAAGACGATTCTCCCAACTGCTTCACTTTAGCATCAGAGCCTCCTAAAAATGCAGCATCAGAGTTTGAGACTTTTGCCAGCTCCCGCTTCAGAGTCATCAAGCTGGACCAAGTGGTGAGTCAGAACCACTCACCTGGGTGTGCACAGGGGGTGGTGCAGACCGGCGTATTACCTACAGAACTTGTGCAACAGAATTCCGCCAAGAAGCACCAGTTGGGTGCTAGTAGCCAAAGGAAGGGAATGACTGCTGCAGTTCAAGATGTGTCTGTTATTACTCCTTCTGCGAGTGTGCCTGAAATACCAAGTATTGTGTCTATCACTCCTATCAGTATGCCAAACGTCCCTGCTGTTGTATCCAACGTGCAACAAGGTGGCTACACGACTGTCACCAGGAGTACCAGCCTCGTACAACCCATGGGACTTCCAGGCATCCAAGGCGTAGAATATGTGCAGTCAAACCTTAATCATTTTCAACCACAAGCCTTTTCCCAGATGGATGACAGAAAAAGATCTGAACCTCTACCTCAGCCGCCACCTTCTCTAATGGCGGAACATGAACATTTCCTGAAGCCAGCAACTTCCTCACCTCCCGCATGTCCGCTCTCGGCAGAAAGGCTAACAGAACTTCTACCATCGTCTAAGGCAAGTTGCACCAGCCTGCCTCCCTCCTCAAAGACTTACAAGGGTCCACTCCCAGTGACTGAGCTTCCTGGACCTTCCAACTCTGCTACAGGTCCTGCAAGTTCATGCCTTTCTTCGAACCATGAGTCTCTTCCTCACCAGAAGTCACCGTTTCCATCAGTATCACCTCCAAAGACAACACACTCCTATCATGGAAGCCCATCTGCCTTTGCCCACAAGCCACCATTTCCATCAGTGCCACCTCCAAAGAAAAAGCACTCCCATCATGGAAAGAAGAAGTCTCGTACGAGTGGCGGGCACCCGAAGAGGGCCGTAGGAGGGGGTATACTGTCACGACTCGCTCCCTTCGCTCCCGTTCCCGCCACTTGGGGGCATGTTTTGGGGCTTATTCCTTGCTGGACATTTCCTCCGAACCTAATGCCACAGTGCTGTAATGAATTGGGAGCGCTAAATCCCTATTTTCCAAACTACTTCCCTTCCGGATCCATTCCAGGTTTTTGGCAGCCAGCATGCTTCTTTAACCAAATGACTGTGCTTCCCAGAATGCCTGGCCCACTGCTCCACCTCCACCCTTGCAGGACAAGGTTGGGTGGAGGATAGGCAACACCTGTGGCTGCAGGTGCAGCAGTCAGCACACCTGAGGCGTGTGCTCGTTAAACAGCTTTAAAAGCCTCAGTCTCACTTCAGTCCAGCGCTGGTCATCGTTTGCAGTGTTCCTGTTTTTGACTAGTCCCTGGTTCCTGGTTCCTTGACTTTGTACCTACTTCCTTGTTCCTGTTTTCTTGTTTCCTCCGCCCTGAATTTCGGATTCATGCGCTAATTGATTTTCTGCTCCCTTGATTTCCCTTTTTGTCTTCCCCTGTTTGCAGGCAGCAATTCTTAGTGCTTTCCCCTTTTTAGATGCAGCCCAGTTTGTCTGTGTTCTATATTTCTTTGACTCTGTCCTTTGCTGCTGTTACCCATTTGCCTTAGCCTTCCTCTTAGTTTAGTTTCCTGTCTTTTCCTTGGAGGGGTAGGGAGAAGTTTGCATAGGTAATTTCGTTTTTCCCTGCTCCTGATCCTTACTTTCTAGAGGATCCATTCCATGTTTTCCATTGCACTTCTGCATCCATTTCCCATTTGATCATTAGGTGTGGTGTGTGGTGGTAGCTAGCTCCTGTGTGAATGCTTATGTTTTCCCCACTAGTTTGTTATCCCTATTCCAACTTAGGTATTTAGTTTTCTGCAGCGGATCACGCTCCGCTGCCTTCCAGTCTCCGCCCTTGTCCTGCCGGGCTCTCCACATTGCAGCGGATCTCGCTCTGCTGCCTTCCAGCCTCCGCCCTTGCCCTGCGGGCTCTCCACATAGCAGCGGATCTCGCTCTGCTGATTCCCAGCCTCAGCCCTTGTCCTCTGGGCTCCCTGCCCGGCAGCCTGCCTCATTCCGGCTGCCTTCAGCCCTTGTCCTCTGGACCTCCCTACTTCTCCCATTGCTGTTATAGCCTTTCTGGGTCCCAGATACATCTACAGGATTCGTGGGCTAGCTGACATTCAAGAGGTGTATCTCGTCCTCGTGAGTACAGTTCCTAAGTTCCCTTATGTAATACCATCAAGAGTGTTAGTACACAGATCCTGTCATTGCTGGCCCTCCACGTGGGTTTAGCGCTGTCAGTACCTGTAACAGCAATTGGGGGTAAGGTGCTTGCCGACTTTCCTTGCGGTCAGGTGCTTACCCCACATCCCTTTTCATATATTGGTTTGATGTCACACTCTATTTTTGCACTCCTGGGTTCTAGCATACCTGAGTCGTTGTTCCTGGGTGCACATTTCCCTTGCCATATTCGCTGCCTTAGTACTCGCCTGACTAATCCTGACAGTTCTATACATGTGAAAGTTGCATCTAGAAGTACATTTAGATGTACTTAGAAACGTGCCTAACAGCCCCCATGTGAAGAGTTGCATCTAGAAGTGTGCCCAATAGCCTCTCTATGAAAGTTGCATTTAGAAGTGTGCCCAATAGCCTCTCTGTGAATTTAAAAGTGTCCCCAATAGCCTCTCCGTGAAAGTTGCATTTAGAAGTGTGCCCAATAGCCTCTCAGTGAATTTAGAAGTGTCCCCAATAGCCTCTCAGTGAAAGTTGCATTTAGAAGTGTGCCCAATAGCCTCTGTGAAAGTTGCATTTAGAAGTGTGCCCAATAGCCTCTCTGTGAAAG
The DNA here is from genome assembly GCF_040938575.1 of Ambystoma mexicanum. Taxonomy (NCBI): domain Eukaryota; kingdom Metazoa; phylum Chordata; class Amphibia; order Caudata; family Ambystomatidae; genus Ambystoma; species Ambystoma mexicanum. Next base: position 328,328,368 of record NC_090923.1, on the reverse strand, counting down.
TTGCATTTAGAAGTGTGCCCAATAGCCTCAGTGAACTTAGAAGTGTGCCCAATAGCCGCTCTGTGAATTTAGAAGTGTTCCGAATAGCCTCTCTGTGAAAGTTGCATTTAGAAGTGTCCCCAATTGCCTCTCTGTGAAGGTTACATTTAGAAGTGTGCCCAATAGCCTCTCTGTGAATTTAGAAGTGTTCCGAATAGCCTCTCTGTGACAGTTGCATTTAGAAGTGTGCCCAATAGCCTCTCTGTGAATTTAGAAGTGTGCCCAATAGCCTCTCTGTGAAAGTTGCATTTAGAAGTTGCCCAATAGCCTCCGTGTGAAAGTTGCATTTAGAAGTGTGCCCAATAGCCTCTCTGTGAAAGTTTCATTTAGAAGTGTGCCTAATAGCCTCTCTGTGAAGGTTGCATTTAGAAGTGTGCCCAATAGCCTCTGTGTGAATTTAGAAGTGTCCCCAATAGCCTCTCTGTGAATTTAGAAGTGTTCTGAATAGCCTCTCTGTGAAAGTTGCATTTAGAAGTGTCCCCAATAGCCTCTCTGTGAAAGTTGCATTTAGAAGTGTGCCCTATAGCCTCTCTGTGAATTTAGAAGTGTGCCCAATAGCCTCTCTGTGAAAGTTGCATTTAGAAGTGTGCCCAAAAGCCTCTCTGTGAAAGTTGCATTTAGAAGTGTGCCCAATAGCCACGTTGTGAAAAGTTGAATTTAGAAGCTACATTTAAAAGTAGTACTTAGAAACGTACCTAACAGCCTCTGTGTGAAAGTTGGATCTTGAAGTGTGCCCAATAGCCGCTCATGGAAACTTGTATTTGTCTAATAGCCTCTCTCTGAAAGCTGAACTCGAAGTCTACCCAATAGCCGCTCTTTGAAAGTTGAATTTAGAAGTACATCTAGAGGTTGAATTTAGAAGTGTACCCAAGAGCATCTCTGTGAAAGTTCAATCTAGAAGTGTGCCCAATAGCCTCTCTGTGAAAGCTCAATTTAGAAGTGTGCCCAATAGCCACGTTGTGGAAAGTTGAAGTTAGAAGTACAATTAGAAGTTGTATTTAGAAATGTACCAAATAGCCTCTCTCTGAAAGTTGAATTTGAAGAGTGCCCAACAGCCGCTCATTGAAAGTTGAATTTAGAAGCACATTTAGAGGTAGAATTTAGAAGTGTACTCAATATCATCTCTGCGAAAGTTGAATCTAGTTGCCCAATAGCCTCTCTGTGAAAACTGAATTTAGAAGTGTGCCCAATAGCCTCTCTGTGAAAAGTTGAACTTAGAATTGCATGACGTATATAGTATGGTTTGGAATACAGAGAACGTTATGAAAAAGCATATAACCCATCATATCACACCACCACGCTTACTCTCTTCTTTACACCACCACTCAACTAGAACACAGAGATACTATGACACCATTCGGTATAACTGTTCTCATACCAACATCCGCCGCATACTACACATCATTCTAAGTAAACGCTGCTGGTTATGCACCCCCCAGCCAGGCGTTCTCCTCAGGCCTAACGCAGCCACACTCGGTCTGGATAAATCCTGCCAGAACGATCATATACTCCTGATCTCTCAACCACCACACCTACCGCTAAGAAGCAGCTACTACACGAATACCCCACCAGCTGCACACATACCCGGTGCTCACACATACCGTTGTCTCTCTCTACTCTCTCAACTGATCTGAACTTCGGTTCCCAAGGGCGTTCAACCTACCAGCGCCTTCAGACCATACCAATGGTATATAAGGCGCTATATAAATGCAAAATAACATAACATAACATAACATAACATATCCCAAACACAGGGAAAGCCTTGGTTCTTCTAAAATTATTCATCAACTCCTCAAAGAAACTGGTGGACACTTATACTGCCCTAAAAGCTAGCCATGCATGGCCAAACCATAAACACCTTGGTACACAACCGAGCTCACATCCAACATTCAATCAGAGCCCTAACGAAATGGTTGTGCAAGAACCATAACCCTGGAGATCTCACCAACCTCAAATCTTTCTTTGCCAACCAATGGATCCTGACTACTGAGGCTAAATCTGCTAACTACTCCACCACTATCGATGCAGCCTCTAACAGGAGCAAACACCTCTTTGAAGGCATTGTACCAACCCCTCACCAGCTCACGAGGTGGCACCAATTCAGGAAATATGTGACAAGAATCAACAACCTTTTAATGTAAAAATAGAGAAAATTAGACAGATTATTGAGTCCTCCTCCCACAGCATTAGTGTGAGCACACCAGCATTCTCACTGATTCTTTGGGGTGAATCCCTCCTCCCTCACTCCCAGACCACCTACTCTGACAATATCATCCCAGGCTCCAACATTAAACAATTGATAGGCATGCTGCTCAACACACTCCTCAGCATCATTAATGCCTCTGCCACTGCAGGGTCATTCCAGCACAAATTAAGACTGGTCATATATTACCTCTTTTGAAAAAAACTATTTTGGTCCCATACAACCTGGCTAACTGCCAGCCCATTACAAACCTCCTCTTTATTGTCACAATCTTGGAAAAAGAAGTCACTACACAGCTAATCTCCAGACTCATAGAATTGATATAACCATGATCCAGGCAGTGGATGATATGATTACCCCAAATCATGGATATGGGTGGCTCATGCCTCCTTATCCTCCTTGATCTCTCAGCTGCATTTGCCACAGTTGACCACTGCATCCTCCTCTCTCTCCATGCTGACAGGATGGGATTCTTCAGCACTGTCCTGAATTGGTTTACCTCTTACCTCTCTGGGAGACACCAGACAATCCAGATAAACAGATTACATTATAACCGACACCCAGTCTCCTCTGGAGTCCCTCACGTAATTCACATAGGACCGGTTATTCAGTCAAATTTCTGCACACCTGTAATTAGACATGCTGCGACTGCATGGACTGATTTTAGGGGAGCCAATGTTAGCAGGATGATAGCAAGGTAATCTCAGAGATGGCTGATGTCCTTTGGGCATTTTACTCTTGGATTCAGCAAACCCAATAGGTTTCACCATTGACAGCAGGCTGTCTTTCCAGAAAGACATAGACGAGAAAGCAGAAATGGCCTAGCTCCACATCTCCACACTTCACAAAATCAAACGCTTCATCCCAGTGCAGGACTTCTGGACAATAGTGCAAGACCGTGTTATCTTGTCCAGGTTTGCAGGGAAATGCCCTCCTGATGTGTCTCCCAGCCGCTCACCTGGCTCCTCTAAAAACACTCCACAAGGTCACAGCATGTCTTAATACAGGTGAGCATTAATTCGACCAAATCACCTGTCCGACGGAAACTAAATTGGTTTCCTGTACAGCCCGATATGGTTCAAGACTGCATGTATCATCTGCAAAGTAGTCATGAGTATCACACCAGTGTATCTGGTGGCTAAACTCTGCATATCTGGTGGCACACGCTCCTCACGCAGAAAATCAATCAACCAGCTCAAATCACAACTCATCTACAAAGGGAGGGTCCACAAACAATCCTTCTCTTGTCAAGCAACCACCCTCTATAAATCGATTTGGTATCGGTTAGGAATGCCTTCACGATTCTTCCGTTTTACAATTCTCTCAAAACATGGGTTTTTCAATAACACTTGACCAATGACTAATCCCAATGGACGCACAGACAGACACACGGACTGCAACCACAGTACTGAGCTACTGTTAAACGGTACCAGCCAAAATGCTGGCTACCCCACCATGTACAGCGGTCCACTGCTCTCGACCTAGGTCTGTAATTAAACAATAGAATAACAATTAAAAATATTAGCAGACTAGGCAAAATCTGGGACAAATGGAATTACCAATTGTATGAGGTTATCAATGTTGTTAATATAGCTCACCCTCTTTGTGCAGTGAGGGACCAAGGGAAGTGGCACAGTGAAATAAAGACATCAACCAAGTACCTACCATCAGGTCATCCAGATTATGGAATTACTGCAGTTGGTAGCCTATAGGCTTTCCATAACAGGCTGTTGGTATGTACCAGATTCTCTCCTCATTAAGAAGCCAGTGGAATGTTTTGAGGAACAATGTTTCCTGTCCTGGCATGATTTTTTCTGGACCAAGATAAACATGTTTTGCCATATTGAGGACCAATAGTAAGTCATTGTTTGTGTTTTAGTAAGCCTGCAAGAGTAGTTGGCAATATCATACAAATTGCTTGTGTTGAGATATAAACCATGAGGTTTATTGTACATGAAACAACGGGGGCTCTTTGCATATTTGGCAGGGCACCCTTTGGTGATGGGGGAAGGGTGATTCAAGGTCAGTGGCAGGTAGGGTTTTTTCATTCAAGGTTTGTTAATATCTCCCCCAAAATTAGTATGATTGAAGAAAAACAGCTTGGGTGGGTTATCGCCAAGAAACATTTGAAAATAAATGTGTACATTTAGCACTAAGACAGCATAAAGAAGCATTGTCGTGGCTCTTGAATTTGGTAGCCTAGCAACCTCTGAGCCTGTAAGCTGGATCCAGCTCAGGAAGCCTGGAGAATGGTGACAGTTTGTATCGGCACCTTCTGGATGATGCACACGAACATGGTCTGATCACCTGTGGGCAGTGAGCACTGTCTTGTATCAAACCCACCACAAACTTTAAAGAATGTACCTTATGGTCAAATGTTAAGAATTAAAATCACACTCCAATTGTGAGTGATCAATTGGAGTGTGATGCACAAGTGTGAGTCAGCAACAACAGCAGCTACCCGAGGAGAGGGCAGGAGCCCCTTCTTCCTCCGCTAATCAGCAGCCGGAGCGCGAAACGAGCCATGCTGATGCACGGCACCCAGCTGCACCCCAACCTTCCTGAGAGCCATTCGCCTTTGTAAGGATCCTTTGCCCACAACCACCCTTGCCTGCACAAAGGCACCTGATTCTGCATCCAATACAGAGCAGGCAACGACGATATTGCTTTGCCTGAACTGCCCTGCCTGAACCTGTGATGCCGGGCGCGGCGCAGCACCATAACAAGGCTAGTGCCTCGTTGCTAGGATACTAGCTGCCTTTTGTACAGGCCACATCCGCCGGCAGGCGGAAACGTTGGCGGCCTCACCCGAAGGCCCTTACAAAGGCCCCTGTTTGCCCCCTCAGCCCCAGTCAGCAACAACAGCAGCTACCCGAGGCGAGGGCAGGAGCCCCTTCCTCTTCCGCTAATCAGCAGCTGGAGCGGGAAACGAGCCATGCCGATGCACGGCACCCACCTGCACTCCAACCTTCCTGGGAGCCATCCGCCTTGGTAAGGCTCCTTTGCCCACATCCACCCTTGCCTGCACAAAGACACCTGATTCTGCATCCACTACAGAGCAGGCAACAACGATATTGCTTCGCCTGACCTGCCCTGTCTGACCCTGTGATGCCGGGCGTGGCGCGGAGCAATAACGAGGCTGGTGTCTCATTGCTAGGATACTAGCTGCCTTTTGTACAGGCCACATCCGCCGGCAGGCGGAAACGCTGGTGGCCTCACCCGAAGGCCTATACAAAGGCCCCTGTTTGCCCCATGGAGCGAGAGGGAGTGCTCGACTTCGAACTTACTATACTTGAGGTATGTATCTTGTTCCAGCATAATGTATCGGTACGCACTGTTACTGCATCTGGATTCCTATTGTTCTAAGTAAACTGCAAGTTATAACTATGGGAAGTATTGGCATGATCATAACGGCCCATTATGGCTGTACAGTCCATATCGCATAGTTAGTATAAGGGTCTGTAAAGATTGTCCCTATTCCAGACTGAATGCTCGCTAGCCACACCTCCTTACGCATTGTCTTCACAGTAGTCTGTTATAAATCCTTATTGCCACAATTGCCCGAGTCTAAGTGATATGCGATACAATCTATAGCACAATTCATCTTCAGGTAGTGCTATTTGTGATGCCCCATGGCACTTTGCTTACTCATACTTACTGTGCTCTAGGCATACCCCGTTAAATCATTTTTGCCTATTGTGATTGCCCGTGTTTAGAGCAACCTGCTCACCTTGTACACTGTGCTTTTAGGTCCAGTTAGCCACACATCGAATCTGCCTATTATGATTGCCTGTGTTTTAGAGCATCCTGCTCACCTTGTACACTGTGCTTTTAGGCCCATTCAGCCACAAATGGAATCTGCCTATTGTGATTGCCCATGTTTTAGAGCATCCTGCTCACCTTGTACACGGTGCATTAGGCCCACTTAGCCACAAATCGAATCTGCCCATTGTGACCTACGTCCTACAACTAAATATGCCAGGCCATCGTATCTCGTACATCTTCCTGTTACTAATCACCCTACAACTTATCATCTTCTTAGTAGCCCACCCTAACGGAACCTTCCTAGATGAGAATAGATCCCACCCACTCAACTTTCTAATCATGGCGCCCAATCCCAGTAGCCTTGCCCTGTCCAACCACCACACTGGCAAGTCCTCAGGAGACCACACTATGGGCCCTTGCACTACGTCCAATAGAAATCTTAAATTACGTGCCAGACTTCCTAAAATATAGGAGTCTCTGATCAGATCCTTACTACCTACTAATAAGAAAACCAATTGCTACCGCATTATGACACCCACCACTGCCAAATGGCCCACCTCCCCATCCATCTTTTGTGCCTCCGACACAGACTACCACACACCTATCCGAGGCCTCTGTTCTTAACAGCCCTAAACCTTGCCTAACCGCAGTCAAAATAGACAATCAACCCCTCAAAGGAGCTCTCCATAATGCAAGGTCTCTGGTGGCTCATGCTATAGACATAGCCGACCTAATTACAGAAAACATATAGGACTACCAAATAAGCAACTTACCAGCCATGGTTCTATAAGCAAAGATTACGGTTATTCACAATGCAGATGAACTGAATATGTTTTCTAAACAATCACATGCTAATTATGCATAATAATTGAATGTTGTTAATATAATGTTGAATTTTGATGCTTATTTTTGAATAGCGCACATATGCTACAGCAAGCACACTCTACTCTTCCTTCTGATTTTGTTGAAATTGACACTGTGAGAATTTCTGGTGGTCAATTCAGACACATTTTCAGCAACGTTGACACTATCAATTAGTTTATACACATAGAATGCTTCAGCAACGTTGACACTACTGATGGGTTTATACACATAGAATGCTTCACCAAATGTATGTACCCATTGGGATTTTTCTCAATGAAGATGCAGAGTGTTTAGATAATACTTCACAAGATGTCTGAAATGTTTGTTGAATCAGACTGGAACTGACATCTTCACTGTCCATGACGATTGTCATGGTAACAATGCTAAAAAGGGCTCACACGAGCTATCACTGGCTTCTCTCGAGCTACTGTACCGTATGCTGGATGGAACACAGATGATTTAAGATACAGCAATCTCAAAGCAGTGGTCCAAGTGGGCGGGAGCGGTGCTCCTCTACTTCTCTTAAGTTTTACAGTTCCTATACTTTTATTTTAAAAAGAAACCTTTGCAGAACGGTTTTGTTTTGAAATAAAAGTGTAGGAAGAAGTTGAGGTTTTCACGTTCAGTGCACTACACTGGACGTTCCCTTAAATAGCAGGCACGTGTGTTTTGGGGTTTGTATTGTGTATGGGAGGGGGCATGGTGATGGGGTTTGTGGGGAGCGGTGCAGACCAGTAGGGAACATAGTTCCACTACTTCTTTTCGTACACTTCGACCACTATCTCAAAGTAAGTTGTATGCGATCATGTACTTGAGTAATTGCGATCGCACGTGTTATGCTCCTCGCAGACAGTTTGCTTTTACAATCAGGTTAAGTGGCGGATTTCCGATACTTTTGTCATTCCAGAAGGCAATGCTATAATTCAGAATGGGCAGGATACAGCTGCTGGTAAGCCACATGCTATTCAGCACACTAGGGAGCACCGAGGTGTGTTTGTTACACTATCTTGAGACAGATGCAATATCTCTCGAGTAAAAGTTGGTTGAGCCAGCACAGCCACAAACAGAAATTCTAAGTCATAATGCAACGATAACTAGGTGACCGAATTGAAATGAAGAATGGCAACCCGTGTACCCGTATTTTTGCATGTACAGCACAATTTAGTATCAACTAAAAAACAAGGAGTCGGCAAATGTTTAAAAGAGAAGAGCAACATAAGAAAGTTGAAATGACATAAAAGTAGGTGATATATGCTTGCAATACGCTTTTTGGTGATTTTTGTTTTCTCTAAATGTTTTGCACAAATGTTTGTCTATGTTGTGTTTGTTTACGTCATGTGGCCTGTATCTATTCAATTGCATTTTTCGCTATATTGGTGTACGGTTGGAATATGTGCAAAATTAGTTAATGAATGCGGTTCATGAAATTAAAATGGCATGTGTTTATCAAATTAGTAACGCCCTGATGAAGGACTCATTCAGTCCGAAATGCATTGTCATGTTTTTGCATCAGCAAATAAAACACTGATATTATCTTTACCAGGTAACTAGTTTGGTACTAATTATTTCTAAATGGTGCAATAAGCCCAGGATTCAAGGATGATTATAGGTGAAATCTAACTAACAGAATTATCTTATTTTTGAACTATAAAGAAACCACCAGAGTGGTATTAAGAGTGTGCAGACCAACATTGATGGCTGTTCAGCTTAGGTCTTTCTCCTTTCCGACTTTTCACATGCCCAGCATGGAGGCATGACATAGTGGGTTACACCCCACTCCTTAACAAAATATCTATAAAGAATTATTGTATGCTAGGTATATACACATAGTGGTGCCTCTTATTTCCTTCAATTGCAGCACTGTCTCGTATCAACCCCTTCAATGTTAGAACAATTTGCTGTTTTCTTCCTAACCAATCTACAAAATCTCCACACTTGTGCTCAGCAAACTTGACTACTACTCAAATCTACCCCTTGGCCTTCCTCCGTACTCTTTTAACAACCTACCTAGATCCTCCCCCACTTGTACATACTGACAACATGCTAGTTGGCTCTACACACACACCACTCCCTTTTTGAGTTACTTCTCCTAGTCTAGAAAGCTATCAATGATCATACCGCTCCTAAGTAGCACTTTGATTATATGTAATCACCTTCTTGTTCCCCCCGATCCTCAACCGCACTGTCCCATTCCCTTACTGTGCCTCCAGTCACTTCCGCTCTTTCTCCCTGGTTGACCCGCTCCACTGGAACCCACTGCCTATCGCAATCAAAGCCAGACACCAAGAGGGGTGTATGCCCCTCTCTCCCATCCTCTCTGCCCGAACCCACCAATCCCTCCAGTGATACGTACTAATGTAATTGTGTTTATTTATATAGTACATCTCATTAGTGTGAAGTGTTTTCCCTCCTAGGTTAATATTACCTGTGTAAGTCATATGTTTTCCTATATATTTTGTATTCTGTTTGTTTTGATTTTAACCCAGTATATGTCCCACTTTTATACATCCTCATAATCTGGCACACCATTTGTTCTCATCTTTTGTGATATTGTACAGTCACCCTTCCTGGGTATGCCTCTGCCACCTGTAAATGTGTTACTTTAAGTGGAAGTCATTACAGATGAACATTGACACACATGTTCTTCATGAGCCTGGGGCATCATCTTCCCCCATTTGCATAGGGAATGCCCAAATCAATTTATGGAGTATCTCTCATAAATGCATACCCACAAACAAAGCCGGTCCCTTCTACTCCAAATTGTGCTTTGAGGCCGATTCTGTAATACCAACAATCTCGCCTGCGTTGCAAATAGCAAATGGTCCCATTGTGTAGGTAGCACTGTTATGTCCACTGGCTCCCGGGTGCAGTTTTCTTTTGCATTTGTTCCATAATCACTTCCCACCACACATCCGGGATATTTTGCAACTTATCAAAAAAATCGATGTATGGTGAATGTTTTATGCTGATCAGGTTGAAATGCTTCAGTCCCCTTTCACTGGTAAATACGTGGTATTATCAGAATGCCTCTAAAGACATTCTTGGACATTCAATACTAATTATCTTCCCTAAAGACAATTCATCAAATTGATCAGGCAAGATCATAGCTTTGCACCCATGCCATACTTTCTGAATATGTCAAGCAATGCCAATTCTCTGCATTACAGATGCCTCTGCCACCCTCATTATTATTAATGTAAACCTATTGGTGCGTCCCCTACGTACAGCACGTGGCTTCTTCCCAATTTGGCGTGTCTGTTATTCCCCATTCAAACACACATACAAAAATTATATTATAAATCAGATTAGAGCCCCTTTTAAGCCACTGTGAACTATTAGCCAAAAGAAAATGAATTTTAAAAAAATGTTATCGAACAGTGCAAGAAACTCAATTTAAAACAGGCCTGAAGTGGAGGAAGAATGAGACAGAGGAGGAGACTGAAGCAAAGCAAACTTGATTGGAAATGGCTCGGGGTGGAGAACATTTGACCGACATACTTGAATGGTCAGCAGAGCAATGCTGAACAGCGGTGCTGTTTGGACTCGTCAGGATGGCCACCGTGGTGTTTGTTATCTGGTGCAGATAAGCAGTCCTTGATTGCAGGACTGTCATTCATTATTTAGATCCTTTGACGATAAGACGAAAACAGGAGGGTAAAGCTCAAACGGTTTATGCTTTTATTAGCACCCTTTGTTGAAAGTGTCCTCCCTGGAAGTACTTTGGCATAATCCATGGGCACGGAAGGGAGAGGGGGGCTTGCGTGCCATTCCTGCAATTAAGAGACACCAACCCACGTTTTTTTTTTCCGGAGATCACGGACGTGTTTTGAAGTGCGAGCTTTAAACATGAGAGCACCTATAACGCATGTGTTGTTGCAGTGAACCTGAGAAGCTCAAACTCGGCATATATTATGATTGGTTATTTGACTGCGCGCAGCATATGCCCCATAAAATGGGGGAAACTAGCAGCCCACACATACTGTAAGAGTACTCGGGAGGATAGCTCAGGGACAGCACGCTCGCCTTGGAAGCTAGACGACAGACACAGTGCAACACAGGCCCGATCCCCAGGTCTGCGCTTACAAACATTTGGGTATTAAGCGTATAATAAATAACTAATTACAGGTTCCTTATTTGTATGTGACCAATGGCTGTAAAGTTTCTTCAGAGCCTCTGATGTCTAGGGAAATGTGATCCAAGAAGTAAATCCCAGATGTGCGTTTCCGAGGTTAAGCAATACACAGTAGTACATCCCAGATGTGTGTTTCCGAGGTTAGGCAATACACAATAGTACATCCCAGATGTGCGTTTCCGAGGTTAGGCAATACACAGTAGTACATCCCAGATGTGTGTTTCCGAGGTTAGGCAATACACAGTAGTACATCCCAGATGTGTGTTTCCGAGGTTAGGCAATACACAGTAGTACATCCCAGATGTGTGTTTCCGAGGTTAGGCAATACACAGTAGTACATCCCAGATGTGTGTTTCCAAGGATAGGCAATACACAGTAGTACATCCCAGATGTGTGTTTCCGAGGAAAGGCAATACACAGTAGTTAAGCAATACACAGTAGTACATCCCAGATGTGTGTTTCCGAGGTTAGGCAATACACAATAGTACATCCCAGATGTGCGTTTCCGAGGTTAGGCAATACACAGTAGTACATCCCAGATGTGTGTTTCCGAGGTTAGGCAATACACAGTAGTACATCCCAGATGTGTGTTTCCGAGGTTAGGCAATACACAGTAGTACATCCCAGATGTGTGTTTCCGAGGTTAGGCAATACACAGTAGTACATCCCAGATGTGTGTTTCCGAGGATAGGCAATACACAGTAGTACATCCCAGATGTGTGTTTCCGAGGAAAGGCAATACACAGTAGTACATCCCAGATGTGTGTTGTTGCCTTAGGAGTAGTGCAAATGTTCAGTAGTCCTGCCCTTGATATCGACACCAGGGTCCTGTTCTCGTCCCAATAATGTAAGGGCTGTGTATATGGGGAGGGAATCTTACATTACATAGCATTCCACATGGAAGGTATCTCAGAATGTTGCTTATTGATTAAGTATCGCCTTACTGATGAATTGCATCCTAACACTATAGACACCTAAATTACGCTATTTAAGGGACTGGTTGCAAATGTAATGGTAGCAAATGGCTTCATGATGCTTCGAGCCCTGCCATAACCCTCGCCCTGCCCAAAGGTTACACCATCATTAGACAGGACAGACCCCTCAGACTAGGTGGTGGAGTAGCCCTAATCTTCAAGGACACCTTATCCATCAGGCCCACCTCCTATCCATGGGAGGGCAATGCAGACATCCTATCTACTAAGCTCTCTCTCTCACCTAAAAACACTATTAACATTCATATCCTCTATCAACCTCCAGGCCACACTGCCGATTTCCAGACACATCTTGTCCACTTACTCAGCATAAAAAAATCTTCTAAAACCATACTTCTAGGCAACCTCAACCTAGGCTTCAACGATTCCAAGGACAAATCAGCCTTCTCACTCACCAAAGAGCTTAATGACCTAGGATTCACCCAAAAGTTTCTGAGCCCCACCCATTCCAAAGGCTGCACCCTTGACTGGGTTGCAGATCTCATCTGTGCCTCTACCATCACATCCAATCTTGCCTACCCTTGGACTGACCTTAATTGCATTCAATTCAATATCCCCACTACCCCTACCACAAAAGCACTAACACACGCCCCATCAGCACAGGTGAGAAACTCTAAGAAACTCAACTCGAATAACATCCAACTGCACCTTGACATGCCCTGCCTATCTCCCCCCTTCTCGCAGGACACCAATATACTGGCAGACATTTTCAAAGATACACTCACCAAGGCTGTAAATGCCATAGCCCCATTTGAATGTAAGGAAGAAAAAAAGTCATTACCCAGTAACTCCTGGTTCACAGAAGAGCTTCAGGCTCTGCACTTGAACAAACGACAGGCCCTAAAAAATTGGCAGGCTAAACACGATGACTCTACTAAAAACAGTTTCAATCAGGCTGCACGTTTATATAAAGATGCCATTATCACAGGAAAATCCAACTCATTTAACGTTCGAATATCGAATGCCAAATGCCAAACTAAGGAAATCTTCACTATCTTTAATGAACTCATTGCACTGCCGAGCAGCCCAGATGAGATTATTAAAGACGAAACCTGGTGTGCAAGCATACAAGCAGTGATACTTAATAAAATAGCCCTCCTTCAAAATAAAATACAAGACCACTACAATGCACTACCAAGCCAGCACCTGCCCTGCCAAACTCCTTCCCAACATAAAGAACCCCAACTCACCCAATTCTCCTTCAGGGATATCACACAACCAGAAGTTATAGACCTCCTCAAACATCTCAAACCATCTCTCTGCAAAGGTGACATATGCCCTCCTAAGATCATCAAGGATTGTACCGAGGCACTGGCCCCTCTCCTAACGGCCTTCATTAACTCCTCTTTCAAAACAGGCATTGTTCCTGACAGCCTCAAAGAAGCCTGGGTGCGCCCCCTCCTGTAAAACCTACACTAGACCCAGCCCAACCTAATAACTATCGTCCCATAACAACTGTCCCTTTCCTTCTTAAAATTCTGGACAAGGCTGCCCATAGACAGATTGAACTCTACCTGGAAATAAATGCGATCCTAGGCAAAAGACAATCAGGATTACGCAAAGGACATGGCACGGAAACTGCACTCCTAGACGTAAAAAATCAAATCATCCAAATTATGGATAAAGGAAAGCCTGCCCTCCTCCTCCTCCTCCTCCTAGACCTCTCAGCAGCCTTCGATCTTGTAGATCACAAGATCCTTACCACACACCTCACACAAGCAGCCCAATTCTCGGAACAAGCAGCTTTCTGGATTACCTCCTTCCTAGAGGGCAGAGCAATGACGGTATTCTCTAACACTGGGAATGCAGCCCCTTCCACTATCCACTGTGGAGTACCGCAAGGCACAGCCCCTACTTTGTATAATCTATTCACGAAGCCTCTCTTTGATAAACTTGATTCACTTGGAATAGCTTATACAAACTACACTGAGGACATGCAAGTACTCCTATCACTATCTGCTTCATATGACCAAGATGCCAAGGCCCTACTTGAAATTTACGTCACAATCCAAGCTTGGATGGTGGCAAATGGCCTTTGCCTTAATGGGGATAAAACAGAGATTCTGATCCTCGGCCTAAAAGCTACGCTAACCAAAATAGACCCCCTGTACACTAACTTCAACATTGATAATTTCATCATTCCCGTCTCCTCATCCGTTACGACTCTAGGTGTCCACATTGATGCTACTCTATCAATGAATAGGCAAGTCAGTGCCATTACCTCTGCTTCCGCTCATAGCACAAAACGTATTAATGCTATAAAACCTTACCTCACCAAACCCAACTCAATAGCTAGAGCAACCATTGAAGCTAAATTAGACTACTGCAATGCCCTCCTAGCAGGTACCTCCGTGAAAAATGTAAATAGACTCCAAATCACTCAAAACAATGCCCTAAGAGCAGCCCTGAGCTTCCCCAAAAGGGACCACATCACACAAGCCAGGTTAAAGATCACATTACTTTTAAAATTCTCACCATCACACACAAATGCATCAACTTCACTGCACCCACATAGCTATCAGGAACTTTATCTAGAACTACTTCCGCAAGACAGATAAGAACACAATACACCAACCTACTTAGCCCCTCCCACATCAATAGGGTGAAAGCAGGCGGAATAGGCTTGCCGTACATCTCCCAAACTTTGGAATGCGCTCTCCACTACCCTCAGAGCTGAACCCTCCCTCTTTGCCTTTAGAGAAAATCTGAAAACTTCCCTTTTCAACTGACCTCCACTCGACTCTCCTCGTGTCTCCCACCACCTCCTAAAAATGTAAATTTACCTCCATAAAATCCTGATCCGTACTGAAAATGTTCATCTCTGTGATCAGTATTGAAAATGTTCATCTCTGTAATCTCCTGAAATGTACTGAAATTAGTCAAATTTAAAAATGATTCACTGCTCGCTCATGTAACTAAGTTTTGCCCACGCTCTGTAACTAGCGCCACGATGCCCGCGGGCTGCTGCATGCTTTACAAATACGAATAAATAAATAAATAAATAAATGTAAAGTACAATGTGGACAGAGATGTACTTGCAATGTTTGGTACTAAAAGTAAGCATAGCTGCTTTGTCCTGGATCAGTTTGAACTGGTTAAGAAGCTTCACTGAAAAGGATGGGATGAATTCATTTGTGTCGTCCAAGTAGGATAATACTGAGGCACAGACTAGAGAGGCCATGTGGATCTGGTCAGGATAGTGTAATAGATTGTGCAAGCAATGTAAATAAATAATGCAGGTCTTTAAAACTCCTTTGCATTCACAGCAAGTATTCTCATACACCAGCGCACGCAGGTCTGCAATGGATAAGATATTTGGCCTATAGCCAGCATAACTGTTCCATGCCATTGGTAGTCAGTAAAGAGGCTCGCACCCAATGTTGAGCTTTTACTGGGCCGTCCTCAACTGCCTGGGAGTTGGTGGCAGACAACTATTTCTGGGCCTTTGGTACATAGCTGAAACATCAAACGCATGATGTTGGAAGAGCTCAGCTATTGGGCACACATAAACGTTCACAAACAGCCTAGAGATCAGAGGTTGGACAGCCTTTAAAGAAAGAGGAGCGTGCACGTTAACTTTAGGGAGTGTGGTTTGTAAGAAGAACGTAAGTGGGCTCTAACAAAATCACCATCCAGATGTTGAGCCTTTCCCATAATGCCTTATAATGAAATCATGTTAAATGATTTTTGATAAGTTCTATTCAATTTTAAATAAATAAAAGTGACCAAGCTATGAATGGTGTGGGTATCTTTATAAGGTATAATAGGGTGGGTCTACATTATTTAAAAGCAAACAGACCTAGAAACGGGAACAAGAAGTGGTGGCAGGCTGCAGTATAAGCAGGGCAGAAGAACACAAAATGGGTTAAGTCCTCAAAGTCTGTCCTACAGAACCGCCATATCATATGATTTGATGTGTTTCCCATCCACTTCATAGTGATCACATTTAAAAATATCAAATTGAGTGTAGAACTCTATCTTCTTTCAGTCTTGGCCAAACAACATAGCTCAGGAGCTGACTCTCTGCAAGAAGTATGTAACTTCTTACGGATTGCTTTTCTACTTCAGCACTCTATTCCAGCCTATAACTTAATGGTAGTGTGGCAATACTCGTGTCAGCCATCGCTTTAGTAATGGGTATATTGGCAAAAAGAGAATTGTAATTTCTTGCAAGAAGGGATATATTTTTACAAATGCTAGCCATGGTATATCCAAAGGATTATTTTTACTACACAACAATGATGAAATAATGTCTCTGGACAGCACTGCTTGCTCATTGGCCAAGATTCTTACCCAGAGTTTGCCTACTTCTATTTTCAGGGCATCCTCGATTGGTGTAACGTTTAGTTCGTTCTGGACCACATCGTTTGGTGCCGATATTGACAGGCCTGCAATATTTTTTTTTAAAACTAATTCTACCCCACCGGTAATGTGGAAGATTATTTGAACCCCCATATGTGAGCCAGAGGCAGGGCTATAGCTTTGGGTTTTGCATTATAGATTTTTGATAAAATGGTGATCGGTTAGGCCTTGTAACTATTAGAAAATCGTTTTATGGCCCCAATTGCCTGAATCTTCTCAGATGCCTGTTTAATTTCACTTGCCTCCCCCTTGAGATTACCCAGAAAAGTAATCCCTAAATAGACAAAAGCCTCTGTTGAGGGCAGCCAATTGCCGTTAACAAGGAAATGCTGGCTCTTTCTCATTTGTCTTTTTCCTTTTGGATTAACTATTAAGACCGCAGATTTCAAAACGTTAATTTGTAGGTCTAACCCATTCATGAATTCAGCATAAACATCCAACAGTTGTAATTCGTGCAGGCTTCTTTCCAATAAACCGTATCATATGCTTATGTAAGAACTTTGATGTGGCATGGTCCAAAGTGTGAAACATCAGCATTGGTCTTTAGTAGGTGTAAGGAATGCATGGTTGCAATAGTAAGACAGACACAAGTGGTCAAATTTCAAGGGTGTTTATTGAACTTTTGCAAGGGTGTGATAACGCCTATCTACACCTAAATCTAAAGATGGAGGCAAGTTACAAACATCAAATAATAAAGAAAATGGTCATAAAGGGGTCTTGTCAACATAAAAGGGCCTATTTTGAAAAACCTATTGCGAATCCTTACTACTACATTACAAATAGTGTGGGGTGAAGTTCAAGAAAAAGAGAGAAGTGTTCACAAAATGAGGAGTCAGGATGATTGGACCATTGGCCTCCTTTCCCCACTTTTTCAGCACGTGACAATGTGGTTCACTCGAGCAAAGTGCACACTCTGGCTTCTGCGGCATGAGGATACAGTTCAATTTTCCACAGTACCAGTCCTTCAGTGTCCAGGCCTCTTTACCTCTTGCAAGTCTCCATACTCAAAAGACCTGCTGTACAAAATAAATGTTCCTTCTCGGGTGACTCACGGTTCACCCTTGACACCCCTCAGCCGGGCTCAGATCCTTTTCCCAGCAATATCCTAGAATTTTCCCTCGGGTGACTCACAGGTTCACCCTGTATCCCCCTCAGCTGGGCTCAGATCCTTTTCATATCAATTAGTCTCCCTCAGCAGGAATCGGACCAATGTCGATGAATTTTACATGATTGAAGACTTTGAAATGTACACAGGGTTTATCTCGACCCATTGAATGACCACTTGGATATCAATCTTCCTTTTTAACTAACATAAAGCATCAGTTGTATTCCTAAAAGAGAGTTTCGAAAGGTTCAATCAGTCTTGATAGCTTTCAATTATATTTGTGTCACTTATTGCAAATGTCTTTCACATAGTTCTCGTTATATAAAGTGCTGCTTGCAACTTTGGTTCGAAACACAAGCTGGTTTGATATCTGTCTCTCCGACTCACTGGCTGTGCTGTCTTTTCTGATGCTGCTTTGTTGTAGGAGCCAAGGACAGTAACACAGCAGCAATCATTCCTCCCCGCCTGTGTTATCGACACAAGAGAGCCCGGGGTACCCTCGACACACTGTACAGGTTTCATCAGCCTTCGTTCCTGGTCTTCGGTTTCTTACATTCCAAGGTGTATGAAATTAACAGTCTTTAGAATTCAAGGTTGCTTCCCTTCTTGCAATCCTCTATGGTCTTGCCGTCTTTCTCCTTGTATTAAACTGCCATCTTGGAACTGCTGTCTCCTTGTGTGTTTTGGCTCACTCATAGCATGCTTGCGTGCTCCGCCTTTTATCCATGTGGGGAAGTGTGATGGAAGTCAAGTGTGTGTAGTGATCCGTAATTGCATGAATTTGCTTGACAATGGTGTTGAGACAGGTCAGGTATATGGCTCTAGTGTTAGTCCGTTGTTGCTCACAGTGGACTGTCCGTGAGAAAGTGTTTGTGTTGGGAAAGGGGGGAGGAGTTGATTTACTAGGTATTCTACCTGGTAGGATGGGGAAAAGGTGTTATAAGGAAGGCGATAACGCGTCTCACCCTTTGGTGTCTCACTCCCACTCCCCGAGTACCCCTCATCCAGGGGATACTCCCCCAATGGTCCACCCCCAGGAACTGGATCCAAAAGCAATGGCCATGTCATTTGTAATGGTTTATTGAGAAGCCACCCTCAACATGGGGAGTTCCTTCCCTCCCCCTCAAGTGGTTATGCAACAAACTGTTTAATGGATTATTTTCTCTAGCCCAGCTCACGCACATATCATGCCCCCTGGATCCTTCTCCCCTGAGCTAACAATGAGCCAAGAACCAGGCCGGTGTACAGGAAATATATTGGTATTTGTTTAAGTTAAAAGTCATAGAAATTAGCACATACGTGTTAAACACTACTTTATCTGTGGCATCACAATCAACTTCTCTGGGCATAAATAAATCACAAAAGTGAATTGAAAAGAACACAATCACAATTCTTCACTTGTTACAAATGTCACTTCACAAAATAATTACACTGATCAATGGTGAACACAATTATCACGTAGTGTTGTGCGATTTTGATTTTCCTGCTGGATTAAAAGGCTAGCAGTAGGATTTCAAGATTGCCAATTATGATTTCACCCACACTTCTGGTTTAAAATAAGCACAGGGTGATTTAGCGGTTTGTTTTTCAGACACACTTTGCTTTGGTATATGTGGTGAAGTCAGACAGACAAATTGGAATGATTTGGGGAATTTGGGATTTCAGACCCACCTTTACTGAAAGGACTGTGTTGGGGATGCTGGATAAAAAGGTTGAACTGATTTAAGAACAAAGATATCCCTTTTCCTTAAAGAAGCATGTGTCAGCTGGACAACAAGGATTACCCAATTAATGTATAGGCTATAGGTTTCAGCACACATTGGGAAGAGAGCTTTGTTAATTTTGAATTTTAACAAAATTCTCCTCGATATGTTCTACCAAATGGGGATTCAATTAAACTAATATTTTTTGTTAAATAGGCTAAGGATCTACACAGATTGCCCCCCACTCACTATAAAGTGAAAGGATTCCATGCAAGCATACTCACCCACCTTTTGCTTTGCCATGGCTCAGTTCAACTTCCATAACACGCCTCTGTTTAAGGTTCAGGAAAGCCATATGAAACTCAGGACACTCTGGAAAGATAGGGCAGGGGTCTGGCCTCCAGTTCTCCACCATAGGACCCAGTCAGCTTTGAGACCTTCCTAGAAATAGACAGCTCCACCCAGATTCACTCTCTGCATTTCCTCTGGTGTCTCCTTACAGCTGTCAGATGGTAAGTTTCAGCAGTCTTCTCTCTCTCTTTCTCTCTTCCTCTCCGTGCTCTAGATAAGATTTTGAGGTGCAAGTAGTTTACTCCCTATTTTTAAACTTTGAGATTAAATGTGATTTTAAAAGAGTCAAAATTACTTTTCTACTTTGCAAGAGAGTAAAATGTATGTGACATCCAGCCGACGTGTGCAAAAACTGTATGGGGGCAGCTTTCTGCATTGTGACAGAATTCATCCTTCATTATTTCTCTATGGTCTGGCCATTTGATCCCTCATGTATATATTTAAATGTTGAAATCTCAAAAACCTAGCCAATTACATAGTAAAGCAACTTGAATTGTATTGTGTGTTTTGAGGTTCGATAGAAGAATTGTCTTTTGATGTTTAATGAAAGTCCTCATTTCCTGGAGCTATTACTACCTAATGGTATGCCATTGTTATGATACAACAGTGCAGAGAGGCAAGGACTCCATGCTAAATTCTATATATTATCTAATGGTCAAATGGTTATTTATATAGCGCTTTGGGCAAAGTGCTGTACATAGAATATATTTATCACAATTATCACCAAACCAAAGTTGGTACTCCTTTATCGACCTCGAGAGGATGAAAGGCTGAGTTGGCCTTGCCAGAATTCTAACCTGCAACCTACAGATCACACACAGACTGCAGCAATGAGTGCTCAACTGGCTAAGCTATCTTATTGGCTAACATCCTTCAGAGGTCGGATTGACTGAATATTTACTGAAGTATAATAATCGCTGTACCTAGATGTTGGACGAACCATTTATGAAGTGCTACATAAAGTTAAATACCCATCTGGATCATCACAGGGACAGGTTTTGATGAGTTTCTATTTCAATTACCAATGTAACTTTCATTTGTTAGTTTTTGAACAGTGCTTGCACTTCCTGAAGTGTCAGGTTTTGGATGTTTTTAATTGTAACCTTGAAGATTTGAGAGGCTGGAACACTCACCCTTGAGCAAAGACTCTGCTGCTACTAATTATTTATAGCAATGTACCCCATTGACTTCACGGTTGAATGGATGTAAAGTAGACTGTACATAGTCATCATTTTACACACTGTTTTTATAATTAGAGTGTAAATTAAATAATAAGTGTAAAAATGATGCCCTCCACATGATTATGCACACAGCACCGGAACTCTGAAAAATACAATTGTGCAATACTGGTTTGCTTTCACTGGAAAAAAAGGCATAATTTGTTACAAAATATGAATTCTCAATTGCAACTTAGTTTTCCATTTTATTAATTATACAATCCTAAAATTCTAGGAAAATAAATATGCACAGTGCTTCCGTTTGCTCCATGAGCATCAACACAGCAGAAGCTGAATGGAAAGAGTCCATTCCTTTTATCACAGTGTGCAGTTTCTTTTTTTCTAAATGCTTCAGAGAAATAAATTCTGTTTCAGAGGTGGCTTGCAATTACATCCCAGATAAAAATCAAAAGAAGCCTTCTAGTTTCTGTCAAGTAACCTGACCTTTTCACTGCCCTCTGCTCTAACCCTATGTGTAAATGTACACAGGAAAATAATAAAGCTGTCATGTTTACAAGATTTTCATGTGTAAAAGGACCTGGTATGCACCTTATCTAGAGGCTGCTTCCTCTGTCTCTGTGCCCCCCACCCCAGTGCAGTCCCACTTATATAGGAGCCATGACACCACCAAATTTACAATCTTGGGGAAGTACCCTGCAATAATTCCTGCCACTAGGATTGGACAGTTGCCCTTCTTT
Organism: Ambystoma mexicanum; assembly: GCF_040938575.1. NCBI lineage: Eukaryota > Metazoa > Chordata > Amphibia > Caudata > Ambystomatidae > Ambystoma > Ambystoma mexicanum. The sequence continues at coordinate 328,306,937 of NC_090923.1, read as the reverse complement.
CTACTCCCAAACCCAGCCTCCAAGTCAGGATTGGTTTATGGGTCTGGAGCAATGTGTGGCAATTCCCATTTGTAGTCACCCTTTGTTCTCCTTCCAATTTTTGGGAAAAAAACTAGTTATGTATCGCAATTTCATAATTTTACTAGCACCTGCCATTAGTTTTCACTGGGTCAGCTTGTACCCAGAGATTTTGTTTATCAGTCTCCTTTGTGTTGGAAGCTTCCTCTTTGAATTGGGTGCCTCCAAATGTACACACATTAGTCATGCTCCAGCCAAGGGTAACATTTCTTGAAATCAATGCTTTCAGAGCCAGCAGGTCTGGAGAACACTGAGTTTTATGTATCACAACTTCATAATTTTCCTAGCAACTGCCATAATAAACATATTTTCTGATTCATCTAATCATGTAGACTTAGGTAAGCCAACCACCAGGTCCATACCATGTAGCATAGCCTTCTGGCACCATTCTGCCATTTCCATAAAAGGCACAACAGTTATGAATATGCAAGTTATTAAGGATAGCCCTCATTTCATTTTCCCACCCACTCACCAACTCTCACATTTGGAACATGTTCAGATCAGCCAGAAACCTAGTTTAACTGGCCATTACAGTTCTCTGAGTCGCAAGTAGAACTTTTTATCCCCAAAATCGCCTGGAAATGACATAACAAATGGTACATAGATGAAATCTATCCACATTATGATGGCTGAGAAAAAGGCTTAAATGATAATAGTCCTTTTAAATTAATTGCAAATCTTTATGTGAGACAAAGGGCGCTCCTCCTGACTTCTGGCCATTTGTTTTCACTGGGTCAACTTATACCCAGAGTATTTGTTTATCAGTCTCCTTGTTTTGGAAGTTTGCTCTTTGAAGTGGGTGCCCCCAATTGTACACACATTAGTCATGCTCCAACCAAGGGTAACTTTTCTTGATGTCAGTGCTTTCAGAGCCAGCAGGTCTGGAGAACACTGCATTTTGACACCTTTAGCAGGACATTTTACTGCCGTTGGTCATTAGATAAGAGATGTGACATCCAGGCTGGGAGTGGGAGATTTTCTTGTGTGGCGTTTTTCTCACAGCCAACAAAAGGGTCTGCCCTGAGCTGATAAGTTTTCATGAAGACAAAGTGTCTCTTCAAATGTCACTGGAGGTTTGTGGGTGAAACATAATATACATTGCTTTTTGTCCACCCTCACCTCATGTTTTGCTTTCTTGGCATTTTTCTGAGAGCAGTGATACTTTTTCACTTTTCAAAACTGCTTTTATTTGCTCACACCTGTGCAGGCCTTTTTTTGTTTTCAATGTTTAACATCCTGTTTTCCATGTGACAGGGATCTTTTATTCCTCCTTCTTTTGTAAATTAAAGTGCTGCTTATCCATTGGTAATGACAGGTAGGCCCCTTTCCACATGGCTCTTTAATTTTACTTGAAAAACAACAACAAAGATCAGGCCATTTGTGTTTCAGTGTTTAAAATCTTTCTATTCATGTGAAATTGACTTCTGTTTTGGGGGCTTTAAATGCACCCAACACCTGGCCACCTAGATAACAGATCCCCAGGGACTAGTGGATAAGACTCCTTCAGGTTTCTCACACAGGGCAGTTGTAGGTCCATTTGTATGTAAATAAAGCAATAAATGTGCAATGATGCATTCCTGGCGTGCTCCAGATGCCACAGGAAACATGATGTACAATGCCCATTGGTGCCTGAGCAAACTCACAAAGTATTAGATATGTGTAAACTTGCGAGGATGTTAACCAGCTCTGGCAGACAATTGAAGGATCTGAGACACTGCTTTAATTTTTCCCCATTGACCTTGTTAAAGGCCGTGCTCAGATCCATCAATGCCATATATATTGACTCTCTTTTCAAGCATATAGAGTTTGCTGCAATTAAATAAAGGTTCAGCGCTTACTCGTTAGTACCAAGGGCCTCTTGGAGCCCCAGCTGGTTGTCTAACAGTATCTGGTCCTTTTCCACCCACTTCAGTAGACGAGTCAGTACCACTCTGCCAACTTATTTTCTGCTGAGAGTCCTCTCTGTCCCTTCTTGGAGATCAGTACTATAATAACTTGCCTCCATGAGGCTGGATATTCCTGTAATTCCTGTATGATAATCAAACGAATCATAAGAATCGGAGCAAAGAATGTTTCATAAGATTGGTATAAATCCAAAGGGACACAATCTGGCCCCCGACTCTTTCCCTGTGCCTGTGCTTGTATGTTACTCACCGCTCCGTAAATAGGTCAGTAAGATAGATAGATGACCTTGGAGACGATATGTACACAGGAATCGATATTCAGCCTCCAATTCCAGCTCCCCTGAGTACAAGACTCAGGCTTCCTCAAGAGAGGGGCTCTTCTTTACAACGTACCTCTCTGCTGTTTCTATTGGAACAGGCAGAGATGTCAGTTGAATAAAAGAGCGGAGAGAACACACACCACCAATACCAAAGCTGCAAAGGAATACAAAGATATTAGACAGTGCTGAGAAAACAAGTAAGCAATCAAGCACAGTATGGGACAGGAAATACCTAGGCAGGGATTGGAGTGGAACTTTCCCCGGAATGGACCTACAAGTAAAGAAGTAAACCCAAATGAGTGAATTCATCTAATGGATTCTTCCTATAGAGAGTTTTAGCCAAAACTACAGACCTGAATTGTGGGACTCTCAAGGGTTAACGATTTCCAGGATTGGAGAAAACGACAGGAAAAATAATAAACAGGGAAGTTAGTACAGGGAAGTAAACCCGGGCGGCACGAGGGTCGCGCTAGAGCCGGGTTGGTGCAGGATCAGGAGAGCGTCAATATGCACTTTGAAAATAAGTTCGTTGAGTGTTGTAGTTCAATGAAGGTCCCAAATCCAGTCAAGAGGAATACCAACAGAGCAGTAGGTAAATAAGGTAAAATAGTCAAAGATGGAGCTGGCAGAAATAGAAGAAAATAAACACAGTTGGTTACCTGAAAGACATGCTTCCCAAACGAGGGTTGGAGCAACTGAAGTGTTCCGAGAAACTGCTGACGAATGGGTTGCAAAGACAGGGAAGGACAATCCAAGTAACGTTCCGTGTTGTAAGGGGATTCAATTCAATACTACAGCTAAGTCAACGCCTAGTCTATAATACTGAATGAAAACCCTTATTGATATATCTTTAGGTCCAGTTCATGCGTTCTGGATGACTACCCCTATATAACACCCCTCTCTTGGAATCCCCCTGACCCCACTGAGCCAAGAAGTAGTTCTGTTTTGCAAGTTTAAAAGGTTTATTTGATAAATTAAAATATATATATATATCACACTTTATAATAAATTAATAATTGACTAGCACACTTAATCTGATATGATAAAGATTAATAACGGAGAATCTGGCACTAACACGCTTCTCTATAGTCAATAAGGAGTTGACATGAAATGGATAAGGTAGCACAGTGGTAAATAGGTACAGAAATATAATGTGGTAGAGAATGCTTTATAGAGTTCAAATGGATGGAATGTTGAATGAATGAAATGCAGTATAGAAATACTCAATATGATTTCAACAAAACAATGTAATCACTTTTCTCTGGCAATCCCCTCCCCCCCTTGATGCAAGGCAAGGAAATGGAAGGAAACACACAGTTCTCAGAAATGCAATCAAATGTGATTCAGTTCACCCCGGCAAGCTTAGACAACAGAAGTTTAAAAACACAGGCCCAAATTGCTTTGATATGTGCTGGCAATGAATTAAAAAATATGCTAAATTGCTTTTAATTCCCCTTTCAGAGGTTCAGGGTGAGTGGTATCTAGTTAATATTAGTCCAGGCTCACACTAGCAATGATGCAGGGATAGTTAGCAGGTTAAACGAAATTCTGGCAAATGGAAGGCAAGCAGCAGCAGTTTTTACATGTGAAGAAATTTGCAAATCGCGGTAAAATTCGCGGATGCGCCGAGCGCTATTACAGAGGAACCACAAGGACTATCTCTATCGTTTTGGGGTCCTAGGAAAGCCTAGGATCTCAGCTTCCAAATAAAAGTTACTGCAAGTCTCTAGCACAAACGGTTGCGGAGATATGAGCGATTGAATAAAGGTCGTTTTTCAGATTTGAAATTTTAAACGCACACTTTTTCAGCTTTAAAAATGATGGCAGGATAACACAATTGCTAAGCTGCAGTTCTACTTAGGTTAAAAATGGATTGAATTATATTATTTTAACTAGGAGATTGGTTCTGCACAGTTTTCTAGGTACTCACACTATGTTCTTGAGTGAAATGGGCCTCATCACGGATCTGGTCAGGGTTTTAAATTCGCCTCTGGTCTCTGCACTTCACAGTGATCTGGGTCAGCTCTCTCTGGTTCTCTGGTCTGGGTCTCTAGTTCTGGATAGATTGAAGTCTCTAGTTTGGCTCTCTGGAGGTTTGATGGAGGTAAAGCATGGATTTTTCCGGCAGAGCGTCCCGCTGCAGATGGAATTGAAAAGTCCCTATCTGTCCTGTCTGTCTGCTTTTATGTGTTTAGAATGTGGGTGTGTTCTAGCATCACTGACCCTACCTCTCTCTCAGCTTCTAATTGGTCAAACTTCCATTTATCATTTGATTGGGGAATGAACTGTGAGTCAGAGTGATGTCATTTTACAGCCTGCCGAAAGTCCACTCCTCCTGTCAACTTACACACAAATCTAGATTTGAAACAAATACATATTTGCAGAGGTACATATTGTTTTAAAATCATATGCACCCATCATGCATTACAGGAGGTATACCCTGTTCAAACTCTGCTCTTCCTGGGAGCTTGCATTCAGAAATGGCACATATTTCACTTTTTAACTGATTTTGCAATTTCTGACATTGACCCAACTTTACATACATGTGCGCAGGGAGTACGGACATTAACTGATGAAGTTTCAGATTTTTAACATGCATACATTTAGAGTTATCCCCACTTTTCCGCTGACACCCCCCTGTACATACCACCGGTTCTAAAAACCTCTTAAACTGTGGGCAGAAAAATCACAAGAATTATGGTATCATTTATAAAATTTTCACATGTCCGCACCATGAGTTATTAATCTTTTTCTAAACAATATTCTGGCTACAAAGGGGTGTGGTTTTCTCTCAGCACAAGGTAGAAATACTGGTTAATCCAGTTCTGCCAAGCCAGCTTGCTCTCACAGGCATTGCCCCTCCCAGCTCCTGCCAAGAGGAAGCTACATTTTACGACTGCGTAATAAAACCTTTGCCTGAGTGAAGAGGGCTTTGTTCACTCTCCTGCAGAGCACAGGTAATTCAATTATCAGATAGATGGCATATCCTTAGTGTGGGCAGCAAAAGGAAGGTTGGCCTGGGAACACAGTGGTGACTCAAGTTTCACTCCTGATGGGGGTAGTTGCCAGGCAGAATTCAGTTCCTTAAGCCAGGTTTCAGATAAAATGTCACTTTTTGTTCCCCAGTTTCTGCATTCAAATAAAACTAAACATTTTCACATATGCAGCTAGAAGGCTGATTCTAAGTTTAAAACTATGACATTTAAACAATTGCAACCTATGTGACACTCAAAAGTAGGTCACTCAGTCAATTTAAACATTTAGATTTTTTTTAGTGTCTTTCAGTCCAAATTTACTTAAACTGCTGCAATCCACAGCTCAGCCAGTCTTGTTATAAACCTTCAAGTCACTTCAGAATATCACTTTACATTGTATCCACCTCTCAGTAAGTCTTTCTTTAGCCTGCTTTGGGTTCATTCAGTTTTACACAAAAAGGTAAAATCTGGTGTGGTTTTAAAATGCCGGCTTTTGGATAGTGGTGAGTACTGGTACTGCACCCATTTTTGAGATTTAAGAAAATGAATTCCCAACAGTTATGGGTTTGCTTTTGGCAATCAGCATTGCCATTCCCAATGGTTTCAGACTACTGTGTGGGTAGTCCAATGGTGGTTTTAAAGCGCTTTGAAGCTAACCGGCGCTACTGTTTTTCCTTTGGCAACCCATTTCCCTCATGGCAACCCGGCCTTTCATTCTCGCACTGGTGGGTGGCAAGTGAGGCAACCATTTTGGTGTGCCCACAAACTGCGCAGCTTTCCTGGATTTCGGCGCACATGTGGGTTTTCCGCCATCTTGAATTTTCTAAGCCCACAGCACCAAATGTTGTGGCATGATAGCTTAAACGTGGGTCAGGACACCCAACAAGCCCCCCCACGCGACTGAACTTTGAATTTGAGTCGATGGGGAGTCGCGTGCCCAAGGGTTTTGACCCACGCACCGGTCTGTCCGCATAATCTTCTTCCTCTTCTGTAGATGGCATAGTTCAGCATCTTCTTCTCCATCCGGTACTGATCGATCGGTTCTCCTCGCCAGTCCTGATGGGAGTATTGGGCGGTCCACTGGGCCCATCGGATCTTCGTTCCCGGTCTCTGGATCGTCCTCCTTGGCCCGTCTTCAGGTTTTCTTTCTCCTAGGACGACAAAGGAAGAGTGGCAATACCTACTCATCGACGTTTTTCCACCACTGTTGAGATAGTGGGGCAGCATATGCATTTCATCATAACGAAACATTACATTCTTATTTTGAAAAAAAAAACAGTATAACTAAGAGACAGTTTCATGCAAATCACAATATTTTAGAGACTAGATGTGGTATGTTTTATGGTTGGAACTGAATTAGTCTGAGACAGTACCCGCTAGGATTCCAGAGGATTCCTCCAGTTGTTGCAGAGTGTGCCTGGGATGGCAACATTTCAACTGGTTTATGTGGACCCACTTGTCTTCCCCCTCTGCCGAACCGCCTTTGGGGATGCGGATCTTGTAGGCCACAGGGGAGATCTTGTCGATGATCTCAAAGGGTCCCTTCCATGTAGGCAAAAATTTGCGCTGCTTGGCCTGGTTCCTTTGGAAGTTGTATAGATAGACCTGGTCTCCCACCTGATATTCCTTCCTGGAAGTTTTCAGGTCATAATGGGTCTTCATGCTATCAGCCGATCTTTCTAGATTCCGCTGAGCGTAAGCAAAAGCATGTTGGAGGTGTTTCCTTAAATTCTCCACATACTCATGAGTAGTGGAGGCATTTATCAGTGTCTGCTCTTGGGTCCTGTAGAGCAAATGCTGAGGAAGCACCATCTTGCGTCCAGTCATCAACTCAAATGGTGACATTTTGGTTGCAGATGAAGGGGTAGACCTGATGGCCATTAGGACCAGAGGTAATCGGATATCCCAACTTGGCCCAGAATCTGCCACAAACTTCTTTAATATGCTCACAATTGTCCGGTTATATCTCTCTACTGCCCCAGAAGAAGCTGGTCTATAAGCAATATGCAGCTTTCTCTTGACCCCCAATATCTCCCACATCTTTGTCATTACTTCACTGGTGAAGTGGCTACCTCTGTCTGACTCAATCCTTTGAGGTAGACCAAAACGGGAAAAGATGTGGTTAATCATCAAGGCAGCTGCAGTTTCCGCCTTGCATTTTGGGGCTGGGAGACATTCCACCCACTTGGTAAACAAGCATGTCACAGTCAACATGTACTTATTCCCCCTAGCCGAGCGAATCACAGGGCCTACAAAGTCGATTTGTAAATCTGACCATGGCAGTGTCATCCCCCTCTTTTGGAGAGGCGCGCGGTGCGTGAGGGATGATGGCTGAAATTGTGCACACACAAGACACCCCTTCAAGTATTGGTCGAGGTCCTGCCCCATGTGTGGCCAGTATGCAACCTCTCTTAAGATTTCCAATGTTGTGTGAAACCCCCTATGACCGGCGGTGGCCGCATCATGGGCGTGACTTAACATCAGGCTTCGGAATGAGGTAGGAACCACCCACTGATCGTGGCCAGCTTTGGATTTCCTTACCAACAAACCGTCTTGGATCCGGAACATTTTTGGACATTTCATCAACACTCTTAGGTCCTCTTTCCCAATATAATCGGTATCCGTCAGGGGAAAGTTCTCAGGGTCCTCCAGGTGCTGGTAAAATTTACCAATTATTGGATCCCCCTTCTGAGCAGTAATCAAATCAGCATCAGGGGTCTCCTTACTCCATTGTGCAATTGAAAGGTCGTTGTGAGCATTTGTCTGGGACCTAGTGATAGCAGTGACCTGGATTTCCCCCAATAGGGACTCAATCTCAATTAGATCCCCTTGGATGGCCCCGGTTTTGGCCAGCTGATCAGCTAAGTCATTTCCAGTTTTGTCTGGTCCCTCTACTTTGGAATGACCCTTGATCTTTTTCCAATAGATGGTCATCTCATTCGAGGTGACCAAATCATCAATGTTTTGGATCAACTTCCCATGTTTCAAGGGTTTGTGGTTAGCACATAACATGCCTCTGGTTTTCCAATTAACCAGGTGCTCCACGAACCCGTTCCGTACATAATCCGAATCTGTGATTATGACCAGTTCGTGGAGTTGATGCTGGACAGCAGTGAGGATGGCCTGATGCACAGCCATCAATTCTGCCACCTGACTACTTCGGGGACCAATTTTGTATCCAGCGGAGGGTTCTGGGGACTCATTCACCCATGCATTCCCTACGCCAGCCACCAGTTCTTTCTCCCCGTTGTTGTCAACATGGTAAGAGCATCCATCCACATAGACAGTGGGCATTCCCTCACACTTGTCCTCTTCAAAGACTTTGTGGGGGGAATTAAGGTATGCCTCCATGTTGTCCTTTATTTTTAGACTTTCGTCCTCGAGACAGTTTTCTCTGGCACAATCATGCAAGTCAGCCAGACCTTGCGCGAGGGGACTCTTCTTGTTTTGGCCATATCGGACCTCCACAGGAAAGCCCTGCATTGACAGAATCCAGGAAGTAATTCGGGAGTTACTCACATTTCCGGCCCGGATTCTGTCACTTTGGAGATATTGCAGAGGCTGGTGTGGAGTCTCCACTATGATGTGTTCCCCCTGGATAAACGGGCGGTAATTCTTCAATGCCCACACCGTTGCCAGGAGTGCCTTCTCACAATCGTTGAATTTTTCCTCCACAGAGGATAAAGTTTTGCTCGCATAGGAGATTACTTTATTGACCTTGTCATGCTTTTGGTATAATACTGCCGTCAAGCACGTATTAGAGAACCCCGTCTCCAGGAAGAACTCCTTGTTTCTGACAGGGTAAGCTAGGCAAGGCGCTTGTGAGAGGCTTCTTTTGAGTTGTCTTACTGCCTCGGATTGTTCTGGACCCCATTCCCACTTGACCCCCCCCTTCAGGAGATGAATCAGGGGTCTGGTGATCTCTGCGTAGCCCTCAATGAACTTTCTGCTGTAATTAGTCAGTCCAAGGAGGCTCCTTAGTTCCCGCAGAGTTGTGGGGTCTTTCAGTTTCTGAAGTGCTTCCACTTTCTTTTCCTGGGGACAGAGACCCTGAGGAGTAATCTCATGCCCCAAGAAATTAACACGGGTTCTACACCACTGTGCTTTCTGAAAGGAAAGTTTTGCTCCGGCGGCCCTCAACTGTGTCAGAACATAACGGATCTCCGCTATGTGTTCCTCAACAGTTGAGCTTTTGATGAGGACATCATCTACATAAGCCAGGTTACCCCTTGCACCCAAGTCGGGCATGGCCTTGTGTAGAAAAATGTTGAATTCATTGCCGGAGTTGAGGTATCCGAAGGGAGTCCGGGTCCATGTGTACTGCTGGCCCCCAAAGGTAAAAGCCAGCTTGTATTGGTCCTCCCTACTGACAGGCACGGTCCAGTATCCATTGGTCAGGTCTATTGCAGTGAATACCTGTGACCCCTGAATCTGGGCCAGACCTTGGTCAATGTAGGGCAGAGGCCATCGGGAAGTATGGACCCGTTTGTTGAGCTCCCTAAGGTCGGCGCAGAGTCTCCACTGGCCGTTTGGCTTCAATATTCCCAGCACCGGATTATTGAAGGTGCTGTGGACTGGACGGATTATTCCCCGGGACTCAAGGTTCTTAATTATTTCAGTAAGGGACTCCATTGATGTGAGAGGCAAGCGATATTGCTTCACAAACACAGGAGTCATGTCAGGGTCCGTGGGGATTGTTGTTGTGTGGATGTCAGTGCGACCACAGTCATATGAGTCTACCGCAAAGAGATCTTGGAAATCCAAGAAAACTTGTTTCAACTTTTGCTTTTGTTCCAGAGTCACACAAGCATCAGCTAGGTTGACTCTCTCTTCCACCATCTGCCTGAAGCCTGGAAAGACTTCTGGTTTGGCTATCTCCGCGGCCTCCTCCAGCTGGGTGGAGAAGTCCCTGGTCAGAGTGCTGATTTGGACCGGAGGCTTGAGGTGGGAAAGGCAGCCCTCATGTACCTGGAAAATCACCTCATCCCTCCTGAAGTCACACGTCACATCTTCCTTACCATAGGGGCAGGAAGTGTACACCAGGAAGTTCCCCCCATGCCGGGTAAAAATCCTGTCTGGTGTTGTATTGTCATCACTGTCACTGTCAAAACAGTCCTTGGGGATTGGTCCTAACAGTTCATTTCTAAGATCAATGGAGAAATGTCGGTCATCAACCGCCATTCCAATAATGGTGCCTGCGGCTAGAGTAATACTCTTTAAGTCGCTGTTATCCACCTCTATTGGAATGGTGTCATGTTCTATGTTGACTAATGGTGTTGGGTTTACCCCCAACCCTTGCTGTTGGAGAGAAGCATTTAGATGTATGTAAGCATCAGGGTTTTTCAACTCTTGTCCCCTTTTAACTTTCACTTCCAGGGAGAATTGTCGGGTCCTTTCTGGGATGGTGACTTCCTCTTTAACCTGAATTTCAACTGCATAAGGTAGCAATTGAGCTGACCTAAATGCTTTTTCTGGATCATCAAAGCCCATGGGATTATCCGCTAATCGGGACCAAGCTTTGAAGTTTATTAGGTCCAAACTAATGGCAAAGCGATTGAGAATGTCACTGCCTAAGTAAAAGGCGGCAGGGACGTCTCGCACGACCCAACAATTATGGACAATGCTCTTGTTGCCAATGGAGATTTTGAGCATACACCTGCTTGGCAGGAGATGTTTGGAATTAGGTGCTTCCAGGTCCATTTCCCATTTGTCTATCAGTTTGAAGGTGGGAATGGCTGGATCTTTTGGGAGTTGGCGGAACATGGCTTCGCTGATGAAGCTCTTACCGTTGTTCACACACACTCGAGCGAGAACAGAGTCCTTCCCATCATTTAACTGAACAGGGATGAACAACTGCTCTCCAATTTGCTGAATATCAGCCAGGCTCTGAGCTGATTTCACATCTTTCTGGACTATAGGAGTGGGAGTTTCAGATTGTGGATTGGTATAAAATTTCAGAGTGTTTCCTTCCAGCGTGGAATACCACCTTAAACTGGAAGAAAGGTTGATTTTCAGAAATAGAGTGGACCCCCCATCACCAGTCTGTTGTCCTACTGCTATTACTGTCACGTCTGGAATCTGGTTGTTCTGGAAGTGAAATTCTACTTGGTCAGATTTTTGTTCAACCATGTGGCATGTGCCGTTTAAACTAACATGGTTGATACTCTGTTTTAATTTTATTGGTCGGCTAGTCTGGGTCCAGAGGACCCTGTTTACGCAATCTATTAGGGGTGACAACCTTCTCAGGAGGTCATTCCCTAGTAAACAAGGGGTGCCCTCTGGGGTCACAACTATGACCGGGTGTTTCAACTTATGTCGCCCAATTTTAATGTCCAAGTCTGCAGTCCCCTCAACGGGAATTTCCTTCCCGTCAAAGTTCTGTAGTTGTCCCGGAAGAGAGGTGAGAGGAATTTGGTAATTCTCTCCCCTTCCTGCATTCAGTTCGTCAAAGGCCCTTCTGGACAGAAGGGTAGCTTGAGATCCAGTGTCCACCAGTGCCGAGATTGTACCCTGCCCCTGTACTTGTACCGGGGCATAATATCTTCCCTCCTTCTCCTCAAGGGGGCACAGGTAATGTACATTTTTGGACAACTGGTGGGCTAACTTTCTGGTTTTGGACATTGCTAGCGAAGAGATTTGGGCAGAATTCTGTGGAGAGCCTTGGGAATCTGAAAGAAAAATTTGGCAACTGGAGATCAGAGCCATTGTGGGTTCCCCTGGCTCCGGTTCTGGGCCGCCCCCCCCTTTTTGGAGGCAGTCACCAGGATGGGTTTGAACCAGGGGATTTTCTTGCTGTTGGTTCTGGGATGAGATGGTGGGCGGCGGTAGCTCAGTCTCCACATCTCCCCAGTCTGGATTTGCATCCCTAGGGACCCATTTTTCTTTGGGAGGAGTTCCCCCCTCTCTGAAGGAGAAGATCCTTTTCCCAGGATCCTCTGAGGATCCCTCTCCCTCAAATTGGAAGATCTGTACCTCCTCCTCAAACAGTCTGTTTGGGTCTTTTGTTTCTCCTACCCCCCCTCTGCTCCTTAGGAGGCAGACTTTCAGGGGCAAGAGATTTTGTTTCCGGTTCCTGGGTTTCTAGGGGCTGTTTACAAGTGAGGAAGGAAGCTTCCTCCAAGGCTTTACACCCCCCTTCCCCTTGTGCCTCCTCCCTGGGAACCGGTGAGTTATCGGAGTGCTGCCCCCGTCATTGTTCTGGAGCACCAGGTCCAGAGTTGGGTGCGTTCTGCGCCGGCATGCTGATCTGAGGGTTCTGCTGAGCCCTCAGTATGTGACCCATATCCCGCGCCATGTTTTGAACCTGGCGCTCTAACTGGGAAACCCGCTCAGGCTGATACGGGGCCCTGTTTTCTCCCCTGGGCTGATCCCGGGAAGGGTAGCTGTCCCTCCTCTGGTAATACCCCGGGTTGGGAAGATTTGGGTACCCCTCCACCCTTGGCCTCCCCTCTCCCGGATTCAGTGGTCTGGGCTCAGGGAATTGGGGAAAGAAGGATGGATGGTCTTGGGGCTGAAAGTCGGGTGGATATCTGGGGAAAAAGTTCTGCCCAGGGTTTGGTAAATTTCTGCCCTCCTGTGGGAAGTTTGGAGGGAAGTTCCCTGGGTTAGGTGCTTGTCTGGATCCCCCCCCTTGGGCTGGAGGAGTCCACACATAACCCAGGATGGGTCGATTTCCCTTGTAACGGGGACTTACATAATCAGGAGAGCGAGGGACCCCATTTGTGGGGCTGCCTCCCTGGCTCCCTGTCTGTGACTGGCCCGAGGACCTTCTGGGCCTAGCATTATTAGGTGCAGGTAGGTTTTTAGGCCCCCCCATCTCCAAATCCAAAACGGGGGTGACCTTTACCTCTGCCACCTTGGCAGCAGCAGGGGTGCTGTTGACTTTGGGGTTTTTCTGGGCATTACTTTTGCTATCTATCGGTTTCTGCACCTCATAGATCCGGGTAGCCTGTTCAATGACCCAGTCTAAAGATCTTTTCTCGTGAAAATCCCTCACGAGCTGGGTCATGATATATTTGGGCAAGGCATGGAAAAATGTATTAACGAATTCTCGACTGTCTGTGCGCACCCTTCTGGTGGTCTGCGCAAAAGCACGCTTTAACTCCTGCACAAATTCTTGTGGGGCCTGATCCTCCCCACATTGCAAATTGTAGGCTGCCTTGCGAGCCTCTTGAGGATTTCTGTGAACAGAAAAATGTTTCAAGATGGCCGCCTTATAGGTGGACCATCTTAAATGATTTTGGTCCTCCAGCCCCGCAAAGAAACTGGAGTATTCCGGGGAGAAGGTCCACTTTACATATTGAATACAGCTTTGGCTGTCCTTCAAATGGAAAGTCTCCATCATTTGTTCAAACAACTCTAAGTGCTCCCAAACAGAATACTTAGCGTTCTTATGGTAAGGCGTGATGACGCTCCTGATCGCCTTTATCTGCTTTAAGGGGTCCTTAAGCAAGGCCCTTTTTGCCTTATTGGCCTTTTTGGTTCGGGTAACCCTTGTCCATTCTTCCTCGGACTCAGAGGCACTGCTCCCAGAGGTTCCCGTCTGATCTTCCAGGTTTTCCCGGATTCTGCGAGCCTGGGAATGGCTGGCAGAATGTGGGGACCTGGTCTCCTGTGTCCTGCGCAGTTCAGAGGAGTCTTCAGATTCCTCCTTGCTGCCAGGATTTGATGGGTACCCCCTCCACTGACCTAACTGGGCAGAGGTTTTCAGGATGCCCTTAATGGGCCTACTCTCCTGGGGTTCCCCACTGAACTGTACTGTACTTGGGTGCCCATACCCGGATGCCCACCCCTCCATTCCTGAGTGGTACTGGCCTATGAGCCCCATACTTTTAGCTGGATAGTAATCTGCCATCCCTGTGGCCCTGTGCTCATGTGCACCAGGGGACATGGGGGTGGCAGAGTCCAGGGACTGAGAGGTATGAGGGCCTCTGGTACTAGGGCTCCTGAGGTTATGCTCCGGAGTTTCCATTTCCCAGCGAACCTCATCTCTATCCGCCCCTGCTCCCTGTTGCAATGCAATAGCCTGCATTTGTGCCTTCAGTTCCTCTGTTAAGGCCTTACTCGACTCTATCAGTTTCTCCTGCATCGCTACCTGTTGCTGGAGCCTATCATTGTGTTGACAGAGGGCCTCATTCTCCCTCTGTGCTTCCTGGTTGGTCCTGGAGAACTGGGCCAGTCTTTGCTGCAGGAGGTTTACCTCCTGGGCAATGTCCCTATTGGCCTGCTCCTTTCTTGCTAGAGCATCTTCCACCCTTCTGGTGTGCTCTACCAAGTTCTGGTTTTCTTTTTGGAGATCACCCAGCCCCTGGAGGGCCAGGTGATTTTCTTCAATTTCCTTTTTTAAGTGGCAGACTTCCTGGCCTATGGCGTCTCTTTCCTGACTAAGAGCCTGCATTTGTGCCGCCAGGTCGTCCCTTTGCCGTTGAAGGGCACCAGCTTTTTGGCGCTCCTCATCAAACTCTGCCTGGGTATCCAGGTCTTTCAGAATCAGTTTATTGCTCTCCTCTTTCTCTCTGTCTAGTTGGATTTGCAGGGTGGCTACCTGCTCTGTGCATGCCCTGTTGAAATTGATCTGTTGCTCCAGCTTTTTCTGGTTCTGCAGTAAGGAGTCCAAACTGTCTTGGTGCTCCTTCTGCAGGGCCAGAAATCGGGTATCCTGGTCTGTCTTTTCCTGTTGTAGGATGCCCATATCCTCTTTTATTTTAATGATATATTGCCTACTATCATTTTCTGCCTCCTGGCTCCTCTGCAGCCTCTGCTCAGAAGAGTCCAGATCAGATTGGGCCTTCTGTAATGCCATCTGTTGCCTATTTGCCAGATTTTGGCTTTCAGCACATCTATCCTGCATGTCTCCCATATATAGGTACAGGTATGCTGCTATCCTGGCAATCTTATTGTGTTCCTCTTTGGCTTTAGGAGCCATATATAGTTCACTCAGGGCCACATGTAAGGGACCCTGATCTCTATATATATCTGACCCTGTTTCAGTGACCTGTTGTGTGATGGCCTGCAACCACACATCCTGGCCCTGTTCGGTCCATTCACCTCTCACAAATAGCTTATGCAAGAGGTGCTCTCTGGCTATTTTCATGTCTACTAAGGTCGTCATTCTAGAGATTGGTCTCTGTCCTGACTTACAGAAGTTTGTATTTTATTTTTGCAGAACAGAACTTTTCTTGGAGTGTCCCTTTTGAGGAATGCTTCACAGCGTAATGCAGCGTGGTGATCCGACCGGATGTATGTATCCCGTCAGTTCGCACACTGTATTAAGCTGCACAAATGGTAAATCTAACCCAACGTCTCGGCTCGAGCCCCCAATTTGTAAGGGGATTCAATTCAACACTACAGCTAAGTCAACGCCTAGTCTATAATACTGAATGAAAACCCTTATTGATATATCTTTAGGTCCAGTTCATGCGTTCTGGATGACTACCCCTATATAACACCCCTCTCTTGGAATCCCCCTGACCCCACTGAGCCAAGAAGTAGTTCTGTTTTGCAAGTTTAAAAGGTTTATTTGATAAATTAAAATATATATATATATATATATCACACTTTATAATAAATTAATAATTGACTAGCACACTTAATCTGATATGATAAAGATTAATAACGGAGAATCTGGCACTAACACGCTTCTCTATAGTCAATAAGGAGTTGACATGAAATGGATAAGGTAGCACAGTGGTAAATAGGTACAGAAATATAATGTGGTAGAGAATGCTTTATAGAGTTCAAATGGATGGAATGTTGAATGAATGAAATGCAGTATAGAAATACTCAATATGATTTCAACAAAACAATGTAATCACTTTTCTCTGGCAATCCCCTCACCCCCTTGATGCAAGGCAAGGAAATGGAAGGAAACACACAGTTCTCAGAAATGCAATCAAATGTGATTCAGTTCACCCCGGCAAGCTTAGACAACAGAAGTTTAAAAACACAGGCCCAAATTGCTTTGATATGTGCTGGCAATGAATTAAAAAATATGCTAAATTGCTTTTAATTCCCCTTTCAGAGGTTCAGGGTGAGTGGTATCTAGTTAATATTAGTCCAGGCTCACACTAGCAATGATGCAGGGATAGTTAGCAGGTTAAACGAAATTCTGGCAAATGGAAGGCAAGCAGCAGCAGTTTTTACATGTGAAGAAATTTGCAAATCGCGGTAAAATTCGCGGATGCGCCGAGCGCTATTACAGAGGAACCACAAGGACTATCTCTATCGTTTTGGGGTCCTAGGAAAGCCTAGGATCTCAGCTTCCAAATAAAAGTTACTGCAAGTCTCTAGCACAAACGGTTGCGGAGATATGAGCGATTGAATAAAGGTCGTTTTTCAGATTTGAAATTTTAAACGCACACTTTTTCAGCTTTAAAAATGATGGCAGGATAACACAATTGCTAAGCTGCAGTTCTACTTAGGTTAAAAATGGATTGAATTATATTATTTTAACTAGGAGATTGGTTCTGCACAGTTTTCTAGGTACTCACACTATATTCTTGAGTGAAATGGGCCTCATCACGGATCTGGTCAGGGTTTTAAATTCGCCTCTGGTCTCTGCACTTCACAGTGATCTGGGTCAGCTCTCTCTGGTTCTCTGGTCTGGGTCTCTAGTTCTGGATAGATTGAAGTCTCTAGTTTGGCTCTCTGGAGGTTTGATGGAGGTAAAGCATGGATTTTTCCGGCAGAGCGTCCCGCTGCAGATGGAATTGAAAAGTCCCTATCTGTCCTGTCTGTCTGCTTTTATGTGTTTAGAATGTGGGTGTGTTCTAGCATCACTGACCCTACCTCTCTCTCAGCTTCTAATTGGTCAAACTTCCATTTATCATTTGATTGGGGAATGAACTGTGAGTCAGAGTGATGTCATTTTACAGCCTGCCGAAAGTCCACTCCTCCTGTCAACTTACACACAAATCTAGATTTGAAACAAATACATATTTGCAGAGGTACATATTGTTTTAAAATCATATGCACCCATCATGCATTACAGGAGGTATACCCTGTTCAAACTCTGCTCTTCCTGGGAGCTTGCATTCAGAAATGGCACATATTTCACTTTTTAACTGATTTTGCAATTTCTGACATTGACCCAACTTTACATACATGTGCGCAGGGAGTACGGACATTAACTGATGAAGTTTCAGATTTTTAACATGCATACATTTAGAGTTATCCCCACTTTTCCGCTGACACCCCCCTGTACATACCACCGGTTCTAAAAACCTCTTAAACTGTGGGCAGAAAAATCACAAGAATTATGGTATCATTTATAAAATTTTCACATGTCCGCACCATGAGTTATTAATCTTTTTCTAAACAATATTCTGGCTACAAAGGGGTGTGGTTTTCTCTCAGCACAAGGTAGAAATACTGGTTAATCCAGTTCTGCCAAGCCAGCTTGCTCTCACAGGCAGTGCCCCTCCCAGCTCCTGCCAAGAGGAAGCTACATTTTACGACTGCGTAATAAAACCTTTGCCTGAGTGAAGAGGGCTTTGTTCACTCTCCTGCAGAGCACAGGTAATTCAATTATCAGATAGATGGCATATCCTTAGTGTGGGCAGCAAAAGGAAGGTTGGCCTGGGAACACAGTGGTGACTCAAGTTTCACTCCTGATGGGGGTAGTTGCCAGGCAGAATTCAGTTCCTTAAGCCAGGTTTCAGATAAAATGTCACTTTTTGTTCCCCAGTTTCTGCATTCAAATGAAACTAAACATTTTCACATATGCAGCTAGAAGGCTGATTCTAAGTTTAAAACTATGACATTTAAACAATTGCAACCTATGTGACCCTCAAAAGTAGGTCACTCAGTCAATTTAAACATTTAGATTTTTTTTAGTGTCTTTCAGTCCAAATTTACTTAAACTGCTGCAATCCACAGCTCAGCCAGTCTTGTTATAAACCTTCAAGTCACTTCAGAATATCACTTTACATTGTATCCCCCTCTCAGTAAGTCTTTCTTTAGCCTGCTTTGAGTTCATTCAGTTTTACACAAAAAGGTAAAATCTGGTGTGGTTTTAAAATGCCGGCTTTTGGATAGTGGTGAGTACTGGTACTGCACCCATTTTTGAGATTTAAGAAAATGAATTCCCAACAGTTATGGGTTTGCTTTTGGCAATCAGCATTGCCATTCCCAATGGTTTCAGACTACTGTGTGGGTAGTCCATTGGTGGTTTTAAAGCGCTTTGAAGCTAACCGGCGCTACTGTTTTTCCTTTGGCAACCCATTTCCCTCATGGCAACCCGGCCTTTCATTCTCGCACTGGTGGGTGGCAAGTGAGGCAACCATTTTGGTGTGCGCACAAACTGCGCAGCTTTCCTGGATTTCGGCGCACATGTGGGTTTTCCGCCATCTTGAATTTTCTAAGCCCACAGCACCAAATGTTGTGGCATGATAGCTTAAACGTGGGTCAGGACACCCAACAGTGTCAAATACCAGAAGATCACGACAATGATAAGGGAGTAGAGAAGGCAGTCCAGGGGCAGTCCGGGTCGATACCATAGCGGTCTAAGTAGTGCCAATGGAATAGGAAACAAGATTTCACGAAGGAAAACGGACGTAACTGCAAATAGTAAGAAACACTAATTAGCAGCAACAAGCCCTCTGGAAGATGGAAGTTTTAAACCCGTAAGGGGGGCGTGCCTTGTTGTACGTCCTTCACGTACGAGACATGTTAGCTGACACGGGTTCCGCCGTAGCTTGTACAGACGGCCTGGCAACCTGTATCTGCTCCACAAAGGAGTCTGTGAATGGGACGTACACCGCAGGGAAGTTTTTCTCTGCCGATGTGTAACACGTATGACCTATACAAAGTTCTTGTATTCCAACCAAGTTATACTTCTCTGTTCTATTACATGGGCTTGGCATACCTGGATTATGTAATGGACATTAGTCATTAGCATATTACTCCACTCCGGCCAAAATTCAACTTTTGCCAGAAGATTCTTGAATTTGCTGACATATGTAATTAAGTGTCAGTACACATCTAAATAGATATTTATATTATCTGCCTCAGAGCAAGCCCTGGAGCTGTGCAAAACTGCCACAAAAACAGCCAGAAAACGCCCGACAGTGAAGCTATTGAACTTATAAAGTCATAGTTCCAAACAAAGCCTTCCAAGTTGCCATGCCTGTTTTGCCCTCTCTTCTCCTGCATGGTCACTCCCTTCCCTATGCACCTTGCACCGAAATGGATGCTCAACCTGATGTTACTTTAGTGACGATCCCTAATGTATGAACCACCATTGCCATAATTCCAATGGCAATCAACATAGTGGGATGGATGACTGTGGAACCTGGAAAGTACCACAGCTTTCCTAATGATGTGCGAGTCCTATCAACGCATGGGCGCTACCATTGTTATCAGAGAACATGTGAACACTGCACATCGCATGTGGACACAGGATTTTCTTACAGGTTTAGGAGGCCATAGTAGCTGTTTTATCCACACTGGCCTAAGCCGGTTCGGCCCGTTTTTCTTTTCTGCCCCCCCCCCCCCCACCCTGGTTCTGTGGCTTTAGACTTCATAGAGAGCATCTCTGCACCTTGTGGATTTTAACGTCTCTATACTTTTAAAAAATATAATTCTTTGCATAACCTCTGCGCCACAATGCTTTTCTGGGTGAAAACGTGGGCCCTGTGCAAACACATTAGATCACCCATATGTCTTTTCGAACGTGTGCAAATTCTTGCACAGGGTTTGGATAGCCAGCCGCATAGTTCTGAACACATACTTTCATTTCGCAAAATGGCTGATCATTGTTATGTTCAGTTCCGTCATTAGTTGTGCATGGCTTTCTGCTAAAACAGACATATTTTTATGTTTCAAATATTATTTTATGGCAAATACCATTTCCTAGTCAATGTTACACCATACGTCCATAATATTATTTCAATAGGTAGGGCAATATTTTCTATATGTTAAAAATGATTGACTTCTACAAAGAAGTGAGGCTTCGGTTAGTGCTTACCTGGTTCTGCTGCCACTATTCTGGACATTAAACAGAAGCAGACTGAACTTGAAAAAGCGGCTGTGGGCACAGGGCGACCCTAATGGGCTTAGTGACCACAGCCCGTGGAGGCCCGAATGTGTCAACAGCAAAAGGTCCGACCTCAATCACGGCATGTGCTCAAACAAAGTTGTTACAAGCTGACTTCTTTGTAGCTCACGTCTCGTGCCATGCTGTTTCAGCTGCTTGAAAGCAATGTTCGTGCATTGCTGCAGTTTTCGCTGCCTAATCTAACGCTGTGAAGGGCCCAGCGGGAGCGTATTCAGCGGGGCAGACACGCCGCAGGGCCAGGGCGAATAGGGCATCGCGACTTCCTCAGAAAGGGCATTATTGGACTGGGAGCTGCGGGACGCAGCGTGCGCTTAACTGCTTATTTTCTTGCTTGCTCTGATCTCCAAATCAGCACTTAAGCTATGTGGGAAGCAAGAAGAGCAATTCAAATGCAGCAATTGCAAACCGGTTAACTCAGGGCAAACAGGCAAGGTTATGGACGCGATGGCTAATCAACGTTTGCTGGCATTCTGTTTTAATCTAAGGTATTTTGAGTGTCGATTAAAACTCGTGTGCACTCATGTCAGTCATCTTCCGCAATATTAACACTCTATAATCGTAGTATATATATAGGTTACGATGGCCAGGGCCTGTGTAAACCATGAGAACAGATGCTGGGCAGAGCCGATATGGTCACGTGGGGCTGTGAATATTTTTTGGTCTGCTATATTTAATCGTTTTTAATGTTTTAGCTTGGCAAATGTGACTGCAGATTTAATAAAATCCCATTCTGCAGGAGATGTGTGTACAGCAAAGCGTTTTGGAAAAACAAAACATAACTGGTGACAGGAACAGGGTGAACAGCACAAGCATGGATCTGTCTTTGAATAGAAGACTTGGCAAATCAGTGGGCGTTGAAGATGCTCTGTTGGAGGTCAAAGGTGAACTGCAGAGATACGTATCTATCAGGGCCCAGTTTGCTTTTCAGTAAAGCGTGAAGCAGGCCGCCCCACGCCCGCACCCCCATCTTTCCGGCCATTTCCCCTGAAGTGCTGAGCCTCACGTCATGATGTTATATATAAATACGTTAATATGTTATATGTTAATAAAATACTTGCCATTATATGGGGAATGGCAAGTATTTTATTAAAACATATACTGATAAAAACAGTGAACACAAATCATTTTAATGGGTTTTGCTGTGATCAGGCACGCTCTTACCTTACACGCAGATACCAGAGGCAGGGGGGCTCAAGTCGAGGGAACACGCGGGGGTGGGGTCCCTTGGGGGTGGGGGGCGTTATGACGGAGTCCGCCCACTTTATTTAGAAGGTGGACTTAGATTGAATATCTTCTTCGAATGTATGAATTAAAGCTGACCTCGGAGATCAAACCTCAGTTGTCAGGTTTGTAGGCAGACACTTCACCACTGCACTATATAACCTGATGAATATTAACAAACAACTAAAGGTGAAATGTCCAATTTCGGTAGTGCAAGTCCCAGGGAAAACATTTGTATTGGTTCTTGGAGTTTACAACATGCACACCTTTTAAAGTTTTCATAAACACTATTAGAAGAAAATATCCTTTCTTGTGTTTGTGTGTGTGTTGATTTTATGAAAAACGAATGCCCGTCCTTTTAAAATTGGGGTGGTAATGCAAAGCCAATGTAATGAAATGTGCACATTTCACCTTGATATGCTAATTTCTGGCGACGTCACATCCTATTGCATTTGTTGATGGGTCCCCCCACTTTAATCTTTAGGACTTGACCCCTACCCAGAGGACTGTGCAGCCCTCAATGACTCCAATACATTACGTCTATTTCACATTTATAATGCAGTAACACGTGGCAGAAGCCTGCACCATCAACGTTTGCATTTTTTTTTAGATTTGACTTGTTTGTAAATCGATAAAATATGCATTTGTGATTGTGATTGTGCGCTATGTTACAGCATGCGCCCCTGTGCTCTTTTTTTTTTTTTTTACTTGTGCAGCCAGCACTGGAAACATAACAACACAGTTGATGGTAGTACACACACCAGGATATCGGGAACACGTTGGAGTGCATTTGTGAATGCACCTCCGACAGGATTGTGAGAAGATATTTTGGGATCTGAGACTGGCTGTCTCCGAAAGGAAGATCAACCGAGACTGCTGGGAGTGCAGGGCCTGGGCTTCCTGCCTGCACATGCATCGGCCCGAGGCTGCGCCTGCTGCCAGGGAGCCAGGGAGCACCTTTCCTGTCCCAGGTGGCAGACAGGCAAAGCATGTTATTAGGAAGCTGCGATCAGAAAACCTTGATCTTCAAAAAGGCCCCCTAATTAGTCCCTCGCATGAGAATACACGGCATTCCACACCAGCGAGGATGAAACAAGTCTCCTTTGAATTTCATTAGCTCGGCTCCGCCGCCCACCCTTCCTGGGGATTGCATTAGAAACGTGTCTTTTGATACTTTCGGGGTCCAGTGATTTACTAAATCAACCTGAACGATATCGTTCATTTCCCTTCGAATCAAAGCCATGAAGGATATGCGTGATACGGGATTACGCCCTGCAAGCCACAGACACTCTCCTGGCTCAGCCCGCAGTTCATCTTCCTCGTGTCGGCGAGCACTGAACAGAGAGGGCCATATTTAATTTCATTTAACTCTTGATCCTTGTAAGCCACCTACAAAGTGTATGCACTGCTCGCAATTATATTTCAAGGGCATGTTTCGCAGTCGTCTTTCTTTGTAAATAAGACAAATGTCTTTTTGCAACTTTGTTTCCACCTTTTTTCTCTGTCGGTGCCCATTAAAGCACATTTCTCAGTTTCTGTTGAGTCATTTCGCGAGATGTATGGATCGCCGTCTGTAAAGTGGTCCGTGTATCTTTCTTTGATCTTCTTGCTAGCTTTTTTTCAGACTCCTAAAAGGGCCGCCTGAATAACACAACTATCAATATTCAGTAAATTCCTGTGTTGGGTTATACACATTGCTGGCTATCGCAGGAACCACTGGGGGCCTGTGTTGAAGGCATTGCTTACCCTCCTTCCTCACTCCCCTGCAGCCCACGAAGACACACGCAGGGTTGCCTACCTCAACGGCACTTACCTGCACTCAGGCAAGTCGAACCACACATCTGCTGCCCTGGGTTCTCACCTAGGCAGCTTTCTTTACTACCACCCGCCCCTCATCTCACCCCCTTCAGTGCCCTGGCGCCCCTCCTCTTCCATCAAACGTTGAGAAGGGAATTTATTTCTGCATACCTGGCACTTGCCAAATCACTTAAATAAATAATTAAACGCTCTTGACGCTTGGCAGCAGCCAGTGGTCGAGGTGAGCGGGAACGATCGGGAGTGGTGTTGCACTGCCTTTTTATTTTACTGTTAACAGCTTCACTACTTTTTGCAACCATTTTCACCATTCCAGAAGTGTTCTTTATGAAGTTGAATAACTTTCTCCACTTTACTGCCGGATTTCAGTTACAGCTCAACTGAAATCCATTTCTTCTCAATTGGCTGTCAACCAACCCTTGAACAATGTGCTGCAGGTCGCTCCTTTCCTTCCTACCTGTCCCCTGCCCGAGCCACAGTGTCATTACTTTTTTGATTCACTTCTATCACTGGGGGCACCCAGCAAACCATCAGGCCACAGTGTCATTACTTTTTTGATTCACTTCTATCACTGGGGGCACCCAGCAAACCATCACTCCCGCAGGGAGCATGTGACCGTCTTTCAGATAGGATCGTATGTAGACAGGCGCCATGTTTTTCTGGCACTTTGCTCAAATGGGCTACGTGTGCTCTCTAGAACTTTGCAAGTGCAGTTTATTTTGGAATTACAAACACATACATCAATTACACATTTGGTGGGACCTGAAAGCAGGTATTCGTATATCTTCGTGTTTTAGTGTAATGTAAACAAGTTTGATTTAAAATTACCTGCATCAAAATGCCACATCGTGCGCTACGTGGGCATACAAAACGTGGTAAAACATTGAAGCTCATAAGCCTTCGAACTATGTTCATTTAACCACATACTCAGGCATTTAAAAAACGGACCTCCTTTGTTCATGCAATGTTTCTCTTAGGTCCCATTTGACTTACAAACTGTGATGTGCTTAATTAACAATGAAGAGTATTCTACTTTTTAACCTGTTTGACCTGCCAGAGATAGGAGTCTGATGGTCCAAATATTTCCATATATTGACTTGTTTTAAAAAAGAATCACTCCAAGTTATGTGTCCTCAGTGGTCGCCTTGAACAAGCTGATTATTCTTCTGAATATCCTGAGTCCAGTGGTGCTGCTCTCCCTTTCTTTTGTTCTCAGGTTTAAGGAAAGAACGGAAGGTAGATTTCAGATAGCACTTCCCTTAACTATTGCATTTCATTGTTTAATGGTAATCATTTTCTCCCAAGGTTTTGACAAGACATTACTTAGAGATTTAAAAAAGATAATATGTCAGTGTTTAAGGTAAGTGTTGTCTAACTGCCCCTGAAAGACACTAGGCTGTCTGTTCCCTACAGACCATAATTAAAATGTGTACAACATGGTTTGCAAGAATCACTTGCACACAACCTTGTCTTCCTAGGTTGGAATATCGAAAAGCAAGTCAACAACACAGCTAGTACAATCCAGCCAGTGCTTGTCAGCTTCTTGTTCTGTGGATTGTGTCCATACTATACAAAAAATTAAGGGACATTTATGTGAACCAAAAGATGGCCTAGAATGCAGAGAGGCAGTTCAACATCCTCTCTGGTGAACGTGACCAGATAAATCCTTTCTCAACCGTCCATATTTAGCAGATAAGAGATCCAGGGCTAGTCTGGCCAAGAAATGGGCCTGACCACCCTTTCTGCTCTCTTGTCTTAAATAGAGCATTACGGTACTCTGGCGTCACTGTAAGTATAAAAGGCAATATATGACCTTTCTTCCATGTCAAATCATTCAGCTTTCCCACTGTTCAGGTTGGATGGGAATCACAGTTTTGTGCTGGGTTGTCACTTTGGTTTTCCCACTTGCTTGTTTTTTTTTGTTGCTTCTTTTGTATTCACATTTTTATTGAACGAACATTATCAGCAAACAAGACATTACAAGTTTTAGTATGTAAATGCTTGGTCTCCAGAAGAAAGAAATGTTCCCTCCGCAAAGATACCATATCCATGCTAGTTTGCATACAGAGATGGGAAGCGTGGCAGAGGGTGTACATCTCCACGTGGACGGCGAAGGAGCTGCAGTGAAAACAAAACAATTCCAAGGTTTGCTGCCAAGTTATAGTTTGAAGGAAACATTTTAGGAGCCCTGCGGCATAGAGATGGCATCACCCCTTTGAGAGGATGATTTGCAACACATCTCCATGTTGTCACTGTGTGCATAAGTAACTGGCACCAGCAAGGTATCAGGTAATAAAATCGCGTCAAAAATGTTGGCGAAATTATTTTGCCGTGGTTTGACCCGGTAAAGGTATACCCCATTATACCATTTAAGGGGAGCAGTGGTTGTGTGGGTGCCCCCCACTCCCCTTAAATGGTATAATGGGTCTTGGGGTTGCAGGGGTGTCCTCCGCATCCTTTACACGACTGTGGAGGCAAATAACAGCATTTTTGCCACAATCTTTTGTATACACAGCCATTTTTGCCGCAATTTTAAGACATGGAACCACCACCTATTACAATGAGCGAGGTGTAATCCTGCCATCATACTCAAACAGTAACAGGAGGTTTTTCCGCAGCAGAATTGGTCGAGGGAGAATTCATATCGCATTTCTTTTGAGGCAAATATATATTGGGGGTGGGTTCAGGTTAATACAAACATTCAATGAAATCTCCCTTGACCAATTGTTTTCGATAAAATCAAACAGAACCCACATGACACAAGAGATCGCTTGATCACAGGAGCATTAAATGGCAAACATCCTGGAACATGCAAAGTACCCCTTATCTGGTGAAGCGTGTTCTAAAATTGAGTCACAAATGCAGGCAACAATTGACCTCCGTAGCAAAGCATGAGACCCCCTGCTGAAAATCTGTTCCCAGTGCTGTCATGCAGCCTGAGGGATCTTTTCAACTCAAGTGTGACGTAGACGCTGAAGGCCCACATCATGAGTGATTCATAAAATGGCCATTGCAGGCAAGCTGGTTCATGGCTCGCTACAACATACAATGGGAATAGGAGGGGATGGGATGGGATGCTCTGGACAAACCAAGTAGGGGGAAAAAGAAGGAAGAACAACATGACTATTGCACAATCATTCACAGCTGTTTACATTACATTCACAGTTTCATTGCATTTCCAGTTCATACCAGGTTCTTTTTTTATTGTCAACAGCACATTGAACGACATGACTTTGCCTTTTGCATTATATGTATGGGTCTATAAGTCCAACATATAAAGGGTTTCCAGCTAAAGTCAATGATTGCTTGGCAGTGATCCTGGTGACATGGTGTCATGTGACACCTAAACTGATCTCCGAATGCTTGATGTGTTCAATGTACAGCGCCGTCTATAGACTGTTCTGATATTGAAACATGATGTCCCCAAATGATCACTATCATTTAAGCTTTAACATTTCATTACCTTGAAAGCAACATTTGTTTAGAGAAGGGATTATTTTCACTTACACAAAACAACCACCAAAAATATCAGTGCTGGCAACAGACAAACAGTGTTTCTTCTGTCAATGTTGGATGTAGATTCCAATTCCAAACTAAACGCAACATGTGGTTACTCTGTCAGCGATTTATACAGCCATGTGGGCGCCATACCTGTGCACTACATACTTCATTGTATTTTTAAAATGCACTTAATGAACTTTCTTTTTTCTTTTTCTGGTTACTGCTGCTCTGCTTTAAATGCATGCATTCCAGTAGAATATATAACAAACGAGCACTTTGTCTTTGCACTAATGCCAAACACGTTCAACACATTTTTAACAAGGAACATTGGCAAAACGCCAACTCCTAGAGAGACACTGCAGGAATGCCATACATTTGAATTAAATTCTACCTTTTTCGCTTAGCTCAAGCCAGTGTCTCGTATAGGTTTAGCATCTCAATGTTGTGTAATAATTGTTTTGTTATTTTGAAAACTATTTTCTTTGGTAATAAGGATCATCCAAATTTCTTTGCAACATTAATAGGTAGAAATGTATTTGCTGAAAACGTTCCTTTTCAAAGTTCTGCTGATGTGGTAGTCAGAAAGCAGAAGGAACGATGGAAGTCCTCATGTGGTAATACTAGCAGGCGCATATTGTGCACAAACTGCATAGCTTCATGTACAATGTATTAATTTAAAGGATAATTGCAATTCAAATTATTTATTTTAGTCAGGCCTTAGAAATGAAATATATGGCCCTTTGATCTTCAGTAGTATTTTTGTAAGTGAATACTATCAGAAAGTAAATGGTAAAAACAGCCTCATTTGCTATTGGTCCAGAATGTCGAATTGCAGAAGTCACCGAAGGCCTGTTAGCGGAGTGCTGACTGCCACATTTACACTGTTGTTTTGTATATCTCTATTCCTGTCTGATGTCATTACGAGGACTTTCCTGCTACATAACAGTTTTAAAGGCGCATGGAGGTGGAAGAACATTTTATTAACAGTATGAGTCTGTTTTTTTTTAAATTTCTAATATACATCTATAGCCCTGCACCACTGAATGTGTAAAGTACTAAATAGATTGGGTAGTTTCAAACGTGTACTGTAGTATATATTCATGTCTTCCACTTTAAAGATCTTTTTTTCTAGGGCACGTACAATTCAGTTAATTATTCGTAGAATATGTAGGCCTCTATTTTTATCATAATTATACCTGGGGGAGTGACGTTGCACTCCCCCATTGGCCAATTTCCGGTCCAAACAAGCCAATGTGTCTCGCAAAAACATTAAAGGCTGGAAATTGGCCAATGGGCGGAGGAACAACACGATTCGCCCAGTTACCGCCCTGTCAGTGCGGCAGCTCTGTTATGAGTAGGAACACTGCAATGACAGCCCTGTTGCCAGTATGGTTCTCAGCCCAGTGCTCCCGTGATTCCCTAAATCCTTACACGCATAAATTGTGGCAGCAACTGAAATCATGTGAATTAATGTTAATGGTCACTTTAAATCACATGCATGAAGTTGATGCTGCAACCTACCTATGGCAGCAATGCTAAAACATGTATTACATTCACTATCTCTTGGTTAATAGATCACCAGCTAGCTAATGTGCGGATGGGACTTTAATCACCTTAAGCCAAACAGTGCCATACAGTTAAAACACTCCCAAAAACTTTATTTCATTCCACCCCAAAGATGATTGCAGAAAACCCTCTTCTAGGAAATCCCATCTTTTACCAATTCTTATGTTTTAATGGCCAGTTTTATTTTAATAATTGTCTTCACATTATATTCATAACACCCCTCTTCTTATGATTCGTCCCTACTAGATCATGAATTCAACACATGGTTAAACATTGATATTGAAACATAATTCATTACTAGCAATAACTGGCCTAAGCCATTTAAACCCCAACTCTTGATTTTCATGTGGCTCACATGAATATTCCCGTGCTATGAGGAAGGCTGGTTGAATGATTTCTCTTTGTTAGTGATGCTATCTCATTCCCCAGGTCACTGTTCCATTGAAACTTTCCAATCTACAAAGACTCCCACTTCATTGCACAATTGAATTTCTTGAATAGCTTAAGGCACTGGCTTACCCCATGTTTTACTATTGCCCAAAATAAATAATGAAACTCCTTTTATCACGCTCTCAGGCAGCAGGAGATTACACCTATTATCTACGAGACTTATCAGACCATAAACACTCAGGGCGCTTTTCTACAGCTCTACTGACCACGAAGGTTAAAGTTAATTGTTCACCTGCCTTCTGAGAACCTGGTAAGGTTAGTTTTACAAGTCAAAGTACATTTCGCAAAAGAGGTCCCAACTACCGTGTTCCTGCATGAATTCCCTGTGTAGTTATATTATTGTATCTTGAAACCACCAAGCCGTGCACAAGTGTAAAGAAATTGCACTCCCAGTTATACAGATTCATAATTTCCAATAAGGGAAGACTCCACCACGAACATCACAGTCCAATCAATATTTTCCTTTAAATTCCTTTATTCCATAATTTTGTTCAAATTTGTCATTCGGCCATTACCCAGCAAAATGGTAGGAAGGCAAAAAACCTGAAACGTTTCGCCACACCTGGTGGCTTGATAACATGATTATTGCATTCAACTTCCTTCATTATGTAGTCATTGCCTGTTGCCTTAGGTTAACAGAGAAAGTGGACTAATTTTACATTTTTCTTAATAGTCCTTCCTCTCTTTCAATGCTTGTATCATTGTTTATACAGAGTGCATAGCAAATAATACGCCATTTTTTTGTAATGGCGTTACAATACCTTTCTACAAACATCCCAATATAATGTTCTTTTTACAAAAAGAATTTTATCAAGCGTATTCAATTTTTAAATACAAGTAGAGTTGGACCATCCTACAAATTGTAGCATTTAGTCTATATTTTGACTTTTCGCAATTTCAATTCATGTTACCCCATTGTAATACTCCTTATCCTACGTATAGGACTTGTGAGTACATATTAGACCATGAATATCTTCACTATCGTCTGAGAAACAATGAAGGAGGGGAAAGGGGTACATTAGAAATCTAACTAGTTTTTGTATTCACTACCTAGTAATTATGCTTACAAAAGGGAGTCATCACTCTGCTTTTGTTTCTGCTTGGGTTTCTATGCATATTACATTTCCTAGGGATATGGTGATTGGTGATTGGTCTTGTTGTGGTTAGTCCACTATTACCTAAGCATAGTATCCCGGATTTAAATACTGATCATGCATTAACAAAACAAGGTGCATAGTGCCCATCCCTGTCCATAGACAGAAAAAGGAACAGCTTTGAAATGCATATTGCTAAAGTGCGTAGTGCCTAGCAGCATTAATAAAGTGCACATTTCCTAAAGTGAATAGTGCCTAGCAGCATTTCTAAAATATGAATGTATGTCCATCAGTAATCCAAGAGTTAATGCTTTTGTTTCCTTTGAGTCTATTCCTCTATTATTATAGTGGTACCACATCATAATCTATATACGCTACAGCCCTACAGCAAATTTACTCCACCATCCAAGCCTGGATGGCCACAAAAGGGCTTTGCCTCAACGGGGACAAGACCGAGATTCTTATTCTTGGCCAAAAGTCCACTCTAGCTAATCTAGACTCTCTCTACTCCAACTTCCATATCGACAACTGCGTCATCCCAGTCTTGTCCTCTGTTAAAACTTTAGGGGTCCACATTGATGCCACACTGTCCATGAACAAACAGATCAGCACTATTGTCTTTGCCTCCACCTTAAATACCAAATGCTTTAATGCCATAAAACCTTTCCTAACAAGGGACAACTGCCTCTCGATTGCCAGAGCTACCCTAGGGGCCAACCTTGATTACTGCAATGCGCTCCAAGCCGGCACTTCCAAAAAAACATAAACAGACTCCAAATTACCCAAAATAATTTGCTCAGAGGATCCCTAAGTATTCCAAAAAGAGACCACATCTCACAAGCAAGAAAAACTGTTCACTGGCTTCCAGTCAAAGACCGCATCACGTTCAAAATTCTCACGACCACACACAAATGCATTAGCCACACAGCACCATCCTACCTCTCAGACACACTATCTAGATCACTCTCAACCAGGCCTACTAGAACATGCTTTTCAAACCAACTCACTGTACCGTGCATCAACAGGGCAAAGGCAGGAGGGATAGGCTTCCCATATCTTGCCCCGAAGCTATGGAATGTGCTCCCCACTGCACTCAGAGCTGAAACTTCTCTCCATGCCTTTCGTAAAAACCTTAAAACTGCTCTCTTCAACTAACCGCTTTATACTCTACTACCCCATCAGCTTCCCTATCCTCATGCTTCACTAACTGCTCTATACAATTTTATATAAGTATGCATGACTGTTGTTTTATGTAACTAAGCCATGATCACCCACTGTAACAAGCCCACAATGCCTTCAGGCTGTTGTGCGCTCTACAAATGTGAATAAATAAATACATAAATATATTATTGTATATGCATGTTTTTACATTTGGTGGCTTTAACATGTTATCTTTCTGCTTGCATTCAAGCTGATATGTATCAATTTCTATACCACCAGGATCACTAAATCAACATATCTCATCCATACTTAACTACACTTTGATACCTATGAAATTGCAACCTGGCGCTCAACTCCTGCCACTCCCAGTTAGTCATACGGTGCGCGCAACATGAAACCCTCATAATCATGGGGCACTTTCCTGACCACCCCAGCATTCCCCCTTTAGTTAATGCTTTAACTAATAAATCATAATCACCTTCTCGGGGAACAACCTCACAACTATCTATCTCACCAGTCTAAATAGGGGCATACTCCTCCGCTGAACAAACCCAACTCATCCCCCCATCATTCCCACAATCTACCTGGTGCTCCACACAAGCATGTCAAGTTGGTGGAGGACACAAGACACATTCGGATTGAGTACACATATGGGATTTAGTGGTGGGGGCCCTAGCCTAGGACAGGGTAATGGTCATCATGTCAGCAACTGTTGCTACTGGGCAGAGCAACAAAGTAGAATCAATTGACAAGAATAAAAATAATGAGAAAAAAGACAAGAATAGGTAACATGATCTTTGCAGTGAGGGTCAACCACGAAGGTGCCCACGAGAACAGAGGGTCGATCCATAAGTCGTTGGTGATTCCAACCTCTGTTTCCATGATCACTTTCAGTTTATGCAGGGCAGCAATAGGTCATTGGGAGGCACAAATGTGCAACAGGTACTCCCTACCTTCTTGCATACCCCAACTTCCATTGCTTTTATGAGGTCAAGTATAGACCAGAGCCATAAGCCTGAGTGCCCTTAATTCTTCCCTAATGGCATTGACACTGACTCAGACGTGTTCATAAAGAGTAGGAGTTCATACCTGGTCACGTGGAGCCATTTGGCATTGGCCACTGCTTGGGTGCCAGGTGCCCGGAGGGATGCAAAAAGGGTCTTGGTGTGGCTAAACAGCCTATATCGATATTGATCAGGAATGTCTGCTAATGCCTGTGATGATGCTGTTGAAAGGTATCTTGATCTTCTCTTACATTGCAATTGTTTGTGATTTTCAGCATCAAACATAGTCCCTTACCTGTCCATATAAGGTGGTGAAAGGGACGCAAGGTGCACAGGGGAGAAATGGGGGCACATATGTAATTTTGGGCATTGGACGGGCCACATTCAGGTGCTCTTCACGGATCACAAGGACAGGAACATGAAGGGTAAAAGAGACTGCACACACCTCGACAGGCTGGAGGCAACTGTCTGTACGCATACAATCCACAGGTCCAGAAATTATCCAAAAGAGCAGCCATACCTCCTGGCAGATATGTGATGAAAAGTGTCCTACTGCAGATCCCATTTGTGCCAACGGACACCGTGCCATCGTCCTTAAAATACAGAGAAAAATGTGTCTGTATCTTAACAGGTTTTTCTTGCTCTTTGAGTCATATAATTTCTCCATACTGTCCCCCACTCTTGATTTATTTTTGCCACACCTTCTTCTGAGAATCGCCTCATTCCACTAGCTCTGCAACTCTTCCCTCATGCTCCCATCGATATTTTGAAAAAATAGCTCCTTCTAAGGTCAACTGAATTCTTTGAACAATCGTAATATTTGTGTGTTCTGTACTCTCAGCAATTGAACACTCATCATCACTTGGTATGATTGATGCCATAATTGGCTGCCCTTTAAAAATGACCCTCGAACCCTGGCCAGTGCTAGGTGCACTAGGCATAGTGCATCTACTATGGATCAATTACCATGAAGTGGGTCGACCCATTAGGGATGTTACAGAGAATGGTGGCAGGATCCGGTACCACCAGAAATTCCACATCAACAATATTATTGAGGGGGCTCCAATCCTGGACCATCCTCCAACTGTAACCTTGGGCCTTCTTCACAGGGTAGATAGCTATATTGCATGCGGACACAGAGGTTGTTTTATTGCCTTGCTTTAACAGCACCATAATGGTCTCATAAATGACTTTGTTTGCTTCCTTAGACATGGGGTACTGCTTAACCCGTGGTAATATTGCACCAGGTTTCAATGTTTTCTCACCGTTGCAACAATCTTTAGCAGCCCCACATTATGAGGATTTCTGGTCCACAAATTGTCTTGCACTTTTCCCAAATCCTCCTTCCTAATTGGCGATGTATTTTTAACGATGAGCATGGTCTGTGATACTTCCTTTTGTTCTATCGCTATGTGGCAAGGTCCTCCAAATTCAAAGACCATCATTCCTGTGTCTTCAGTGACTTCAAACAACTGCTCATCGGTCATGGCCCTTAACGATAAGGTCGGATTGATGCACAGAACATTGTGCCACTCTCGGCCTTCCTCATCTGTGCCTGAGAGAACCACCCTGTTTTTCTTGATCACTACGTCCTCTAAGAGCATCATAACAATGCCACCTGGCATTACTTCCTGCACCACATCAGGGTGAAATAAAAACTCAAATGGTACACCCCAGGCCTAATTTTGGATCCCTGGGACCCAACTTAACAAAACCATTACCCCATAAAGAAACAATGTTGCATGCACGTGAACCCCCCTAAACGCCTTGTCACCACAATAGGTCTGCACTGCGCTACTTCCACTTGCAACCTTGTGGTTGAGCATACTATATCTTTCTCTGTGAAAGTAATCGACATCTGCAACTTGTTCAGGATGTCCCTTCCCAAAAGATGTGCTGGGTTTCTGTACAATACAAGAAAGGTGCTGTTAGTTGGGGTAAAGGATTCCTGTCCCATGCCTGCACCAATGCTTGTGCTGGCATTGTCAGTGGGATTCCAAAGGTCTGTGCATCCCCAGTTGCTGGGTTCTGTTCAACCCATGCCTGAATCCCATAGTATCCTACATAACTGTTTCCCATCAGCACATTAAACCGAGGACCCATTCCTCCGAACCTGCCAAATGACCCACTTCCCTGTGGAAATCCTCCTCTGCCCCTCAGAAACCCACTCATTGGTCTTGGACTGGGAGCATACCCGTACACCCAATCCTGTGCCATACCCGGTACACTGTGTCCCTGTTGTTCCGATTGCCCCTGCTGTCCCTCCATATCATTTGTAATTACTGCCCCTTATAAACAAATCTTTGCCAAGTTCTTTTGAATGAGCTTAGCCTCTGCTTTTTGTGCCTGCTTTACATTCTCCCTCTCTTTTTCCTGTCTTCTCTTGCAAAAATGCATGATCTGTGCCTGAATTTCTCGCCAACTCTTGGCCTCCATCCCTACCACTTTATTTAAATTGCGCGGGGCTTCTTTGGGAAGTCTCTTCATCATGTATTACGCAATTGCCACATTCATGTCCCATGCTTCTCCCGTTTCTGCCCTCCACATCTCCTGAATTAACTGAATTTGTGCAGCAGGATCATCATCCAATTTCAATATTTTACATAAAAATCGAATTGATATCTGGCATATCAGGATACTTAATATGCAAGGCTCCCCATACCTGTGCATCTTGGATCTCTTCCAAAAGCTCATCTGACCGTTCCTCCATTGGGGCCATGAATAAGCTCTTCATGTCCGCTATGACCAACATGACACTGGCATTGTGTTTCTCTAATGCATAAATCCACTACTTCCCACCCCTGCAATGAGTGAAGGGAGTAACTCCGGTCCATGTTTAACCCTTCTGAAGCAACGAAATCTGAGTTACCCCTGTTTTTCTGGAGCTTCCTTCATCTCTCCCCTTCTACTTGCTACAGCCATGCGAGTATCCTGGCATGTCCTATGGCTCCATGGTATGCTTCCTATCACTGTTACTGGAGTTGGAGGTAGGTTGACTACGCATTGCTCTCCCTGCTCAACATCCCATTCCTCTCCTTCATCATCTAATCTGGCTACTACATCCCCTGACCCTTCTGTAGGCACAGAAGCATAATCAGCACTACCATCGGGTTCTGTCTCCTGTCCTCCCTGCTCAGCCCGTGTACCTTTGGCAGCATCCCTGTTCATCATATTCATCTCAACCATTGTGATAACCGAGTTGTCCAATCTAACAAGAACCTGCCCATGTCTTCACCTTCCTTCTTCTACATCACTTACCTGTCTTCTCACTTCCTCCCACTTTTTATCTCTTTGCCACCATAGCAGCACTACCTGTTCCTCTGCTATCCTTAGTGCTTCCTTCATTTTGTCCTGCTCTTATGCATCTACCACTCTTTGCAGCCTATCCTCAATCCTAGCAGGAAGAGGCCCAACCTCTTGCTTCTCTCTCAATTTCATTCCTTCCTCTGCTTTTCTGACTAGTGGCCTCACTCTTGCTTGCTCCTCCACCCTTAGCCTATCTGCTAACCTAGCAGTGGGAAGAGTTACCCCCTTCCGGCTCTCCATTTTCAACCTCTCTGTAGCCCTAACCATTGATGGAGTTATCCTTCCACTTTCCTCAAGATACCAGTTCTTAGAAATCTTAACTCATGGAGGCGTTACCTGAGTCAGACTTGCAACCACTGGAATAGCCGCTGGTGAAAATGGTGGTACGAACTCAGGCGATGAAGGATAGCACCCATATAGGGGTGGTTCAGAAGGCATTCACACACACTTATTTTTTGGCCTTCCACCCACAATTCCAACATTATGGTCCTTCCCGCCTTTTCCATCCATCTTCCATAATTCCAAAATGTGTAACCGTTTCTCTAACTTCGAGCCTTTGTGCCTTGTATTTAAAAAGGTATGCAGGTTCTCCAATATCCCTGTATCATAGGTTTTTACATTTGGCGGCTTTAACATGTTATCTTTCTGCTTGCATTCAAGCTGATATGTATCAATTTCTATACCACCAGGATCACTAAATCAACCTTCAGATTTTGAGTTAGAGATAAAGTGAGAAATAAAATGTACAGTTTAGGGATAAGTAATGATTTAAAATGAGCATAGAAGTCAATGGAAAATCCATCGGGTCCTGACACTTTGCCATCAAAAGACAAAGGTACTTTCATATATCACAGAACCAAGTCTTCTATTGCTTGCATTAAAAAAGCTCACTTTCCAACATTAGAAGCTGCTAAGCTTACGAAGTTCTGGGTGGGTAAAGTGTTTGCTAGTATGGCACAGGGTAAGAAAAATGGTGTTATCCTAATAAATACAAATTTTGATTGTAGGATTATTAGCTCAGAATCTGATGACTCAGGCAGATGAGTCCTTTTGAATCTTCTCTCTAACTCTACTTACTACTCAATTTTAAATGTATATGGTCCTAACGCATCAGATCCTGTTTTCTGGAATCAACTTAAGGAACGTCTGCTTCACTCAAATATACAAAATCTTATTGAATGTGGGGATTGCAGTGACATAGTAGATCCATTCCTAGACAGAAAGTCTACATTTCTTCTTAAAAACTCAAAATCTCATATTGAATGTCTAATGTTTATCTCTGAATTAGTGTTTCTAAGTGCCACAAGGCAAAAGAGACAGGGAGCAAGGGAACAATAAAAAATGACAAAGAATAGATCATAAAACAGCAGTACTACTAGGACTTAGTGACCCCATTGGTTGGGATAGGAGAGAAGGAGGAGAGAGTGGGTGGAGTGGGGGAGAGGCCGATGGAGGCCGGAGGTCATGGGGGAGTAGAGGAGGGGGAAGAAGAGAGAGGGGTCAGATTTCTTGAGGTTTAGAGGTAGAGTGGGTGGCCAGTGTAGTAGAGAGGGTCTGAGAATGAAGTGGCGAGGTATAGACTGCAGATGGATAGGCTCTTTCCTTGTGGATTTTGAAGAGTTCAGCAGTGTTGTTAGTGGCTCCAGAAATGTGGGCCTGGATGTGGAATCTCTTTTTGGAGTGTGTGGAGAGACAGTATTGCCTTTGGAGGAGGCAAAAGGCCCGTTTTATTAGAGGATCAGCGTGAGGTCTGCCACTTCCATTTCAGAGTGGCCAAGAGGTCCACAGTGGGAATAGAGGAGGGAATGTTCAGACCAGGAGAGCGGAGTAGAGGGCGGCTTGGAGAACAGAAGACCAGCATTAATGAGGGCATCAAGAGTATGTCCGGCAGAGTGGGTAGGGCCAGAAAGGAGAATAGTGAGGGAGAGAAAATGTCAAAGATCACATAAGAGTGTGGAGGCAGGTACAGTAAAGTATGTGTATCTTGAAGTGGCAAGGGTGAGAGAGAGAGTAGGGGAGACATCACCAGCTTGCAGACAAGGATTGCAAAGGAGGAATAGGGCTGGGTGGGTATGAGAGAGGTGGGTACCCACTCAGGAAAGATCAGGGCTACTCCACCACCAAGTCGGTTGGGCCGAGGCTTGGGTAGGATCTTGTAGCCATCAGGAAGGAGGGAGTCAAAAGCATTGACTGAGCTGGCCTTGAACCACGTCTCGGTGAGGGCGAGGATATCAATATCAAAGTCTTCAAGGAGGAGGCAGACCTCAGAAGAGTGTTTGACAGTAGATCAAGCATTTAGAGTGGCGAAGTGTAGGCGGTCACCAACTTTGAAGGTTTTCTGAGGAGAGGTCCAGGGGGGTGGTACACCATTCGCAGGTGATGATGTATGTGTAGAGAGAGAGAGGGAGGAGGGGTAGCCATAAAATATAGGAAGTTGATGAGGGCTGGCAGGCGCTGGTCAAAGAGAAAAATATTGGGTTGAGGACCCTGGGCCATGACACTGCCATTGTTATAGACGTTCAGTATATTTGGTTATTACTTTATTTAATGCAGAATATCTGGGTGTCATTGTTTCTTCAAAAACATATCTCCTGATGGTTTTTTGTGTTATGTGCCTGTCTGTCACTGTAATTGTTATCATCAATAATGTAATACAGTTCTGTTCCTTGAGGGGCCAAATCACACTGGGTATGCAGATTAACCACTGTGTAATTATCTCCCATTTATATTTGCGGTGTGCACAGGCATTTTTTTATGGTTACATGAAGAAAAGTAGCGTTTTGCCAATGGAGGAGCACACATGGGAATATTCTATTCACATGGTGCTACACATGTTCCACTATGCAAATGTGATGATGACACAATACTATTGTGCTGATTTTGTTTCTGTATATTTCAAAATCAGTGTGTGCCTTTTGCAGAAGATAGCAACTTATATATGTGTATGGATGAATCACATTATTGTGTTGCCCTCTCTTAGTATCTTCCTTTCTGATCAACTTGTTCTATTCTTACAGGTATCAAAAAAATTAAAGAAAGCAAGAAGACACTCATGTTGAGCTGCAGGAACTTCCTCCGACTGTTGAATCAGACCCTAGATGTGTCGATAATGGAAGAATTCCCGGTTTAACTGATTGATGGCGCTCAAATGGGTGTACTCTCCATGGTTCCTTGTAGTGTAGCGTGACTTTAAATGCTTGGTTACTAGGACACTGGTGACCCTAGAAGAAATTGGCAGGCGTTCATGTCAATCTTTTAAACACCATGCCTTTTGTGTGCACAGTAGCAGTTTGTAGTATTCAGATCTTGAAATGCAGAGAAAGCAAATGTATTTAGGAAAGTCAGTTAATGCACTTTTCAAATACCCTTTCATACATTTCTATTCACTTTGATATTTTTCTGCAGTTTAGGTTTTGTTTGAGTCACACTTGTTCTCCTCAACTAATACTGTCTATGCAAAAATGCCACTTCGTGCGTTAGGTTTTCAGACTGGTGTTACTGTAGACAATAACAGTTTTAAGGTACCAGAAGCAGACACGCTGACTGCTGGGGGTGAATGATGATAGGTAATCTTTCCTATACTACCTTTTCTTAATGGATGTTACTTGTTACTGGAACTATTTAAACATTCAATAGTCTATAAAGCTCTAGGTCAGGTTGGACATTAATCAATTCTAGAAACTAATAACTGGTGGTCATGAAAAATGTATGCTCACATGATTTGTGTCGCTAACAATGCCTGGGTCATCTCAATGATGTTATCCTTTTCCTTTATGAGTCCGTGTGATAAAAAGTGATGTACGTGTGCCTGCACACATGTGCAACTTGACTAGCCACAGACTATTTATTTTAAAATCTGCAGGTGTTTTATGATGAACTGGGACTCAAATACATTTAGATATTAACATGTCTAACAATGCACACACAAACTACATCTAAAGTGCATGAATAATAATAATGCAAGTCTGCATTGAGCAAGGCAGTCTCCAATGTGGATAAAAACAGGGATCTTAAAATGGGTTGACGCTAACCGTCGCCTAAGAAAAGGAGGGCTGAAAAAATGTACAGTATGTATATTACACATAGAACTTATATACAATGCAATTCAATGAACAAATGCCTTTTTAAGCACATGCCAAGAGAAAACAAACATGTAAATCCATTGCATATACATAATTTAACGTGAATTCACCTTTGTGTGATTTGCTCAATAAAATGGATCTTACAAACTATCTATTCAACCTGGCAAATGTGCACATGTGTTGTTCGGTTGATGCAACTTTTTTGTCAATGGAAGAAGTCATTTTAATTGATTGTGAGTGAAAGTGAACGATCTAGATTTGTTTTTAAACGAAAACCAATTCAAGCATGGGCTGCCTTAACGATAGGGTTACATTTTCTGCTGTTGTGAAAATGTGGGTATTGAAATACATATCCCTAACCTTTGCACTGAACTGAGAAACACAGTTTCAAATGTGGGTCTAAATGTTGTTGTAAACCATTTGCAGGCTATAACTAGAAACAATAATATCTTACACATGAACATAATAGAATCAAGGCAGATAATTCTGATGCACCATTCCATATTGAGTGAAAGGAATAACTAGCATTCATTTAATTCTAGATCTTATTAAGTTTGGTACACTTTGCAAAATATAAGAATATGTGTACTGAAGCTATTCTTGCTTTAAAATATGATCCTTTACCTTTCCAATAAATACTATGGGCATGTTTCACAAAGCGTTTTTCAATGGGATGTACTCATTGCAAAATGTTCTATGAATCAAGCACTATGTCTTTCTTTTGTAAAATAGAAATCTTATTAAACGTTTATTTAGCACAAATGACAAATGTTGCACTCCAAAACAGAAAATAAATGCTTTCACTAAACAATGTTGTTAGCTGTAAGGGGTTAATGATTCATTACCTTATATTCAGGTATTTGACTTTAAATCTCCAACTCAACACTTGAAGTATGAAATTAGTTAGTAAACAGTCAAAATTGTACATTTATACAAAATATATACGTGCCAATTTCGTCACATGTACTATTTAGGACATTCTGAACTTCTATTGTATATTAACAAAATGTAAAACTGGGTTCATTTCGAATTTATCAGAGGAAAGATAGAGTTCCTACCATTTTTTCTTATTAAAATGCTATAGTTAATTGTATACTCTGCACAGAGTAATAGAGATCCTTTAACATACTTAAAGAAAATCTCGGGGTTTACAATAAACACTGTGATGTTAAAACACTAATGATTTCAGAAAAGTCTGGTAATTGTTGGCTTACTATTTATAAAACCTTAACCTTTGGGAACCATGAGTGTTATCTACTGTTCCTTGAGACCTAGCCTGAATTGTACATACTCGTTTATTTGAATGTAAAGTTGCAATTTTGTATTCAGTGAATTTTGTGTACCATGTATGCACGAACTGCACATTGACTTTCATTTGAAAGTGGGGATTATTTTACTTTTGTAAATTATGTCTATAAAAAAACATAATATATGTTGGCGCTAAGAAAATCTGCAATGTTTTTCGTGGAGAGTGTTATTTGAATGTGATGTGCTGCTACTGTGCGTGGGTCAGCATTCTTCTGACCTTTTGAACCTGATATTACAGTGCTACTTGTTTGTTTAAGTCAGTGGCATGAACTGGGTTGTGATAGTGGTATGTGGTTACGGACATTGATATAACAATATGGAATTATCTGACATTAGAAGGCATGTGTTAAACTGTTATGTAATGTAATGTCTAGTTGAGGCTTTAACTGAAAGGAATAAAGTATTAAGAAATTTGTTTTGATGTATGTATGAACAATGTGATATATTGATCAGCTTGTTTACATAATATATCATTCAATAAATGTTGTTTCTACATTAAATGATGGAGGCTGTGTTCTAAGTCCATGCGGTGAAAAGACCTGGGATGAAATGCTCTTTGATCAAACATGTGCTTACAGTCTTTGGTTTTTACAGTTGTAAAGGTTTACTGTTATTCAGTTCTAAGTTAATTAGTATGGACACAAGGTAAAAAATCACAACATTAAAATCTCTTCTATTTTTGCATTTAATATTTTCCCTGTCTCTCATGAATTTTCATATTCCCAGCTGAATAATATTCTGGGCAAGCTGATTTCCGCATATTCGTTCATAAAAAGTATTGGCGTATGATATTGTTCTCTTAAAAATATAATTTCTTGTGTCTGATTTTTCTTAACTCACACTTCATGTTTTCCTACATCAGTCTAGTGCACAGACAGAGATGAAAGGTAACTACATTTACAAATGTGCCATATGTAATCGTTACACGTTCCTGACAACTTTATGGGAAAATATATCCATATACATTATAGGGTAGTGGTCGCCACTCCATAATTAAGGTGAAACCTATGAACCAATACCTTTGCCAAGCAGTCAATTATTAATAACCTTTTAGTCATTGGACTTATGTGGCAGAAATGTTTCTTCAAAAATGTCCTGACGCAGGTGATGTCTCCAAATTGGAAAATTTGGGGCACATTTGTCAAATTGTTTAAAAGTTACTAAGCATAGTGAAAACCGCTGGATGGATTTGTGCCAAATAAGATAAATGTTTGGCACAATTTCTTGTATTTTTGCTCAAATCGATCTGTTCCCGTGATAATCCAGTGGGAAGAGACAAAAACAAAAGTGCTCAAAATGATATTTGGGGGAGCAAAAGGGTAGGTTCAACATGAGGGAGGATGTGGGGAAGGCGATTGAGACC
Organism: Ambystoma mexicanum; assembly: GCF_040938575.1. Classification (NCBI taxonomy): domain Eukaryota; kingdom Metazoa; phylum Chordata; class Amphibia; order Caudata; family Ambystomatidae; genus Ambystoma; species Ambystoma mexicanum. The sequence continues at coordinate 328,264,734 of NC_090923.1, read as the reverse complement.
ACATGGTGTGTATGACACTTTGGGGAGGGCTAGAGAGACCCTTTTTTAGTCAGATAATGTCATCTATTTGCAGGAATCTCAGATAAATGCCATAAACAAAACAGTGATTCAAGTGGAAATTGAAGTGCACTACATGAATAAATATGGGGAGATGATATTAGAAGTGGCTCATCGGAGCCTTGACTGTAAGAGGAAGATGGGGAGATCAGAAAAAGGAGGAGGGAGGCACATGTTGAGATGGAGGAAAGAGAAGTTGGCGCAACTATTTTCGCAGGTATGCTCCTGGGTAAGATTCTCGGGGGAAATTCTCATAGGAATGAATGAGATGGAAACATAAAAAGAAGCGGAGACACAGCCCAGTGAGCCACAGAGTTTAACTCTAATAGTTGGAAAGTGGCAAACAGCTACAGCAAATGGTCATGGTAAGTGGGCCACCATATGTTACCAGAATTGGTGAAAAGTGTCAGGATACAGGGCAAAAGGTAATCGGTCTGTAGAGAGGAAGACAGCAAGCTTTCCTTTTGAGTATCTCAATCCTGTAGACAAAACTGTGGGCTCATCGGAGCTCCCAACAAAAAACTTGGCACATTTTCAAAGGAATTCCTGCAGATCTGCGGTTTGCTGATCATACAAGTTGTCTGGGATCAACCCAGTCAGACTGGACTGCATCTTCTATTGTTTGTTGCCAATATATGTGTCATGAGCCTTCCGTCTTTGGCCTTATTTCATCCGATCGGCCAAGCGACGTGAAGAGCAGGGTTGTCTTCTTTCTATCAACCAGTTGAATGTTTATAGTTGTGATCGCTGAGAACTTGTATCACTTTGTAGAGCCAGTGCCACTTAGCCATTAATTTGTTTGGAGACCTTTGAAGTAAGACCAGCACGTTATCTCCTCCCACAAACGTCTGCAGAGAAGCTCCTCAGTTACACAACCTCTTAATTTTCTCCTGGTTCGTTTTCAGATGTGAAACAAGGTAATTATTTATTTTAAAAAAAGGGATGTCAATGTCAATCAGAAATGGCCTACTGTGACAGATTTAAAAATGGAGGAGCCATTCCTATGAAGGGTGCCTCTAAAATAGCACAAGGATGAGAACAAGTAGTGAGTCAGTTTTTGAGGGTGTAGAATGGTGCCAAACTAATTGGTGCCTATATTTTTAAAAAGGCTCGATCCACTTAAGGACCTTTCCTTTAATGTCCATTCTTTGATCCAGTGTGTCAATAGGGATGGCATGATCAATAGTATCAAAAGCTGCTGTCAAATCTAATAACACCAAAACACAGCAGAACCCCTCATTTAAAATCCTCATGATATTGTCTAAAATCTGTAAGGCTGCAGTTTCAGTACTGTGGCCGAAAGCCTGATTGTGAAATAGCCATCAAATCTTGGGATCAAATCCATTCATTTAATTGAACTGAAACTGCTTTTTCTAAAACCTTGCCTAAAGAATGAAAGGGGAGTAACAGGTCTGTAATTAGCCAAAAGATTGTCATCAAGATTAGCTTTCTTTAATACAGGACATACATGCCCATTTTTGGCAACATTTTGAAAACAGCTCTCTAATAGTGACAGATGTAGAAACTGCACAAAAAAGGGAGCAAAAACAGGAAAACATTCTTTTAGCTAATTCGCTGGCAAGGATCATCTGCAAAACAATTTGGGTTTTAAGTGATTCATTAAAGCCTAAACCACTGTTGAGTCTTGTAAGTAAATAAAGTCCCAGGTCTGCAGTGTTTTGCAAGTGAGCAGATGTATGGGAAATCTCTTCCCTAATCTTAGATATGTTATCAATAGAATATTGCACAAATTATTGGCACTTCAAATCTAAATGTTTTACCTCAAAGGCTGATCCTGGATTAGCTATGACATTATCTAGGGGAAAAATAACCTTTGGTTTGTTTAGGGCCCGGCTAGTAACATCTGTATAGTAAATGCATTTAGCATCTTTAATGTTTCTTGCATAAGCAGTGTGTGCAATTTTCAACATTAATACATTCTCAGGCATTGAGTGCACCCTCCATTTCCACTCCGAATTTGTCAGTGACTGGTTTAAAGAATTTAAATCTTCAGAGAACCATGAAGCAGAAGGTTTATTACGAATTGTGTTGGTCACTTTTATCCATAGACATCAAAGTTATGTCATAGAACGTATTTACCACTTCATCAATAGTGAACCCTGGGTCAAGTTCTAAAGTATGTTGAAGAACCTCTCTTAGGGAATCACTATTAATCAGCTGTAAGTTTGGTTTTAAGAAGGTGTCCATTTTCCTCTGGCCTATTGTCCTACCATAGTCAAATATTATTATAATTCTTTTTATAAAGTCTCTTTATTGAACGATTCACGTCTCATCGACATCGCACAAACATGAATACAATTCGGTGTAACATTAGATATCTGGTAGGTCCATGTCAAAACTCAAACATTAAAACATTATCTGGTAAGGCATACTGGTGATTGCTTGTTCACTACGGGAGTTCAGTCGGCTCGACAGAAAAAACATAAGGGTGTCAGAGGACCCCGTTATCCTCTGATCGGTTTAGCACTCCCCCTCAAAAGGTACCTTGCTCGGGCAGCAATTCCCTCCTGCACGGTTCTTCCTTTAGGCTGGGTCATTAGTCTTGGTCAACAAGTAGGCAGTGAAGGGGTTCCAGATATTTTTGGTCCTATTCTGTAGCCCACAGAGATAGGGGCATTCTTTGTCTGTGTCGCTTAACCAAACCAGGTCCTTCAGCCACATGTTCAACCCTGGGGGGGATGCGCTCATACATTTCACTAGAATACATCACCTGGCTGTGATCGTGCAAGTTGAGAGGAGCTTCCGATATTGTTTTGGCAGCCCCGGGAGCCAGCCAAACATGCAACACAACAAGTCATGGGGTATTGTCTGCCCTAACAACGCAGACATAGTTTTAACCACTCATTCCGAGAGTGAGCTCAGTTTGATACATGCCCATATCATATGTAGGAAGTCGGCAGGTTCAGCGTTGCATCTCGGGCAACTGGCAGATCTAGTGTTATCAAACTGGTATAAGCGGGCCGGGGAGAGAGATACTCTCTGCAGCGTCTTAAGTTGGATCAGTTGTAGCCGGGTATTGAATGCCCCCCATGTGTACAGCTACAGAGCACTGCCTATTCTTTGTCTGTGAAGGGCATCCCAGTGTCCTCCTCCCATCTCTTTCTACACTTTAGTGCATCCCTGAGAGAGTCTGCCTGGATGAGCTTGTAGAACAAAGAGACCACCCCCTTGCTCCCAGGGGCACAATGACCACAGGACTGAGGAGTGGTGCCAGAGCATTCTCAGAAGTAATATACAGTCAGCAGTTCAGTGCACAAGATGTGGGAAAGCAAGGATATGGTCTAATCAGGATCAGGTGCCATGCACCGTCGAGTGGTGTGAATACTCCCTCCCTTCCGGTTTCAGGAGCCTCCACACATCCCCCAGCTCTAGTTCTTGCATAATTCCCTGGACCGCTTCTGCTGCTCTGGAGCATCGTCTCATCTCCCTGTCCGATCTGTCTAGCCTTGGTTCCAGGGTAACATTGAGATCCCCTGCCCATACAATATTGGTATGCAAGTATTTATGGCATCTGTTTGCTAGAGCCTCAAATAACCCACGGTCATCCACATTGGGACCATATATGTTGCCCAATGTGAGCATTGTATTACCCCAACATTCCGAGATTATGACGTATCTCCCTTTTGGGTCAATTTCCGTATTGTTAACGCAAAAACCAACTGATTTATGCACCAGCGTCATCACCCCTGCAGAGTACGCTGAGTATGAGGTGTAGTGCTTGCAGTCTCCCCAGCTTCTGGCGAGTTTCACATTCCCCTTTCCCACTAAATGAGTTTCTTGCAACAACATAACTTTGGCAATGTGCCGTTCACAGTACTGCACCACCTTACAGGCTTTTCGCGGGTTGTTGAGTCCCCTCACGTTCAAGCTAATCACTTTACTCACCATCACTGGGGTGTGGTATATATATGAAGGCACTTCCAGCCCACCCCTCTGCCCAGCAAACACACCAGCAGTTGACCAGTCCCATGAGACGTGAATCCTTTTGAACAAACTCGAGCCACCTTCCCATGTGGCAACCCTCCCCCCCACCGCCCTCCCTTCCCACCTGCTCCCACCCTATCCCCCCACTCAACAACCCCTATCCACCCACCCAACAACCCCCACTAGCAACATTACCATGGGTCACAGCCCGGAACACCGGACACCCCTACCCAAGTGACCTCCTCCACTTCACACTTTGAGGGGAGGGCCTCAAAACATTTTCAAGTTGTGCAACCGGATTTATCATTACATTTTCAGCCAGTGTGTTCAGCACCCATCAGGAAGACCCTGCAAGCAATAACAGATTCACCAGCTCTTGATCCATGCTTGTGCGATCTGGCTAGTCACTTTGGCAGGGATTCAAGGAAGTCATGTACTGCACCAGGCTCAGGAAAGAAGTGGGTTTAACCGGCATGCTGAACGCGTAACTTGGATGGGTACAGCATAGAGTATTTCGGAGCGCCCTCTAGATTGCCAGGAAAGAAAGGTGGGCCTTCTGGACTGACAGGGTGAAGTCCGGGTGGAAGGATACTCTGGCATTCTCGTAGGTTAGGTCTCCGAGTTCCCTTGCTCTGCGGAGTATGAGATCCTGGTCCCGGTAGTTTAAAACTTTCACAATTATCGGGCGGGGGTTTTGGCTTGGTCTAGGGGTGATCTGTGACACCCGGTGCACTCTCTCTACCAGGAATTGGGAGAACAGTGGAGGTCCCTGCAGCAACTCTTTGATTAAGTTCTCCATGAAGGTTTCCATGTTCTGTTGCGGAATCTATTCTGGGACCACCACTACTTGTATGTTATTTCTTCTCGACCTCGCCTCCAGGTCTTTGTTCTTATCTTTAATGGACTTTACATCCCGTTGCAGGTCCCGAATTGCTTGAGTCACTTCACTGCTGCTATCTTCTAATGCGCTCACCCTGAGCTCAACCTCTGAGGTTCTCCCACTCTCTTTGTTCCTGCATCCAGTTGACTTTGTATTCCATCCCACCCAGCTTTGTGTTAATGGATGTAAAGCCCGACCTCATCTCGGCCCTACTTGACACAACTCTGTCATCGGGGTGTTCTCACTCGCCCTTGCAAGCGCCTCTGCCTCGGCCAGTTGGGGCATCTTGCCTGGTGATTCTCAGGACGCCATGTCCTTATCGCACTCCTTCAGTAGGCCTTCCTTCTGGGTGAATGGCAAGCAGGACTGCCGCTTGTTGCCCTTAGCCATATAGCGATCTCTGTGGGGCTCCCTGCCGTGTTCCCCCAGCTCAGGTTTCTGACAGCAATTGCTGTGCTTGGGGCGGTCTCCACCCCCGGGCCCACTCCCTGTCTTCAGCCTCTGGGTCGACTTCAGTCCTTCATCCAGGCATTGGCTCTTCGGCCCACGGGCAGGTTCAGTGAAAACACAGCCGCGGCTCTCTCCCACCGGTCAGTACCCTGAGGTACATGTACACTGTGTGTGGCGGCTCAGTCAGGGCTCCCCTTCAGCACCCAGCTTGCCACTGTCGGCCACCCCGGCGTCCTGCTCCTGGCATGGCCAGGGCATATCACCCTTCTCTTCAGGGTTTCTGTTAAGCTGCAAGTGGTCTGCTAACTCCCAGCATATGTATAAGGCTTCCCTGAGGATGTTTACTCTCCCTGGTGGGTCAGCAGGCTTTCTGCTCGTTACCGCCTAGTCTGGACCATAGTTCTAGTCTCTGGCCTCAGGCCCTTTGCATACAGTCTATCAGATTCAGATCTGTAGAGGTCGGACTAAACACAGACAATGAGATGGCTGTATTCTTGTAAAATCTGCACTCTAGAGGGCTTATGAGTTTGAAGGCCTTTAGAGAATGGATCTATATATATTGGAAGACAATACACCATGTAAAATCCCTTGTGCTTTCATATAATGTTTGAAAACACTGATGAATAATGCTTTTTTGTAATATAAAAATGTTTATATTATACACACATTTCTATGCCAACCATGTTCTATAGTAAATGTATAGTTATTAGATTTGCATACATTGAGACACGTAGGAATACCAAGGTTTCCATTCTTTTTGGCAAAATCTTTAATAAGGTGGTGCTATGGAATACAGAAACGAATAGACATAATAAACCCTCGGTTTATACACCGAATAATCATGGTATTTTATAACCAACTAAGAGGAAACGAGTAATAGTGGGCTGATTTAGACACCTTTATCAAAAAATTGATTAACTAGCGAAGTGTAATTAAAAAATAATTTAGATTCCACCCGATTATGAATAAGTGTCATAATCACAATTGCAACCAGAAATCCGCACCAACACATAATACGGGGCGTTAAGTAAAGGGAAGAATGCATAGAATCGAATAACAAATAAGGCTTTTCGGTCCCAAAACATGGTAGCTGCGAATTCCAGAGAACTAAAAACAAAGAAAGGACTAACATAACTATAGTAACGTTAATACACATGAAAGGAACGCCACATCCGCATAAAAGGGAGCCGACACGCGGGGACTGACGAGACACTTTGTAGGTAAGCCCTAATACCATTTAACTTACTCTGAGCCGAGCGGGTTACAATGTAAAAACTGCAATATGTAATGGTCTTACAAACATAGATAGTAGCATAATCAATCCATTGTAAGCCGGGCAGGCTACGAAGCCAAAATGTTCAAAGGCACAATATATCAAAATAACAAGCAGTTACTTTTTGTACAATATACCGAAATATCGAACAGTAAAACGTAGAGCATGCAGTGCACGAATGCGCTGTTACTCGCTTGGTAAATAACAGCATCTCCACATATTCGCATGATAACGGAATCTGATCAGTACATATCAGGAAGAAGGATGCAAAAAGCTACACATGAAGGTTGAAGCTTTATTTTTACTGAGGTGTATTATATATGGTTCATAGGAGGGATTTAACCATGGACAACCAGCCGATCAATGACTTTAGACCCACACAGTCTTAGCCAAGCAGAACAAAAGCTTCTACTGGTAAGAAACGAGTCTAATATTGTGACACCCCAATGCAAACACAAAAAAAGACACAAATATGCATTGTTAAAAACCAATTCTTACCATTGCAGTGTTTTCTTTCCCTCTATCTTTTCCATTCCCTAAACTTCTGTCCCTCTTCCCATTCCCCATCTCTCTGCCAAATGTACATTACATGTCTCAATATGGTTTAAATGCATTTGATTTTCACTGTTTTATGTTGAATTTTTTCAAATTGATCTTGTGCCATTGTAATGTCTCTTTTTCATTTTTGTCGGTTATCTCTCATTTTGTTTATATACCTCAAATCACAATGTATTTGTTAACAGCCAATGATTGAAAAAGGCACAGTAAGTGCTGAAAAACGTGTTTCAAATAAGGACTACTATGATATATTAAACCAAATATCAACCTCAATTAATTGCTGCTGAAAGTTTTTTACTATAGTGGCGCAGCCTATGTGTGAAAGTATTTCGGATATTCAGTCTATCAGGTACTCTGCACCCCCAGATATGTCGGTGTTTGTGGCATGGTCCTTCTGGCCTGTATTGGGGCACTCGTGGGATTCAGATAGTCTAAAGCTGCGTTATCAATTAATTTGGCAAGCGCAGCATCTTCTGTCCAGTACTATCAGCATTCAGCCCGGGGAGCAGCAAATTGCTGTTGTCGAGCTATAGTGGTGGGATTCCAGGGGCTTGGTGTCGATCCCGCTGGTTCTAGAATGTCCAGACTGCTTCCACTGGCTGGGTTGGAACCGGGTTCATGGTCCCTCATACAGCGCAGCTCTCCGGAGGCTCCGAGGGAGACTCGCCCTCTCATTCCGCCTACTTCTGTATGGCTGGCTCTGCATTCCTAGCGCAGCTCACCCCCCTGTACCCTCACCAGACCTGCTTCCCGGGTTCTCAGGGGGACAGCGCACTCACCGTGATGTTGGCTCACAGGGCCAGCATGTCGCTGTGCTTCAAGGGGCTATTGGTCTGGAAAGGTTGTCGGGCGCCCTGCTCTCGGGATCTGGCCTCTTCAATTCAGCTCTCCTTTCAGGCTCAATCTTTCATCGGGTGCCGTGCTGGCCTTGGTACACAGGAACTGGGCGGTCCTCCGGCTGTGATATGGAGCTGGCATCTGGCCGAATACTCCGACCTCCAGTGCGCACCACTCCACTTTCTTGGTGTGGGTCTCCCAGTGCCCTGCAGTGCTCCGGAATTGGGCTGCTGGGTGGCACCCACCCCAGCAATGTTTCTCCGAGTTCTGGGCTAATATGGTCCCCGATGGGTGGTGTTGCGGACTCCCCTCTCTGTGGGCCGATCAGGAGCTCACCGAGACGTAGCCATCTTGGCCACCATAGTCAAATATAAGATCAAATGATAGAATCATATGGTCTCACCAGTCAACATACTGAGCTGATATTAACAACTTGGCACTCTAAAATATTCCCTTTACCATGTGTTCTGTATTCAGTTTTGTCGAAGACTGACTGAATCAAATAGCAGAGTCAACATATTAACATGATTACTAGTCACATTACCCCAAGGAAAATTTAAATCTCCCATGAAAAATGGCTGTGGTCCTATCAAACAGGAAGACCCTATAAAATCCATTAAATCATATGTAAAAACATCATGATTACCAAGATGATGATAAATCAAAAAAAGTTGAAAAGATGTAGATGCTTTTGAAAAGATTATGAGAGCTAGACATTCAAAGTTCTTGTCTAAAACAATTTGCGAGCATTTAAATAACTCCTAAGAATAATAGCCGCTCGCCCACAACTTTGTTCACTCTATCCTTGTGATAAATTGAGTACCCTTCAGGAACTATTAAATCCAACATATGTTTTGAGATTCGATTGAACCAAGTTTCAGTGACTGCAATCACAACAGCCTGGGAGAGCAAAATGTGCTCTGCAATTGCTTCAAAATGCGCTACTTCAGAATGTGGGTTCGGCCCCAAATATTTCAATTTTGAATGACTTAACTTTAAACCACAACTCCTTTGCTGATGAATTTGAAGAAGAATGGCTCTATTACAACTCTTCATACCAAGATGACACTCAATTCGGGACTCTGAGATTTGAACAAAAATTTGATTCTGCTTGTCCAATTGAACAACTCTCTCAGAAAAGCACATCTTGGAACTTGAATCATATAAAGTTATGTGTATCACTCTGACGGAAACACACACAACAAAGAGTCTGATGAAAGGATGTCTGAATGTGAGAGAAAATCAATACCTTGCAGCAACCGGTCTGTCGAATTGCCTAACTACAGACCCCTCGATTAAATAGCCTCCCTTGCTTTAGAAAACAGTGTCTTGTGGTTCTGAGGACCTACTTCATAGAGATATCATTATCATTAAATGCTCTCCACATTGGGTCTTGGATTTGGGCTTTCGGATGGGTGAACTTCTTAAATATTATCTAACAGAAGTGGATCAATCTTTTAGAGAGGATGTGTCCCTACCCTGAGAATGGCATTGGTCTTTCGGTGCTGATGAGTCACTGGTGGACTCGTGTCATTCTTCTGGGTCTTGCATGATGATTCATTGTCCAATCAGGAGTGGCACATTTCTTGATGAAACATTAGTTTGTCTGCTTCATCCAGCCAATCTGGGCCCCCTCAGGCAACTTGGCATGGTCGTCTGAGCTTGTGCAGCATATCATAGGCCACATATTTCCTAAAGAATCTTAGTCACCCGACATAATGCCATGTTCCTTTGTGGGCACTACTAGGGGGCTGTTGCACAGGGCAAAATCAAACTTTGAAGGGGAAGGCTGTTGCATTTGGAGAATCTGAGTGGTTTTTTAGGAGTTTTTTAGGAGTTTGGAGGTGTGTTATCTGTTTGTTGTTGGTCCTTTATGTAGTTTCTTGCTGTTGAGTGTGTTTTGAAAACATAATTTTGTTCCTCTTCATCTAGGTGTGTGTGTAGCCTATGCTAATGTCTTGTGTTAGTTTCCCCTTATAAGAAAAATAAATTAATGGTAAAAACGCCAAAGAAATGTTTCTCACACATATTTGTTTAATTATATTGTTCATATACAAACACAGTACACTGCATTTGTGGCAGTTGAAATGGTGCTCCAGCTCTAATGCTTGGAGGTGAAGTGGAAATGGCTAGGAGGGAGGAGGAGATGCATTGTGCCTCACAGGAGGAGGAGGATTCCCTCCATGATTGATGAAGGGAACCTCCTGCTCTTTACGTGTGCAGGTTTATGGGCCCGGGCCACAGAGCAGCACATATCCAAAGAGTCCGTAGGGGGAGTAGAGGCATTGGGAAGGGCCTAAGGAGTAGGAGAAGGCCATCATAGGAGGCCATAATGCAGACAAGCAAAGGGCAGAGGAGGGAGGAAGAGAAACATGTGAACAACCCTCAGATGCACCATAGGAGCAGGCAGGCATGTCTCTCATGTTTGTAGAGGGTGTGGTGGCAGTAAGCAGCATGGGGAAGTTTTTTGATTTGGGATTCTATTAACATAGAGGAGGAAGCTATCCTTGAGGAAATTGCGGGTGCTTCAGTGGGCAAGGGAAAGACTGCCTGGAAGAGGCACAGGGTGAGGACTAGCTTCCAGTGAAGCTATAGCAGGAGGTGGTTCTACCTGCATGGGAGGAGGAAGGGCATTACTGAATGAGGTAGTTTAGGAGGAAACTCTTCCTACCAGGGCAGAGAGGAAAAAGTAAAGAAGTGCCCCAGGGAGCAGTGAACTTAACCCCCTCGACACATCCACATGAACCCCTTAACCACAGCATGACTCATTTTTTGAGGACACTTTGTTGGTGCTAGGAAGATGGACTATGCTGCTGTGGCAGGCAACTTGAGACGGGTCAAGGTGCTCAACGATGCTTCCCTCCTGTTAGCTGTTGTGAAGGGGGAAGAGGAATGAGGAATTCATTGGAAAGGGATAGCCCATACAAGGAGACTTCCCTACCTGCAACAATGGTACCAGTCATTGGAGATCTGGAAAACCTTATTAAAAGCTCTGTGAGGGACAGCATACAAGTATTCAAATCTCACCACTCTCAGCATGTTAATCAAGAGCAATTGCTATTAACGCCGGATCAAGGGTTGGGCGGTAATGGGTATTCCCCATTCCCCATTGGGTCGGAGCATTTTCGGCTCAATTAGCGCACACTAAAAGCGCCACGCTAATTGCACCCAAAAATGGGCATTAAGTTGTACAAATGCTGCCAGACTCGTGATTGGCAGGACCCTTAAATGCAGCGGTAATAGCATTACTGCTGTATTTCAGCGGTAATAGCATTACCGCTGTATTTAAGGGCTACTGCCCAACTCGTGATGAGGCCCACAGAAAGCTAATAGTTTGTACTAGTACCAGTATGGTCACTAGTATTTTTAATGTGTTAGCCAACCGTGTGGGTATTCATGAGAACATGTATGTGAACCCTTCATCATTCACAATGTCTTCCACCTCTTCCACCTTATTTGTATGCAATTCTTTCAAGGTGGCTTTTGCCTCTGTAAGAGTCCTATTCTCCTCATCATGGGTAGGTATGTACATGCACTAAGACAGATCAATTTCTGCACACGCCCACCTTTCTTGGCCGTAATAAGGTCAAGAACATACACGGTTTGGAGAGTGATGAGCCTGACAGCTCTCAGCTCTTCCCTTATGGCATTCAAGCTTTTCAGAGTTGTGTTTATGGTCTGCAGCAGTTCCTATCGGATTATTTGCAACCATTTGCCATTCAGATGTGCCTGTAGCCGGGTGTAAAGAAGGATGTAAAGAAAATTTCTGTTCAACTGAACAATTTATGTTCATCTGGTATATCGTCATAGGCATTTGCTGCTTATACTTAAGAAAGGTTATCCTCTTTGTGCGTTTTACGGATGAGGGACCTCTTATTTCTTAGGTCTGCTTTCATCCAGGGGAAATAACCAATCTGCACCTCAATCTGGGGTCCTGCTAGGGACGGTGCGCTTTTTACCACTAGAAAGCAAGAGACTGTGCAATTTGGAGGCAGCTGCATGTAGGCTCTGAAACCACAACCCCAATACTGGGCCATTAATACTGTTATGCCTACTTTAATTCCAGGCACATCGGAAATGCATTTGCACCCTTTGTTTTCTCCCATTTGTACTGTGCCTGTATTTCTTATGCAAAGGGAGGAATTTTTCAAGGGGACTATATGTAGTGGCCCTGCTTCATCCTCTAACCACGTTAGTATTTTTACGTAGTTGGTCCATTCTGTAAGGCATTCCTTATTTACCTTTTGCACAACCACTCGGTGCTACAAGCACCTCTACTTTACAGCCGATCGGTCCTTAGACCCAGCCTTCTTTGGTAAATACTTGTCCTTCTATTTGTAACTAGCCTCTCTCCCAACATCCAGGTATTTCCCTTCCCTGCTGGCTGTGTTTAGCAAACATTGGTGGTCTTATGTTATTATTCCCCTCTCGGGTCCTGACAATATGTAACATATCAACTCCTGTTGTGGTTCTACATCACCCTTCAGGGACACCTCTTTTATAAAATGATCCTCATTTGGAGAATCTTCCTTTGGTTCTTTGCATGGAGGCACTTCTGCCCTGGAAATGCCCTCTGGTTATACATGCTGCAAGGTGTGTCGGGCAACGTGCTACGTGTGTGGGTTCCATCAGTGGCTATAAATATTCTGGTGACACTCATGGAGTAGGGGATGAGGGAACACACAAAACAGCTCTCATCAGATGTCTCTCTCCCCAATCGGCTTGTGTGTCTACACCACATAATATTCGAGACATGAGCAATATTATCAACATTTTGTCCCATAAAGCAGTGATCATCAATTATACTTCTTTTTAATCTTCTCCCTGGAGTGCTATGTTTTGGATATTTTTCAGGGGTCATTTCATTTGGTATTGCTATACGTATTGTACTAGTGTTAATATCATGGAGAACATGAAAGGCTGGTCTTGCCTTGCTGTACGTGCTATAGTGTTGCACTGTGAAACAGTAAATAAAATATAAACACACAAAGGAAGAAAATTCTGCTCCAATCACAATGTCTACTGATTCTGGCTACTGCATGAATATAGGGCACACACTCATCTGGGCAACAAAACACTACTAAACAGTTGCATCATGTCTTAGGAAAGTCTTTTTTTCCTCACATAAAATACATTTCCACACTGAAAGTGTCCTTCAAAAAACTTAAGAAATCAAAGATCTCTTCTTATACACGCTAAGGGCTCTTTTGGGAACATTTAGTGAAATAAACTATTCATATAGTTTTAGACATACAAGGACCATGGACGAAGTCTCTGGATGTTGTTAGAATACAGTTTTTGGGGAAGTATTTGTACAAAAAAGTCTCTGAGCTTATGTTCTTGCTGCTGACTAGCTCTGGTCACCGATCTTGTCAGCGGTCTTTGCACATCTTCTTCACCTTCGGGCTCAGTATTCGCAGACAGGCGGTCTCACTGCTATATAGGTTGATGTCACTGAAGTGGATCCACACTTTGAGTCCTTCAATTATTAATGCAGATGGTGTCCACAATGAAAGGTCCTTGAAAACAGGGTTTGTGCCAATTCCAAACAAAGTTATGGCACTTCACCTTGTCCCCGGGATAAAACAAAAGGGGTTTCAACAAATGATTTGGTCTGTTTGCTCCTGTGCTTCATCTGTGTTTTTCAAAGCACCCTGCTGTGTCTGCACCTGTCAAGACATACATTTAAGAGATCCCATCATGGCTGACAAATAATTGTGCTTTACCTGTCCCAAGCACAGTGACAACATTTTCAGCATCAGTACGAGCCCACATGAGAGGAGTAATGGGAGTGTGCATTTGCTGTCCCGTCACCAGCTCATGTGAAGCCAAGTGATGGTCTGAGCCTGGCTGATTATGTAAGGCAAACAAGGCTAAAGGAAGACAGTGTAACCTACCCTTTTTAAGAGTGTCCTTTAGTTTGGCAATTTCTTCTTTTAAGAAGCCGTTTAGGCATCACAAGTGATGTTTGTGGATGATAGTCCAATGAGAATGTGTGCTTTATTTCTAAGAGGATAGTGATTGTAAGAAGATTCAATTCAACACTACAGCTAAGTCAATGCCTAGTCTGGGATACTGAATGGAAACCTTTATTGATATATCTTTATGTCCAGTTCATGAGTTCTGGATGACTACCCCTATATAACACCCCTCTCTTAGAATCCCCCTGACCCCACTGAGCCAAGAAGTAGTTCTGTTTTGCAAGTTAAAAGGTTTATTTGAGAATTTAAACAATATATATATATCACACTTTATAATAAATTAATATCTGATAGTACACTTAGACATATGATGTTGATCAACAATGGGTAATCTGGCACTAGCACACTTCTTTATAATCAATGAGGAGTTAGTATAGGATGGATAAAGTAGCAAAAATACTTTTATGATTTCAAGGGAAAAGCAATGAGGAATAAAAGGCAGTACAGAAATACTTGATATGATTTTAGCAAAAGATAATATAATCACTTTCTCTCTGGCAATTCACCCCCCTCCCCTATGCAATGTACGAAATGGAAGGAAATGGAAGTAACACACACAGTTCTTAGGAATGCAATCAAATATACTTCAGTTCACCCCAGCAAGCTTAGACCACAGATAGAAGTTTGAAACACAGACCCAAAATGCTTTTAAAAGGTGATGGCAATGAAGTGAGAAATATGCTGAAAATGCTTTTAATTCCCTTTAGGAGGTTCAGGGGGAGTGGTAGCTACTTGGGATGAGTTCAGGCTCACTTTAGCAATGATTCAGGGATGGTTCTTAAGATGCAAACAAATTTTAGCAGTTCAAGCAAAAGCAGCTATCTTTTTACAAGTAAAGAAATCGGGCCCAATCGCAAATCGCGGCAAAATTCGCGAGTGCGTGAATCGTGATTGCGGAAAAAGTATAAGGAGTAGGAAGTTGGTTCTAGGCTTGTTGGAGAGCTTAGACCAAGTTCGTAGCCCAAACATTTCCAGAGAAAACGGACGATTAAATAAAGGTAGTTTTTCGGATTTTAAGTAAACTCAAAATGACAGGTGACAGCTTTGCAGCTGCAGAATTGACAAATGACAGTGGTGCAGCTTTACAAAATAACAAGTGACAACTTCTAGGAGGCAGTTCTGGTTAGATTAAAATAGTTTGGATTAGATTATTTTAACTGAGAGATTGGTTCTGCACAGTTCTGCTAGGTACTCACAATATATTTTTGAAATAGGCCTTGCCACGGATCTGTTCAGGTTTTGAACTGGACTCCGGTTCTGGTCTCGGCACTTCACAGTGATCTGGGTCACTCTGGATCTCTGGTCTGGTCTGTCCGGATACAACGGTCTCTGCACGGCTCCTGGATCTCTGCACTGGTCCTGGCAAAAGTTCTTGGCAAGGGATTCAGCAGCTCGCCCGGCTGTGAGTAGCTTGCAATGATTTGAGGCCTGCGGCAGAGAACTCAGCTTGTGGTTTTAGGCCTCTGATTTAGGTTCTAAAGTATAAGTTCTAGGTTCTGGAATATGTAGCTGGAGTCAGTCTGGAACTGGTATCTTCTGGATGTTGTGTGGTCTGGCAAAGCTTCCCTCAAGAAAATGGAAAATCAAAGTCCTCTCTAGCTTCCAGTGGCTCTTTTTATGTCTTTTGAAAGTGGGTGTGTGCGCAGCATCACCAAGCCAGCCCCTCTCTCAACTGATCATTGGTCAAGCTTTTCTCTCTTCCTTGATAGGGGAAAGGAAATGTGAGTCATGGTGATGCTGTTTTATGGCCTGCAGAAAGGACACTCCCCTGTCAAATTACACACAAATCTATATTTGACCTAAAGACATATTTCATAGATACACAGTGGTTTGAAATTACATGCACCCATCACGTATCACATGAGGTATACTCTGTTCAAACTCTGATGTTTCTAAGAGCTTGCATCCAGAAATGGCAATATTTTGCGCTTTTTAGTGGGTTATGCAACATTGGTTTTTCATTAAAATTGATACACATATACACCCCCCTACTACACATATCTCAGTAACTTTCCAATTGTCTAGCTTAAATACAGTGTCTGTGGTGTCAATAAATGGCAGGGTTTTGCCCCTCAACATCACACAAATTGGAGTTTGGGCTTGAATTGTAGGCAAAGTTTCCATTTTAAGGTTCCCCACATTTCACATTTCTGTCATCCGGTTACCAAGAGTTATCAGTGTTTCTGTAAAATATATATTTTGCTTTCAATTCAGTTCTCAGAGTGTTGGAGTCCGCCTCCAAGACTTGGGTGGGTCAGTGATCACATGTGTCTCCTGGCCGGCAGGTCTTTGTTGACAGGAAACAGTCAAAATCAACATATTCTATTCAAGTGCAAAGGCCTATTGTGTGGTCTCCAGGAGGCTGCCAGCCAGTCTGCCTTCTATCAAGCAAGAGGTCATGTGAGATTCTAACTCCTGGTGTGAATCTCTGGAGGTGAGAGGTTTCCCAGCCTTTTGGCCTGTTAATCAAATCAGATTGTCTCTGGGAACAGCAAGTGGTTAAGATTTTAATTAACTCCCAGCCTTTGATGTAAAGGCCTCTCCTGCAACTCCTGACATGCAGTTTCCCTGTCAGAGTTTAGACCGCTAGCGCCGCCTTGAGGTGTTTATCGGTACTGCGTCCATTTTTTGGATCAGTCTTGAATGAATGCATTCCAAACAAGAGATTTTACATGGAAGTATATTATCCAGGTTCAGCACATGGCACTGGTGTGGTTCTGCTGTAAAATAATTTTGTGCCCGTTGAAGGAATTAATTCCCAATAGTTGTGGGTTGCTTTTGGCAATCAGCATTGCCCCTTTTGCAATGGTTTCAGGCTACTGTGTGGGTAGCCCAATGGTGGTTTTAGGCAGTGCCCTTCTGTGCCCATAACAGCGGCAAAATGGGTGGCAGCCTATTCTTCATGCATTTCCCTGTGCATTTTCTGGGAAGCTCTGGCCATCATGATGTTTTCAATGCCAGTAATGCACAGTTTTTTGTGGTAGGGCTCAGATGCATGGGTAAAAACATCCCACAAGATGTGCTCAAATACCTCATTTGCAAAGCGTGGTCTGTTGTCGGAACATAGCACTTTGCACACTCCCCACCCTGGGAACATTTCTCATATGAGGACCTTGCAGCCGGTGTGGCATCAGGATGTGTGCATGGACTGACTTTGATCCCGCGGGAAAAAGGACATACCATGACTATCATATAATTGCAGCCAATTCAAATTTGGAGCATATCCACATAGTCGATATGCAAATGCTGAAATTGTCCAGTATGATTGGGTACTGCTCCTCTCACCATTCTCAAAGTATGGTTGGTTGTGATCTTTTGTAACAAAAGGATGGGTATCCCCTTCAACGTGGACCTAGGGAACATTAATAATTAAAAAAAAAACATTCCAATAGGATATTTCATGAATTAACAATATATAGTATGTGTATAAAGAGAGTATACTTCTGGTAATGACTCTAGATGTAAATTCAATGCTGTCTCAAATGCATGGATGCAGATGGCAAAAGTGCAAAGTATCATAAAGTGCTAAAACAGTGCATAAATGCTGACAAAAAGTGCAAGGTGTCGACTACACATACCTTGAATAGGCTTATGTATTGTATATCCCAAAATATCTAGTATTGTGTAGTTTTGACTGATGTATATATTTAGTTCTATCAAAGAACTGATAAACGTCTTCCTCGGGACACAGACACCACAAAACTATGTTTAACAATCTATATACAAAAACATGTATAAAGTTGGAATCATATCCAGGTTTGTTCTTGTTTGAATATTCAATTGACTTTCAACTTGAATCAATTTCGAGCCACATATTCTGCAAAAAAAACACAGTTAGAAAACTGACTGAGCCTGCAGCCCGAAAACACCAAAATGAGTTCAATAATGTAAATCTTAAGTAACAAATCAAAACATTGACCTTGTTACATCCAATATGGGTATGGAGGTCAAGCACTTCACTGTGCCACCCCAACCACAATGGAAACAGATAATGGAAAATATATCTGCGGAGACATAATAGAGGAACTTGGATTAGGACTATCCCTAGTTCCACCTAGAACACCAAAATCAATAAGACAAAAGACTATGCATGTTGCCATAGGACAACCTGACCCATCTCCATTTATGTATTAGAGAAGCATCATGTTCTTGTGAAAATGCCCATATGTTGTGGATGCCAAAAGGACGGTAACGGAATCAATCTATCTGCAGTTCTGTAGAAATCCCATAACGAAGGGACACAATGAAACCTGATGGAACAAACAATTATACATCATTTGTCATGCCTGAACCAAAGAATTCATCCACCAATAGTACACCATTAAGTGTAAGTGGAGAGTTGCTAAAAGCCCCCTGAAAAGCCCTTGCAATGTCTGGTATGTGTTAAAAAAGATGACATGGAACATAGGGCGTATCTGCCTTTTGATGCCAGATCAAAAGGAATTAATGAAATCAGGCTCTAAAACTAAGCCTCATCATGGTGAAGAGCATAGAAAACATATGTTGTTGAATTCTCAACTGAGGGTGCCTTACACCCTATTAACAGCCATAAAGGCGAACATTACTAGACACCGTACAGAAAGTACCCTATATTGATCATCGAGGGCAAAGCGGTCATACTGTATTAATATTATTGGGGGGAATTCCACACGATTAGGTGCCAGAGGCAAAAATAGTCCAGTTAGTTTATCGCGCTAATTAAATAAATACAGAGGGCTAAAGTAAACATAGGCGCACGCGGGCAAGCCGTTCACTTTTTAAATTATCTCAAATGCATAGATGCAGATGGCAGTGCAATGCTGCAGAATGGTCTCAGGCATTCCAGGTAATGTGGAATCAGGGCCGCTTCAAGCTGAATGTTTTAAATTGAAATGACAAGCCTGGGCTCGCCAGGTGAGTGAGCCGAGAGCATTAACATAAAAACAAGACTGTATCAACTCGTGAAATGTATAGACGTCTGTTCCCATAAACCCAAATCAATCTCTGATTTTAAATTACTCAAATTGGAAATTGTGTAAATTAACCAAGCAGGTTTTCAAATTTGAGCTGTTTAGGGAACAGAATTTGTTTAAACACGATCGTCAAAACTGTCATAGAAAAAGGACTACATGCGCACCCAAGCAATCTAGCCACCCACTTGGAAGTGACTACAGAAGTGTCTCATTATTGTCCCAGAACGGAAGATTACAAAAGGCAATGCAGTCAAGCATACAAATTAAATGTATGCCAAAACGTACTTCTTTGGCTGGAACAAATGATCACATGAAATTGAGATCAATTTTCATAAAGCATCTTAAGGATTAAAGGTCCCCTCCAAAAACTAGTGTATGTCCTGTAACCAAGTAGAAGTTGTAATATTTCTACATCTCCTATGGTACACAATGGAGCCTTTCCTCTTGTTGGTTGCGGCCAATGTGGTAGCTTAGAGTATTGTACATACACCAGTGTCCGCGCTGTGCCAATCTGGCTGCTGTGCTATGGGAGTCAACGGCTTAAACCCTCTCTAGAGCCCACTATTTTAGATCATCACAACTGTGATTATTCTCAAGGAAGTGGTCTACTAGTGGGGATGGTAATGTTTTGGTAAAGATATTAGGTTTATGTTCCAATGTACATGCGGTTGTGGATTTGCAATGACTGCAAAAACTGCACCGAAAATGTCTGCTTATCGGCTTTGCACCCCAAAGACCCGGAATAGTCATCTGATTTTTAGTTGTGGTGGCTCTATCCACTTGTGAAAGCCAGTTTTTATGTTTTTTACCTTTTTTGAATGCATAGATAGGACGTTCCAAGTCTGGATTGTTGAGTTGCAACACATGCTAATGTTTAGAAATAACCTTCTGGATGTCATTGTGATGCATGTTGTAGGTCATGGCACAGACTATACGTTCCCTAGTAATATTGTCCTTGTTTTTCTTGGCCAGCAAGATGTCCCGATGTTGATTTTTGACCCTTTTGCGTGATTGCTTTAATAAATGTGGGGCTTAGCCCCTAGCCTGGAGCCTATCTTGAATGGTATTAGCCTTCGACATATAGGGCCTCATTATGACCCTGGTGCTCCCGTACTGAAGGGTGCCGGCACGGGACCGGCACCCTTCATTACGGGAGTGCCTAATACGAGGTTCCCTTTGTGGGACTCGGAACAGACGTCTGGTAAAACCAGACGTCCTTTCTGGGTCCCGCGAGGGGAACAGGGAGCAAATAACAGGCCGTTATTTACATGCCCGTTATTAGTTCCCTCCCCATTCCCATTGAGCCCTATGGGGGCTCAAATGGGAATGGGGAATTGTTCCTTCAAGGAGGAATTATCGGGTCCTCCAATGTTGGAATGACCCGGTTATTCCTCATTGAAGGAACCCGGTATTGGAGCCTGGTATGGAGCCAGCTATGGCGCTAATAGCACCATGGCTACCTCATACTCACAATGAGGCCCATAGTCTTCTATTCTGGTGCAATTAAGTGTTGCTCTTAAAAATTGCCCATATGGAATGCTTTCACGCAGAACTTGGGAATGGAAGCTGTCAAACCGAAGAATAGTATTTATCTCAGTTTCTTTCCGATACAGGTCTGCGATAATGTGACCATAACGGTTCTTAATTAGAAGGTCCAGGAAAGGTAAAGATAGATTGCTGGCAGCCATTGTAAACTTAATATTGGTATTTAGAGTGTTAATCCACAGAAGAAATTTGGTGTAATCGCCTTTTGTCTTGTCCCATACAATAATAGCATTGTTTATAAAGTCTGATGGCAGGCCTAAACGGATTGGTGTCATCAAAGAAAAATGTTTTCGCGAATTTCCACATATATATTTACTGCACACTCTTGTAGCGGCCAGATACCTCCGGGTGATCAGCGCTTTATAAATAAAATAAACAATACAGGGTGGCATAATAGGCGGCAAAAGCTGGCCCCATAGCCGTGCCCTTAATATGCAAGTAGAACGCTCTCTTAAAGTGGAAATTATTATTTTTTAGAGCTACATCTAACAGTTCTACCAAGAATTCACTCGCAATTTGATTAAAACCTGGTCGAGGAATTCTTTCATAGTATTGCGTGACTCTAGTTGTGGTATGTTGGAATAAAGAGATTCCACGTCCAGCGTAATCAACATATCAGTCTCTGGATTAAAGGTAACCCCTCTAATTGTATGATTGCATCAGTGGTATCAGACAAGTATGTATCTGAGCAGGCAGCCAAGGGTTTGAGGAAAAAGCCGAGAAATTGCCTGATCAGTTCTAAAATGGAATTACAAAGGGACACGATTGGTCGACCTGGCGGATTCTGAAGATTTTTATGTATTTTTGGCAGCATGTATATTAACAGATTCCTGTTACCTTTAGCTGTCAAAAATTGGAACTCCTTTTCATTTATAACTCCAGCATCACTCACAAGCACGTACCAAAATTTGAGTTATTTCACTGCTTATACTTTCAGTAGGGTCTCTTCTGAGTTTACAGTAAAATTCTGCGTTATTGAGTTGCCTCATTATTTCTTCATCATATTTATCTGCATGAAGAACCACCACTCCTCCCCCTTTATCTGCTTGTTTGATTACAATGGATTGGTCTTCTTTCAATTTACGAAGACATTCCCATTCCCTTTTGGTGAAGTTATAACTCGGCTCATGTTTGGCACTGTCCAAGAAATCGTAAGTGGAATTGAAATCCCTTAATACTGCCCTCTCAAAGAGCACAGTTTCATCAGAGACCATTTGAAGAGTGGGCATAAAGGAGGATTTACATTTGAATGGAGTGTGTACACTATTGTCCCCATTCTCTGTATTATCTCTTCCAAAAAAAGTCCCTTAAATTGATTTTTCAGAATAGGCTACGTAATTCAATTTCTGCTTCGATTGTGATTGGATTCTTCCTAGAGACGAAAGAAAATCCTTTTTCCAACATAGATGTTTCAAAGGAGCTCAAGACTTTTTTGGAAATATTATATACAGCCAAGGGTTTTGCTATCTTAGATAGGCTTGTCTCCTTGCCTAGAAAAAGTTGGCTAAAGGTGGTGGCCCTTGGTCTGATGGAGGAAAAGGAAGATTTGGGGGAGGAAATGGAGTATTAGGTTCCTGAGGGCCGAAGGTAGGGTGCTAGTCATAATTTTGATGTTGCCAATATGGTCTGTCCCTTCTTCCTCTATTTTGTCCCCTATTCCAGTTGCGTCCCCTCGTCCCCCGTGTATTTCTGTTGACATAAGTCCCACTCCCATCTGATGAAGTGTCTGAGAATGTGACTCTTTTTTTTGTATGAATGTTGTCCACGGTGCTGGCTATATGGATCTTACCAATGGCCTGGTCCTTGATGATCTGCATTGAAATAAGCATAAGCAACTTCTTTAGTGAAGTTCTGGATGTCTTTTTTTTAATTTGTCAATTTTCTTGTTGTTAGTTTAAGAAATTCATTGGTATATTTCTCTATTAACTCGAGCTTTTCTTTGATGTTAATAATAGTGGTATCCGAAGAGAAGGCTGTTTCCGCTTCTCTATTTCTTCACCTATTGCAGCACTTTTTTAAGGGCTGTATTGATGGTCAAGAGCATCCAGTCGTGACAGCATTTTGTCGTTACACCAATGTATTTTATTTCCTATTGTCTACAAAGAGGCAAGGCTCATTGTGGACTAAAAACCCCTGGGTAATTAAGTTGGCTTTGAAATATTCAGCTAACAAGTGACTGTGCATTTCAGTCCTACATTTTTTTCTTTTTTAAGCTTCAGAACACTATCACTGGTGACACAGGTATTGTCATCAGGAATATTTCCGCCATTAATATTATCAAAAAAAGATGGGACAGTTATCGCTTCTGCTAACTGCTCTTCGCTAAAGGACACTGATGCTGCCATCGTGGAAGCCAGAGGGAAAGGTCTGCCAAAGGCCAGATCAAGTCAATGGGCCTCATTATGAGGTTGGAGGTAACCATGGTGCTATTAGCGCCATGGCTGCCTCCAAAACCTTACCGACTCCACCCTGGTGAATGGAGCAATTACCGGTCCATTCCAAGGTTGGTGGGACCGGTAATTCCCCATTCACCAGGGCCCTTCCCCATTCCCATTTGAGCCCCTATAGGGCTCAATGGGAATGGGGAAGGTGCTAAAAGCGGTACCGCAAATTGCGGTACCGTTATTAGCTCTAAAGTCCCTTTGCGGGTCCTGTTCTTAACACCTGGAAAAGCCAGGCGTTAAGGGAGGACCCGCAAAGGGAACTCGTAGTAGGGCGGTAAGGGATTACCGGCACCGGTGCCCTTACCGGTGCCGGTACTCCCTTGCCGCCCAACTCGTAATGAGGCCCAATGTCTAAATTGAGTTCCGTAAAGGTTAAGTCTCCAAAAACAAATCTAACCCATGCAACAAACTGTTGCACTAATATTGTAACAAAAGGATGGGTATCCCCTTCAACGTGGACCTGGAGAACATTAATAATGAAAAAGCCAAAAGGAAGTGGTCACACAGAACAGTCGACAATTTTAAACATGAATGTAATTGACTTTAATGGAGGGAAGAGAGGGCAAGCTTGGTCAGTAATGATAATTATATATTCATATTTATTAGTATAATAAACATAATTTCATAAAAGTAGACAAAGTATTAACCATAAAATGTATACAAACACATGGAAGTTATAAAAACATTCCAATATGAATTAACAATATATAGTATGTGTATAAATAGAGTATACTTATGTGAGTGACTCTAGATGTGAATTCAATCCTGCCTCATGTACATAGATGCTGATGGCAAAAGTACAAAGTATCATAAAGTGCTAAAACAGTGCATAAATGCTGACAAAAAGTGCAAAGTGTCGACTACACATATCTTGAATAGTCTTATGTATTGCATATCCCAAAATATCTAGTTTTGGGTAGTTTTGACAAATGTAGATGTCTAGTTCCATCAAAGAACTAATAATAGTCTTCCGCAGGACACAGACACCACAAAACTGTGTTATGTGGGCTGGATCGTGCAATTGTTCTAGTGCTCCATAAGCTTCCCTACGGGCATAACATGCTTTCTGATGCTGTAATACTCCTACATTGCTTCTGTGGGGGACAATGCGTAACCCCTCCACTTCCATAACTCCTGCTCTTGTGGTGGTGCGCTTCCCTGCAACTCGATAATTTGCACTACAGATAGTGTATTAAAGCCCTCCTTTATCACCGTCTTGTGTACACATGTATATTTGTTTGGGGCAGTTGCAATGTCAGATACTTTTGGGAGGGAAATAGGCTGCCCTTTTAGCTTCCAGGTAAGGGGCCTCATTGCTACAAGTAATAGGTCTGCTCCTCTGGTGTGCACTGCACATTTAGCTGCAGCGATTGGCGATAGCCAATGGAAGTTCAAATGCATTAATGAGTCCTTCTAATTATGAAACATGCTGTACTGTTGTCCCATCAGTGGACTGGAAGCCCCACCTTTTCCAATGTGACAGTTCTGCAGGTACTGCTGACATCACATAGGCACAGTCAGAATACACCATTGCTGACTCATCCTCATGCAGTTTAAGTACCAAAATCAAAGCTACCAACTCTGCTGCTTGCGCTGAAAAATGTGAGGGCAATGTTGCACTTGTTACTATTTCAAAGCTGTCATTCTCTCCTGCCTTCACTACTGCTGTTCCACTGTGCCTCTCACCAGAACTCTGGTCTATTGTCGATGACCCATCGATGAAGAGAATTATCCCCCAACCTAGCATATTTTCATTGACATGACGAACATCATCATAATAATCAGTGTAGGTAGTACAAATGTGTACATGGTCTGCCTCCTTTACTTCTTCTACTATGAATCTGTCTGGGTTCACTATTCAACGCCTGACAATTTTGGTTGATGTATTTTATATAATCACTTCATAGCCCGAGGCTCTCCTCTCTGTGTTGTCAATGTACTTTTGGGCGTTTCAAGGATGACAAAAAGAGCATGTTCAACATATAATGTAACTGAAGAGCCCATAGTTATAATGGCTGATTTCTCATTTTCAAAAGCCACTGCAGGCAATGCTTGCTCACATAGGTAATTACTCGATCTAAGATCCCACTGTAGAATGCTAAAGGTTTGTATACCATAGATGTTTTTTGGTGTGAGGACAGCTGTCAGCACTACTCCATTTGAAAGGGAGAATAGAAAATGGTCTTGGTTGTAATCAGAAATCCTTAATAATGGAGCTAATATTATTATAGGTTATTTGCAACACGCTTAATACCCAGAGGTTCCTAAGCGCGGACCCGGGGATCAAACTTGTGTTGCTATGCGTCGTCTTGTTTCCAAGGCAAGCACGTTGCCCCTGCGCTTTCCTCCTGAGACAGCTGTACTAGTTGCTAGCTTCAACTCATCAAAGTTGTATCTATCATCTTGCCTTTCCAGGCTATGTCACTTTTGTCTTTTTGTGCTTCTTTCAGTCCTCTTAAAAGTGGCCTGACATATGTATGTAGTCAAAGACCCAGGCCCTACAATAATTGCAAAGACCTTGAAATCCCTGTAATCCTTTCACTGTTTTCGGCCTGCATTTTTTGATGATTGTTTCTGCTCTTACATATGTCATCTTCCTCCCTTCTTTTGATATTAGCTGACCTTGGAATAGGACCTCTTCCTGACAATATTGCAATTTCTCTTCATCCACTTTATACCCTTTTTCTGCCAATACTGTCATCAGTTTCACTGAGTCTTTTCTAAACTCTTCCTCCATGCTGCTACATACTAATATGTCATCCACATATTGGATGACCACACTGTCAAGTTGTACATTTCCTAAGTCCATCTACAATATCCTGTTGAAAACCGAGGACAATTCACAGTAACCTTGGGGTAAACGGGAATGTTGCAATCGGATTGCACGATAAAAGAACATGGTTAAATATTGACACTCTTCATGCAAGTGATTTGAAAAGAAGGCATTCTTTAAATCAATCACTGTAAAATATTTAGCTCTAGATGCTATATTACATACTATTGTGGCTGGACTTGGCACTATTGGAAATTCTGCCTCAACAATATTATTCAGGGGTCATGAATCATGTAAAAACATCTATGACCCCACCTGTTGCCCATTTAATCAGGTACACTGCTGTGTTGCATGGCGATTCTGAAGGCAGTAATATTCCCATTTACACTAAGGCTGCAATAGTTTCATAGATACACTCATCAGCTTCCTTTGACATGGGACACTGTTTTACCCGTCGTAAAATGGCTCCCGTCTTCAGTTTAATTTCAACTGCTCCTACTCCTTTTAATAGACCAACATCATATGGACTACTGGTCCATAGTGTGCTTGGTACACGTGCCAAATCCTCTTGAGGAAAGGATGGTACTTTCCTCCTTAATGACATTCTCTGGGGAATCTCTCTGTCCTCCTTTTGAAACGATATGTGAGACTGATGCGATATATCACTTTGTCAACTGAGTCCTCATCTGTAAACAATTTTTCATGTGTCAAATCAGTCCGTCTATGTACCGAGTGAAGCGCTATTAATGTGTGCCAATGTCCCCATTCATTGTCTACTCCATATAATGTTACTCTGGACTCCCTCACTATTACTGCTTTCAGCTCACTTGTAATTATCTGCCTGTGTGCCACATCTGTGGGGAACTTCTGGCCTAAACAAAAATTCTGCTGATAACATCATTAATTTGTTCTGTATTCTTCAAAGCCATGCTAGCAACACGTGTACTCCATAAAGAAATACTTTAGAATGCTGTTATGAATTCTTGTGCATTTACATAATGGTTTACTGGTGTAGAACATATTATTCCCTTTTTCAGTAAACGAGATTGTCATGTTTAGTTTTACTCATCTAATCTCTCCCCAATATGTTAACTGGTGTTTTACGGGAATATAACAATGCCATAGCCATGTTGCGTTCTCTTACGGTTTTGGGGAAGTTATCTGTAAAAGGAACCATTGTCGTAGCCCCAGAAAATACTTGCATGTCCAACGATATACCTGACATCAGGAATTTTCCCTATACACACAGGATTGAGTTGCCCTTGTATCTAACAAAAGGAAAATGTTTTGTCACCTATGGCCTGGTGTAATCGATAGGATGGAACAGATCAAGTTTTTCTGTGAGCTGTCTTCCTGTGGGTATATATTCAGTCCCGTACCAGTGAAAGGATTCCCTACCACTACTGCCACACCCCCTATTCTAAAGGTTGGTGCCTGCAGCAATATGTTCATGTTCCATGGCATCACAGTGTTCTGTTGTACTGGTGTCTGCATTGGTGCTTGCTGTTTCTGAGGCTGCATCTCCTATTTCCTCTTCTATATTTGTGGTGCTGGCATCTGATACTGCACGTGATCTTGAGCATAACACTATGGTGGTCCTGCGCTGTATGGTGGGGGTATGCTGGCTCCCCTCTTGTGTCTACTGGTTAACAGTTCTGTTGTATTCCTACCTTACTTCTTAATACATGAGAAATGTGCCCCATTTTCCCACATGGTTAACACTGTTGTGACAGTCCTCCTAATCGTGGTTGCCCTCCATTAAAACTTCCTCATTGCAGAGCTAGAAATACAAACGCTCTACCTCTGGGTTCAAATCCTCATCCCTTGGGATAATAATTATACTCTCCTCTTCCTTTAAAATGTTCATTCTTTCCTGGATGTACTTGCTGCAATCTGTGTGCACTATACCCCCCCCCCTACTTTTAAATACGGCTCTATGCCCACAATTTTTCACAGCTGTCTTTGCACTTCTTCACAATGTCCCTGACATAAAATATGATACAAATTCTTTATGTTTTTGCCCCATTGTTCTGTCATCTCTAGTCTCCATTTCTCTTGAATATCCTGTATATATACAGCTGGATCCTCATCTGCTCCCATTTTAGGGTCATAATTGCACTCATATCTGATGCATCTGGGCACTGTACCCTAAGTAATCACCATACGTCAGCTCAATAATTATTAAAAGGCATGCCATCATGTTTTGTATTTTGTACAGTCACCCCAGGATACCCTGCTCATCCCCAAATAACACCTGAGAGCTCTCCCAGCTTTGCAGCAAACAGGCTTTTCATGTTGCCTACTGCTAATGTCATATCCGCCATCATTCTTTCCAACTCATGAATTCATTTGACTGCTCCTGATGTGAGTGATGGTTTCTTATACACTACATTATTTGTATTGTGGCAGTCCTCCCCGTTCTCTAATAACAGGAATTGTGTTAGCCCGATTCCACTTCCAAACACTGCCACACCCTTTGTCTTTGTCACAACATCTATCATGCTAACTCTCTTCTGTCCTGGTAAATTTCACAGTCGATTCACATATGGCGTCCATCCTTCTAAACAGTTTGAGTGCACTTTGGACTTCTCAGATATCCAATGGGTTCTAGCCTCATTGCTCGTTCCGCTATCTCTGTCCACACTACCTGTCTCGCTATTTTTCTTCACATGGATGGAGCTTGTGTTGCCTCCTCCACACTCTCTTAACTTTATGATAGGTTTCATCCTAATTTAACAATTCTGCCTCCTCCTCTTCCTCTTCATATTTGTTCTCAAATTCTAATCTTCTAAGAGTTTGTCTCTCATATGTCCTGCTATGATTCTTCCATCAACTAATATCTACATCCTCCCCTACTCTCCCTTTTATTGGTGCCATCTCTCCTATTCCTGTACAGATTGCTCCTATTCCTTCATATAATTACTTCCTCTTCTCTGTCTGGAAGTGTATGCTTTTTAATAATTTCATCAACTTTCTTTCGGTGCCTCTCCCACCTTCTTTTCTCATCTTGTTGTCTCTCTGTCTGCCTCTCTTCCTCTTTTTTCTTCTCGTCTCCCTTTCTCTTCCTGCCTCTCATGTCTTTGCCTTCTCCCTTTCTTCTTTGTGCCTTCTTTCTCTATCTTCTCTTCTCTCTTTCTCTTCCCTCTGCTCTTTCCTCTGCTCTTTTCTCTAACTTCCATTGCCTTTTTTATAGAATCGCCAATGTCCTTTCCATCCAGTTTAAGCATTATTTGCCCTCCGATCCATTCATTTAGTACAATTGCTGTCTCAACCCTGTCATCTTGCTTCTCTCTCTCTGCACCACCTTCTCGAGTTCTACTAACTTTGATTGCAAGCCACAGTCCTCGTCATATTCTATGTGTGTGGACACTAGTCGTTGTGTGTTTATTTTCTCTCTACTTATATTGTCTTCCCTACTGTATGCAATGGGCGCATATGTGGGATTAGTATACCCTGCCACTGCTTTTAATGCTTGTAATGGGTTTAATCCCTGAGCAGTCAAGGACCGATCAGTGCTCTGAGGAGGAGGAGGAGGAGGAGCCGTGGGCATCATACACCCTTTGTTATGCTGGTTAATCATCAATTCTTTTGTATCTGGCTCCGCCACATCTACCCTGAACCTGTTCCATAGGTCGAGTATGCCTAGTCTATTCCATAACTGTTTACCTCTATTACCGGTAGGCACATTTGTGCACATGTGTTGCAATACCATTTTCAAATGGGTGCCTTCTTGTGGCCAGGGCATAAATATTTTGCCAGCCATAGCTTTAATCCATTCCGTTTGTACTTGACAATGTTGTCTTTATAGCAGGGTAATAACTTACATCAGTGAATGTTTGAAGTGTCCCCATGATAATAGTTCAAAACAGAACATACCAATAATCACCAAACACTACTTCAATTCTCGCTCAACTTTTTTCCTCCTTTGCGCAGTGCTCCCCAACAATATTTTACCACAAATTAACACCACTATGTCTCTCTCTGAGATCACACCGTCTGTGTCACTCAATCATTCTGAGCAGCAGCACAAATGACACTCATGCCACCTCGCTACCCCCATATCAGACCTCATTTCTCGGTGCACACCACCACTTCACATCCTCCACAAATATCCCCAAAAACACTTCTAAAAGACCTACGCTATCTTACAAAATAAGGACGGCGCTAGCAATCATTACACCAATAAAATACAGATGCCTTCTCACTCTCTGTGAGGGACCCGTCTCTTTTCTTACTGCCCCGTAAAAAGGCTTACCACGTGACCTTTTCCAACACTTGTCGGAAGCTATCTCTTTTTCAATCTCTTATGTCTTCATAAACCCACAATATACAAAAAACCCTCCATGTCATACATACATTGATGGATCTGCTGAAGATCTCCAGCGTTGATTCCTCCTTATCAGCCTGCTGCCCTCCACGTCTTGTGGGGTGGCCTGTGGGGACCGGACAAGACTTCTCTTCAAAGGGGGCACTTTTCAACCTCTTTCTGTTGCTTGCGATCTTGCTCTCCACAGGTCACCTCTGCAGTCCTTGGTGACACAACGGGGTGTCCTTAGCTACCATATGTTAAGGCAGTCTCAAAATCTCAAATAAACACAGAGGAATCGGAATCAGTCTAAACCAGACTCAAAAACGTAGTAGACGAAGTACAAGGTGAAATCCAGCATTATGATTGTCAATATTAAGCCGGGACAGCATACAAGTACTCAACTCTGGATGCTCTCTTCATGTTAATCAAGAACATTTGCTTAAGTGCTACAAATGTGTCAATAATGGCATCATAACATCATCTCAGCCTCCAAAATGTATGGGGAATGGGGATAGGTTGGTGGGTTTGGCTGCAAATAGATTCTGTAGTGGTTAAACTTTTCATTGGGATGCAAACCACTTCTATATTGATAAAGGTTAAAAATACATCATCTATACAACAAGTGGTTGGTTGGCATATCATTTCATGGGTGGCATGAAAACAAGGATTCTGATAGGTTGGCTCTCTGCTAATCAACCTTGGACACTTGACAGGTAACCAAAATTTGAGCTAGACACAGATTAGTGGGCGAGAGGCCAATGGACTGTTCATCTTCCAATTAAGAAAGTTACCATCCCTCATCCTCAGACCATGAGACAGGCAATCCCTTTGTCAACTTGTGTCTACATGTGTGTTTAGGGAGCATGCCAGGTGTCATATCTGTGTACATTTCTAACTAATCGTCAGTGTTCTCTGTGTATGGGTTATGTGCTAGGAGACTGTGTATGAAATGTAATTACCTTCTATTTACTGAGGTGTTTGCTAATCTTAATGTGTGTGTCAGGTTTTCTGTTGCCACCATGGAGAGTTATTCTTCATGGAATATTGTTGCTTGCTGTTATACTGCACCTGGCTATCAAAGGCAGTTTGTGCTCTTATAAAACCTTAACTAATCTGGGAGTATACTGCTTGCGTCTTGGGAATTGCTATCTCATGCCTTCCTTCCACTGTTCCAGCCCTCCCTTATTTCACTCTAACCTTGGCACTAGATGCCAGTTACTGCCTGGACTCTGCACGGATATGTATTTCTGTGGATTCAGCCTTTTGAGTTTTCCTGAGGCTTTGAGGCCTGTGCTCATTCAGAGATGTGATACAACTTCCATTTTTAGTAAGATGGCTGCCCAATTGCACTCTCATTTCCATGTTAACGAGCTATATTCAATTGTCTTTCATGTTACATTTACCTTACGCATTGGTCATGTTAGTGTTCTTCATGTTCTATGGATGCTATGTTAGTATTCTTCATGTCTAAATGCATATATTACCTATTTTAAGGGTTCTTCACGTGGAGTGCTTGTTAGCTATGTGTCTAATGTATGCACTTTTACTGTTACAACATCAGTTTGAATAATGTTGCCATATTCAGCTCACATTGTCCCCAGGCCCTGCTGTACCTGTGGGGCATAAGGCTGGAATGGCTGTCTCAGCGAGTAACATCTCCCACCTTTGCGGTATTGGTGCAGGGAAGGGGAAGAAGCTATGGATGACATAGTCATCTGCCTCCTATCTCCCAGATGATGAAAATGTATGAACAGGTGCCAATAAATAAAAGGGTATTTTAGATCCACATATACCTGGATGCACTCATGAGGCATGTTGATCAGCACATCTCCCTGCCCACCACCAAGACCCAGGTGCATGCTGCAAAGTACTACCCCATTGCCCAATTCCCCAAAGTCATAAAAGCACTGGACTGTATACTTGTGTCATTAGTGCCCCACCCAAGCATTGGAGTGGTGTATCGGAACCAGAAGCAATATCATTCCATGAAAATTCAGATGACATGTGATAAAGATCTCACCATCAACCACTACTGTTCCTGAATTCCAGGTTCCACCACAATGCCATGGTCCTGAGGAGCAGCACCCTGACAGCTTACATAAACACAGACAGAGAAAAGAGTACCTAGCTTTTGGATATGCAGCCAAATTGATAATGAATCGGCACACATGGAGACAGGTACGAGAACAAATGTGGCCAAACTACAAGTCCCATAATGCCTAATCCAAAATGCATGAAATAGGCCATGGCCTATTACCCCCTTCCTCTGGGCACATTGTTATCATAGCAAACCATAGAGTAGGCTATAGGCTATACTGGCATAAACGAAAGCAGACAAATAATGTCCTGCTTCAATCAAGGTCTTTGTCAAATCTCACAAGCCATTCCCATCCAATGGATGGGGGCACGCCCAAAAAAGGCTCAGCCACATGGCCATGGTATCAACTTTAGGGGTGATTTCCAAACAGACATAAACCCATGAACAATGATGGAGGATTCACTGCACTCTTCTGCTTGGGACATTTAAAGCCAAAGATCCCCAAAGTGATGGAAGGGGTGTTACCCATAAACATATATCAGCACACAAGGGCAACAGGCACTATAGTAATAGTAACAAACACTTTCACTACCAGTAGTCATGTTCAACATTGTCCTTACTAGCTGTTGTAGGTGACTCACTATATCTGCAGTTACCATTTTTGACGACACCTGTGAGGAACCATGGTACACCACAGGAGTTGGCCTATAGTGAGGAACACAAGACAAGCAGAACATGCATTGAGTGCACATTTCAACTTCAGATGGGAAGGTTTGAGTCATCCACCAGACATGTGGGACACTCACGTACAGCCAAGTAAAAGTAGAAAAAATGTTCTTCTTATGTACAGGGTTGCACACATGTCTATACAACGGGATATTCCAATGCCTCCAGAAGAGGACAATTGGCCCACGGTTTCCTTGCATCTCTGCTGATTGCTCCCAGCAAAATAAGATGAGAGTGACTCTCTCACAATCTGCCCTCTGAGATTACTCAGGCCTTTTTGCTCCTCCTCCCAAATGTCTTTTGATTACATTTCTCTCATCCACTTGGTTCGAGACAAACAGTGACTGGTGAGTCACACACCTCCCTGAATCTCTGCTGCTCCCTCACAGCAAATCAGTCAAGCATGTCTCGCTCACAAGCTTCTCGCAGTGATTCCCAAACCCCCAGGTGTCACCTGATAGCACATGTCTTTTCCATCTGCCTCCACAAAACTCTGATGATGACACTTGAAATTGTCACCTACTCCAAATTACTGAAAGTGTCATGTAGCATTGTGTACGAAAACCCAACCCTAAATCTCCTTTTCTGATTGTGTACAAGGCACTCACTACCTCTACCTACCCTAAATCGTAATATCATACCCCTATATTTACCTAGATTTCTTAAGTCTGCCTATTTTGTCCTTCTTTTTGCCTTGAAATACATTTCCCCTATTGGGAAAGTGGGCGAATGGAAAAGGCATGTACTGGAGATGTACAGGGTAATTCATAGAATTTCGCAGAAAAGTGTCGCAAGCGGCTGGCGCAGAGTGTCCGCGTGCGATTGTCTGCGCCAGGCACGTGCGCTAAAACCGATTTCCGCGCACAGCGTATTCATGGATTTTAGGCTCCCAAACCAGCCATGGCGCAGAGTATCGCAGCGACCCTGCAGCAGCGCCAGTAACGCCCCCAAGAACGCCCTCGCGCAAGGAAAAGCCATCAAAATCGCTAAATCATCGCAAAGGGCTGCGCTAACCCTGGACCAGTCTACAGGGCTGCCAAACAAGGAACGCAAAGCGGGTAACGTGCATATCAGGGGTACGCGTGAAGTTATACACGCGATTAGCCAGGGTACGTGTATTACAGGGGTACGCGTGAAGTTCTACATGCGATTAGCCAGGGCACGTGTATCACAGGGGTACGCAGGAATTATCACACGCGATTTGGCTGGGTACGTGTATTACAGGGGTACACGGGAAGTTCTACACGCGATTCGGCTGGGTACGTGTATTACAGGGGTGCGCGGGAATTCTCACATGCGATTTGGCCAGGTACGTGTATTACAGGGGTGCGCGGGAATTATCACACGCGATTTGGCTTGGTACGTGTATTACAGGGGTGCGTGGGAAGTTCTACACGCGATTGGCCAGGGTACGTGTATTACAGGGGTACGTGGGAATTATCACACGCGATTTGGCTGGGTACGTGTATTACAGGGGTACACGGGAAGTTCTACACGCGATTCGGCTGGGTACGTGTATTACAGGGGTGCGCGGGAATTCTCACATGCGATTTGGCCAGGTACGTGTATTACAGGGGTGTGCGGGAATTATCACACGCAATTAGGCTGGGTGGGTCCTCACAGGTGTTCCCTGTACACCCTCCACGGCCCCTGCAGGCAGCCCACAAAACAGGGGACTACCCTGCACTCCTGCTCATGTCCCCCTGCACCCCCACCCCCCAGCAGTGCAGGGGCAGCCTCCACCAGGCCCCCGCCCATGTCTCCCAACACCCCCACCCCCCAGCAGTGCAGGGGCAGCCTCCACCAGGCCCCCACTCGTCTCCCACCACCCCCACCCCCCAGCATCCAGGGGCACCCTCCACCAGGCCCCCACCCATGTCTCCCACCACCCCCAACCCCCAGCCACCAGGGGCACCCTCCACCAGGCCCCCACTCATGTCTGCCACCACCACCACCCCCCAGCAGTGCAGGGGCACCCTCCACCAGGCCCCCACTCATGTCTCCCACCACCCCCACCCCCCAGCATCCAGGGGCACCCTCCACCAGGCCCCCACCCATGTCCCCTATCACCCCCACCCCCCAGCAGTGCAGGGGCACCCTCCACCAGGCCCCCACTCATGTCCCCTATCACCCCCACCCCCCCGCCACCAGGGGCACCCTCCACCAGGCCCCCACTCATGTCTCCCACCACCCCCACCCCCCAGCAGTGCAGGGGCACCCTCCACCAGGCCCCCACTCATGTCTCCCACCACCCCCACCCCCCGGCAGTGCAGGGGCACCCTCCACCAGGCCCCCACCCATGTCTCCCACCACCCCCAGCATCCAGGGGCACCCTCCACCAGGCCCCCACCCATGTCCCCTATCACCCCCACCCCCCAGCAGTGCAGGGGCAGCCTCCACCAGGCCCCCACCCATGTCTCCTATCACCCCCACCCCCTAGCACTGTGGGGCACCTGCCAGCAGGCCCCCACCCATGTCCAACCCATGTCTCCCACCACCCCCACCCCCCAGCCACCAGGGGCATCCTCCACCAGGACACCAACTTCCCTGACACTGAAGCTGGTGCCCCTCTGCCTCCTTGGCCGGGGGTTGCCACTGGTGCCAGATGTTGTAGTGCCCGACATGGCAACCCCAGAGGCAGGAGTGGGTGGGCAACTGGGTCCTGGGGCTGGGCTGTGGGGCGACGGAAAAGCAGTCGGGAGCCTTTGGTTCCAGCAGGGGTGGTCACAGCAACAGCACCCCTGGCTGATGTGCAGGCAGCAAATGGCAGGGCACGTGGGCAGCAGGCAGTCAGGCAGCAGCAGATGGCAGATGGGAGCGTGCTCAGGGCTCTGGGGGGCAGTAATTTGGCCTCCTGGGCAGGAGCGTGGTCTTTCGTGTGTGAACGCGTGGACAGCTTGATACGTAGTGAGTGATTTTGCACGTGAAAATCCCACACGTCTGCGTGTAAATCGATGAAAGGCCCTTAGCGCGTAAACGCGTATGCGCATCTATGAAGTCACGTGCACGCGTAGGAAAAAGTTGCGTGACACGTCCGAGTGTCAAAGCGTGTTATTGGTGGAAATAGCCCTACACGCAGAAGTGTCAAAGCGTGTAATTGGTGCAAATGGACCTACACGCAGAAGTGACAAAGCGTGTAATTGGTGCAAATGGACCTACACGCAGAAGTGACAAAGCGTGTAATTGGTGGGAATGGCCCTAGCACGTACACGCCGCGTAAGTGACGCTGTACGTGTGGGCCTGCATATAAGGTACGTGTAGAACACCAATTCCTTGTACTGCTTTTCGTGGAGAGCGAGTGGGTGAATTCTGTACTTCTTGTCGTTTCACACGCGATTTACTTCACAGCGTTTCAAGTTCGTACTCCCTGTTACCTCTGACAGCTTTTTCTATTTTTTCTCTTGTACTGGTTTACCTGGGCCTGTTCCCTCAAACAGTGTTCCCTTCTACTGTTGTCCTGTCTCCTCAGACAGCGTACATATCTTCTTTTGGCGGGGGTGTTGCCAACCAAACGCGCTCATTTTTCACGCTCTTTTACCTGGCAGACGGTGAGTCACGCACGTATCTAACATCTGTGCTTGCCCCGTGTGTAGCCTACCCCTTCAGAGGTCATTCTAGGCTGCGTGTGACACGCATACGTTCATTCTTGTGTTACTGGGTGCCACAGTGTAGTGCAGGTTTTTCTTTCTGCACACGTGGTCTAGGAGGGGTTGCGTGCACGTCATCCCCCTTTTTTGGGCCTCCTGTGCGTTGCGTGACCCGTCATCTTTCCCCAGGGGTTACATTCAGCCTTGCTAGAGCACTAGGGTACAATTACCATCTGGTACCCAACCCCTTTGACCCCCAATTGCCCAGGACAATAGTCTACATCCACTCCCATACGCACATTAACATCAGTGCCATGGCTGGGAGGCGAGGATTCCGTAAGGGTGGCAAAGGTGGAAGAGCCACAAGTGGTGGCCGTGGTGGATCCGGTAGGGGACGTGGTCGTAACTTGCAGGGTGAGCCTGTCCCCCCATGTGTGGAGGACCAGTCACGGGCACCCATAATCCCCCCCCTCCCCCCCTCCCGTTGAGGCTGATGTGGCTGACACCATCCATGCTCAGCCCTTGTTGGACCAGCCCATTGTGGCACCAGACCTGGCTGACTCCATGGCTGACTTCCAGGTCAGCAGGGCTACGACACGTGCGCTGGTGCACGTTGATGCCATCATGCCACGTGGATCTGGGGCAGCAAGGTCATCTGCTGCACCAAGGAGGAAGGGCGGAGAGGCTGCAGGGGCAGCTGCGGCTCCATCCACCCCAGCCCTCACACACCCAGCCAGGACAGTGTCGGTCCTAGTCCATGCTGCTGACATTCCCCCTGACACCATCACACTAGAGCCAATGCATGCACCAACTCCCATGCTGAGTGTGCAATCCCACACTCCTGATACAGAGTCCACCAGGGCTCCTGCCCCTAGTGTCCAGAGCGGCGCAGGACACTCAGGATCACCACCACCTTCCAAGCGGAAGAGGAAGAGTGCTCGTCCGGCACAGGCTGATGCCCCAGACACGGCTACACAGTCCGGCCCGTCCAGGAAGCCCAGCTTCACGGATGACGAACTGAATGCACTTGTCGAGTATGTGTCCGGACATGACAAGGAGATGGTCATTGTTTCAGGATCCAAGACCACACCTGCACAACGCCAGGCACACTGGCAGACCGTTGCGGACATCGTAAGTGCCCTTGGAATCGTGAGGCGCACAGCCAATGATTGCTATAAGCGCTGGAATGACCTAAAGCGCAGGGCAAAGAGTAAGCTGGCCTCAAGTCATGCCGCAACTCTAGTGACTGGAGGTGGGTCTCCAGTAGTAGACATGGAACTCACTCCACATGAGTCAGTCGCTGGGACCTACGTCACGGAGGAACAGATCCAAGGCGTGGGAGATCTGGCTGATTACGAGGCATTGTCCGGTGAGTGCACATGCATGTGTGTGTCATCCATGTGCATGGTGTGTGTGTGAGGGCTTCTGTTTGTGTGCCAGGTGAGAGTGTGTGCGCCTGAGTCGTATGGGTCAGCCATGTGCTTCATGCAATACTTCCTGCGCAGCTGCATTTGGCCATAGCAGTATCCCTTCTGCCAACAGTAGACATCTAGCCCAACTGCACGCCAGTTGCCCTTGAAGTGTCACCTTGCCACAACATAGTTGCTTATTTTTCACTGTTCATTCAGTCAGATTGTTTGCATACCCCCACTTTTACTAGCCATGTCGCTGTCCACTAGTCAAATGTCTGACATGGCTATGGTAAAGTGGAGTGACTTTGTTACCTGGATATCATTTATACACACATGTCCCTGTGCAATTGGACCATTTCAGACTGGCAGCTCCAGGTGAAAAATCTGACCTGTTAGAATTAGAAAAGCAATTACATGCGGGAACTGGACTGAATGAATAGGTGCTGCCCTCCTCTCCATCTTCACTCAATAGCAATGGTACATGCCATCTGTGTGATGGCATGTGTGTTTCACCTGGCAATCACAGGCCAATGTGTGATGCCACTGCCAGGCAGCATGCAGAAAATGTGTTCATCTTCCATCTTGGTGTCATCAGTGTGTGCCATTTGCCTGCACTTCATACGCAGTGAGGGTGCATGCATGGGAGGGTTTTAGTCATGTGGGACATGTGTCAATCAAGTACTGGTTCTCTTGCTTCTCAGCCCTCATTGTGTGCCATGGTGCTAATGCCTGTTTCCATTTCTTTGTTTTCATGTCTTTGCAGGGGAAGATGCACCTGATACTGCTGGGGTTGTGGAGATGGTGCAGACCCAGGAGGTGTCCGAGGGCCGACCAACCACCAGTGAGGGACGTGGTGTGGTGGTGGGGGAGAACCCACAAGTGCTGCAGGTCGTGCTCTCAAGGGGTGTCTCTGGCTGCACCTCCCCCGAGCTGTACTCAGGTGTTGATTCGGATGAGACCTACGTGCCGTCGCAGGTGAGTGTTCCAGGGAGGGATTCTGTTCTGTCTCACCCACCTGCACCAGGGTCAGAACCCTCCATGGGGATGTCAGTGTTGGCAGCTACGCCTTTGGTGGTTACGGATGCAGGGTCACACTCCGCAACATCTGATCCTGTTCCTGGGCCAGCAGATCAGAGGGGGAATGCAGTCCTGCAGCCTCAGGCAGTGCCGGCACAGCAAGGCGCAGTTCGCCTTGCCCCAGACAGGTGTGGTGCCCGCCGACGTGGTGGCCGTACGCCACCTGGCAATACCGCATGGGAGCAATCCATTTACGGTATGGCAACCCAACAGGCTGCATCATCCGAGATGATGGCTCAGGCCATGGATAGGGTGGCCACTTCCATTGTCCCCCCAGAAAGGCTGATGGAGCGACTAGAGCAGGCAACCGACTCCATCTGCCAGTCACACAGGGAGGACATGTTGGGGTCCAACAGGGACAGGCGGGCGGCACTGGCGACTCTGCAGGAGGCCATCTCCATTGAGTCCCAGGGCCACAGGGAAGCCCTGAGGCAGGAGCTCCTTCACCTCAGGACTACTCTTGTTGAGCTTGAGGCTTCAACACACCAAAGGACAGAACAGCAGCTGGAGCGTCTCACCCGTACACTCTCAGCTGAGATGCAGGCAACGAGGGCGGAGGTCCGGGCATCCCGTGAGTTGTTGCATGGGGACCTCCGCACACTCATCCTCCAGAACCAGACCTACCACACCCGCATGCTTGCAGCCATGGAGGAGCAGACTAGGGCCTTGCGTGGGCTGCCTCCCATAGTGCAACCACCTCCGGATGCAGCTGCACAGGGTGATAATAGCGACAGCAGTGATACTCCCACAACAGGGTAGCCGTGTGGGCCATGAGCCCATGGAGGTGTTTTATTTTCCCAGGATCCACGCAGGTGGGTTCTGGTGTGCATCCTGTCCTCGGACCTCCTGGGTGGCCTCCCCAACCCCCCCGGGCCCATCAATGGCCATTTTTGATTGTTTCTTATTTTTATTTTTTTTTAAATTTATTTTATTCCCTATTTTTTTGGGACGATTTGTTGGCTTACGTGGTTCCTGTGGGCATACGCTGCATTGTGGCTGGGCACATGCAGGCTTGTAATGTATTTGGTTCAGATGCTTGGGTTTGAGTCACACACACCCCTCCTGCTTCCCGTTTCCATGGGCTTGCAAAGGGTGTGCCCAAGTGACAGTGAATTACACAGTGACGTTGGACTCCCATGAGCTGTGTGGGCAGTCTGTAGTCATACTGTGTATACATTCCTAGTGCATATTGCTGTTGTGTTGTACACTGCATGTTGCATTGATGTGTAACTCATCTTCTGTGTCTACCTCCCAATTTGCAGGTCCCTTCCTCATGTCTACACAAGGACCTCTAGTCTGGAGATGGGGTCCATGTTGGCAGCAGTGCACCTACAACTCTACATGGCGCCAACACTGCACAGTTGGTAGTGGTGGGAGTGCAGGCATTTCCAGGTGGTGAGACTACTAATATGTAACATTTGTGATGTCATGTTAATGGTAGTACGTGCTCAAGTATGTTGTTGGTCCGGCATTGCTGTGAGCATTTCAGGTGTTGCAGGTTTCTAATAGGGACACTGTACATAGTGACACTAGTGTCATGTTGTGGGGATTACTTTGTTTACCTGCAAATAGCATGACATGGCACGGTGTGTCGTGTGGCGGTGCTGGGGTTGGGTTGGCTGACATGGCACTGTCCTCTTGTTGCATTTTGCAAGTGGGTATTCTTTTTAGCTGCTTGAATGTGTAACTCCACAAAACTGCATTGGTGGTGTCTGTGTGGGTAGGGATGCACACATTGTGACACTTCCAGGTGAACAATCTCAGGCTGATATGGTATTCACGGTTCATTCTCCAGACATTCAGGATCAGTGTCAGGTTGAGTCATCATTGATTGTCAGATGGAATGTGCCAGGGCAGTGTGCACTCCACAGGGCTGTGATTTCTATGTGAAGTAATTAGCCACTAGCTGTGTACGGGCTGCCTCCCCCGTGCCCTTTCCACTCCCATGCGCAGCGGCTGTGCATGTGGTTGGGGATGTGGGGCCACCACCATGTCCACGGCCAGGCCCCGGCGTGTTGCAACGTTGTGCAGGACACATGCTGCCACTATGATCCTGCACACTACTGGGGGAGCGTATAACAGCTGGCCGCCAGAACGGTCAAGGGAGCGAAAGCGTGACTTTAGCACTCCGAATGTGCGCTCCACTATGCCCCGGGTCGTAATGTGGGCTGTGTTATATCTTACCTCGGGTGGCGTGGTGGGCTTCCGAATTGGCGTCATCATGTGGGGGCTGAGAGGGTAGGCACTGTCCCCTGTGGAGGTGGTGATTGGTATCATTGGTGGGGTTGTGACCTTGCTCAGTATCCAACATGCATGCATGTGCAGTGGCATACATACTCACCAAGCAGCCATGTATCGCCATGCCGCCCAGCTTCTAGGTCCCGGCTTAGGGTGGACATTCGGTAAATGAAGCTGTCGTGGGTGGACCCGGGATAGTTGGCATATACTGAGGTGATGATTCCCTTGGCATTACATGCTACCTGCACGTTGATGGAATGCCAGTGCTTGCGGTTCCTATAGATGTGCTCAGATGCCCTGGGGGGACGTAGAGCCACATGGGTGCAGTCGATGGCACCTAGCACTTTGGGGAATCGTGCCACACCGTAAAAATCCAGGGCGGCAGCATGCCTTTCTGCAGGTGTTCTGGGCAGGTATATGTGCCTGCGGACTGATGGGCGTGCAGTGATGATGTTCAAGACCTGGTGTAGGCAGCGTGACTGGGTGGCCTGTGACACCCCACCCACTATGGCACTTGTCCGCTGAAATGATCCAGTGGCTAAGAAGTGCAGTACATTGAGGACCTTCTCCAGGGGGCTGAGTGCTTGGGAGCACAGGGTGGGTGATGTGAGGTCATCCTCCCACTCACTCACCAGGTCCAGTATTATGTGTGTTGGAAACCTGTACCTCCCATACACCTGGTCATCAGGCATCCCGAAAAGGCTGGTTCTGGGTGTGAATATTCTGGCCCTGACTATCCTCCTCCTCCTCCTTTGGTAGCCCACTGCCACTGCTGCTAGGAACGGTATGTTCATCCTGGCGTCTGAGCTTGTTATTGTTAAAGTGCGCAAATTTATGCTTTGCACGTGTTCTAGGCGAGCGTGTGACCCGCGCACCCCTGGAATCCAGTTCCCAGTCCAATAGCGTGTGGAAATTCCCACGCACCACGGGATACAGGTGCGCTGACGTACTTGCGTGTGTAAGTGCTTGCGCACCCATGAAATACACGTACATAGGCCAATCGCGTGTACGCGCACTTTTGTCCAATTACACGCTGACGTGCAGTATTTCCACGTGTGCTCCGTCATCACGTGCTGAGTGGGGAACACCCGTGCGGGTCACGTCACAGACGCGCTTACGCGCTGAGGGACTCTGGTCCAATAGAATCGCGTATGCGTGCTGACGCGCTTACGCGCTAAGGGCCTTTCCTCGGATTTCACGCTGACGTGCAGGATTTTCACGTGCCAAATCACTCCGTATCAAGCTGGCCACGCGAAAACACACGGAAGACCACGCTCCTGCCCAGAAGGCCGAGTTACTGCCCCCCAGTGCCCCGAGCAGCCTCCCACGTGCCATCTGCTGCTGCCTGCCTGCCTGCCTGCTGCCACCGTGCCCTGCCATTTGGTGCCTGCACATCAGCCATCTGCAGGGGTCCAGTTGCTGTGTCCACCCCTGCTGGAACTGAAGACTCCCGACTGGGATTACATCGCTCCACAGCCCAGCCCCAGGACCCAGTTGCCCACCCACACCTGCCTCTGGGGTTGCCATGTCGGGCACTTCCACATCTGGCACAAGTGGCAACCCCAGGCCAGAGGGGCAGAGGGGCACCAGCTTCACTGCCACCGAAGTTGGTGTCCTGGTGGAGCATGTCCTGGGGCAGTATGATGCCCTCTTTGGATCGTCCCGCGCCAGCAAGGAAGGACGGGAGAGGATCTGGGCCGACAGTGTGGTTGCCATCAACGCGGAGGGGGTGGCAACCCGCAACGTCCTGAAGATCAAGAAGCGCTGGGAGGACTTGAGGTCCAGGACCCTTGTGAAGGCCCGGCGCTTCGTGGAGGGGGGCCGGGGCCGCATGAGTTCCATCCAGATGAGGGTCCTGGAACGCGTACGCCCAGCGCTCCACGCCCAGATCCTTGAGAGGGAGGCCCGTCTGGAGTTGAGCGGTAAGTGTCCAAGCATTACTGTGAGACAGGGCATGTTGCGGTGTGCTGGTTCTATGATACTTGCCTGTATGTGTGCCATAGGCCATGTATGCATGTATGTGTGCAGGGACATCATAGTAATGCATGTGCGACCAGTGATGTGTGACCCACATGGTTGTTGCATGTGTTCAAATGCCGCATGGGGAGCCCTATGCAGATTTTGAACATGAGAGCATGCCAGTCTCTGTACCTGGACATGGGTGGGGGTGAGGGATGGGTGCTGATGCCAGGTACATATATGGTAGCCATGTCTGTGTGCCTGACCTGCGTGTCTGTGACTTGTGCATGCCATGGATGCATGACACATGTGTGTGACAATGCACAGATTCAGTGAAGCAGCCAAATTACCCTTGTATCCGCTGTGTTTGGTGTGTTTGGGGCCAGATGGATGTGACTGAGGTGAAGTGTGTGCATGTGATAGGCATGAGCCATGATGCATGTGAGTTACATATCATTGAATATTTCAAGAGTCCATTGGACATGCATGGAAATGTCCATGGCATGCACCATGCCTGTTACTGTGTGTGTTTTGCCTGGACTGACCCATGTGTTGTGGAGGGACATGATGGAAGTGTACTTTGACAGTGGTGCTCATCTGCTATTGCTTCCTGTCTAGGGGACCATTGTACAGTACCCTGATGCTTGTGTTCTTTGTCTCCCTCTACGCAGCGGCTAGTGAAGAAGAGGGCGGAGACGGCGCTGTGGAGCAAGGCGGCGGGGATGCCCCCACGGCTGCAGCGGAAGGGGTGGGTGAGCCCCCACAGGGGCCTGCTACGGTGGGAGACGGTGAGGAGCCATCCAGGTTGGTGGTTTGCACAGAGGAGGAGGAGGCCGCCACTGGGGCACACATGGGGCCTGGTGGGGGCATCCCTGCTGGTGCAAGTGGTGCAGTCCAGGGCCAGGGGCAGGAGGCAGCACAGGTCACCGTGGAGGGGCCTGTGCATGTCGCTGTCCCTGACCCTGTGAGTGCACCACCATGCACCAGCAGGGATGCCCCGTCCCAGGCCCGTCCGCAGGTAGAGGGGATGTCCATGTCACCTGACTCCCCTCCACCTGCGGACGTGGGAACCCCTGGCCGTGTGGAGAAGGTCCTGATTGGGGTCGCGATGTGCACGGCTGTGATTCGTGATGCCGTGCATGCTTCCCGGGAGGAGCACGCATGTCATCACGAAGTGCACCGTGCCGACGTGGCCCAATTGGGATCGGCCATGTTCGGGGGTTTGCTGCATGTGTTGGCCAATCTGGCGGCCCTCTCCTCCTCTGTGCAGGCTATACACCAGTCGTTCTCCTTGCCGCCTTCCGGCCCAGATGACACCAGGGCCCCCTGTGGACCTGCCCCGACCAATGCAGCCAGCTCGGTGGGGATCCCATCCCTGCCACAGTTGGGAGTCGGAGGTCCAGCAGGGGTGGACAACACAGCAACTGGACCCCAGCAGATGGAAGATGTGACAGCATCATCGGGCAGGGCACGTGCACGACGGCGTCAGTGGTTTCCATCAGCCTGGATGCCGTCGTGCTGGCAGAGGCAGTGGCGTCGGAGGCAGCAGCAGGCTCGACGTGGGAGGCATCATGGCTCGGGGCCATCAAGATCAGAGGGGCAGGCATCGGCCGGAGGGCAGGGCAACCCTGGGATGGTGGTGTCTTCCGTGTGGGAGCAGTTGGTCCAGCGGATAGGTGCGGAGCGGCAGCGGGCGGAAGAGGAGCGGCTCACCATGGTCAGGGCAGAGTTCTCCATGCGTCGGGCGTTGAGGCGGGCTGAGTGCCTCGAGGAAGCTCGCAGGGAGTTTGAGCTGAACATGGGGTTATCCCTGCGAGACCTCGG
Source organism: Ambystoma mexicanum (assembly GCF_040938575.1). Taxonomy (NCBI): domain Eukaryota; kingdom Metazoa; phylum Chordata; class Amphibia; order Caudata; family Ambystomatidae; genus Ambystoma; species Ambystoma mexicanum. Next base: position 328,219,869 of record NC_090923.1, on the reverse strand, counting down.
GGCCAGGACAGAGTCCCGCCTCCAGGACATCGACATGGAGTTTGATGATGCCCTGGCCAGCAACATCACCGAGTGAGCCGCAGGACTTGCCCGCTGCCTTTGTATATAGTTATTTAGTTAGTTAGTGTTAGGTTTCCTTTATTCATTTTTATTTTTTTGGACCGCTCGGACAATGGCCACTTTTTTGTAGATATTTTTTTCATTAGGTAGTAGTAGGTTTCATTTATGGTGTTGGGCTCATGGACCCTGGAATATTCGTGTATATAGTTTGCTTTTTGAAGAAACATTTTTTTTATTGATTATTGTGTTCACCATGAGGAAATGGTTTTTCATTATTTTCCTTCCACATGACATTGCTTTGGACAACATTTGTTTTTGGATTACTTTTTTTTTTTTATTTTTACATTTGTTCTCGGACATGGACCATTTATTTTGTTATCCCCATTGTTGTATGTTTGATTTGTTTACTTATTTTTCATCTTTAATACATGTTTTTTTAACTTTCACTTGTGGTATTTTCTCATTGGTTTCATACATGTCATGATATGGGTTTTGACATTCACTTGCACCCGTTGTGTATGTGTGTGTGACGGACATGTGTTCATTTACATACTTGCCATTGGGGTTGTATCATGTAATTGCATTCACTATGTGGGTGGATGCAATCCTTGCCTGGGTGTTTGTGCTGGGTATGCTGCCCATTACTGCCATGATTGAGTATCGTCAGGACCTGGGGGCAGGGGGACATGTGTGGGTGCCTGGTGGAGGATGCCCCTGCACTGCTGGGGGGTGGGGGTGGTGGGAGACATGGGTGGGGGCCTGGTGGAGGGTGCCCCTGGTGGCGGGGGGGTGGGGGTGGTGGGAGACATGAGTGGGGGTCTGGTGGAGGGTGCCCCTGGTGACTGGGGGGGTGGGGGTGGTGGGAGACATGAGTGGGGGCCTGGTGGAGGGTGCCCCTGCACTGCTGGGGGGTGGGGGTGGAGGGAGACATGGATGGGGGCCTTGTGAAGGGTGCCCCTGGTGGCGGGGGGGTGGGGGTGATAGGGGACATGGGTGGGGGCCTGGTGGAGGCTGCCCCTGCACTGCTGGGGGGTGGGGGTGGTGGGAGACATGAGTGGGGGCCTGGTGGAGGGTGCCCCTGGATGGTGGGGGGTGGGGGTGGTGGGAGACATGAGTGGGGGCCTGGTGGAGGGTGCCCCTGGTGACTGGGGGGGTGGGGGTGGTGGGAGACATGAGTGGGGGCCTGGTGGAGGGTGCCCCTGCACTGCTGGGGGGTGGGGGTGGTGGGAGACATGGATGGGGGCCTTGTGAAGGGTGCCCCTGGTGGCGGGGGGTGGGGGTGATAGGGGACATGGGTGGGGGCCTGGTGGAGGCTGCCCCTGCACTGCTGGGGGGTGGGGGTGGTAGGAGACATGAGTGGGGGCCTGGTGGAGGGTGCCCCTGGATGGTGGGGGGTGGGGGTGGTGGGAGACATGAGTGGGGGCCTGGTGGAGGGTGCCCCTGGTGACTGGGGGGGTGGGGGTGGTGGGAGACATGAGTGGGGGCCTGGTGGAGGATGCCCCTGCACTGCTGGGGGGTGGGGGTGGTGGGAGACATGAGTGGGGGCCTGGTGGAGGCTGCCCCTGGATGGTGGGGGGTGGGGGTGGTGGGAGACATGAGTGGGGGCCTGGTGGAGGGTGCCCCTGGTGACTGGGGGGGTGGGGGTGGTGGGAGACATGAGTGGGGGCCTGGTGGAGGGTGCCCCTGGTGGCGGGGGGGTGGGGGTGATAGGGGACATGAGTGGGGGCCTGGTGGAGGCTGCCCCTGCACTGCTGGGGGGTGGGGGTGGTGGGAGACATGGGTGGGGGCCTGGTGGAGGGTGCCCATGGTGGCAGGGGGGTGGGGGTGGTGGGAGACATGAGTGGGGGCCTGGTGGAGGCTGCCCCTGGATGGTGGGGGGTGGGGGTGGTGGGAGACATGAGTGGGGGTCTGGTGGAGGGTGCCCCTGGTGACTGGGGGGGTGGGGGTGGTGGGAGACATGAGTGGGGGCCTGGTGGAGGGTGCCCCTGGTGGCGGGGGGGTGGGGGTGATAGGGGACATGAGGCGGGGCCTGGTGGAGGCTGCCCCTGCACTGCTGGGGGGTGGGGGTGGTGGGAGACATGGGTGGGGGCCTGGTGGAGGGTGCCCATGGTGGCAGGGGGGTGGGGGTGGTGGGAGACATGAGTGGGGGCCTGGTGGAGGCTGCCCCTGGATGGTGGGGGGTGGGGGTGGTGGGAGACATGAGTGGGGGCCTGGTGGAGTGTGCCCCTGGTGACTGGGGGGGTGGGGGTGGTGGGAGACATGAGTGGGGGCCTGGAGGAGGGTGCCCCTGGATGGTGGGGGGTGGGGGTGGTGGGAGACATGAGTGGGGGCCTGGTGGAGGGTGCCCCTGGTGACTGGGGGGGTGGGGGTGGTGGGAGACATGAGTGGGGGCCTGGTGGAGGGTGCCCCTGCACTGCTGGGGGGTGGGGGTGGTGGGAGACATGAGTGGGGGCCTGGTGGAGGCTGCCCCTGCACTGCTGGGGGGTGGGGGTGGTGGGAGACATGAGTGGGGGCCTGGTGGAGGGTGCCCCTGGTGACTGGAGGGGTGGGAGGGTGGGAGACATGAGTGGGGGCCTGGTGGAGGGTGCCCCTGGTGACTGGGGGGGTGGGGGTGGTGGGAGACATGAGTGGGGGCCTGGTGGAGGGTGCCCCTGCACTGCTGGGGGGTGGGGGTGGTGGGAGACATGAGTGTGGGCCTGGTGGAGGGTGCCCCTGGTGGCGGGGGGGTGGGGGTGATAGGGGACATGAGTGGGGGCCTGGTGGAGGTTGCCCCTGCACTGCTGGGGGGTGGGGGTGGTGGGAGACATGAGTGGGGGCCTGGTGGAGGGTGCCCCTGATGGCGGGGGGGTGGGGGTGATAGGGGACATGAGTGGGGGCCTGGTGGAGGCTGCCCCTGCACTGCTGGGGGGTGGGGGTGGTGGGAGACATGAGTGGGGGCCTGGTGGAGGCTGCCCCTGCACTGCTGGGGGGTGGGGGTGGTGGGAGACATGAGTGGGGGCCTGGTGGAGGGTGCCCCTGGTGACTGGGGGGGTGGGGGTGGTGGGAGACATGAGTGGGGGCCTGGTGGAGGGTGCCCCTGCACTGCTGGGGGGTGGAGGTGGTGGGAGACATGAGTGGGGGCCTGGTGGAGGCTGCCCCTGCACTGCTGGGGGGTGGGGGTGGTGGGAGACATGAGTGGGGGCCTGGTGGAGGCTGCCCCTGCACTGCTGGGGGGTGGGGGTGGTGGGAGACATGAGTGGGGGCCTGGTGGAGGGTGCCCCTGGATGGTGGGGGGTGGGGGTGGTGGGAGACATGAGTGGGGGCCTGGTGGAGGCTGCCCCTGCACTGCTGGGGGGGTGGGGGTGGTGGGAGACATGGGTGGGGGCCTGGTGGAGGGTGCCCCTGGATGGTGGGGGGTGGGGGGAGACATGAGCAGGTGTGCAGGGTAGTCCCCTGTTTTGTGGGCTGCCTGCAGGGGCCGTCGAGGGTGTACAGGGAACACCTGTGAGGACCCACCCAGCCTAATCGCGTATGTAACTTCCCACGCACCCCTGTAATACACGTACCAAGCCAAATCGCGTGTGATAATTCCCGCGCACCCCTGAAATACACGCTCCCAGGCTATTCTCGTGTGGAAGTTCCCGTGCAACCCTGAAATACACTTACCCTGCTGAAATCGCGTGTTAAACTTCCCGCGCACCCCTGAAATACACGCGCCCAGGCTATTCGCGTGTGGAACTTCCCGCGCACCCCTGAAATACACGCGCCCAGGCTATTCGCGTGTGGGACTTCCCGCGCACCCCTGAAATACACGCGCCCAGGCTATTCACGTGTGGAACTTCCCGCGCACCCCTGAAATACACGTACCCTGCTGTAATCGCGTGTGGGACTTCCCGCGCACCCCTGAAATACACGCGCCCAGGCTATTCGCGTGTGGAACTTCCCGCGCACCTCTGAAATACACGTACCCTGCTGTAATCGCGTGTGGGACTTCCCGCGCACCCCTGAAATACACGCGCTCAGGCTATTCGCGTGTGGAACTTCCCGCGCACCCCTGAAATACACGCGCCCAGGCTATTCGCGTGTGGAACTTCCCGCGCACCCCTGAAATACACGCGCCCAGGCTATTCGCGTGTGGAACTTCCCGCGCACCCTTGAAATACACGCGCCCAGGCTATTCGCGTGTGGAACTTCCCGCGCACCCCTGAAATACACGTACCCTGCTGTAATCGCGTGTGGGACTTCCCGCGCACCCCTGAAATACACGCGCCCAGGCTATTCGCGTGTGGAACTTCCCGCGCACCCCTGAAATACACGCGCCCAGGCTATTCGCGTGTGGAACTTCCCGCGCACCCCTGAAATACACGCACCCTGCTGTAATCGCGTGTGGAACTTCCCGCGCACCCCTGAAATACACGCGCCCAGGCTATTCGCGTGTGGAACTTCCCGCGCACCCCTGAAATACACATACCCTGCTGTAATCGCGTGTGGGACTTCCCGGGCACCCCTGAAATACACGCGCCCAGGCTATTCACGTGTGGAACTTCCCGCGCACCCCTGAAATACACCTACCCTGATGGAATCGCGTGTGGAACTTCCCGCGCACCCCTGAAATCCACGTACCCGGCCAAATCGCGTGTGAGATTTCCCGCGCACCCCGGTATACACGCACACGTATTTTTGTCAGCATGTCCGTGTTTGTGGGTACCCCTTTGCACATCATTTGTCCTGGAGGGCCACAGTATAGGACATTCATCATGGCAGTATATGGGTGCTATTTGTTGGCGCACCTTTTGGCTCACATTTCTTACAGCCGCAGAGACGCTACCGCCTGCTTTCTTGTGGCGGTCGTGTTTGTGCCTGTGCGCTGGTTTGAGCGTGCGCTTTTTTGCCCTATTCTATTCCATGAATACGTGTTGTAGGCGAGCGTGTGGGCGTTCCGCGCACTTGTGCCCTGTACTTCCCCCGTGACGCCCACGTTTTTGCAAGTTGTTCCCCATTCCGAGTGTTACGCCCGTGTTCCGCCTACTTTTGTTGTGTGCGCCGCGCTATGTGCGAATTTCGCTGTGGCCTGTGCGATTTTCGCTGTGACCTGGCGCACGCTGTTAGATGGCCTGTGCGCCAACATGCGCGGCGCACTTTTTATCGCACATCCGCTGGTTTTCTCGCGCACGGACTTCCATGAATCGACGTGCGCTGCTTTTCGTGCGATTTTCGCACTTGCACTGCGATTTTCGCTATTCCACTGCGATTCGCACGTTTTTGCCCACTTGCGCCGCGCTAATTATTCCATGAATCGGCCTGGTAGTGTTTAGGGAAGTTCACTAGAGCATGGTGAAGCAGGCGGATTGGACATTAAACACAGCAGGGAGCCCTGCAGTTTGAAAGTCTCCTCCCGCTCTACCTTGCTCCCTTCCACATCAGGTCTACTTACTGCACCTCAACAGAGAGTGAACACAACACCTCTGCATAATTTGCATAAAATAGCCATGGAACTTTCTTCAACATCTGCCTTTTACTCTGTCTCTGCCTCCCTCTGCCCTTCTCTCTCTCTCTCCCTCCTCACATTTTCACTCTCTCCTACGTTCCCCCTCTCTCTGTGTCTCTACCATTCCCTCTCGGCACTTTTTCTCTCTCTTCTCTTTTTGAGATCTCTCTCTCTCTCTCTCTCTCTCTCTCTCTCTCTCTCTCTCTCTATATATATATATATATATATATATATATATATATGTATTTGCTCAGTCAATACCTTTGGGATCCCTGCCACATCTGTTCTTTTTTCGGTCTGCTCGAAAGTCTCTTTATTTCCCAGTGGTATACCTTTTCCTCCATGTTCTATCTGCAGTACTCACTCATCCTCAAACTCATTCATAATCCATTAATGCCAGTCAAACTTATGCATGTACCCATTCATATATGCTCACAATTGTATGCCTTAAACTCACATTAATTCATCCATCTTTAAAAAATATTTCATTCATACCGCAGCACTATATTCGTATTCATCTATCTTCATAATAATTCATTCACACATCCTCCATCCATCACCCTCATTCACTCATCACTCCTTGAATTCGTATTTACTCACCCTCTTGCATTCCCTCTCCACTCTGTTTGCTTTGCACTTAGCATATGCCCTATCTGCCTAAATATGCCTGTGTGCATGAATGTATCAAATGTGTCTACCATACAACAGCCAAATCTAGGGACTTTGTAAATGCTTGCTTTTATTGTGGCCAGGTCCAAGTTGAGATCTCACCACAGAAACGGGACCAGAATGCACTTCACAACTTGCAATCTCGCAGAAGATGAGCCCAACCCGTCACCAGTTTGAGATTGATACATTGAGTGCCATTACATTGGGTAACAATAACAGCAGTCATGACAGCTCTTAAAAACAGGGGGGAATCGAGCATGATGCGCTATATAAGTAGACACATGATTGACATCATGCCTTCATTACTTTGCATGCCTTGTTTGATAATGCATTCGTTCGTGTTACTATATGCTAAAAAAAAGGTTTTTGGGGAAACTGAAAGTGCTTCTCAAACCATTACAAAGACAAGAGATCCAAACAATTTCAGTTACTGTTCAGAAGCAGGTGATGGGGCGTGGGGGGTAGAGGGGGCAGCTATCCTGTCACATCTGTTATTATGTAAAAGGGACGTGAAGAAACCCGCACCAGATCATCAGAGCAGCAGTGAGGAAGATGAGAATGGATATGGTTTGTGAATTGACTGGGGTCGTAGTTGCGGGCTTGTGTCTCCTAGAAACCCTTCTGTGACCCCCCACCCCACCTCGCCTCGGCCCCCGTCTCCGCCGCCGACCCATTGACTCTGTGATTGCCAGACATCAGGTGTGCAATCTCTTGAGTATCTTGCACCCACACCATTCAAATAGCATGTGCCCGCAAAGAAAAATAGGCCAAACTTTTCTGTGGCAAAATGGCTGAAGGGAATGTTTACAGTTAGTGATGACCCGTGTTAATAAGCGAAACCCACAGGCTCTTCGTGATACCCTGCTGGCACAACTGTGTATGGGCCTCCTGTGAATGATCACCTCTAAAGGCAGTCACGTATTACCTTTTAAGATGTATTCTTCGGTAAGCGTCATGTGATTTCATCAGAAGAGTAAATACAAACGATGTGTGATGCCACGTCAGTGAATGCAAGTGGGGGTGGGGGTACTGACGTGAATGCTCTGGTTACTTACAAGTAATCGTCATTACTCCTAGCCCTGCTCTGTCTCATCACAGTACTTACTTAGGCAGCAGCCTCCATGACAGGAACCCCTTTTTCTATTTCTTCTACTCCTTCTCATGCTCCTCCCCTACAGCAGGGAGTATAACATTCCCTGCAATCAAGTGAGCCCCATGTACTTCCAACGCACCCCCAGGCTGCTGAGACCCAGTACATCCCAAGAAGGTGGTTGTAAGTACTGTGACGAGGAAGATCAGGACTTAGAGGAATGATTGTTACTGCTAAGTAATCAGAGTATTACCTCCACGTCCCTCTTCCTTATCCAGTACTTACCTATGAGGCATACCAAAGCCGAAGGAATGGGACGATAAAACATACTCCAAACAGGAGTAATGCAGAGCACACGCGCAACTACAAATGTATTGCAAAACAATAAAAAATGGGCCTCATTCCGAGTATGGCGGTAGGGGGTCAACGGCACCGGTAAGAATGCCAGTGCCGTTAACCCCCTACTGCCACATTCTGAGGTCCCTTAGCGGGAGCCGCTAAGGGACCAAGGAGCTAATAACGGACCAGCTATTTGCGGGCCCGTTATTAGCTCCTTCCCCATTCCCATTGAACCCTATGGGGGCTCTAATGGGAATGGGGAATGGTATTCAGAATGGGGACTTACCGGGTCCGCCAAGGTCAGAATGTCCCGGTAAGTCCTCATTCCGACACCACGGACCCGGATACGGTTTAGAGGCAGCCATGGTGCTATTAGCACCTTGTCTGCCTCCAAACTCGTAATGACCCCCAATGAAACCCTCAGTATGATGAAATTCCGGGACTCAGCACCCCTCTGCCAAAAAGGAAGCCTCCTCTGAGTGCAAGTGCAATGACAGTGCCTCGTGAACATGTTAGGATCTGCCACGTTGACGCCCTACAAATGTCCTCAAGGCCACCCCTTGAGCTTTCGGCCAGGATGATGCCATACCCATTGTAGATCGGCCCTGAACCCCCGAGGGAAGGGATTGACTGAATCCCTTGTAGGACAGCTTGATCACCTCCATGATCCACTTATTGATCATAGGAACCACTGCCTTCTGCCCCGAATGCAGACCCACAAATGTGACGAACAGACTGTCAGACCTCCGAGTGGACGCACTCCTGTCCAAGTACATCGAAAAGCCCAAAGGACATCTAGGGTGTGGCAACGAGCTTCCTCCAAGGAACAAGGATCAGGATAAAAAGACAGCAGAACCACCTCTTGTGCCAGATGAAACTTAGAGAACACCATAGGCCGAAAAGCAGGATCACAACGAAAGTAGAAGGCATCAGCTTGGACCTCCAAAAAAGGGAGCTCTGCACAAAAGAGTCCCAATCTCCCCCAATCTCCCAGCCGATGTGATGGCCACCAGGAACACAACCTTCTAGTAACAAACCTGATGTACACCTTTGTACTGGCTCAAAGGGAACACCCTGCAAGGCCCTAAGGACCAATGACAAGTCCCATTGGGCAGACCTGACACCAAACAAGGTCGGGAATGAGAGAACCGCTTTAACAACAACCGGTTCACTAGGTGCTCATGTTCAGCCATCCCCTCCCAAGGTTCCCGCATGGCCCGATCACCGGCCACTGGGACCGCAGGGTGGAGACAGCAAGACCCAAATCAAACCCCTCAGCCAAGAACTGCAAGATTGCTCACATCAAGATGAACATTGCTCCCAGTGCCGATCATACACCTTCAACGTGGAAGGTCTCCAGGCACAATGCACCCTCTGAGCTAATGAAGCGGACAGACCCAGACGCTGCAAACCCTCCCGTTTAGTTTCCAGGCCCCCAACTGCAGCAATACGACCGCTGATTCCCGGACCACAGGACTAGAGGACATAAGGAGGTCAGCAACAGAAACCCTGGAGCCACCACCAGTTCCAACACCAGTGGGAACCACGTCCTCCTCAGCCAAATTGGCGCCAGGAAAATGACCTCCACCCCGGTTTCCCTGATTTTTACTATCACCTTTGGAACCAATGGGAGAGGAGAGAATGTGTATAAAAGAACCTAGGCCAGGAAGCAGTCTAAGTATCCACCCCAACAAAACGACTCCACGTTCTCATTGAGGGGAGAGGCAAACAGAACCAGAACCGGCATCCCAAACTGCTGGCAAACCAACCAGAACATCTCACACTTCAGGTCCCAATCTGCAGACAGAAAATCCCTTCTGAATCGGTCCACCACCACATTGTCCAACTCCTAGCTATGCCGCCTTCAAAGACAGCAGGTGCCACTTGGCCCATGCCCCCAAGGAGCAGGCCAATGTTTGCAGTCCCCAAGACCTGGTTACCCCCCTGTCAGCCGATGTAAGCCATTGCTGACATCTTGTCTGTCCTGAAAACTACAGCCTTCCCCTGGACAATTAACCTAAACACCTGGTGGGCCCTTACTGCCACAGCCAGTTCTCCCTAAATGGAGGTGTATGACAGCTCCAGAGACACCCATTTCTCCTGATGCGAAATTTCCCCCACCATGGCACCCCATCCCTGTTTGCTGGCATCTATAGTAATCATGAAGAGACAAGGCTGAAGTAACTGAAACCCCCGCAGGAGATTCAGAGGCTGCAACCATCATGGGGGCTGCTCCTTCAATGGTTCTGAAATTGGAAGGAGGGCCTCAAAGTTCTGAGAGTCCAGCATCCAGACAGGAGAGGCAGCATCTGCAGCCTGGCCCATGGAACCAAGAACACACAAGAAGTAAAATGCTTTTGGATACACAAAATATACCATGCCAAGGCATGCTAAAGCCCCACTAAGGTCCGAACCAGTCCCTGGCAGCAGTACCAAGAACCTGGCAGTCCAGAACTGGGCTCCAATGAACTGGAGATCTTGGGATGGCTGTAGTGCAATTTCTTTGAGATGAACAACATGGACTTCAGAGTCCCACAGATGACTGAAACCTGATGCACCAGATCCTCCTGGTAAGAAGCCCACACTAGCTAGTCGTCCAGGTAGGGGAAGGTCTGAATCCCTTGATTATGCAGGGCCTCCACCACCAGCCCTATTGACCTTTGTGAAGAACTGGGGAGTGGACTTCAGTCCAAGGGGAAGTGCCCAGAACTGATAGTGCCACCTGCCCACACTAAACTGCAGAAACCTCTAATTGGCCCGACCAAATGGAGACATGATAGTAAGCGTCCTGCAGATCCAAGCAGGCAAGGAAGTCCCCCTCCTGAATCAGGATAATGATTTTCTGTTGAGTCGCCATGTTGATTTTCCAGTTGTCAATAAACACGTTCAGCCACTTCAGGTCCAGAATGAGCAGAAATTTCCCTGAAGGCTTTGGTACCAGGATGAGGGTGGAATAAATCTGAGCCCCGCCAAACCCTCTGGGACCCTCCGGATCACATCCTTCCACAGCAGGTACTGGACTTTTCTGTGCATGGCCAAATGTTTCGCACAGTTCCAAGGCAGGGTAGTGATGACCACCCCGGATGCAAGAGGTGAAGTCACAAACTCTATCTGGTGCCCTGTCTGCACTACCATGGCCACCCAGGAGTCCCGCTGAAAAGAACCAGACCCTGGCCCCTACCGTCCTAATGTCAGGACGTCTGTGGCCGCACTGGGGAAGAGGCCTCCTGAGTCTCCTGGAAGACTGAGGTTTCCCTCTACCGCAGCTTTGCTGAGAACGCCGAATGGGCTGCTGAGTCCCGTCAGACCCCTTGATGTCCCCAGGAGGCTGAGACTTGACCTCGGGACTCTGGCACAACTTGACAGCATGCTTATTGGTCTTGGAGGCCCTGTGGACCTTGTCCTCCAAGTCATCCCCCAACAACATCTTCCCCTCGAAAGACATCCTGGTGGCCATAGACTTTGATGGGAGTCTGTATGCCAGTCATGAAGTCATGAACATGCACGTGTCGAGGAGCAGCAATAGCTGCCCCATGGAAATGGCAGCCGCCTTAACCCCATCATAAGCTATGTCAGACAGAAATTCGATCTGTCCCTTCAGTCCGGTGCACGGGGCGAATAATCAGTGCCATCTTCCAGCAAGATTTAACCATGGACCTAAAGTCCCCAAGGCTGTTTCCACCGTGTAGGATGTATAAGTAGTAGCCCTCAATCCCAGGTGTGAACCAGAATAGCTCTTCTTAAAACTGGCATCCACCTTATAATCAACACCATTATGGACAACCTCTTCTGAAGAGGCAGAGGATTTGCCCACCTCACTGGTAATGACAGCACCCACTGCCACAGAAGGAGGCAGTGATTTCCCGGCACCACAGAGTGCATAAAGCTGGGATATGAGCCTGAGCACAAAGACTTGTCGAGATCCCTCCATTCCCAAAAGACCTCGTCCTTCACCACCAGTCAGGAGCGGGAGATCAGCCTTGTTGAAATTGGGGAGTAGTGGGTTTCCCCTGCCTGTCACCTGCCACCACTGGCTCCTGCACCTGGAAACCCAGTGCCAGGAAACCCTTGTAGGTAGCTACCTGAACCATGATCTGGGCCAATGACTCCCTGTCCAAGTATATCCCATGTGATCTGACTTAGGCTCAGTTGCAGAATTACAGGAGGATGATAAGGACGAAGTAGTCGATGACACTGTCCAAACTCTGCTCTTCCCTTTCCCTTCCCGTTCTAAAGCATTGCGAAAAACTGCAACAACAGGCCAATAGGCCACCAGAGACATCTAAGGAGGTACGCTACCTCTTACTCTGATGCCCCTCCTCATGGGAAGAACAGTTGGAGCAGGAGAACACCCCAAGATGCTGCCGCTTAGTAGTATGTTTTCCCATAGTAAGAGACTTCCATAAGCACAAAGGCACAACTAGCATCGACTGGCTCCCAGTGAGACTACCAGATGAACCCGAAACAGTGTTTGATATGGAGCTTGTCCTTCCATCGCAACACAGGCACGCTGAAGCTGCCAGGAAGTCCGGCGTAGCCAGGCAATCGCTGCAAGCCCAGCCAAAGCAATATTATGGCCGCTGTGCATGCCCCCCTCCTCCTTACATGAATGGTCCAGGCACAGCAATTCCACGACCTGGGCCAGATGTCCATGCATAACCTTCATCAGGCACCCTCGCTCAGCCTGAGGATGGCAGGAGACGCAACTGAGTAGCCACCCCGTGGGTACACAGAGCATGCTGACAGGAATTGCTCAACGAGCGCACCTCGCCCAGCAGGAGTGCCAGGAGCCCCTCGACCCCATCGCTGACCAAACAGCCCAGCTGCTGGCCTTTCCAGGGAGCCCAGAAAGGAGCCTATATGGGCCCTGCCGAGGGGAGCCTCTATGGGCCCTGCCGAGGGAGGATCGTATGGTAAGCAGCCCACCTTCCGCCAGGGTCCCTGCCAGAAGGCAGAAACTGAAATAAACTGGGTTTCAGTTGGTTGTGGGCATGTTATACTCCATGGTGTAGGGGAGGGAATGATAAGGTGTTAGAAGAAATAGAAAAGGGGGTTCCTGTTGAACTGGATAGTCCAGCCCCTTTGATGAGCACCAATTACCCTTCAGATGGATGGGGATGCAGATCTTACACATACACCAAAGAGTAGAGCTGACTCAACATCAACAAAAACGCTCGATCTTCAAACTCAAAACATTTAAACTGTACTTTTATACACAAGATGTGTCATCACTGACATCTAACCTACGTGTTACCAACGTCATCCTACGTGGCAAACTACAAAAATCTAACGGAGGGAGTGATTGGCTCTACGTGAACATCTAAGTATATGATCCATATTAGTCTAAAAAAGTGTAACTATGTGATTGGTTACTTAACATCAGGTTGGGCTACTAAGCCCTCCTCTAAGAATGACCACTATGAACGTCACTAAATACACAACGTCCCATTGGTTTACACACTATATTACCCCTGAATACGCAGGTCCTCTACAATTGGTTGGCACTCTCTCCATCTTCATTACTTTTCCAACTACGTAAGCAGCCTGCAGGCTCGCCGTGCAGATGCTGGTGAAATTGCCTTAACTTTAGCTTCCCACCAATTAGCATATCAATCCATCATCACCTCAGTGGTCCCCTGTAAATTAAGCCTTTGAACTTCATCCTTGAGATTGTTCTTAGCTCTGAGAAAATAAGGGAGTGAGATGCACAGTCTGCTTCCATGCGTAGGTGCGATCAACTCGTTCATCGAACTTCATGCTTCCATGTGACTAGAGACCATAAAATCAAGCCTTTTTTGTGTATTTAATATTTTATTCCAATAGACCTCTGACGTCTTCCTTGTTATGTTCACTCCTTCTGGATAGGAGGTTTTTTTCTTTCACACAATTTTGTATCCAAAATCAGTCTACTCCAGTTTGATAAGATCTTGGCTTCTTGGGGCTCATCCAACCTCGCCTTTCTGAGCTCCGCTTCTGTAATTCAATGTCTGCTCTTTAAACTGCGACACACTGAACTGAGGCCTTTTTGCTACTGTCCAACCTGCTTTAATATGTTTAGTGGAAACATCCATAATTCTCTCATTCCTACGTATGTATACGTTGGCACTTGCTGCAATCTATTTTACTATACGCTTTGAGCTAGCATCACGATTACTTTGCTGTTTGCGTTTCTTCTGCATCTGAACACATGTAAAATGACTCAATGTCTTCATCTCTTTCTGTGGCATAAGCTTCTTCACCTTGAGTCCAAGATGTCACTTATCCTCATTGATTTATTGATGCCTTATAGAATATCCAGATTCTCTGATTACTGCATCTTTTATGTACTTCCTCTCCAGCTCCATATAACATATACTGGGCCATGGCTAGTAATACTACCATTCATCCTTGCCTTTTATTGGCTCTGCTTCTTCAGGAATCTCATTCGGATGGCCATCATATTTCTTTGTATGGAGATAAGGTTTTCTCAATAGGTACCTTGGCTCCCAAATCCTCTTAGGTACTGGCCCTTTTATTGGTACTGGACTGAGTCCATATTCTGCTCTTTGTCGATTCAACTGTTCTGTATATGTCTCATACTCTGGTTTCCAGCATACAGGTAAAAAGGGTGGGTCGATTGAGGTGGGAGTACTTGGCTCCTTCTCTACACTCTCCCCTCTGGGCAATTCATCGACCACTCCCACATCATCCTTCACATCCAGGCAGCTTGGCCTGAAGAACAACTTCTTTGGTACCCATATCTTTATGACTCCCTTCAGGCATCCTGCGATTTTCACATGCTCATCTTTCTTCCATGTCATGAACTGGCACTGTCCACTTGGACTGCAGTAGTTCCAGCATCAGACATATTTCTTATGATTCTTCGGATACAGGAACTTTGTCCCCTTAGGTGCATGGATACTGGCTTTCACAAAGTCCCTGATCTCTTCATCTGTCAGGTCTTTGGGCTTCCATCCTGACTCAAACATCGATCATGATCTTCATTCATATGGCTTTCTTTGCTGTCTTCTTGCATTGCGAGATTATTATCTTGATCACACAAAATCCAAGCAATATCATCACTATCAGAGCTCCAAGGAACTTGAAGATGTCTGCCATCCAATGTGGAACCCAAGGGAAGAGTGATCCAAACCAGCTGTCATCAGCTATGTCTTCTACTTCCTCTATCATCTGGCCGTGGAGTTTTGTCAGAATGTCTATGGCCTGTGTCAATGTTCCATTCTCGTCATCATGAGAAGGTATAAATGTGCAACATGATTCACCGATTCTTGCACAAACACCTCCATCCATTGCTGTGATCATGTCTAGGAAATATCTGTTCTGAAGAGTCATCAATCATATGGCTCTCATCTCTTCTCTGATTGCATTAAATCCTTTTATTGTAGTGTTAATTGTCTGCAGCAATTCCGACTTGGTGATTTGTAGCCATTTGGTGTTTGCTCCAACCTGAACAACCGACATGAAGATCAACGTGAATACAGATGAGGTCTGGCTAAAAAGCTTGTGTTCATATGGTATGGCATCAAAGGCTTCTATTGACCTAGCTGAGAAATAGTTCTCTCTCTCCATCCTCTTTATCAGCTCCACAGAGCTCTTCTTCCTCAGCTGGGAATCTGCTTTTGGGAAATTGTCAATGTGTAAATCACCCTTTGGGATCACTAAAGCTGGAACATGGACATTCACCAGTGTGAATATTCCTCCCCAATCTGCAGGAAATCTGATATAGGCTCTTGCTGCACAAGCCCAATAATGATCCATGATCACTGCTGTACCGTGTTACATTCCTGGAACATCAAAGATTTGACCACAATACTTATTATTTCGAACTTTTCTTGTGCCATTATTTCTGAAGCACAGCTTTGAACTTTCCAAGGGAGAGGTCCTCCTCTGTCTTCAACCCAAGTCAGTAATTTAGCAAGTCTTGGCCATAATAGCTTACAGCCATTCTGTACAATGTCAATGACTGGTTTGTAGCATCCAATGATCACCCAGGCTCTGCAGACGACCACCCCTTCTTCCCATCCATCGAGTCAGAACACAGATCCTCAGATCTGCATTTGACCTCTATTTTTCCATCTTCGAGCGTCCTCTGCAGATTTCCTGCAACCTCCAATTTATTATTCACCTCCCATCTGATTCCAGCTCCTTTTACTCCAGGATTCTCATATCTGATCACATGATTCTTAGTGTGGGCTCTGTTTCTTGTCTTGGTATCTTGCACATAGTCATCTTCATCTGGGTCTGTCCATTCAGTTGCCCATTTGAGGTAGGCATCTCAACCCATGAACTGGCCTCTGGTTTTGCAAAGTGCTATGTGTGAAAGACAATGAGTTGTCTGGACATCTATTTTGATAGCTATAAAGATTTTAGACTTTCCCATACTGTATGGCATGAGTGCACACACAAAGCACTCCTCATTCGAGGTCTTTCTTCCTACTTCTTTCATATGCTGGTACCAAATGTTATTTCCCAAATGTGCTGTACTGTCCAAGTAATCATTTAGCTCGGAATCATCTTCTTGAGTGTTTTTTTAGTTCTCATTCTTTTCACATGAGCTTCCAGAATCATGTCATGAAGTGTACCAGCATAACTCCTTCTTTCTGGATAGATCATAGGCACATCTGTCAGTGGACAAGATACACCTGTTAATGTTACCCGGGTAGGAAAAAGTTCAGAGAGCTTCCTTTGCTCAGCTGACAATTAAGGCATAAAAATGCCACGCATAAACTCCATATATGTCTGTCTTCTAGGAGTTACCTTTGGGTTCTTTATTAGAGGAGCAGGTTTATTTGCATGCATTACTTGTATAGGCACATTGTCTGGCAACCTCTCATCTTGCCCATTTTGCCAGACCTGCCTCTTGTGTCCAATCAACATTTCTACAAACTTTCTTGCATGTGAATGATTGCTAATGGTGCTTATCTCAAACTCAGATAATTGGTCATCGTTCTTTGGAACAGGAATAACTACATAGGACCTTGGGTGTCTTGTTGTTGCCACAATTGCTACTTCCTTTTGCTCAGGAAGATTCACTGGAGTCTTAGCCCCATGTTTATCAAGATAGTAGGATGTGCGGACTGTGAGTGAGAGCAGTAATATTATAAACAGAATGCAACCATAAATAAGGCAAAGGTATGTTGATGTACAACACCTATTCCGTGGACGACGTGAATGTCTTTCTACGTCAGGGATCACGAAGTTGCTACTAGTACCTCCCATTGTTTATTGCCTAAGGAAGGAAAACATTATTCTTTAATACATCAGCATTACACACTCCTCCTGGAAGTTGCTGTCCTGCCTTGGCAGCTTCATCCTTGATCCACTGGTCTGCTTGCTGAATAACAGGAATGCACTCTCGATCTTTATTCTTCTGGAACTCGTTTTTAACCATGCAAAATATAAATGTCTCCAGCAAGAGGAAAGCTGCTCTCAATATGTCTAAATCAATTCCACAATATATACCAACTCCCAGTCCACTCCTCGAATTTCCCTTAAGCCAGATGACATGGTGAAACTCTTTCAGCATAAAACAAAATGTCTATCTTTGCCAGCAACCTTCTCGATCTGTCCCTCGAAGGAAGGTTTCACACCACCGTATTGTGGGTTCTCTCAGAATATAACCTTACTTGGATAATTATTCCCTCCAAGATCACAGTCAGATTTTCAGTATTACTAGTATCCCTTAGGAATGTGAGCACGTCTGTGGGTCTGCCAACAAGATCTGTGTATTCTTCAATCAGCCGAAAGAACACCACATTGACAAGTCTGTGTGCAGCCTCAGGTGACAGGGGTATTTTTGTGCTATCCCCACTATATTGAGGTAACTGCAACACTTGCTCGATAATTGATGCAAGTAGTCTCCTTACAATCAGGACATTTTTAGGATCTTGCAGAAATGTACGTATATTAGAAGTTCTCCCCACAATCGCTGGATATGAGCGCAACACATAGAGAAAAACTTCAAATATAATCCTGGAAACATTGTCATTGGATAACACCATGGGCAGACCCGAACAAGATCTCACTATGGAACGAATCAGGATACTGCACTCTCTTCCATTTATCAAAGCCACGATCAGAGTCTGGCATCTCTCTTCTTCTCAAGGCTTAAGCATGCCTCAGCCCAAAGTCAATAAGCTACTGTGGCTTTAAGAATATAGATCTTCCCTTAACCCTGCAACAGATTTGCACAGTGTGTTTGAATTTACTTCCTTTAACCTTTTCAAAGCCAGCAAAAAGGAGTGTCCCGAATCAAGCCACAGTCGAACACTTTTTATCTTTCTTATTTGTCAGCTTTTGCATCCTTCTTCCTCATCATAGATCTCGTCGGCATGTCCTATGGTTCTTACCCAATGCTTTTGCTTGCTTCTCGGTGAGGTGTGGGGGCCAGAGAGGCTTTTCCAGTAAAAGTCTTGACGTCTCCAATAAAAATCCAAGCACACCTGCCCTGCACTTTGACAGCAGATGGCGTGACGTCTTCTCTATGATAAATGGGCCATTGAAACGAGGTTCGTCCCAACTTTTTCTCGTGTGGTTCCGAATTAGGACCTCATCTCTGGTGAATAATTGGGGAAGACATAATTCTTTAGGTTAATTTGTTGAAGCATCTCCTTCTGTGTTGTGTATTCCCCTGCACCCTTATCGCTGCATCTTTCCTGAAATGACAGAAATACTGGAAGTCATATAGTTAAAATAATCATGCATTTCTATGCCAAACAAATCTGCAGTTGACTGAGCATCACTTCTAACTCTGGATGGAGGCATTAGGGGTGTTCTCATCCACCTCCCAGTCAAAATTTCGTGAGGCGTGAGATGGTGGTCAGAACCTGGTTGGTTCCTCAAAGCAGATAACGCCAGTGGTAGGCAATGCAACCACCCTTTCTTTGAGTGAGCTTCAACTTGGCTATCCTTTCCTTAAGCAAGCCATTGAGGCTCTCACAGGTCCCATTTCCTTGTTGATGATAAGCCGAGGAAAACTGATCCTTTCTACCAAGCAACAAGCTGATCTGCTCAAATATGTGGTTCACAAAATGTGGACCATTGTCTGACCTTATCACCTCACATACTCCCCATCTAGGAAATACTTCCTGCACCAAAAATGTAGCTGCACAGGTGTAGTCTGGATACGTACAGTGACCTGCCTCAATCCGCCTTGAAAAGGGACACACCACAACAATCATATATCTATACCCATTACACACTTGAATCATATCGACATAGTCAATATGCAAATGCTGAAAGGGGCCAATGGGTCTCGGAATAACCCTCCTAACTGTGCGCAGTGTATGCCCAGCCAAAATCTTTTGACAAATTATACAATTTGTCATAAAGAAGGCAACATGCTCTAACAGATTTGGTACAAACCAGTGTTCAGCAATCGTTGCAGCAAGGTTCTCCCTAGTTGTGTGCGCAGGGTAGTGTAGCTGCTCCAGCGCCACCCTCAGTAAGGTTACAGGCATCACCGCTTAACCAGTGCTGTCCTGTCGCCACAATGCTTCAGAGGGGTATAAAGAGCACCTTCTTCGTGTCCACAAATCCTTCTCATCTTGAGCTGCTTCCCCCTGAATCTCCATAAACTGCGTCTTTGACAAATCACTATATTTTTCAACCACATTCATCAACAAAACCATTTTTTCTTTTACATCAAGTGTTTCAAAGGACATTATATTCTCTGAGCATGCAGCGATTTTCACTTCATTGTCTGCTGCTTGGTTTCCAAGTGAAATAAAGTCTGTCTTTTTAGTGTGAGCTGAACAATTAATGACCGCGATGGCCACTGGGAGTTGTAGTGCCTTGATAAGCCTATCCAATAAGCCTGCGTGCTGCACTGGCATGCCATCCGCTCGGAGGTAGCCCCTCCTTTTCCAGCGTGCTAACCCTGCATGCACTGATGACATTACATAGGCAGAGTCGCTGTATACTGTTACTTCCTTGTCTGCATGATTCTCGAGTGCGACAATCAGCGTCAGTAACCCTGCAGCTTGTGCTTCATAGTGAGACGGTAGTCGTGCACTTACCAATGTCTGAAACCCCACATAAACTGTGTATTTTACCATAGTGGCACCTGTATATCTCTGCCCATCATTTTGATTGATTCTCGAAGAACCATCAATAAAAACAATTTCTCCACCTGGCAAGGCATTTTCTTTTACCCTTGGGATTTCATCATAGAACTCTTCATAGTTTGCACAGTCATGCTCACCCTATGTCAGGGGTTCGTTTACAAACATGGCAGGATTCACTACTCTCCATCAACTATTTTATTCGCTGGATTTGATATAACTACCTCGTAGGCAGAGCCCTTTGAGAAGTCAATGTGCCCTTAGGTTTCTCTAGAATAGCAAATAGTGCATGCTCTACCAATAACGTCATGGAACATCCCATCACTATGCTTGCCGCTTTCTCTATGGTGAACTCGGTGGCAGCCAAAGACTGTTCACACAGGAAGTAACCTCTCATTACTGGGTCTAAAATCCCACTGTAATATGCAAGGGGCTTGTACCCCAACGTGGTTCTCTGCATGAGGACTGCTGTCATAACAGTGCCCTCTGTGTGCGAGAATAAAACAAATTCTTCAGCATAATTACGAATCCCTAAAACTGGAGCTGTACAAATTGCTTTTTTCAGCTCTTCAAATGCTTCTTCCATTTTCTCAGTCCAATGCGATTTTTTTCCTGTGTCACCTGTGCTTTCTTTAAAGCCTGTAGTAAAGGCCTTATATATGAACTGTAATCAAAGACCCATGCTCTGACATAATTGCATAATCCCAAAAACCTCTGCATGTGTTTTATCATGTGTGGTTTTGCAGTTTTCAAAATAGACTCAGCCCTCTCACGAGTAACCTTCTTTCCTTCATGTGAAATCAATTGGCCTATGTACAACACTTCTTGTTGACAATACTGTAACTTTTCTTTGTCAACATTATAACCTTTGTCAATAAGTATTATCATCAGCTGGACAGAATCGTGTCTGCACTCTTTCTCTGTAGTACTGCAAACTAATATGTCATCTACATATTTCAGAACAACACTTTCCGAATCAATATTGTTCAAGTCCATCTGCAGGACTCTATTGAAAATTGATGGAGACTCGCAATACCCCTGGGGCAGCCGAGTACATTTCAGTCACGTTTGTCTGAGCGTAAATGACGTCAGAACCTGTGAGTCTGTATTTTTCAAATAAATCACAGTGAAATAGCATGCTCCAACAGGCATATTGTATAGAATTGTAGACGGGTTTGGGACTAGAAGGAACTAGGTCTCTACAATCTGGTTTATTGGGTGAAGGTCTTCAATTACACTCCATGACCCCACCTTCCCTTTTTTCACAGGATAAATTGAGGTATTACACAGTGACTCTGATGTCACTAAGATGCCCTGCTCCATCATGGCGGAAATTGTTTTGAAAATACCTTCATCTGCCTCTCGAGACATGGGATACTGTTGTGCTCGAGGTAAAATTTCTGCTGGTTTCAGTTTAATCTTCACTTCTCCAACCCCCTTCAATAGGCCTACATCATAGTGGCCTGTAGTCCATAATGAAGCTGGCACTTTAGCCATGTCTTCCTCAAAATATTCGGGATGTTGCTGTGCCAACATCATCTTCTGAGGTACCTCTCGTTTGATTGCTCTCACCCAATAAGTAATACTCATCTCAAATACTACTTCGTCATCAGATAAGTGATCACCAAACATGTCCAAACGGTGACGTCAGTTAATCTGTAACCTTCTACAATGGCAATCACTGCACACCATTGTCTGCTTTTGTCATCGATCCCATCAAGCAAAGCCATTTCACCTCACACTATGGCTGCTTGTAATTCCAAGGGAAATACTTGCCCTTCTTCTTCGTGCATGGGTATCTTTGGTCTAAACAGATATTCATCAGGTATTCTCATTGCCTTGCCTGCTAGTCCTGGCAGATATGCCAATAGAACACACACTCCATAATGAAAAACTTCTGTCTCTAAAGGTATTGATCTCATGGCTACTTGTCGTGCAAATGCTCTAATAATTTCACACACGTTTAGATAATGCATCCCTGGAGTTGAGCACACTATGCCTTCATCGGTAAATTAGATGGTCATATTGAGCTTTGTCATCAAATCTCAACCTAACACATTGACAGGTGTCTGCCTGGAGTATAGCAGTGTCACCTTCATGTCGCATTCTCCTATAGAAACTGGTAACTCTTCAGTGAAAGGAACTCGACTTGTAGCTCCTGAAAAGCCATGACTTTTCATGGCGGTGCTCGACATTAAAAACTTCCCCTGACGTATAAATGAGCATGTTGCTCCCATGTCTACTAAAAATGATTTTTGCCCCCTATAGTGACGTCTACCCTTGGTTCCTCATGAGATTCGGCATCATGGATAACACATCAAGTCCCCCAGTGAGCTGTCCTATTGCGGGTACAGACGTAGTCCGTTACCTGAAAATGGATTCCCTCCACTCCCTGTGACACTCCCTATCCTAGGTGTCATTAACTGTCCTGTACTTGTACTCTGTTGAATCTGCATGGGTGCATGCTGAGACTGCCCTTGATGTGGAGCCACTGTTACCTGCTGTGTCTGCAAGTCTTGCTGCACTCTTGGCACTTGCTGTTGTTGCATCATTTTATTCTGAGCAAACCCATCATTATAAAGCTGCAAATATGCAGGCAGGTTTAAAATCCCCCCTCTTGAAAATTGGTTGTTTTGCATGAATGCAAGCAAAATGCCCTGTCATCCCGCATCTCCAGCATAGGGGTGGCCTCTTAAACTGCCCATCCTGTATGTTCTGACCGTCATTCTGCGTGTATTAAAACCCACCTTTATTGTTCTGAAAACCTCTTCCTCGAAATCCACCCCTTCCGTGCAGAGTAATCCCGTTATTATTCTTGTCAAACATCCTCTAGTTCAAGGTTGTCCAACATACGGCCCGCGGGCCACAATACGGCCCTCCAAGCCATTTCATGTGGCCCGCGAGGCTGTACAGACAACATTGAACAAATAAAGAAATACACTGGGCCGTGGTGGAGGACTGTTACTGCCTCTGGTGCCCCCTAAAAGGGGGGGGGGCACCAGAGGCAGTAACAGGCCACGGCCCAGTTTATTTATTTATTTGTTCAATGTTTGTCGGGTCCGTGGACCCGATTAATTTATTTATTTCTGCAATGTTGGGCGGACCCATTGCAGAAATAAATAAATTAATCGGGTCCACGGACCCGGCAAACATTGAACAAATAAATAAATAAACCAGGCCGTCTCGGAGGACTGTTACTGCCTCTGCCACGGCCCACAGCACCAGAGGCAGTTACAGGCCACGGCCCAGTTTCAGGGGCGCAGAGTATGCGGGTGCTCCGGCCCCCCAGGCCGGAGAGAAGAGACGCAGTATGGATGGTCCTTTGTTCCATCCATACTGTGTCTCTCTCTGGCGGCCCGGGTAAAAGCCGGGTAAAAAACAATGTTTAAAAATTGTGGGACGGATGCAAAGCAAGATGCTCTTGTTTAGCATCTGTCCCTCAATTTCTAAAAATCGTTTTGGTTCGGGTATACTTCTACATCTGTGTGCACGGATGTAGAAGTACACCCAACCCAAAACGATTTTTAGAAATGGAGTCACAGATGCAAAGCAAACCTGTCCCTCAATTTCTAAAAATCGTTTTGGGTTGGATGTATTTGTACATCTGTGCACCCCGCTTGGCAAGAGGGGTGCACAGATGTAGAGGTACACCCAACCCAAAACGATTTTTAGAAATGGAGTCACAGATGCAAAGCAAACCTGTCCCTCAATTTCTAAAAATCGTTTTGGGTTGGATGTATTTGTACATCTGTGCACCCCGCTTGGCAAGAGGGGTGCACAGATGTAGAAGTACACCCAACCCAAAACGATTTTTAGAAATGGAGGCACAGATGCAAAGCAAGTCTGTCCCCCAATTTCTAAAAAAATCGTTTTGGGTTGGGTGTATTTGTACATCTGTGCACCCCTCTTGGCAAGAGGGGTGCACGGATGTAGAGGTACACCCAACCCAAAACGATTTTTAGAAATGGAGGCACAGATGCAAAGCAAGTCTGTCCCTCAATTTCTAAAAATCGTTTTGGGTTGGATGTATTTGTACATCTGTGCACCCCGCTTGGCAAGAGGGGTGCACAGATGTAGAAGTAACCCAACCCAAAACGATTTTTACAAATGGAGGCACAGATGCAAAGCTAGTCTGTCCCCCAATTTCTAAAAAATCGTTTTGGGTTGGGTGTAGTTGTACATCTGTGCACCCCTCTTGGCAAGAGGGGTGCACGGATGGAGAGGTACACCCAACCCAAAACGATTTTTAGAAATGGAGGCACAGATGCAAAGCAAGTCTGTCCCCCAATTTCTAAAAAATCGTTTTGGGTTGGGTGTATTTGTACATCTGTGCACCCCTCTTGGTAAGAGGGGTGCACCGATGTAGAGGTAAAATGTACCCAGCGGGATCAAACCTGTGTTGCTCCTGAGCTATCCTCCCGAGACTCCGAAGATCTGAAGTACATTTAATGATACAGAACCAGAACTATTGAGCAAGTCTAACATCATCTTCATCATCATCAGAATAAATCAACACTGTTGTGGTTATACAAGAGCTAATATATTTAAAGGGATGGAATTACTCCGAATGTAGCAGCACTATTCAATAACCCAAAGTGCTTAAGCATAGTTAATGTGAAAATATGACACTTCTCACCATTGGGACAGTACTGCCTTGGACAGAGTTTCACAGTGAAGAAGTGAGCAAGTGATCCGGGGTCTGCAGCCCACACACACGCATGGCATTCCCATGCACCCACTTGCGCGAATTGCACCAAATTAGTGAGATTGTGCTCCAAGGCACACGCACAGTCTTTGCTCTGAGGTTTGACACACTCACAGGATGGGATGGCATTTCGTTCTCCTATCCTAGTTGTGTTGCTCTGCCTTTTGAGGGCTACTACAACCTGGATGATTATAGAGGGGTGGAGTAGGGGCAGTATTGGCCTACTGGGATGCAACTGGAAGGCTTAAACCTCCTTCTTACTTGCCTTCAGTATATGCAATACATGCAAGCCAATGTTTCCACTGTTCTGCACCCCCCCTTCCCCTCGCACCAAGTTGGCGACTATGTGCAAATGCGGTAATATAAGTGCTGGTTATGTCACTTCCTATATTTGGGCACCACCCGGGAAATTCATAAGTCGGCTCCCCTGCCCGATTTATTTATTCAATGTTTGTCGGGTCCGTGGACACGATTAATTAATTGATTTCTGCAATGTTGGGTCCGACCAATAAACCGGGCCGTGGTGGAGGACTTTTACTGCCCCATGTGCCCCCTGGAATTGGATTATGCTTCTTTCATTACCACAGAAGTAATGAATGTGTATTACAGAGATAAGTTGGCATATGTATTGGGCACACTGCACATGCTCAGGCAGCATCAATCATGCTGTGTAGAGGACAATGCTGGCCTAAATTGGTAACAGCCAGCACAGACATGTTGCTACAGAGGCATATTTTGGGCACAACCAGCATGTCAATGTTTTACATCAGTGACAGTGCTGTCTTACACTGTGGACACAGTGATCATTAAAATGTGTTGTGTTCTACAATGTTCTTGTCTGCTGTTGGTGACATGGAATGTACATGTTCCCCTTTAGAACTGATTGTAAACATATGGCTTTTTGGTCACTTTTCCTGCTGTAAAATGCACAATTTCAGCCCCATATTTGGAAAAAAAAATCTTGGGGGGGACCCCCCCAAACCCTCCCTATATTGTTATAGCTCCCTCGCTACGCTCGGTCGCCCCCACTATTTCCGAGAAATATCAACACATACACACTGGAAGAAATCACAAGAAACTAACCTTCCATCACTGCCCCCGACACCAAAAGCTATCTTTGGGACTGCATGGCTATGCCCTTGATGCTATTGTGTGAAAGGTCACACACCATCGCTTTTGAATATACTGCTTTGGGTCAGGGTGTTCACTTTTGGCTCGCCGGCCCTCCGGGTGACAAAAAGTGAATGCTTCGGCCCCACATTCAAAAAGGTTGGACAAGCCTGCTCTAGTTATTCACCTGTGGCATACTTGCATGCTGCTGTAGAGTCGGTCTATCTACACTCGTCAACATCTCCCCTTTAGACAGCTTTTTCTTCACTAAATTTGCCTCTTTGCCTTTCCTTCATCATCTGTTTTGCGATTCTTCTCCTGCTAGAGCCTGCAATAGTGCAAAATGGTCAACTGAATCTTCGAACATGGTTTGGCTTCAATACCCACTAATTTCTTAAGCTGCTTCTGTACTGGTTCTGGTAGCCCCTGGCATACTATATGATAGCATACTGGTATAGATTTTGCCCAAGACTCGGATGTTTCCAAAGCCAAAGATTTCTGAAAATGTGGAATGTAAAGCAACGGATGCTCTCGGGCCTTCATCTTTTTCGTCATTATAGCTCCCTTACCGGACGTGTCTGGATACAGTACTCTCAGTGCCTTGCAGACCACCGCCCTGCAGTTATTGAATGGTGCTCATTTGTGAGCGGTGTTAACTATAGCCACACCAGGGTATCCTGCCCTCGTCCATACGTCATCAGCTCTCTTACCAAGCATGGTGATGATGAGACCTTTTTAATGTCCCCTATGGCTAATGTGTTACCTCCTGTCATTTTCTCTAATTCATGTATCCATTTACAAGAGCCCGGAGTTAAACTCGGGAACTTGCACCTTAAGTTATCCTAATCAATCTGGGGCCACAGTATACAGTGGTCTGGCCCCTCCTTTTTCCAACAAGGGAAACTGCGAAACTCCAAACTCGTTCTCATCTCTCATCCTTTGTCCAATACAGGAACAATATTTCCACATCGCCAGGTAGCTACCTTAATCTGCTCACATAAGGCAGCGATTCTCCCCTTTCAGTGTTGAATTGCCCCTTGGGTCGATCTGACTGTGTCAGTGGCTCTGGCACCCTGGTTACAGGTGTGTTTAAATCCGACCATCTGATTTCATTTTCCATTGGAAGACAGCCCTTAGGGCCACACACGTACCTTCTTCCTTCCCCATGCAAGGTGCCTCTCTCTTCGTCTGACATTTCCTGTGCCCAACATGTGCAACTTCTCTCTACTCAGAGTCAGCCTATCTAAAGACAACTCCTTTGGCCTTGTGCTGCATGAGGCTCCCTGTGTGTCATACAACTGAATACTCTTGAGTCGATCAATTTTTCCTTTCCCTTTTAACTCCTTTTGGACTTTCATTTCAGGATATACTTTATCGATCGCTTCTCCAATTCTCCTCGAGTCAAACTCGTCTTCCAGATTTACTCTAGACGGGCCCAGTAATGACTCGTACTCTGGAAAAAATTCCTCTATGTCCTCCCATGCTACTTCTGGCTCTGGATCTCTTATCTCCTTATCCAGGTGTTCGAGATCGCCTGCTCTCTGCCTTCTTTTGCGTTCTATATCATCATAAAATGTTTGTTTCCTCGCTTCTTCTCTTACTCTGTCTTCCTCTTTTTCCTTCATATCCCTTCTCATTTGCCCTTCTCTCATTTGCCCTGCGTAGCTCCTCAACTTTTCGCCTTTGTATTCTTTTATCCCTTATTTTCTGTTCCTCTACTTCTATTCTTTTGTGTTCTATTCTTTCCTGCTTATCAACCGCTCTTTGTCTATTATCACGTTTTCTTTGCTCTTCTGCTCTCTCTTGTATTCTCAGCTGTTCTTCTTGATACAACTGTTCTTGTCTCTGCCTATCCTTTCTTTTCACCCCTTCATCTTTCAATCGTTCCTCTCTTTCCTTATCTTCTTTTTCTTGTTTGTCTTGATCTTCCCATTGTCTTACATCCTCAATGCTTTTACCATCGAGTTTTAATAAAATCTGACCACCCATCCATTCATTCTGTAAAAGCGCTACCTCATCAGCCTTGTCTCTTTCTCCTTTCCATCGTTGCATCTCTCTTCCTATATCCAGAGATTTACTTGCTCGCTCACTCCTTTCCTTATCGTGCCTCTCTTTGTCCCTTGGGACCTTAGAGATTACATCTTTCTCAGTGTTTTTCTCTGTGGTTTCATCACTGATTTGCATATGTGACTCATGTGCCGGGTTACTATATCCTGTTGCTGCTTTAAGCTCCCTCAATGGATATATCCCATCGTCTTTCTTATTATCATCTCCTGTTTTAGCCAGGCTGAGGGGAGCAGAAGGCTCCTCACCTCCCTCTCTGCATATATTAAGAATCCAATCTGTAGGAGGTTCTTAATCCTTCTCCTGTTGGTACATCTTCCAAAGTTCTAAACTAGCTAATCACTTTTCTAGCTTCTTTCCTGTGTATGCTACATGCAGATATGTCATCATATGCTGCAGGACTGCCTTCAATAGTGAGCCTCCATGTGGCCACGGCATAAACATTTTATTTGCGGTTCCCTTAACCCATTCCACATTGTACTGTTTAAGCTTAGGTGCATTTTTCGGTAATTGCTTAAAGAGATGCACAAGTGGAGTAATTTCCTCCATTCTTAACTCATTTACCCTTAACTTTGTGAGGCACTTCGTTTTATTTTTCAATCACAGATTCTTTAAAAAAAACACGTTTCAGAAAATTAACATAATATGAGCAAGCACCAGTCGTCGCAAGCTTCAATCCCACTAATCACAATTGTTACTTTAATCTTTCTAAAAACAATCATCAGGTTCAATTCTAAACAATCAAATATTTTTCCTGCTGATGATGTCACCATGCACAAAATCCACATAAAACAAACAGACAAACTCAACTGGTTACATATACGTCTTATAATTCTCTTCTTAATACACATTAGCCCACTAAAAATACTCTGACTGGAGTTTAACTTACCCTTTCGATCCTGTCTTTAACCAGGACTGTCTCCTAGTACTCCGCTATGGAATCTTGGGTCCAAACTTCTTCTGTTACATCATAAAAAATGCAGGCCAGGGCGTATCCTTTTATTGTGGCCACTCTCATGATTTATCTCATTGCTCTGCCGCACTCGAGTCAATATCTCATTCCCCAAATATATTATACACTTACTCTCACGTTATATTTTATCCCGCCTCCCCATTACTCTCTTTTTTCTTCACTCATCCCCCATGCTTTAATCAGCCTGCTCAGTTTTTCACTCACCGATATCATCTTTTCCTCTTCCGACTGTCGGGATCGTCTGCTTTTTTATCTCCTCTTCAACCTTCCGATCGATCTGTTTTGCGTAGACGTGGCAGAGGATTGTATCTGAAAATAAGGGACCCGTCACACCTGGTCTTGTAAGACACTTTTTTGGTTTTACACTAGCCACTATCTAGGGGGAGCTTTGCGTTCTTTCAGCCAAATGGCAAAGGTCGTAAGATATTATCAAAATTCTAAAGTTTACTCAGATCGATGGCTCTTAAACCATCCCCTCTCTGCTACCAAGTGAAATGGATAGACCAGTCCCTTTGATGAGCAGCAATTACCCTTGAGATGGATGGGGATGCAGATCTTACTCATACACCAAATAGTAGAGCTGACTCAGGAAGTTGACAAAAGAAAGACTGTTTTAATGTCAATTACCTAAAACAGGGAGCATAACGAACATCAACGCAAACGCTCGATCTTCAAACTCAAAACATTTAAGAAAATAATGTACTTTTATACGCAAAGTGTGTCATCAATGGCGTCTTACCTACGTTTTACCAACGTCATCTTACGTGGCAAACTACAAAAACCTAACGGAGGGAGTGATTGGCTCTACATGAACATTTAGGTATATGATCCATATTAGTCTAAAAAAGTGTAACTATGTGATTCGTTAGTTAATATCAGGTGGGCAACTACGCCCTCCTCTAAGATTGACTACTATGAACGTCACTAAATAGACAACGTCCCATTGGTTTACACACTATAGTACCCCTGAATACGCAGGTCCTCTACAATTGGTTGGCACTCTGTCCATCTTCAGTACTTTTACATCTATGTTATAAGCCTACAGGCTAGCCGTCCAGATGCTGGTGAGGTTGCCTTAACTTTATCTTCCCACCAATTAACATATCAATCCATCATCACCTCAGTCATCTCCTGTCAATTAGGCCTTTGAACGTCATCCTTGAGAGTGTTCTTAGGTCTGAGAAAATTAGGGAGTGAGAGGCACAGTCTGCTTCCATACGTAGGTGCGATCATCTCGTTCATCCAACTTCATGCTTCCATGTGACTAGAGACCATAAAATCAAGCCTTTTTGTGTATTTAATATTTTGTTCCACTAGAGCTCTGACATCTTCCTTGTTATGTTCACTCCTTCTGGACCGGAGGTTTGTTCTTTCACACGATTTTGTATCCAAAGCCAGTCTACTCCAGTTTAATAAAACCTTGGCTTATTGGGGCTCATCTAACCTCGCCTTTCTGAGCTCTGCTTCTGTAATTCAATGTCTGCTTTTTAATCTGCAACACACGAAACCGAGGCCTTTTTGCTACTGTCCAACCTGCTTAAAAACTTTTAGTGGAAACATCCATAATTCTCTCATTCCTATGTATTTATACGTTGGCGCTTTCCGCAATCTATTTTACTATAAGCTTAGAGCTAGCTTCACGATTACTTTGCTGCTTACGTTTCTTCTGCATCTGTACATGTGTAAAATGACTCAATGTCTTCATCTATTTCTGTGGCATAAGCTTATTCACCTTGAGCCCAAGATGTCACTTATCCGTATTGTTTTCTTGATGTATTATAGAATATCCACATTCTCTGATTACTGCATCTTTTATATACTTCATCTTCAGCTCCATATAACATATACTGGGCTATGGCTAGTAATACTACCATTCATCTTTGCCTTTTATTGGTTCTGCTTCTTCAGAAATCTCATTCAGATGGCCATCATATTTCTTTGTATGCAGATAAGGTTTTCTCAATGGGTACCTTGGCTCCCAAATCCTCTTAGGTACTGGCCCTTTTATTGGTACTGGACTGAGTCCATATTCTGCTCTTTGTATATTCAACTGTTCTGTATATGTCTCATACTCTAGTTTCCAGTATACAGGTAAAAGGGGTGGGTCGATTGAGGTGGGAGTACTTGGCTCCTTCTCTACACTGTCATGGAGGCTGCCGCCTCATAAGTAAGAACTGGACAAGGAAGAGGGACGTGGAGGTAATGCTTGCTTTTATCAATGACACCTTTACTGGAGTTTATAAAATTGAGATCATGAGTAAGTCTGGTCTCGAAAACACGCATGTGAACTGAATGTTTACAGCTTGAAAGTCATCAGGAGGCATCACGTTTTTAAATGCACAAATTGTTTATTGAGAAATAATCAAAGAGAGCCTCTGTCATTTGCCAACTCATGATTCGATTTTAAATAGTGGCAGTCTGCAAAGAAATAAAAGTCTACAGCAACACTGTATCATAGTCATGCAAAACTGGGACTCTGTGTAAGTTGCAACTTTGTACCAGGCAACAGGTAAAAATCTGCCATCCTTCGATTACTTCCACAGACCTAGGTTCATAACAACCGAATTTATAACATTTCTTTTTTCTTAAACTGCGTATGGCAGCGCCAATTGTAAATTATGGATTTTGTTATTACCCTTTTTAATGTCGCTCATTTTATCACACTGGGGAGGGTGAAAGGCTGAGTACAGGGTGCCCAGAGACTTCAGAAGCGTAGGTTTAACTCTCTGGAAAATGCGTTGGGCTAATTGAAATCTGTGTTTCTCTGAGTACAATGGGGAATTTAAGATGTTATCCCCCGTGTTATCCACATTTCGACACTGGAAAAAAAGATCATCCACAGCACAGAGATGGGGCAGACCACTGGAAGGAGCGCACATTTAAAGCTGCCTTTAAGGGCAGAAACTGCCTTTTTTCGTCTTGCTACCAATGAACATCAATTTACAGGAAGTCACTGAGGCAGACGAGAAGCGAAGGCACAGCTAAACTTAGTAAGGTCGTCCCCTTGATTACGCTACAAATTGGGAGTCAGTCATAGACAGTCTGAGGCCTGAGGCGAGCCATTAGTCAGCAACAGCCTTTGCTCGTTTGCATGAGGATCGAGACAGGCACCGCCAAAAGAGTTAATTGCCACTCAGTCAAATCGACAAATGACATCCTCTCGTGACATCAGCACGTCACATGATGACAACATGCTGGGAAGCCTGGTCCGAAACAATTCACAAGACCACAACCTGTACAAGCAACTTTTCGATTAATGGAGATACATTGAATTGATACATTTTGAAAATACAACCTGAAAAATCACAACTACCTAATTCAATTTAGCGATGTTTAGAGTAATAGTTTTCTTTTGAGGTGATGCTTCTGTTTTAAAAAAAAAAAAAGTTTTATTCACCAGTGATTTTTGTACTGTACCAATGAATTTGTGTAATGGCGCTTTTTAACGATGAAATGTCATAAATTAGTTTCAGAGCGCTCTGGTTTCTAAACGGGATAGGATAAGAAGGAGGCACGAAAAGAGATGGGCCGGACTTAAGAGATGTGGTAAAGGAGACAGTCATATTTCAATTCTATGTAACATGGCGCCATTCAAAGGCCCCACAGACGAACGGCAAAACAGGATTAATAAACACATACACAAATGTATCTTTGTGACTCGGTGCGAGATATCCCTCGTCCTATAACCAAGTATTCTGCCTAGACCTACCCTGCAACCCACCTAAACTACAACCAGAGACCCAGAAAATGGACTCCTGGGACACATAGTGCTGAGCCTAAGAATAGTGACCCTCTGACCGAGCAAAACATGACTTACTCCGGTCCTACCTGTGAATCTACCTCCGAGTGCCGCTACCGCAAAACATGAGGACAACTATTACCAGCTCATCCAGATCCAGAATGTAATCCAGGAACTGTGGACTCCTAAGAGTAAATCATCCACTCCAGGCACTCACCTCTCCTACCACTATGCTCACTCTCTGATATACACCAACACACAATAGAGCGCAGCTATACCCCTCGATCATTTTTGGCCTAGCTGCACACATACGAACAATACTTCATGAACACCTCAACATCTTGCTAAAATGCAGCTATACCCCACTAAAATAAAATCGGCCTAGCTGCACACATAAACATCCTACAAAGGCCTAATGCCGCCAGAATGCAGTCCCGGAGACCAACCCCTGACTGCACAAACTCGACTGATCTCTCCCTATCTCCCCACCTAACGTTAGGATGCAGCTGACATCAGGCAATCACACTTACTGCACACGTATTGAGTGCACCCAAGCACCCTACAGTGCCCTAGTCTCTTGACTAACCTGGACTACGGTCCCCAAGAGCATTCAACCCACAAGTGTTTTGAGATCATACTAATGATATATAGGGCGCCATATAAATGGCAAATAACAATAACAATAGAATTGTTTATGACCATTCTTAATGTTGTGTAATTATCAGGCCTTATTGGGTGTTGGTAACTTTCTTTAATGAGTACAAGAGCAATGCACTATATATACAAGACAGTTTCTTCACTGTCAAAGGTACTCATAAGTCTCTGATCAGTCTCTGGGTCTCTATGGACTCAGTAGCTTGTGTTCTCCCATTAAAGAGAAGCACAGGGGTCAGCTGCTGCTCCATTGCTTTCTCTCATGCTCTGCCTTCTCTCTCAGGAGGTGTGCTTCATGTGTAGCATGTCTCATGAGAACTCTGCGCTTCAGAGTCTTGCAAGTGCGTTCTACATACCTCCCTTTGATTAACACACACGCACAGTTTACTCCATTACATAATCATTATACTTCACCGGTCTTCTCCAAACTCTCCTGGGCCGGTCCTCTTTTTCTCGCCCATCAGACAGCCTGTTGGTTACTTTGGGACTTAGATCAGGCTGCTCTAATTCCATCTCAGTTTCTCTCAGGGGTACCCTGTGTGAGTCCGAATCAGGTTCCCTTGCTGCCGCCAGGTAGGGGTCTTCCGTGTGCATGTCTCTGCTCATACTCTCCCTTGAAGCTGATGTCTCTCAAACAAAGCTACTCATTCGATGTTCCATTTGAAACCATCTTGGGTGCGAACGTGGTTGGTTTCTCTTTGCACTACCCTAATCGGTTGACTGAACTTGGATCCAGTCACTTGGTCTTTGTATGGTAACTGGATTTTTATCCAATCGCCTTCTCTGACTCCTCGACTTTGGGTTGCTCTTCGCTGGTCACTCCATTTCTTCATCTGTACCTTGCTGTTCTTTATCATCCATACTGCATCCTCCATGTTCACCTTTTCACCCTCCCTTACACATGGCAACCATGGAGGTACCAACGTGGATGCACTCTTCTTCCCCTTGGCATATGGAAGCGTGACACTTGGGTGATACCTTTGGGAGTCAAGCGATGGGCTGCTATGACTTTTTTAACTGTCTTACATGGGTCCATTCCCTGTATTGCCCCTTTGATAAACCTGTGTGCCGTTTCCACCAGTCCATTGGCCTGGGGGTGGTACAATGCTGCTTTATTCTGCCTTATGTTGTTCTTTTTCATGAAAGTCTCCATTTCTTGTGAGACCAGTTGAGCTCAATGGTTGGTAACAATGTCTTTTGGTAGCCCTTTCCTCTGAAACACGGCCGTTAACACTTTAATCACCATTGTGCTGATGATATTGCTGATGATATTTGGCACAGATTCAGCTTCCACCCACTTTTATAAATAGTCAATCATAACCACTCCATATAACTTTTCTGGGCGCATAGCTTCCAGGAGGCCAATAAAATCTAAGCCTTTTGTCACATCCCCTCCGGGACGTCTATGTGTATTAGTGGTCCTTGTCTTGTCTTCAACCTCTTCACTGTTTAGACATTTGTGATATCTGTCAATCATTGTGCATATGTCCTGATCTATGCCAGGCCACAAGTATGACTCTCGCACCAAGCGTTGTGTCATGGTACTTCCTAAATCTCCTGAATATGCCCTACATAGGGTGATCTTTCTCATACCCAATGGTGGGACCACTTGATCGCCCTTGATTATCAATCCTTTTGTTTTGAAGATTTCTTTAGCCATTTCCAATATGGCCTCATGCCCTCTTGGACGGCCCTTTCCTCCAGCCAGCCCTTCCCAACCCATTCGGTGAGCCTCACCATTGTGCGATCTTTACTGGCTTCTACCTTCCAATGACCCTCACTAATTTCCAGGAATTCTTTACTCTTTAGATCCTGGATTGATGCCTCCACACACTCGTCCTCGAGGAATGTCGTAGCCTTCTCTTGGTTTCCCGGTAGTATGGACATGCAGTCTGCCTGGGGGTTCTTCCACCCAGCAATATGCACTATTTCGTAGGTATAATCTTGTAGTTTTGCTGCAATGCGTGCTAGTTGAGGTGGGGATATTTGTGTCCCTCCCGGACTTAACATATGGATCAATGGTTTGTGGTCCATGACTAACCTGAATTTGGTGCCCCATATCTATGTTCTGAAGTATTCTGAAGTATTCTACCACCCATGCACAGGCTAACATCTCTTTTTTGTCCACAGTAGACAACGCCTTGGACGCAAATGGTCCTATGTGTTCTCTATCTCCCTTATTTTTGGTCAGCATGGCTCCCAGACCATACGCACTGGCATCAGTGGTGATGACTGTGTCCCATGCAGGATTGAATAGTTGCAAGCATGGAGCTCTCACAATCCTTCCCTTTGATGGTTTCGAATGCCTCTTTCTGCTCTTGCGACCACGCAAACTCAGCTCCTTTTTTGAGCAACTCTCTCAGTGCCACAATGACCTCTGAAAAGTTGGGGACAAACTTTACATAATATTTAGCAAGCACTAGAAAAGATGTCAACTCGCCCTTGCTTCCAGATGCCGGTATTTACAATGGCTTGTAACAGATTTTTCTTGTGACTGATCCCCTGGTTGGATATATTGTACCCTAGGTATTCCACCACATTGGCCCTCAGTACACAGTTATCATATCTCAGCTTCACTCCTGCATCTTGTAACTTCATGATCAGTCTCTGTGTCTCTATGGACTGGGGAGCTTGTGTTCTGCCGTTAAAGGAGGAGCACTGGGGTCAGCTGCTGCTCCAATGCTTTCTCTTGTGCTTTGCGGTCTCTCTCAGAAGGCGCACTTCCTGTGGAGCATGTCTTGTGAGAACTCGCCACTGCAGAGTCTTGTGAGTGCATTCTACACTAAATCCATATATCAACAAGCACTTTTGCTCATTCACTAATAGGACTGACAAATAAAAACACAGAAGTCACTGGTAGTAAAGATTCCTAAAAATGACAAAACAGATATCTTTAAGAAGGGAGAGACAGTAAGCTAAATATTTGCAGCAAACGCGTCCACCAATAGCAAGGTATATAAAGCAATAGGAAAGTGTTACCTACTGGCCAATTGCACTGAAAACACAATCGACATGCTGAGAACAGGAAAGGTTCTGGGGTGATAACCTGAGAAGATGTTGGCACCCCATCTGCAAGACAGGTCTCCAGACTTAGAAACCATTAACCACCTCCCATGCATTTTTGCAGATGTGCTTTGAATTATTCCTGGCAAGGTAAAAATAGTCTGTCCATAAGCCAAAGATATACTGCCTTGGAGACATATATTCAAGGTACACTTGGATGGTGTTAGGTCTGACATATGCAATCTGTAGGAAACAAGACATAACAAATATGACATTTAACCCAAGTAAATAAAGGCCACGTTATGCACATCAAGTATGTGTCTTTGTTTCTACCCTATACAGCATCCATCAATTGCTCCGATCACATTGGACCAAAACAGATTTTGAAAATGGGCAAATC
Organism: Ambystoma mexicanum; assembly: GCF_040938575.1. Lineage (NCBI taxonomy): Eukaryota > Metazoa > Chordata > Amphibia > Caudata > Ambystomatidae > Ambystoma > Ambystoma mexicanum. Next base: position 328,183,534 of record NC_090923.1, on the reverse strand, counting down.
AAGAGAAAGCTTTTCATCAATATGGTCTCAGGCCAGCAAATTTCTTCCTCCATCTACCTGGATTCATTACCATGAACTTAAAACGTGAATACAAGTTGCATGTATGTACCTCCTCCATAACTGAGTTGGATCTTTGACTTCCTCCACCAGGTATACACTACCCTCTGAGGCCAAGAGATATGCATCTACAATTATCTGGATTGAGTGTGCTAGACTCATACCCCGGGCACTAATAGCACTTATATACCAATGCCTGGCTGAGCTTGATCATTGCCTTTTCCAGATATACACTGCATTATCAGTCCAGGAGTCTATCAATGCTAATCTTACTTATTTGGAATTATTTTTAGCAGAATTACATACTGGGGGCCTACTAGCACTTATATCTTTGCTAATCCTACTTATCTGGGAATGTATTGAGCAGAACTGCATACAGAGGATCTTTTAGCACCTATATTGGAACAATAGCATTTGGGCCAGATCTGGTTGTCATCGTTCAACAGACATGAATGTTTCTTGAATCATGTGATGCTTAATCTGATCCGTCTGGAAATTGATCCCGGAACTCCTTTCGCGTGGGGCGCAGTAACAGCTTTATTCGGATGCTCTATTGGGCTTGCTCTTTGTATCTTGCTGATATTAATTCTGCTCTCCAATCAGATAAATGCTTCAGTGCTCTAGCACACCCAGCTCTCACAAGGGCCTTTGATGCACTGCAATTTCACAAATCCAAACCATAAACTAGGACAGGAATACCGACCACACACTGTAAGCAATTACCCAAGAACTGACAAATTGGATCCAATAGCACTTATGCTCTAACGTTAGCTGCACCTTCCAGGGAATATGCTCCAGAAATCATGCAATAATCTGTCAAGCCAAGTACCTACATGGGACATTGATGTCTTGTACGTAACTCTGTTAGTCTGACACAGCACGAACAAGGCCTGGACAGGTGTTTGACCTTCAGGTTTACTAGCTCCAGTCACTATATCTAGGATGTTCTCGTACATCCATTAGTACAGAACTTGATGCAAGTCTGAGAAGGTGCCACCAACAAGGAACTACAGACCCAGCAAGACACAAAGATGACTATAGATGCTGATGCCGGACTGGGCTTGCAGTCGCAATCCATAATTTCTGGGGTACAGTGGAAGGGGCGATGGAGCTGAACTGGATGCAGCAGTACTCCAATAAGCAATTGCAGACCCAAAAAACACTAGGACAATCATAGTCTAATAGCCCCGAACCCCTAAGGGAGATACTGTCACCTTGACAGGCACTGGAAGTTCATGAGGAACAGGGTCTCCGTCCAATCCACACAGACACTCAAACATGCCAAAATGCTAGCTCTCTCCTCTGCACCAACAAACAATAGAATGCAGCTGTACCGCTCGATTTAATTAGCCAGGCATCAGGGCCTCAATCTATTACTTTACATTCTGTTACGTGCTATATGCCCCATTAATTGCTCCTCATGCTGCAGCGCGTTATTAGTGATAGAGCCGCCATTAAATGGACAGCTCTTCTCTTGGCGTCCTTAGTTACTATGCGGTTAATCGTGCTCCACACTCCGCCTGTGAGCACAATCTTGATATTGAGACACTTCCTCCATTAATGGGTTTATCCTCTTAGTATGAGTCCCTCCCTACTAATACCGCTCCGCTCTGAAGTGAGTGCAGTAGTGATCAACTAACTATTAGCCATTACCTGAACAGCTCGCCTCAAAGCATCCTTGGTTACTCTGCGGCAACCAGTATTTTTCGTATTTCACACCGTGCCGCGAGCATATTATTGAGACACTTTGCAGTTAACCATGTGCAAATAAATCCAACTACTTGACACGAGCCTCGAGCCTCACATAGAATTTGTTAACATGCAGCTTAGTACTTTCACCCTGAATTAGTAATTACAGCCTCTAACTATGCCATTTACTCCGCACTAGACAATGTTTATTCAAAATCTGGTGTTTGACTTTTGCACATTTCTGTGCTCTCTTTAGGACGACTTTAGAAGCGTACATTGACCTTGGAAACAAGCTCCTCGATCACCTCATCATCCTGTCATCAAATAGACTGGTCGATTGTGGAACAACGCCACAACAAGTGATCAAAAACTCCCGAATTGAGGTAATTAATAACCTCTATTGCTACAAACTATTCATTTTTCAGAACTAGCACACTCAGCATTAAGTATTTTTTCTTCTCCTTAATTGTATGTAGCCAATGTGCACGAAAGACAACTTGAACTGTACGCAAGACAGTTGGAACTTTCTATCTCCAATCCCAAGACGCCATGAATTACTGAAAGGTGAGGTTTCAACCTATTCCATCTCACAATTTCCTTCACATTAGTTTAGGGAAAATCACACTTTTCAATTTGTCCCGAAGAAACCTCGGAGTTCCTGAAAGCCATTTTCCATCAAATAAGACTTATATGGTTGCAATATCTTAATCCAAGCTAGAAACACCAATATGTCAACAGTAAAATGTGTTTAGAATTTGTCACTACACATTGATCTATCTTTAGATTCAGCATCTATGACATGACATATGAATATCTGTCTTCATGGTTGACAACAGCAATTTGTTGTCCTTTTGTTTGTTGTTTTAGACATATGTTTTTTTCTAAATTAAACTTTGTTTTATCTGTATGACTACATGTGTGATCCTCAATAGCTAGCACCAATAATTTCCAGCTCTGAATAGGTTGTTTCCCCCTTGTGCGTTTAAGGGAGGGGAAGTCTGGCTTCTATTTTCTCTTTCTACATTTTCCGTAATTTTGCACGTGACAGAATTTTTATTACTAGGCTTAGATTAAATTACGTGCCGCTTAAAATAATCGCTCCATTATGGAATAAGACACCTGAAGATGTCTATTGCCCTTTTTGTTCTGACATTAGAGAATACCTTTTGCATGTTATGGTATATTGTCCAGGTTACACATCAATTAGAAGATCATGTCTGCTTTTAAGATATCTGGGTGTTCATCAATGTTATCTGGTGTTAAGCTACCTTCAGAGGGCTGATACCCATCTTGTGGGCTGGTCACTTTTGACCTATCTACCTAATGCTTTAAACATCAGGAAACATTATTTGTTGCTGAACAGTAATGCCTGAACTCTTATTTATGTGTCATTACCTTTTAATGTGCTGATTGACCACAGAACCTAAAGTAAGTGTAGCGGACTTTCTGTCGGGTGCCTATTGGTGTCCCTGCTCCCCCTTTGGCGCATTACAGTAAGCTGCACCTGTGGTGCAGGGGATGCTTGCGGAGAGGGGCGGCTGATTTTCCCTTTGTGCCATAGACAATCACTCTGCTTGGGGTGGTGCTGGAAGTATTCCTAGTGGAAGTGGCCCATTGGACCCCCCCCCTCTTTTTTCCTCTCCCCCCCCCCTCTTTTTTTTTTGTATTTTACCTGGGGGTGTGATAGGTAGGCGGCTTTATAAGAGCAGTAATACCACCCTCCCTCTAATCATTTACTCAGTGAAACAACTTAAAATGCCTCCGGGGCAAAAGACAGCACAAAATAAATATAATTTACGGAAGACGAAGAAAGCCCGAGAAGCAGAGGCACTGCGGAGTGAGGAGATGGGAAGTCCCAAGGAAATCTCCATGAAGAAGCTCAAAAAGACCACCCTCCCAGGCCAAGGGGTGATTACTGGTTTCTTCCCTCCAAATCCTATACCTGAAATTAATTCTACGATTATAGAGGAACCAGCATACACTGGAGGGGGAGGGGCGGACTGTTTGAATACTACTAATTTCGATGATATCGACAACAACTCTCTACTTGATTTATGCCTGAGTATTCAACGAGGGATGATCCCACTGATACCTAGGATGCAGGATGATAAAGATCTGACACAGGGAACGAATCCTGCGGCCTCTCCTGTCATTACCTCGGGCCACTCAGAGCAGATGGGCAGATTATCTGCCTCCCCTAATTTGGTAATGGTGTCGATGGAGGACGTCCCGGACAATGAGGAAATGGACTTATCTGTCCCGTTTCCTGGAGCAAATGAATTTGCAGAGATACAATCTTCTGTAACTTCTCTTCAGTTTGCCCTAAAAATTCTGCTCCAAATGACCGGGCGTATTTTAGCCAATACCACCGCACTGACTACTCCCCGGACTTATGAAAATCCTGTGGAAGCTGAGGCAGAAATCAACTTAGCGGAGGCCATTGACATAGCTGAGGAGATAAATGCTATGTCAACTAAAGAAGCCTCTGTAATCATGGATCAGAGTGAGATGGTCTTTTTCTCTCGCAAACAGCGCAAATTGGCTAAGAAGGCTCAACAAAACAGGAAAAAACTGTTAGTGTGTTCCTCAGTAGAAGAATTTGTGAACATCGGTGGCCGCTCAAAAAAAGCAAAGAAAAGGGCTGCCCGAGCTAAGAAAAAGAACAGCACTGGAGGTGGCTGTCTGACTAGCTGGCTGATTACGGACCAAGATCAGAACAAGGAACAGTCGAAGGAGCTGCTAATGCCAGCAAGGGAGGCAGAGTGTGCTGAGGCCAAAGGTACATTGACCTTGGATGAACTGGAGGAGCAGGACGAAGAGTGGGAACAACTTGAAATCGATGCCCAGTTGATAGAGGAAAGGTTATGTGGGTCCCCGGAGAAATCGTCCCAGCCTCTCCTGCCTCAGGCTAAAATCATCCATCCTCCTACCAAATCAACGGAGGTTGGATCAGGCAAGTCATTCAGTAGGATATGCCGGATCAAGAACCTTTATAACAACGGCGATCGCAGATGGCTGTCTCGGTCGGAGCTCCTAATTCGACTATACTCCGTCCCAGAATTGCGCGTGTTGCAATCTGATGACTTCCAGTTTGTGGAGCCATTGAAGGGGCGGAATCCGTGTGTATCTGCCCTGCATTGCAAGTTTTTATCTACCGCACAGCTGATCAGGAAATACCGAGACGAGTTATGGGCAGTTGACGTGGAGATAGATGCAGACTTGGATGAACTTGATCCCTGTGTCGATAACAGTGAAACAAGTGGGCCGGCTGATCTTGATGTTTGTCCGATTGTACCTAAGGGAAAGAAAGTGGAAGTGGCTGACATACAACACGTGTTAAAATGGTTGGCCGAATCGCTTCCCGAAGTTCTATCCAATCATTGAACCTGGTCATTATTATTGTGGAATTGCAGAGGTTTTGCGCATCTGCTGTCCTCTGAGGGATCAGTAAACTTTGTCGCCAAACATGAGCTAATATGTTTACAAGAGTCCTGGGCGATGGACCCATTATTACTGGATGGATATGTGACTTATCAATCTTTCGCGAAAAGGGGAGAGAAGGGTAGACCATTCGGTGGGCTGCTCACTGGGGTGGCCAGCTTTCTGCCCTCGAAACAGATACCCTGTAGCCAAGATAATAATCTGTTGGCAGTGGAAGTTGAATATGGGCCCAAGGGCAAAGGAGAAAATGTATTGCTGATAAATTTATATAATCCTCCTCATGCCCGGATAAGTGAGCCACTCCAAGCAGCCCTTCACAAGCTGTTGGCATCCTGGTCAGCCACTCTGGGAAACGGAGCGGTAATGGTAGTAGGTGACTTCAATTGCCGAATACCGGGTGGGGGAGGGCTACAGCCACAAAATCCAAGGTTAAGAAACAAGCGGTTACTTACGCATATTAAAAAGGATACTGAAGGCCCGCAGTGGCGTCACTTGTTCGATGACTGGGATTTGGAGATGTTGAATGGTTACACTGCTAGTGACCATCCAGGGAAACAAACGTGGGCTAATGGGTCTTCTTCCAGTATAATTGACTACATATTTGTGTGCCCTAATATGTTGCTGTGTGTTGTTGACCTGACGGTTTCTTTAAATGAATGGAGTGACCATGCTGCACTCCAGTGTGTATTAAATATTTCCCATACTACTCCAGACAAGAGCAATATCGGTACAATTCGGGTAAACAAAGCGGGCACTAGTATTAGGTGGACTGCTAAGAATATACACTTGGCATCAGAAGCACTAAATATTGAAAACTGGCCCCAAATACCCAATTTCAACGATATGTCTATTGAAGCTATAGAAACTTGGATCAGTGTTTTCTCTAATACTCATGCCTCAGCCCCCAACTGGAGTATGACTAGACCAGAGGGTGGGATACTCCCGTTTAATAAAAAGATCAGAGACACTAAGAGGGAACTTAGAAGGGAGCTACGCACGATCAAGCAAAGGTGCGAACCTATAGAAAATCTTAGGGTGGCTGTTAGGAAAAGCAAAAATAAATATAGAGCCAATATCAAAAAGCTACGGCTCGCTGAAAGATCTCTGGCATATCAGAAATTGATACACACCATCTGTTCGAAAAACACACGTAGCATTTGGGCACTTCTGGGTGAAGCTAGGGAAACAGTCAAGGGGCAATTGGTAAATCCCATCGGTGCAAAGGAATGGGAGGACTTCCTGCAGAATCGTAATGCCATCTTGCAGACAGAGGAGAGGTTTCCACCGCTACCTCCAAGATCCAGTGTATCATTTGATATGTCATACACTGCGATATTCTGTAAGATAAAAACTCTAAAATCCTCTAGAGCCCCCGGCCCTAATGGCCTAGCCAATATAGTTATCAAAGCCCAGCCCGAGTTTTGGGCAGGATTGTTGGCAATTATGTTTGAGAAAATTTTGAACCAGGGGGCGATACCTAAGTCGTGGCAAACAGCCGTGTTGATTCCGGTATTTAAAAAGGGGAATCGGCTAGATCCGAATAATTATAGACTCCTTTCTATGCTGGATACGACAGGCAAATTGTTTGCCGCCCTGTTGCTCAAGGATCTTCAGACATGGGTAGACGAGGCCCATATACTATCTAAATTCCAATGTGGCTTTAGAAAAGGCTACTCCACCGGGTATAATCTGATGGTAATGAACCTATTGAGAGCTAGAGCCCGTAAAAGAAATGAGCCACCGCTGTATGCACTTTACATCGATTTTAAAGCAGCTTTTGACCTGGTACCTAGAGAACGCCTATGGTCTAAACTTGCTGCCCTAGGCTGCCCTGCTGGCATACTGTATTTTCTTAGATTGTTACATCATAATACCTCGGTCAGGTTAAAATTAGACCAGGAGGGACATCTGACTAGTAAGGTACATCAAAACAGGGGGGTCAAACAGGGCTGTGTGACTGCCCCCCTAGTTTATAATCTGTATGTGCATGATATTCCACTTGCTCTAACTTCTGCCCGCAATTGCCCCCCTAAAATCGGGGACTCTGTTTGCACCGTTATGGCATATGCAGATGATTTGGTCATCTTTGATCATACTATTGGTGGCTTATGTAGATCAGCCACAGCAATATGGGAGTACGCCGAATCCAATGGTCTTATCATTAACCTAGATAAAACTAAGGTATTGAGATTTTCCAGCAAAAGAGTGTCCCGTGTGAACCTCACGGTGAATAATAACTTGATCCCATACGCCCCACTCTATCGCTATCTAGGTATTGATTTTGAGCCCAATGGGGAATATGTGGCACTTAAGCTCTCACGTACAATGCGAGCGGCGCAAGTAACATCTCTTATAGCCAACTTTACCAATAAGCAAGGAGGATTTACGCTTTGGGGTACGCGCCAATTGTATATGCAGGTATTTATCCCTATGATGACTTATGGCCTAGAATCACTTCTAGACTTAGATCTTAGTTGGCTTCAAGCCATCGAGGGGAAATTCTGGCGTCGTATACTTGGCCTGGGTCTGGGAGTTCCGATGGCAATTATTCGATTGGAATTGGGACTACCCTCTATGAAGGCTATCGTCATGAAAAGGAGATTGGGGCACTTCTTGAAAATGCGTAGTGTAACATCTAACTCTCTCCTGACCACTATCTTCCAAGAACTGTGCAAGAAACAAAATCTTCAGTCTCCATCTGCGATGATGATAAAACATCTTGCTACTATTGGTTGGACCTGGCGAGAAGGGCCATATTCTAAGCAAGTTCAAAATGCACTTGACAAGCGGGTAGAAATGTGGGATTGGTTAGAGAATTTCGCTCACCTTAGCTCGCTGAAAAGCTACTCATTTGTACAATACAGGTTGTACTCATTCATGCAACCACAAAGGTATCTCAATCTCTGCCCTTCTAAAAAACTGCGACGATTTATTCTTCTATTAAGGCTGGACCAACTCCCTATCCTGTTGGTCACGGGCAGAAGACTGCAGTTGCCAGTGGAACAACGCACTTGTCGGTTGTGTAAAGGAAGCAATGTATTAGAGTCAGCAAGACATGTTCTGACAGAATGTGGTACTATGATCAATGTAATCCAATGTCACATTGGGAAGTTCTCCCATAATCTGGCATCAATCGGAACGTCATTATTCTGGCATCACTGCATGAATTCTGAGAGTATGCGAGTGATGTTAGCTCTCTTCAACATCTGGACTAGGATAGAAGAAATATTGGATATTCAGATCTGAAATTAGTACTCGTATCCTAAAATAGTCACTGCCCCTGCCTTGGGACGAGGTAATCGGCTGTGCTGTGAGTTCCCTTGGTACTGTAGTTGTGAGAAATGGACTAAGTCCAGTTTACCTCCTTGAATTGCTGTCCGTATATCATAGTGGGCATTGTGGGTGTTATTGTGTAAATTTGAACTGTCTCTTTTTCTTTCTTTTTACGTGCTACTTGAGCTTTTAGATTGATTTTATATTTGTAAATGGCTTATTCTTTATCATATTGCTATATTGCTACTATTTTGTTTGTTTGAAGCTTATTTTATATATGTGTTTAGTTATCAATATGTGTAAAGTTTATTAAATAGACTGTATCACATTAATTAAATAAATAAATAATGTGCTGATTTATTCATGTGCTTAATAGGTTGTGTTTTTATAGAATCACAATATTCAAAAATAAACTGACTGACAATCAATTTATATATTCCCACCCTTCAGTACTTACAAATAATAGGGCCAGGGTTTAAAGCTATTTCCCTTTTTAGTATTGCTCCCCTCAGGATTACTTCCCCTTTATATCATACTTGCATATTCATTTCTTTTGTCTGTCTCCCTGACGGGTGGGCTCCCGCTTAAGGACTGGTTCCACACTCCACGACTAGGAGCTGGTTTGCATCAGTCAGCAAGATGGGGTCAGCTTCCCGCCACATCCTGACTGTGTTCTCTTTCACTAAACAAGGGTTGGGACCTTAAATCCTCATAGGCCTCTGTTGATAATCCATCAATGAGTTCAAAAGGAAAACAATCTATTCCATCCCCTTCCTGTTGCTATCAATTCTCTTTTCTCTTCTTCTTTCTCTCCATCAGTCAGTGAGTATCCCCAGAATGTCTGAGTTTGACTTTTTATAGAACATATGCCACTCCCTTTTTAGTTGTGTATAATCTCTCTAATCTAATTGGTCAATGTATGTGATTGGACAGTGTTCCAAAAGTGACATCACAGTAGGCATACCCCTCTGCGGTCATTCAGCATATTAACAAAGGGGGCAGTCTGATGGAAGTAAAGTTTACCCCCAGTTTCCCTCCCATTTGATGTGATGTCATCTTGGAGATTTCTGTATTAAACAATAGTAACTTTCTGAAACAGCATATTCCATACATGTAATCCTCTTACCAATAGATTCACCAGGATGCCTTCTCAGGCACAAATTAAATGATCATCTGGATACAATGTACAGTGGATGATTTAAACATTTTGGCTTTTTACATCCAGACTTTTACTCAAGAAATATTTTCCCATCTCAATTTAATGGGCTCGCCAATACAGACACTAGGATATATGAATCACTGGCATGCACCATTTCTGCGTGATGAAATACAAATATGCCTAATGTACATAATAAAGATAACTCACACAATGTTGGTTGTGTGAGTTATCAATGTTGGTTTTGGTTCCATCTAATAGGGGATTTCTAGCTGATCAATAAAAAAAATGAGTTCTCTACGAGGTTGTGATTAAATGTTATCAACCAAAATATGAATTCAATGTCATTTCAACTATACATTTTTTTCTCTCTTCCACTTTACACAATATTACATGGCGTCCTTGTGTTTTTCTGCCCAGTAACTAAAACATCTGTTATCCATGCTGTTAGTTCAGAGCTGGAGTACTTATGACTCAAAGGCCGGCGCCATGGTAAAGACCTTCTTAGTTTAAGCTTCTGGGGCCATCTATGATGTCAGTCCTGCCCCCTGAGAGTGGTTGCAGGGCCTGGGTGGCCTTAGATGAATCATTTAGTCTCAACAAGTGTAACATTCCTTTATTCAGGAAAGGCTTGGCAGATTAAAATATCAGATTACATGAGACAGAACCACTGACCAAGCTGAATTCAATGTAGATTTAAGAGGCCATAAATGGGCGCTTGGACATTGTTGCCGGTTCTGGATTCCTGACAGTTCCTATTGCTCAGCTTCAAAAGAGTTTAATTTCCTTGAGAAAGTGAGGCATCTCTCTTCCCTTCTTGTTTCTGGGGATGGCAGAAGGAAGAATGCAGTTCAAACCTATTGCTGGTTCTTGATTCAGAAATGCAGTATTTAAACATCTTTTTACTCTCCATGTGGTAATAGTCACTTCAAAACAAAACAACACTATAACATTACATTTGTTATTCAAAGTTCTTTCTAAGACACTTATTTAATACTATGCCTTTAATCTTAGACTGAGCAGCTGTACATTTTAATGAAAGTTGCAGGATACTTTCTGGTACTTGGAAAATTGATCTTGGGCCTTGTCAATTATATATTTACTTTAGAAGGGCTACAGACATCACACATTTTCCTTTCATGTGTGTTTTTCAGATGGTGTGAGCAGGACGCCACTCACAGATTTGTTTTCATAATGGCACTTTTCTGCATCCTTTTATTTGGGATACAATTTCTACAGAATGTGTTCATGACATCTGGCCATCTATGTAGATGTTTATTTTTTTTAAGTACTCATTTGATCAGATACTTTAACTAGTCTGCTGCATCCTGAATGTCTCGGTTGTGCCATTAATGGTCATGTTAAAGTTCCTCAGATGTGTCAACCTTAACGATAAAAATGGGAAGTGTCTATGTTTGAGTTTCACTTCAAGCCATTGCCGTTGTACTGATTCAGAATGTACTAGGGTTAAAGAATGCTTCACACAAGCATGTATGTAGGATACTTAATAGGATGTCTTTATCCAGTATAATTCTACCGAGTTTAGTGTAAGGTGGGCTGGTCATCCTTGGCAAAGAAGAGTGGGTTTTGTAGATATTGGGATGTTCAAGAGCCCATGTTAATGGTGAATACCATTTTTATATATTACACACAGATTCGGAAAAAGTTTATTTCTGACAAAGCCCATACAATTCTAGTACAATTCATCACCCTGATTCACGTATGAACATCTTTTGTTACATTGTAACAAATTACAAAAGTAACTAATACATACATATGTTTTTTATCTAATCCTAAATATTTCTTTTGGCTGGTTGTATAGACAAAAAGAAAAAGAAAATAAATGTTTGTAATAAATAAATAAAATCAGGGCAATAACAGCCCAAAGAGAAAGAAGCTGTAACCGAGACAGTCGTCAATTTACGTCTATTTTGATTTCGCTAAGATCCACCATGCCTATCACAGCCTCATAACAGTTAATCTTACACAAGACAAATGCATCAATTATCGAATTTATATTGCTCTTAACCATTTGTATTTTGCACAGGTTAGAAGTGTAGGACAAAATGAGCAGAATAGCGTGGAGTCAGAATTCCATCTACTGGATAGCTCTGCAACAGGTAAAATGTTTAACCTGAATTGTATATACATCGCCAGTTTAAAAGCTGGAAAGATTTCATTTCATTAAGGCTCCAAAGCAACGTTAGCTTTGAATGCTAAATAACCAGGAAATCATCAGTGATTTAGTGAATCAAGAATCGGGGTCTCAAGCTACAGAACATCTAGCCTGCTCCTGATGTCCCTGATTGTCTCATCAGTAATTAAAGCATCTTCAATCAAAAGATGGTGCTGGGACTCTCCTCTCCCAAAGTCCAGAAATCCTCACATAGGTTGTTTTTCTTTCATCCAAGCTATTTCACATAGGGTGGTTGTCCAAACTGGTTTGTCAGTCTTTAATAGCTTCTATGACATTCTCAGCCCTAATTAAAAATGTTCATGTCTCTTTCTTTTCCCCTTACATGGGGTATTCATACACTCTGATTTCTCAGGTTGTAGTAACCTTAATAGCGTTCAAAGACTTTAGTCACAATGTTCATATCTATATCAATCTGTCTTTCATATGGTTTTGCACATTTGGGTGTCCCAGACTCCTGTAACTTTGAGAGCTTTCACAGCCGTTATTCATAATGTTCAAATCCCTCTTTCATAGGGTGTTTGTACATTCAGGTGTCTCAGGCTCCCATAACTTTGATAGCTTTCATAGCCGTCGCTCACAATGTTCGTACCTTGTAGTGTTATGCTCTTTGCCGGGTTTCTCAGGCTCCTGTAACCTTATTGAGCTTCATAGCCTTCACTCCAGGCATTGGTACCTCTCAGTGGTACGCTCACTGTCGGGTCTCTCAGGTTCCCATAACTTCGTCTGCTTCTCCCATGGCTACTAGTCTTGGTAGCTATGGTCTGACTTATGCGGGGCTTGGAGACCCAGTCTTCTTCAATTGATCTGTTCTTGGCGCCTGTTACTGACCTACCAGCCTACCACAACTCCTTTGTGGTCATGCCACCAGGCAAGACAGGGTTGTTTTCCTCCCTGTCTCTTCTCTGACCTCGACTCTTCGGTCAGGTAGAACACCAAGCTTCAGGCGTCCAGTCAGCATTTCGCTCGCCTTCCTTGCTGCCACAGGCTCTTCGGCCCCGCCTGACTCTGCCCCTCCAAGACATTGATGCTGTGCAGGCTTGCCTTTGTGTAGCGGTTGTTCTCTTCCATCCCAGGGAGTCTCTCTCTTTATACATGTTACTGAAATGAATGGAATTGCGTCCGTCTCCCGAGATCATGGCATTCAGGTGACATTCAGCCTTACCTGAAGCCAATAGAGTCAGAGAAGGTTCTTTGTTAATTATGCATGTAACAGGCAAAGCCAAAGTCTTTCCAACATCCATATGTGCATAAAGTGTGGCCTGTATAAGGAGCTTTTTGTTGGAATGGGACTTCTTTTCCCCAAGAGAGGAGTCACTCCCATGAGGCCCCACTTGCCCAGACCCCAAGAGATTGTCTTGCACAGTGGGATCTCCTCCCTAGCCTCACTTTGGTTGTCTCCCCTCTGGGGAGAAGAGATGAATTGCCCAGGTGTGTCTTACTTGTTACAGCACTACTAATGAGAAGAGAAATTGAACAGAGAGGGAAAGATAGCTTACATTAAGAAAGACAGACCTAAAGACAATCAGAGCTAATTTGACAGTGCCCCTTTGTCAGATTAGTATATCAGATGTTGCCTGCCTCCTTTGGTGTTTTGTCAATATTCATTCACCTGTGTAGAATTAATTTAAGGGCTGTTGCCGACATCAATGGTGTTTTTAGGTCACCTTTGCTTGTTAGAATGTGTGCTTTTTAAAAGGCTTTCTTTCTCTCTGGCTCTTCTTTATCCAAGTATTGAAACAGTAGAATCTCATTATTCATCCTTTGAAAATGCCTTACCCCCATTGCCTGCACTAAATTCAAGTATTTTCTCATAAAATCTCAGTAAGGATATTCGTATTTGTGGAGAGAACTGTCTCTCCCGTTTGCTCACATGATTGACTGCACACATGCTTAGTTTTCCAGCCGTTCCCTTTAAGTAGATGAAATATGATGTACTCCATAAATATGGAGATTGGTGATGTAATGATTTCCTTACCCCCTGTCTCCTTCTTCATATTCTTCGCTTTTAGGCGCGGCTGCCCATCTCTGTAGCTAGTTCTCAGACAGAATCTTTCGCCAATTACTAAACTCGTTTTCCCCTTTGCAGTTCTCCTCTGTCCCCCTACCCTTAGCTGCTTTTCTAATAACCATTCACCCTATTTGAGCAGCACTCGGTTGCTTTTATAGATAGATATGTGCTTTATAAATCCCAGTCATACATGCATACATATATAGCTCCTGCGGGGCCTCTGTGTCACCTCGTACCTCCCTCTAAGCTCTGCTCTTGGCAATCATTAATTCAATCTCTCCACCCCCATCACCATTTTACTTTGAATCTGCAACGTTTAATGTTCTTTGTGTTTCCTCGACCATTTTCTCTGTAACTGCAACCCCTTCAACGTGGAGGGATTTCTTCATTTTCTTAGTGGTTAGTGACTTGTAGATGTTCTGTTTCCCCTCTGGATATGGCTTTTCACGTTTAGATTTTATACAGACCGATCACAATTAATTAATGTAGATCCACTTTTTCCACGAAATGTAGCAAAGCCTCCGACAGTTGTTTAGCGCCTATGCTGCCGTCGTTTTACATTCAAGTTCTGTAATTATTCGATTTCCAATTCTCTTGAAACCATTCCAGCCATTTGATAGTTCTGAGCATGTAAAGCATTTTGCAGGTAGTGGGCTATGTAATCCATCACTTACCATACTCATATGTGTTCCGACCACGTATGTGCTGGATTCCTATTGTGATGTAAGTGACAGGCATGTGCTCAACCCTTAGGCATACACAGGGAGCCAGGCTGCTAGACTCCATTTGCATGCAGTTCCCTTGTCGGCCTCAGGGGGCGTGCAGCCAGCATTTTGGAAGGGATCACCACTGATTTTATATCTCTCCGATCCGGGGAGTCAATCAGAGGGCAGGACACTTAAAAGTAGATATGTGGCCCCTCTGTAACCAAAATCATGTATGCATGTTCCTTGTTTCTGGGAATGTTAGTTCAAATGCCTCGTATTTCATTCAAGTGAAGCTGGCTTATATTTGTTCACATATAAAACAAAAACATCAACCCTTGTGTTTGTCATTAGTGTCCAAGTATGTTTCATATTCCAATATAATTAGCCCTGCCTGATTTATACAATGTTGAAGATTTATATTTATTTTGGGATTCATGTTCCAGGAGAAACTAGTTTTTTAAAAGGGGGGGTTTTAACTTTTCGCTTTTGGTCCAGCATTACTGGAGCGCAATGTACAAATTCTCAGAAGGAAGACTCATTGATTTTAGTTTTTGACAATAAGGGGCTTTGTTTTTGTCAGAAACAGGTATGAAATCATTGGCCTGCCTACTTCATCAGAACATCTGGTTCTGTTGTACTATCCCAAAAGGAATACCTTATGTCTAATACTACTACGTATAGTTTATGATAATCCTCCACAATTCCACCAGCACAATTAAATTGGGGCAGGTGTAGGAACGTTTTGACCACAATATTTTTAACAGCCAAGACTACATGCTTTCAAAACATGGTCAAAATAACTTATGTCTAAATGTATTTACCTCATATAGGATGCAGCGTACCCTATCCCAGGCTTACAACCGATATACATCCTATATAATGTGGCTTCCTACTACAGAAACAATAGAATAAACAATGAAAACCAGCACTAAATATTAGCTCAGGTGCACACACTTGACCTTATATTCGCTCTTAGAGCTTGTACTGGGTGAAGGTGTTGCATACACACTTGAATCATCCGAGTTTAAGGATTTACAGCCAGGTGTTCTACCAACTTCGGGCTGTAAAGCTGTTAGCACCTGGGCTATCAACAGGGCTACTCGGGTGGCAGGTTTCAATAATATGAGAAAGAGTTTGTACTACTAACATGAAGTGATCAGAGTGTGACCATGTGATCAGGAAAAGCCACTGTGAGGTAGGCATGGTTTCAAACGTCAGTCACAGACACAAATGTACAGTTTTGAAAACCTTTATTTAACTTTAGCAGGGGTTGGAGAGTTCCTATCTGGCCCTATGTCTATAATGGGAGTAGTCTCTACCATCAAATTAAATAAGAATGTCAAAGTCGGTCTGTCAAAATAATAAAGGTGTCCGTGCCAATCCTAATCTTGCCTTCACTTAATTCTACAATGATAATGTGTACAGGGTGAGCTCAAAACAAAAGAGCGTGCCAAATAATATCAGGATGGCAATGGAGTTAAATAACACTCCCTTCCCCAAGCTGTAATACAAGTTAATTAGGAGCTTGGGTGACTAGTTCACACAGTTGAATGAGGCACAGTTTTTCCAGGCTCCCCTTGCCTACCTCAAAATTCACACAGTTCGCTCAGACTTCCCTTGCCTGCTTTGGTATCAATTTCACAAAACACAATTTTCTCAGGCTTCCCTGGCAACCCATACTTCCTCATTCGCACATTTGTATATATAAAACCAATTTGGCATCTAATACACTGTGTGTTCATAATATTACACAGAAATTTCCATATGTTATCGTCGTGTGTTAATGACCTAATCCTTAGTGTCAGGTGTCGTATCTAATCTGGATTTTATTTTCAGATTATTCCTATAATCGCTTTTATATATACAAATGTGCGAATGAGGAAGTATGGGTTTGAGTATGAATGTCTGAGAGATGTTGATGAAATGAACTAAGGTTTTTTTTTTAAACTTTACATAATAATTGTTTTTATTACATGAATATTGATTAAAATTGATCATTTTTGAATAATTGTTGTCATCCCGTTCCACTGGTCTATCTTTTGCTTTATATTTATGTACTCTACCTGAAGGACCAGGGACATAATTGCAGGGATACCCCTTTATTTATATTCATTTTAGGCACTGGCCACTGTCCTGGGTCAAACACGGTAAATGCGGTTTGAACCATAGAAAAGAGTCAGAAATGCTTTAAAAGTAACTGCTGCTTCAGCTCTGGACACACTTGTACATTCACCAAAAATCCTTTGAGGCTGTATAGGGCCTTAAAAATGAAAAAAAGAGAACCCAGTGCACTGTACTGGAAGGTACAGTGTGCGCTGAGACATTTTGATAAGAACTAGCAACAAAATGTAAGACTAAGTGAAACTAAGTCTACCAGTACTGACAGTCTGAAGGGCATTTCATTTTCCCGATAACAAAATGAGCAAAAGCCCAGTGGAGTACAGCAGAAGGCTGTGCTCCTCTGGAAAAAGTCAGGCTAGGATGGTCAGATAAAAGCAAAATGTTGGGGGGTTCACATCTGGAGGGAATATTACCCCTGAATGGAATTTTTTCCTAATACACAGTATCTTGCTCGGCCCTGTGCGGGACCAGTCTGTTACTAAGGCCGTTTGTGCTCCTCTTTATATTTCACTTGGTCGTGCCCCCGGCACTGTCTTTCACAATCTTTACCTGGTCGTGCCATCGGCACTGTCTTTCACAATCTTCACTTTGTGGGTCCCAGACCCTCTTCTTAATTCTCATTATGGGTCCCAGACCCTCTTCAAATATAACAGTTCTTATTTCAGTTTTGCTCGTGCTTTGAGCACTCCATAATTCAAAATCTCAAAAAGTCTCTCTTTACTTGTGTAAAAGTACGTGCAGCCTCGCCGTCACTTTCTTTCTCATAACATTCTTTCAACAATGGACAATTGAAGCTTTCATCTTCATTGTGTCTCTTGCCATACGCGTGTACTCGCTTTGCAACATTGTATTTCATTCACGCCACGCGCCTTTCATAAACTGGGCTCCCTTCTGCTTGGAAGTCACTAGCTGTGTTTCTCTTTATCGCTTGATGCATGTCGAGGACAGGGTCTTTGCTTCCCCTCTGACATTTCCGGGCCTTCTCGCACACCCAGGGGAATGAGCACCTGTATAGCGACCCTCTTCTGGCTCCTTGCAGACATGGCTCCCTCGCCACACTTTCTGCAGCCTTTTCACCTCTCAGGCCCACAGTGCTTTGTTCTCCACTGACAGATTTCAGGGTACCTAGGTGACCCAGTCA
Source organism: Ambystoma mexicanum (assembly GCF_040938575.1). NCBI lineage: Eukaryota > Metazoa > Chordata > Amphibia > Caudata > Ambystomatidae > Ambystoma > Ambystoma mexicanum. The sequence goes on along the minus strand of NC_090923.1, from coordinate 328,165,744 downwards.
TCTGCCTGCTCGATCTCCAACTCGTGTGCCTTCTCGTGTTCCAACTCGGTTACTGTGTGACTCTATGCTCCACCTCTTATACTCTGCATAGCCATCAATATGTTACAAGTGTGTGTGATTATGACTGAATGCCTGACGCTGCCTGGCCTCATTACCGGGACAGGACCATTGCATATTACTAGGGGTAATCTTCCAAATTGCAGTTTTCCTGTTCCTCGTATCAGTAGTTGGGCTGACACAAAAGAAAAGTATAATTATGGTATTGTAGTATACCATAAAAGTAGAGGGGAAATCGGTTAAACAATTGTCGGGAAATGGGGGATACCATGTCTCACCTTCCAGTGTTTCTTCCCCACTCTGCAAGGACCCCCTACCAAGGTGATCCTCCCTCATGTGTCCAACCCCAGGGTCAGGATCCACTAGTGATGGGCCATTCCTGGCCACCTGAATAAGGGATCCCCGGGGCTTGAGTAGTGAAACACTGTCAGGTTTTTCACACCACTAAGACATCTCTGTCAACACTTGCACATGTAAGTGGAAAATGGGAAGCAATCACACACACCCAGTACAGCCTACACTCTAGAATGACAGTGAGTTGAAGGAGGGGCTCGGTGAACTGGAGGAGACTGGGAAAACACAGATAGATGTTTTGTGCCCTGAAGGTGGAGCCAGAAAGAAGATATAAGGTTTTCTGAGGATGGGAAAGATGGACCAATAGTGTTTGGAACTGTGGAGCAATTCCTGTCGTTATTATCTATAAGCAAAGTGACCATATTGGTTGAATCGTACCTTTGTGGTAATAAGGACAGTTCATGAATACTGCATTAGCCTCTTTCTGATGTATCAATAATTCCCTCGCCTTCTTGTGCTTTTGGACACATTCTTTCCATACCAAAAAATCAGATTCCACATAAGTCTTACCCATGGTGGACCTCCTTGCAATGTGACCCTTGGGGGTATCTTTCATACTGCATCCTTCTGACTCACAGGTGTTGTGTGATCTTTCTTTGAGCTTCCTTTTTTGGCTTCCTAATTCGTTTATTTTGCAGATGCATACTATTAGATAAATAACAAACCTACTGTCACAATTGATACATTGCTTTATTGCCATCTTATTTCCAGGTGTGTAAACAAACATTCAAATGGCTAAGTGCGTACTGTCAGTTATTACACGTTCCATAAAAGCCTAATCTTTCTTGATCAAGATATGTTTGCTTTACACAGCTAATGTAGATGACTGTGTGCCACACACCAATTCGTTAATGCCCACATCTGTAGAATATGCCATTGTTCAGTCAAGATTAAGTGGAAGGGCTGCAAATGTTGCAAGTATTGTCAATTGTGTACACACCTTGGCCTACATTCAGTGCTTGACTAGGGTGCACGCACATGAAGATGTCGGGGGGGTGAATAAACATGTGGCCCCATTAGTGAAAGTCACATGATGACAGACATAGTGTAATTTCTATGCACATGTGTGACTGTGATGAGTTGCCAACTGGCATCGGTGTGAAAGCACCAGCTTTTTAAGGGTTGTATTAAATAATACAATGAAGCAGGTAATTGCATCTCTGAAAGGGAAATCTGCTAATCAGATTCCCCTTTCATAATCTCCATGCCAAAACCATATTGTGTACTTTTTTTTTTTTTTATTGAATATAGTTGCATTACAGCAACTTTTTCAGTTTTATACATATTACAAAAATCCATTCTTTCATAAGTAAGAGCAATAAATCAATAAAACAACCATTTACAATTACAATTACAACCATCTTCCAAGTCAAAATTTCACAATTTAAGAGTGTTGGCAATTTAACATGATGTATATCAGTCATTCCATGTTTAGAGATTTTAAAAAATTGATGGTAGCAATCCTTATGCCCATACATTCAGTTGCAGCCAGAGCGACCCATCTGTTACTTGGGTCTATTTGTGCAAAATACACAAAATATTTGGCAAAGTGAATGTTTCTTAAACTCGAAAGTTCAGGGGCTGTGCACTCCAATAATAAATGTTGCAAGGTTTCAACAATTGTTATGTTTTGACAAAACCTGCACCAATTGAGGTCTGATGTGATTTGTCTCCTTCTTAGTTTAACTTCCCTAGTAGGCCAGATATTAAACCGCAGCCTCAGGATATCAGATCTAATAGCAGAGGAAGGAGCCAAGCACAAGTACGAGGCAGTGTCTTTATAAGCTTTAGGTCCAAATATTGCAGGATCAAAATCTTTATAGGTTAAACACTTTACTCGGGTCTCAATCCAGTCCGTCATGTGGACTTTCTTCTTTGCTCTCTCTGGATGATCTAATAAAAGGCTCAGTGAAATATCGGCCTTTACCATGATAGAGAGAACATTTGAGGACCACTGTTTCGGGAACATTTCTGCTGAGTTTAGTATGTAACTGGAGATAGATGACAAGGCAGAGTTGTCTTGTGTTGAAAGCAAACATTTACGAAATAATGTGCATAAGCGCCAATTATGTTGGGCAATTAATGAAATTAAGCCCAATTCATAACGCATCATCACCCCAGGAATACATTGTGGTAAATGCAGAATGGCTCGCCAAAATTTGGATTCTAATTGATTAAGAAATCCAGTTGGTAAGATTTGCGTTTCCAGACCATAAAGAATAGTTGGGACAACATTTTGATTCCAAAACAGAAGGGCTGCTTTGAGTGAGAATTTGCCATACTTGGATACAATTATTCGAGTCTGACAAATTGCCATAGTTAGCTTCTGTTTAATTTTATTCAGCTGTGAATCTAATGTGGGACAACCGTCAAAAATAACACCCAAATAAACATAATTTGGAACTATCTTTATGGGAATTGTCTCAATTTGCCACTCTAACAAATGCTTGCGTAAACCTTTAGGGATAAACGTGACAATCTGTGTTTTGGCAGTATTTACAATTAATTCATTTTCTTTTAAATAGCTGCAAAGTACTGACAGAAGATTACGTAGGCCACTAGATGTTTTTGACACAAGCACAAGATCATCTGCATACCATAATGCACTAATTTTAACACCATTTAGCATTGGAGCGTCAGCCGCTATTTTAGTAAAGATCCAACGAACATCATTAATAAAGAAGTTGAACAAGGCTGACGCTAAGCTACATCCTTGTTTTAACCCTCTATACGTATGAACAGGGGGCGATAAAAGACCTTCAGCGTTTAATCTTACAAAGATCTCAGTTTTTGAATGCAATGCGAAAATGATGTCTATAAGAGTAGAGGGACACTCCGCCTTGATTAACTTGTTAATAAGTTTAGGTCTTGAAACCGAATCAAAGGCGGAATGTAAATCCACAAATGCAAAATATCTAGGCTGTCTCTTACACTGGGCTTGTTGTCGAATAGCATTTAAAGTAAGTAAGTTAACACTAGTACCCAGACCAGCCACAAAACCAGTTTGTGCTGGGTCACGTTGACAGGCTGCAGATGACCAGAGATTGAAATCTCTTAATACCAACTTGGTGAACAACTTCCCAGGAGCGTCCAATAACGCTATCGGGCGATAGCTTTTGGCGTCCATGCGATCACCCTTCTTATAAATCGGGATAATCACGGACGAGCGCCAAGAGTCTGGTAAACATTTGGTTTGCAAAATGTGATGAAATGCATTGTTAAGGATTAGAGCCCATTCATTTATGTTTTGTTTAAACATCCAGTTGGTAAGTCCGTCAAGGCCTGCTGCTCTTGACGAGGACGCTGTTTTAATGAGGGACTGGATGATATTTTCAGTGCATTGCAGCTCCCAACATCTTGCAGAACTGCCATTGTAAATGTAGCTACTCATCTTAGGATCGTCATATAAAGTGGAGAAATGTTTAATCCACACAGATTCAGGAACGCCATTAAGTTGGAAGTACGCTTGTGGAGCTGTGCTACATTTATTCAGCAGTTCCCTGATCAAACCAGAGTTTTTATTACAACATATTTGTAAAAACCTTTCACTATCTAGTTGGTATAGTGCGGCTTTCCTTGACCGTGCCCAATTTCGATATTTTGTATTGGCAGACCTGACCGCTTTAATTTGTTCAAATAATGGTAATTTTCGAAGTTTTCTGATCTCTTTGCGATGTATTGTGTACTTGTGACTTGCTGCATCAGTATCCTGGTACAGAGCAGGTTTATTTTATCTTCACGAAACTTGTAGAGTGCAGAATAAGCCTCAAAGCATCTTTTCACTAAGTAGAGGGGGTACGTCCAATCCACAGGAAAAAATTAAAACAGAAAAGTCTTTAGCGCTCGTTGAAAAGTGAGTGGGACACAGTGCTGCGCAGAGGGAATGGAAGCTGGTTCCAGGTCTTTGCCACAGCCACCGAGAAGGCACACCCACCCATATAAGCAAGCCTGAACCTTGGGAGCTGTATAATCCTCTGATCCTGGGAACGAAGGGGCCTGGGTGGAATATATAGACCAAATTTGTTCTGAAGAAATTCGGCATCAAGTCCATAGACGGCCTTGTGCACAATGCTCAGTGCCTTTAAACGAATACGTTGCTCAATGGGAGCCAGTGGAGATGCCGCAACATCGAGGTCATATGAGTACACCACGCAGGGCAAAGAACAGCCCTGGAGACACTGCAAAAGATGTTTTGGAAGGGCCAAATAGAGGACATTACAATAGTCAATATTGCTAATGACTAACGAAGAAACAACAGGAGCATAGAACTTAACCAGAATACAATGTAGAACTTTACGGAGAGTCCATAGTTTAGAGGTCACAGGTGACACCCGTGTATCTGCAGCACAGGGGCTGTATTTAAAATATACCACCCTGTTCCAAAAACTATATAACCCTGTAAATATTGGCCATCCCTGAGATAGGGTATGGTGGCCAGCATCTCATTAAATTGACATTGTACATGTGTCAGCCCTGTGGGCCCAGTTCAGCTGGAGAAGGGTTATGTGTATTCCTCAAGACAGGAGGGACTCTTCCCTACTGGCAGGAAAGTAGCCTGGTAGGGTGCCTCTCTTTTTTAACTTTGTAAGGGCCAGTAACACACTTCCCCCTGTGACAGCCTCGCCACAGGATGCTGGCCTTGGAACCGAAAACAAGAGGTACACTCATTCAGAGAGAGAGAGGCCTCAAACCAGGGGGCTGCTTCTCTAAAGGCCTTTGATCCTATTGAGAAAGAAAGTGGGTAGGTTTAGTTGCCAGAGAGAGATCTGCACAGTTTTGGGATGGTTCTGCCATCGTGATTCTCTCTGCCTCTCTTTCTCTTTGCTGTCCCCTCCAATTCCTCTGGAGCAAAGCACTTTGGGTATAAGATCATAGAGGCAAAGACAACACATTTTAAGAGCAGGCATTGGACCCCTAAGCAAGTTACCTTTAGTCCAATCACTGGGACTTTTGCCTATAAAAGAAGGGGTCTCCCGCCACTTCTTTGAATCATCTAGGGAATCATCTTTGGAACATCACTTCAGAAGGTTTCGCTGGACCCTGCTGAGAAAGCTGTCCTCTCTTAAATCCTCCAGTTGTGAGGTGGAGGCAGGTGTTTTAGGAAAAAGAACATGCAGTCTTTGGTAAATACATGCTGATGAGGTCTCCGATCTCATACTCACACAGGGACTCGATGTATTCTGTCTCACAGATACCTGGCTCTCTGATGTCACCAATCAACCGGCCACTGCCGCTATCCCATTGGGCTATCAGCTCTTCCGTACAGATCAGAATACCGCTGGGGTGGAGGCACGGCTGTTATTGTTAAAAATACTCTGATCTCCCATAGATGTAATTATTGCCTATAGATCAATGCCATAACACTAGTGACTCTAATACTTCTATCTGCATCCTTACCATATATCGTCCTGACATGTCTATGCCACTGTTTGAGGAACCACTTCTTATGCTGCTTGGTGACCTCATTAAAGCCACTCCTTATGTTACTGTTCTGGGCATCTTCAACCATTGGGCCTATCATTCTTATGATCATGAAGCCTCCAATCTTGTGCAATCTTTAGAGGCCATCGGCCTCCGACAACGTATAAAGATCCCTACCCATAAAGATGGACATATCCTGAAGTGGGTACTTTCCCATCGTCTAATCTTGAATAATTTTGATATCTTGACTTGCCCCTGGTCCGACCATAGCTTTAGCTCCTTCTTTTTGGATTTACCTTGTAAACCTGCTAGACTTGATCGCAATCCGCGTGTTGAAATGTTCATCAGGAACTATTGCAAGTTTACACCTCTTGCTGTTTGTGAACTAACCTCTCCCCTGCCAGCTAATCTATTATATTGTGACTGCACTTCTATCCTTGCTGATCAATGTGATGAGGTCATTTTCTCCTATTATGAACAAACTTACTCCTCCAACTGTCAAAATTGTCAAAACTGAAACTTTTGGTAAATCTTGGTTCTCTGAGAAATTCTTAACTCTCAGAACACTCAAGAGACAAAAAGAACAGGCATGGTGGAAAAATACCACAGCCAACACTCTTGCTTTGTACCGCAAGGCTGTGGCCAACTATAAGACCGCCATTACGGCTGCTAAACAAGACTTTTATGAAGAATGTATCAAAACTGCTAACTCATCCCATAAAGAACTCTTCACTATTCTCAGGGATATTGAATTGAAAGACAATCTTTACTCTGCCATGGTCAAGAGTGATCAATGGTGTTACGATATTCAACATGGACTTAGTGAGAAAATTGAACTCCCATTGCAATAAGATTGTGATGCTGCATTCTGCCCCCTCTTTGCCTGTTAGTTCCACACCCAGTCCTGTTCTCCCTAATCAACCTCCTGCATCCATCAACCTTGTTTTTAACTTTAAGGAGATTACAGAGGCTGATCTTTCTAACATTGTTTCACATTTTAAGACTTCATCATATCCTAATGATATTTGACCTCCATCCAAAATTAAAGAATCATTTGACTGCATGGTTCCTTTGGTTACACGCCTGGTCAACTCCTCGTTCGCTACCTCTACTGTTTCTGACTCGCAAATAAAAGTGTGGATCTCCCCTGTGATTAAAAAGGCCTCCCTTGACCCATCTTCGGCGAGGCACCACTGTCATATCACTAATGTTACTTTCTTGTTGAAGATTCGGCATCGAGTTGCATATTACCAGATTTAGCAACACATTGAGGATAATTATCTACAAGGCTCTCAACAGTCTGGCTTACAGGCCCTTCATGGAACTGAGACTGCCCTGGTAGATTTAAAGCTAATTTATGCCACATTGTAGATTCAGGTCAGGACACACTATTGATTCTTCTGGACCTCTCAGCGGCATTCGATCTTGTGGACCACTCCATGCTTCTTGAGAAGCTGGGGGTCCTCGCTTATTGCTCCAGCTGTGCCCCACATTGGTTGGACTCTTTCCTGGGTCCTAAATCAGCCGAGGTAGCCTCCAATGGCTTCAAATCCCCTCCTGAACTTCTCACATGCAGTGTTCCTCAGGGAGCCTCCCTCACCCCTAGACTTTTTAACTTGTACACAAGTCCTTTCTTCAAAGTTCTTGATAGTCTCGGTGTAGACTATACAATTTACGCGGATGACACACAGGTTTTAATTAAATTAATCAGTGAACACAAGATGGACCTCGAATTACTTTTATTTATGCTGAGATAGAAGAATGGATGATTAATAATTATCTGGCTCTTAATGGAAATAAAACCGTGCTTATGCTTGTAGGTACCACTTAGTGCCTTCTGAAGCTGAATCCTACATATCCTGAGTTCAACATTGCTTGCTCCTCCATCAAAATTAGTCACTGGGTTAAATACCTGGGTGTCTTTTCTGACTCGTCACTATATATGAATAAACATGCCAGTTAGGTCAAGACATCTTGTGTCTATACTACATGATTGATCAGGCAAATAAAACCTTTTTTTTTTAAATCTAAATCTAATACTGCCTCCCTTGTTGTTGTCCTAGTTAACTCCAAACTTGACTATGGTAACAGTCTGTTGGCAGATACCTCTAAGTCCAACTTGGACATGCTCGAAGTTGCTCAAAACAACACGGGTCAAGCTATTTGTGGCCTCTCTAGAAGGAATCACATCACATACATATCTTCATTGGCTTCCAATTAAACATTGCATCACATATAAGTTCCTTCTTCTCACTCACAAATTCCTTAACGATAATGCACCAGTCTATCTTAAGGATTGGATTAAGCATCTGTCTTCCTCTTGCTCACTTCGCTCCAACAATTCCAACAGACGTGAGCCTCCCAGTCTTAAGCTGAAGTGCTTCAGTTTTGATTCGATTGCCCCTCGTTTGTGGAACTCTCTCTCCATTTCTCGCCATTTATGCTCTGAATAACCCCCCTTTAAAAGATCTCTTGAAATGTTTCTTTTTAAATTGAATGATTAGATTTCTCCTTTGTCTCTTATGTCCCTCTGGTTTCTGACTCTCTGCTGTCTTGCTGCGCACTGGGGCCTTTGGGCGAGTTGCGCCTTATGAAAGTTATATAAAAATAACGATGACAAGACCAGCTGTCCCCTAACTGTCCCCAGGGACCATTGGGCGTGGTCTGCTCCTGGAACAGGACCTGCCTCTCTGGCAGCCACAGCAGAAACCAAGACTGCACCATGTTGGAGGACCCCTGCAGTTGTGTGTCAGCAATCTCTGTGTTTAGGAGCCTGAGATCAAGGAACCATCTTGTCCCCAAATCCCTGAATTGGGACTCAAAGCAACCTAAGAAGAAGTGACCTGCTGCTGGAGCAAGCCTGCGTCTCTGCCAGCCACAGTTGATCCCAGGGTCTCACCGTGTTGGACGAAACCTGCAGTTGTCTGCCAGATTCCCCCGTGTTTGGGAGAACAAAAAAAGACTAATCTTGTCCCTGAGCTCCTGTATTTGGACTCACAGCACCCTGAGAGCCAAGACAGCCGGGATCCTATTGTGTTTTACCATTGAACTGTTCGGAGCATGGCTCAAGAACTGATCAACATATTTAAACTGGCAGCACCCTACATTTTGCTCTCTCCTGATCTTTGCACAATGCCAAGAAGTGTGGTTCAGCGCAGCCCAACCACCAAGACCTGCTATGAAGTCACTGGTGACTGCTAAACACCTCTTTAGTCCATTTCAAGCCCTAGAGACTGGTTAGGTCACTTTGACCCTTTTTGCTCACAAGTACATATCCTTTTTTAAGTGTCAAGTGCACACAAGTGCTGTCAGCTGAGAGACTGTGGCTAATCACTGCTGCAAGATTTGCCATTCTACTTTCCTGGTGGTCAGCAAGTGAAATCTGTGCCTGAAGCTTTAAAAGCCTTTGACTGTGTGTCAGCGCGAACATCAAGTGCACACAAGTGCTGTCGGCTGTGGCTAATTACTTCTGGAGGATTTGCTTTTGGTCTTTCCTGGTGATTTAGTGCTCGGCAAGCAAAATCCATGCCTGGAGCTTTAAAAGCCTGTGACTGTGCGTCAGCACACAGGTCAAGTGCACACAAGTGCTGTCTGCGGTGTGTGGTTTGGAGGTCTTACTGAAAGCTATCAAGGTAAGTTCAAGAGTGTGCTATTCTACTCACCAAAATACTATGTCATAAACTGGCAGGATGGTTGCCATTGAGGAAGTCAAAACAGCGACAAATAAAATATCGGACTCCTGTAGTATATAATTAAGTTCTATATTAACCCGAGGAGTAGACTACATGATGAACCTTGCCGGGCCCTGGCCATTTGGAGCTTAAGCTAAGTGCTGTGGTGATTGTATTGATTGGTACTTGACAACATTGCATGTCTATTTCAGAAACTAAAGCCACGTGTCAATTGGCGAGTTGGTGAAGGCTCTGTTTAGTGTATGTGCAGATTGGCAGCTATCTTTTGTCTGAAGACCCACAGGCACTCGTGTGCGGCAGGAGCGTGACAGTTCGATTTAGAAAGACTGCTCTGTGCGGTCAGAGATCGGTCTTTCTAAATAGATCTTTTTTTTCATTTTGTTTTTAAAAAGGTCTTTTAACCTAATGCCCTGTAACTCACAGATCCAGATATAATGTTGCTCCTGTGAAAATCAGAGCTTTTATTTAATTTCTACTTGACAAATGCCAATACATCGTGCTCTATATGCAATTCTAGATGGCAATATCTTTAAAATATTCATTTGTGTTATCAGTTTACCTACTTTTAAGTTGTATTTTGTTGATGGCAGGCCACAAGGCTGTACACATGCTGGTCATTCTACTGATTCTCTCTGGAAATTCCTTTCTAACTGACTGGATCAACAGGGTTTCAACTTAATCAGATAAACAAATTCACCATTAGGCAATTCTGATTCAAATCCAAAGGGAAGATTTCTGATGCTTCAGTCCCATTCTGGAATGGGCCTCCCAAAAAAGCTTTAGGACCCTTCTCCCAGGATGGTTCCTTGCCCTCTTCTGTTTGAATCTGTCTGTCTCCTTCTAAGATCCAGAAGGAAATATCAGGGATCCCATGTCTTTTAAAGTGCCGCATGAATCTCTCTTCCTGCTACAACCCCTCCTGAAATCCTACAGGGTTAGCCTACATAAATAGTGGCAGCCCACCCATTAGTAGTAATCAGTTAACTTTGTATCTCCCATTGGCTCACCGTTCAGATTAGGCATTGTGATGGTCTGACACTTCAAAAAAACGACATCCCTAAAAACAAATTTTAAGGGGCATGAGAATTATTTGGAAGGGGAGGAATGTATCCTCAGGTGTCTACCTCCCCTTTACTATAGAAGAGATCACATTGTCCATTGTGTCCCTCCTCTTGATAAAATGGCATCATAGAGAACAATTTGGCAAAACAGATGTCTAGTTACTAACTGGGCATATGTAAAAAACACAGAATGTGATCAATAACAGAATTATAAATGTTCAATATGGGTTTTTTTTCTGACATGAAAGATAAATTCTTCTGGAAAAAACAGAAATTGAGTTATTCAAATGTATTTCTCGAATTAAAATATGGATGTATCACTTCTTGTAACGTTAAGACTAATACACACTTTAGCTTCTTTCCAATCTGTAATATTTGAATCAATGGAACCCCAATGAGGGGGCATTATCGGTCTGGTAATGCCCCCGGAGCAACAGTTACAAGCCCAAGCAAAGCGAGGGTTCTATTGCTATTAGTACCCCGACACGTCGTAGCAGGTAAATAATATAGTTTTGTTCTCGGGCTGAGAAACGGCATTGAAACCGTTTCTCGACTCGAAAAAAAAAAAGCTAATAAAATGGCTGCCAGGGATCGGGCAGAAGGGGCAGCCATTGAACTTATTGGAAAAAAATAAACAAAGAAAATGGGTGCCATGGAAATGGAGAAGGGACTCCCTTTCCCTTTCCATGGTGGCAATAGTCCCTTGTCCCTTTTCATGGCAGGCATTGAAACAATTTAAACAAACAAAATGGCAACCATGGAAAGAGGAAGGGACTAAACGTAGTTCCACTTTCCATGGCGGCTAATGTCTGGACGGAGATGCGCTGTGAACAGTCCTGTTCCCTGAGCCAGCAAGTGACAACAAAGCATAAGGTAAGTGGGGGAGGGAGAGGCTAAGGCAGGCCTTTAATATGTGGAAAAGTGAGGCGAGGGAAGGAGCAAGGGGATCGCACTTACCTGATTCCCGGCGAGGGAAGATGGCGGCCTCCTGCTCCGGGAAGATGTGGAGCGGGTATTTGCCTCTATTTTAAGGACCCTGTTCCAAGCCTCCTCATTTGCTGGGAGGCCACCACACCCCCTCACCAGGCACTAATACCCACACACCTGGCCTAGATTCTTGTAAATGATGTGGGCATGTTTTGGATTAAAGTTCCCTTATTTCTGAGAATTCTCTAAGGGCAATGGATCCTAATGGCTGGTCGCAGGACAGTGTTCTATGAAATATAACTATCTCCAGTTACAGATAGGACTTCTTGTTTCTGACTCTAATGTCAATGGACTGCAGAGTTCCTTTGGGTTTTCAGCAAATACAATGTCTGCCTATGTGGGGGCAGGTTTGGAATTGAACTTTGTATGTACTCCCCTAGTATACTGTTGCATTATGATATTGACCTGGGACTGTAAACTGCCATGTTTAAACACTGTGTCTTGCTCATGTGAGGTGAGTCTCTAGGCTTTATTGTGCATGTCTTTGCAATGAAGGCCCTTGCCTAACATGCAGGAATCCTTGCTCTCACATCTTTCGCTTCTGACGTTTCTATTTTGGCATATGTAAATGTATTTTAGGCTCCTGCTTGTTTAGGAATAGCAGTGTCAGTAGACTGATGTCATCATACTGTAAGCATTGTCACCTGCCTCAGTGCGTGTGTGAATCATTGAGGAGTATATTCACCTTCACTAAATGTATCACGTTATGCTGTTCTCCCTGAAAACACTAACATGTAAGAACGCAGCTAGTACCAAAGACTTGTATAGTGAGGCTGTGTTCTCTGCTTGCAACATTTGTTCAGTACGATTCCTTGCCCTGTCTGGACCACCCCTTCCATTGAAATGCATGTGTTCTTTTGGGTATAAAATGAAGAGGGGGGGGTCATACTTGCACTCTGTGGCCAGCTCCAAGGGTCACAGGACGCACTTACCAGTGATACCTGTGGGCCCAGGAGAAACGACTTTGTTAGAGGGGAAGAGCTGGACAAAGCATCTAGAGACCTGAGGAGGGGTAGACAGAGCATGTGCGGAAGAAAGAGCAGACAGAAAATCATGGGTTGGTGAACACAGGTAATTGTCTTAATACAATATTATGCTTTGTAATGTTTTGTCTGAATTGGTTGAGGGTAAATATGTGTCTCTAGTCTGTTGTTATTATCCGAGGATAAATGAGGCAAAGTAGCCAACCTATTGAACTGTTTATCTGAATAAGAAAAAGTAAAAGTGGCTGGCGCCACAGTTCAGAAACAGCATATCCATGCCCCTTATTGATTTAAGAGAACATGAGACCACTGCATCGGTCAGAGTAGTGTAGTATTGAACAGGGATTAGGAGGAATGTGATGTGCTCTATATGAGTGTGAAGAACATATTTGGATGAGTGTCCCATGGTTGTCTTGTCTTGTCAACACCTGTACCTTGTTACTTGAAAGTCTAAAGGTGCAACCCAGCTTTATATTTCACACTATCCTCTATCTTAGTGTGGGGTCTGTAATAGGCTTTGTTTTTACTAATTATATGTCTTGTTTTTTAACTGTACCTAGCCAAGTCTATGAAACCAGCTGAAATACTGTTCTGTATTGTGGGGGCAGGGTGCTGTAGGCTGTGAACCAGCAGTTATCTGAATCTGACCAACACAAGTGGGTATTTCTGCATTTCGGTAACAGGGGAGGAATGTAGACCAGGTTGAAAGACCTGGCCTCTGATTAGACGTGGCAGAGCGGTCAGCTAATGACCCGTCCCTGCTAGCAGCTATGGGATACAATAACGTCCCTATGCAGACAGAGTTATGAACGGACCTGGATTTGAAATAAATCATACCTTGGTTTTTCCCTGCGAGAATGGGTTGAGGGCAGTCTAGACAATTGACACTTTCTCCTAGGAAAGTCCAGCACATTTCATGTTTACTCACTATTCGTCCAATAGGTGAAAAAAATATATACAGAGCGAGTCACCCATACACTTTCCTCAGGAAGGCATATTTGACTTAGACAGAATATTTAATTTATGCAAGACATTAGAGAAGAAAGGCAAGTGTGTACACCAATGCCAATGTGACAGTTACCTTGATTGTTATATCGAAGCTACTAAGAGACAGACTAAATGCTAAGCCCGGGAATTGAAAGACACTCAGGAGAAGCTGTAGGAGCAAGTTAAATCCCTGAAAACCAATTACTCTAACCTACAGCCACCAGTTCATAAAGCTGAGTGCCATCGATTACATTCTGTAATCCAAGGGGAGCCCCCATTGAAGGAAAGTCCCAAAGATATTTTGGACAGGTACAGTCCTCCCATTTTAAATGTTACACCTGACCAACACTCGGCTAGCCAGATTCTACCCAACAACCAACCAATCATCAGTCCACCCCAATAAACCCTATAGTCACTCTGCTCACCCCTAACATACGAGTTCAGATCGCTAAACTTTGTTCGCCTTCCCTAGGCACATTTGAAGGATTCCCGAATCTGACAGCTAATGCCAGTACTGGTACACCTCCTCCCAGGAGGAGGTGATACTTTAGTTACTGTACATGCCCCATGGAACACTACTGATTTGTTGAATATTGTTAAGAGATTTCCAAAGATACAAGAAGATCCCATTAAGTTCCAGGAGGACCTTCAGGCCATAATAGATTGTCTTCACCCAACTTGTGTAGATTTGTATCAATTGTTGTTGCAAGCAGTACTACCCACAGATACATTTACCTTTCTCAAAGTATATGCTAATTGGCCAGCTGGAGAACATGCTACATCTAGGGATTTGAAAACTTTTACTGATAGACTGGTACAAACTATTACTGAAATGTGTTCTCAAAAGAGCGATTTGTCTAAAATTAGTGCATGTAAACAAGCCAAGGGAGAGAATCCTGCAGAATATCTTGAGTGTTTGAAACAATGCACTTCAAGCTGTGGTGGCTCAGTTTGTTATGGGTTTGCTACCTAAGGTATGTGAATGAATTAAGGCAGTATTAATAGGATGAGAGGGAAAGGGTGTGGCAGAAGTTCTGTGAGCTGCACAGGACTTCGATGAAAAAGTTGAAAGACAAAAAGAAACTATGGAATCCAAACATGGCATTACAGGCACAGAATGTACAACCTCCCCAGAGAAGGAAGGGTTTCACCCCATGCCAGATGGGCAGGGACGGGGAAGAGGGAGAGGAGCACCCCAGTAATACAAACCAGGGAAATCGGCTAAACAGTATTACATGAACATGTACAGTGATCAGTATAATTCATGTAAAGAGTTTGGACCCTGAAAAGCCGAGTGTCCACATCGGCCTCAGAATGACGGTCGTGGCAGACAGACAACCGACAAGGTCCTTGACTCCACTGCCACCACTTCAGACCAAATGGTGGGATTTCAAAGGGGTCTCTGAACTTGTTTCACCACTTATATTGATTGATCCTACTGCCCTGTATGTTTATTATGTTATTGTTGGTCAAAAGATTTCATGTTTGGTTGACATCGGAGCACCATGCACCACACTAAAAGCTTCTGAGTTTTCATGAACAATACATTATGATAAAGTAGTAAACTCTGTAGCTAATGGGGGGTACTCCAATACCTGATCCTGTGTCTGCCCCACTTATGGTGACGATCGGTCTAATTTCTGACCAACACGCATCCTTACTGAGTCCTTGTTCGCCTGTGAATTTGTTTGGATTAGATTTATTGTGTAAGTTAAATTGCTCCATTTACTGTTCCCCTGATGGTGTATACCTTGATATCCCTGTTCACAGAGAACACAAGGTGCTTGCAGTATTACAGGAAATTACTCATTCGAACCCTGGAGACCGGGCTGACACTCCCTGCTCACGGAAGGAACTGTGGCCAGAGTCCCAGTCAAATTGTGGTCAAATCATGCAAATGACACTGGTTATATGATTAATGTTAAGCCAGACAAAATTACTCTAAATCCTGCCAACCCCCTGTAATGTGTACCCCGTATCCTATTTCCCAACAGGCTGAACAAGGTATTTGCGCTGTAATAGAATCCCTTCTATACCAACCCACAGTCCCTGCAATACTCCAATTTTGTCCACTATGAAGCCATGTAAAGACCTTTGCATTGGTACATAATCTGGCTACCATTTTGTCATGTATTCCATGTACAGTCAAATACTTCAGGGTTGTAGATTTTTGATTGCCATTTTTTTCCATACCCATACATCGTGAAAGTCAAAACATGTTAGGATTTACCCATAAATCCACTCAATATACAATCACTAGACTTCCTATGGCAGTGGGTCCCGGAAATGTATCCATAGTTAAGTCCCTTCAGAACCTCATGTGAGAATTGAACCCTTCCACGGTCTCAGGAAGCAGAAGATGCCTTCATCATCATTAAGCAAACATTCTCAATGGATGCCTCTTTATTTGCTGCACTACAGTAAGCTCTTGGTGTTGTTATGCGATGAGGGCAACAGGTTTGCTGAAGGTTTGTTGACTCAGTTACACAGTGATAAACACCGGCCCGTATACTATCACAACATAGATTTACATGCAGTAGCCCCGGGACTCCCAGCTCTTCTGTGAGCCTTTGCTGCTGCTGCCTTGTTAATAGAAAAAATGGATTTACTGGTGCAGGGGCATCCTGTCACGATTGTGGTTCCCCATGCTGTGTTGTCTTTATTGCTTAAGGGAAGACACAGCATGCACTGAATTCCCATCTTACCCGATATGAAAAGTTGCCTATTTCTGCTGACAATGTAATGCTGAGTCGCTGTTCAGTTCTGAATCCCGCCTCTATGCCACCAACCCCAGAGGATGGTGATCCGCATTACTGTCAAGTTGTTGTGGAGACACTCGTCACTCAATGTTGATCCATCTGATGTACCTTTGATGAATCCTGACCTGATTCTTTTTGTTGACAGGTCTTATATCTGTGTTCCAGAAATGGGGGAATTCGTCCCTGGGTATTCTATATGTAGCCCAATGCTGTTTTAGAAGCATATTGATTACCCATGGCAACATCTTGGCTCTCACCCATGTGTGTGTTCTGGCCCAAGATCGATTGGCTACAATCTATACCGACTCCAGATACTTCCATGGGGTGGTCCATGACTTCAGAGTTTTATGAAAGCAACATGGATATTTAACTTCCATGGGCACCCCAATGTTAATGGAAAATATATATCAGCGTCATTGGTACTTCCCGCAGCTGTATCTATAGTCAAATGCAAGGGACATTATCACTCACAGCCATATTGAAGCACTGCATCGTAGCTCAAGGAAATGCTTTAGCAAATGGTGCAGCTCACTCAGTGGCCTTAAATGGGCCTCTGGCTCCTAATTAATTTCTTGTTTATGTTGCAGTTCCATGGTCACCAATACCTTCCCTTTCTAGTTTGGCAATCCTTCAAGATCAAGCCTCAGAAGCTGAAAAGGATACCTGAACTCAATGTATTTGTTGTTTGGGAGAACACTCCTGTGATGTTCCCCAGACAGCTGCCTGGTCTCACCTCATTTACTCCTCCCCTATTTTGTCAGTGAAGCTCACACTATAGCCCATTCAGTTAACAATGCTATGATCACTTTATTACATCGAGACTGTATGGCTCCTGGTTTAGCCTCTATTTTGACATTTTTACCATATGTCTGACATATAATATTAGGAGAGTGCTACCCATGATGATGTATGCACGTCCAGTATCGGAAGGTCCATTTCTGCATGTGCAGACAGATTTTATACAGCTCCCCAACTGCATGAACTGTTTACTGTCTAGTCTTTCTTGATGTGTTTTCTGAGTGAGTGGAGGCATTATAACATAGAAAAACCGATGCTGTTGCAGTGGCTAAGAGGTTGTTAGCAAAATGTATACCTCGGTTCGGATTGCTCCTCAGTATAGAGAGCGACCAAGGTACCCATTTTACTGGTCACGTTATTAGAGATGTGTGTCTGTCATTAGAAATATCTCAACAGTTCTATTGCGCTTATCACATGCACTCTAGTGCACATGCAGAATGCAAGAATGGGAACTTAAGTTGAGGGTGTCTAAAGTGTGTAGACAGATGGAGGTTGAAATGGCCCCAAGCCTTGCCCCTGGTTCTGTTTGCCATGTGCAGCGTAAACACAAACTCTCTGCCCATGAAATCTTCACTGGTCACCCCATTGGAATGGGAACTGCATCGCCAGCAGTACCCCACATTCAGGGTCTGCAATTAGAAGATGATGCAGTGCATCAATGTTGTTGCATGTTGATTAAAACTAGGTCCATGAAGCCTGGCCTGAACTGGCTACTGTACCCTGATGCCCCATGCAGCCAGGACACTGGGTTCTGATGAAAATCCATCAGTGGAAGTCTGCGCTCCAGCCTAGGTGGTGTGGCCCATTCTAGGTCCTCTTGACAACAAAGTGGGCCCTGGGCCGTCAAGTGTACGGGGATCTCGACTTGGATCCAGGAGGTCCATTGCAGCTAAGTCACCACCCCTGTTGTTGACCTCACCCCCGCAGTGACTGATCTTCCTCGGCTTGGCTCCAGTTCTACCATGACCACTGGCACCACCACCAATGATAGAGAACAACAGAACAATGTTCCCGTGTACAAAGGAATTTGGTATGCTAATAGAGTATATTTGACGGAGTATTACATCAACAAGTGACTTAATCACATAATTCATCAATATGTGGTATATCGTGAAAATAACACAATTAGGTAAATGAAAACAGACTATTAAGGAGAAAGAAATCAGAAGAGTATATTTATTTCATATAGAAAAAACATTAAATGAATAAAAAACATTAATATGACAATAACAATTAGTATTTTAAAGGTGTTTGGCGAAACAGTATGAGAAAACACTCATGTATAATGAAACTTAAACACAAAAACAGTTATTAGGAAACATAGTCATTAACACAAAATAATTTGACTTCTGAGGGCATAAAAACTTATAGTAGGACAGAAAACACTATTTATCTTTCTAGCTGGCCCTGGCTAACTCATATATGATACATGTTTTCAAGAGTCAATTTTGAGACAAAAACAATGTAAATGGGTCATTGAGTGTCCTCCTGGCTATTTAGTGCCAAATAATTAGGCTAGTAAAGAAAACATTAATACACCATGGAATATCCAAAAATCAATTTATGGACAAAAGGAACATGAATGGATCATTGAATGTCCACCTGGCTAATAAATGCCAGGATGACGCTGGTAGAGAAAACCTATGCCATCCACTCCAGTTCAATCATGAGGCAATCTTGTGGCCTTGGCGTGAAAAGAAGCCTAGCACTGTTTTTATAACCGACAAATTCTGAACGTGAACAGTAAACTAGCGTAGGCAGCACAGTTGGCGTTTCAGTGGAAACTGTAATGTATACCACCTTCTTACCACCTTCGTCAGGAAGAGATTATCTCTGATCAGCCAATAGATGGGAATGTAAAAATAAAGTATTACAACTAATTAAATGGACCTACCTGGGTCCAAATGCGGTACAGAAAGAAGAGTACACCGATATACCACATATACCTTGTTTAAAGCCCACAACTAAATTGTTTAATCAATAAGCCAGTGATGTCACCAGTTGTTTACCGACGTCAGATTCTTCCAGTGTTGCTGGAATGGAACATCCAGTAGCAGAACCAAGAGTGTGGCCCTCAATCAGCCAATATGCTCACATGCGGAACCAGGATCTGCAGCTTGTGAACCTCTTTCACACAGTGAGGTCCCTGCAGAAGCTATAGCTAAGATTCCTGTATCAGGCGGTCGAAGTTCTGGAAGAAACAACCCTGATTCAGACCTTGCTGTTGGCTTACCGTCTTCAGTGTCTGGCCCCCCTGCACCTCACAATGCAACCTTTAAAATGTATGTTCTGCAATCCTGTGGAAGAGTTCTGAGAGTCAATAGCTCTGACCAAAGTAGAAACTGGCCAGGTCACTCGCCCCTGGATTTTTGCCTCAACGACAAGGAATCCCCCTGAGGTGGCGGTGCAATGACAGAGTAGAAGCAACTTGTGTTGATTCACCGATATCTGCCAGTTATGTACCCCGTTGTTATTATCTGTTAGTCATTATTTTTGTTACAATGATCCTTATATGTGCATCATTGTGGTACCTGGGATATTTCTAGTTTAGACTTTAACTAGAAATTGCAAGCATAAACTATGGACCATGGATTTCTTTGCTCAGTACTTGATTCCTGGTGGAACTTCTGAATGTTGATACATACTTTGCAGCATCTTCATTGAGCCAATAAACTTTGAACTGGAAGTTTTGGTCTGGTAAACTTATTTGATTTGTGTCTTGCACCCAACCTGCTTTGATGAATTAAATCAACCTTTGTCTTTAAGCCACAAACATGTGTGCTGGTATCATGACCTGGTTCCTGAACTTGCACATTTGAGGATTAGACCTGCTGTGCATCATGCCTGGCCATATTTTTGTTATTGTTATAGTCAGAATATTGATAAATGATTGCTTCACTGTGACAGATGCTTTCCACACCGCCTGTCATGATAATGACGCTCCCTCTGCACAAACCTGGGTTCACAGCGAAAAAACTCTTACTTGCATCTATCCCGAGCATTATTTGATTTGATTTGATTTATTGATGTATAAAGCGCCCTACACCAAGGCGCTGTACTGCGTAACAACATAATACATAACAACATCAACAAAATAACAGTGAAGCAGAATTATATTATGAATCATTCAAAAAAGCAGTGAAAAGAGCAATTAACTGAAGGGGAGAGGGGGAATAGGGGAGTGGAATTGGGTAGGGGGGAGGGGTGGTGAAGAGTTGGAAGAGGGAAATGGAAGGGAGAGAGAGGAGGGGTAGGAGAGGGGAGAGAGAAAGTCGGGGGAAGAATGAGGGGGAGGGGAAGCAGAGAGGGCGGGGGAGGTTGCAAGGAGGAGAATGGAGGAGGAGGGATTTAAGGGAAGTGTGGAATGAGGAGAAGGTCGTGGTGGAGCGGATTTCAAGAGGGAGTGAGTTCCAGTGCAGAGGTGCTAAGAGTAGGAAGGAGCGGAAACGGGAGGATGCACAGGGGGATGGAGGTACAGTGAGAAGGAAATGGTCAGCGGATTGAAGGGAATGGTAGGGGAGTAGAAAGAGAGAAGGGAGGAGAGATAAGGAGGAGCAAGACCATGGAGAGATTTGAAGACAAGGCAGAGAAAGTAAAATTTTAGCTGTGAGTGAAATGGTAGCCAGCCAAGGTAAGAGAGCGAAGTAGAGATGGAGTCACTGGAGGTAAGAAGACAAAGGGTGCGAATAGCAGAGTGGTAGATGGATTTAAGGAGTGGCAAGATGAAATGTGGGTAGTCCAAAGAGTAGAGAAGTGCAATAGAAGAGGCGGGAAAAGATGAGAGAGGAGATTAGGAGTTCGGTAGTGTGGAAAGTGAGGGAGGGACGGATTTTGGAAATATTGTAGAGGTGACCTGCTTTACCAATCTCAAAGATTGCTGGTTCCGTGCCCATTTGCCACATGAATTATCCTCCAGGTTCCCTATCGCACCCATCCCCTTAGTGAGGGGATGTCTGTTTGGATCTCAATTTGGGACCTGTAGGGACACTCATTCCCACTTGGGCTTTACCGGTCCTGCAAATGTTGTCACCCCAAACCAAGTACACATTAAGCTGGCAGCACTACACATTTCCTCCCCAACAATTGGTCTTTTATGCTACAACAAATCAGGCCCTCTGTTCATGGGAGCCAGCAAATGTCATTATCTGTCCACCAGTTCCAGTGCCGTGATCAATAATGTTACATTTGCATTTGATTGTATTTTTTACATTTTCCCAGTTTGGGTTTGCTACGTATTCCACAACCAATTTAATCTGTCAGGACAAAGCTTATCCCTAGCTTCCCATTATTTGGGAATGGAGGTGTTACATGCATGGGGTACATTCTGCCTGCAGTGCAACATACTCCTGCGTTTCCTGCTCAGCCCCTTCACAGGAGAAGCACCGCCTGGGAAAACGTTATTGCGGGAGTAGAATATATCGTGCCAGTGCTTGGGATTAAAATAGAGACCGTCTGACTCAGTTGTCACAATTAGTGGAGGATATTGCAAGTAGCCATCCGAACCATGGTGCTTCAGAAACTTATGGCTCTACATTGTTCTGGCCTCACAAAGAGGCGACTGTGCAATCAACGAGTGTGTGCTGTACATTAATACAAAGTTGCTCAAGCAATATTACTGACATTATCACACAACTTCGTCACATTCTAAGACTCCTTCACACCAGTTGGGGGGCTTCCTGGACCTTTGGGTCTTAAATTGAAGGTTTATTGTGAGCTCTGGGTTAGTCTATTGGTTTCATCTTACTGATAGTGCTAGTCATAATTCTCAATCTGCCCAGCCTGGTGATGGTTTGTAAGTGCCCCTAGTATCAGTTATGTAACACCTGTTCTGAAGTTTCTCAAACTGCCCAAGTGCTTTACTGTCATACTACTGAAAAGGCAATCTGTTAAGATATGCCTGGATGTGATGTTTGTTCCCCTAGAGATGTTTGTAATGAGACTGGAGTGAAGGTCTCATAGGAGGGTTTTGTTGGGGAATGTTTGCAATTGAAAATGGTATGTACTCCCCTAGTGTAGTGTTGCATTATGATATTGAAGAGTCACTGTAAAGTGACATGTTTAAACAATGCTTCTTGTTTCTGTGTCATCATACTGCAAGCAATCTCGCCTGCCTTAGGGTGTTTGTGAATCTTTGAGGAGTTTATTCACCTTCTCTAAATGTATTACGTTATGCTTTTCTCCCTGATAACACTGACTAACATGTAAGAACACAGCTAGTATAGTGAGGCTTTGTTCCCTTCTTGCAACATAGTTTCAGTATGATTCCTTGCCCTGTCTGGACCACCCCTTCCATTGAAATGTGTTATTTTGGGTATAAGAGTCAGTGCACGGATTGAGTGGGGTCTTACTTGCGCCCGTTGGTCTGTTTTATGCTGCTGTTTGCTTTTTACTAATACATTGTTCGTTCACCAATCCACCAGAATAGCCAGTGGTCAGTTTTTCCATGACACCTAGATGATTAACAACATCCTTTTTGTTTTTGGGAAAACAGGTCTTTTGTTTGAGGACATGGTCTACTGATTTAAGAGAACACATACCAGAGTTTAACATTTATAAACACAGAACTCCCCTCTTAACAAGGGACTGGTCTGTAAAATAATGGAAATCTGGCTCAGACATCAGGTAACACACGCACTGAGTAATCATTAGAAAACTTTGCATGGATTAAATATGTAGAAAATCAAACATTGTGATAAGCGAAATAGCAATTCACTTGTTTAACATCAGGTGTGGTCATCTTAAACAGCCTATTGTAGGTGGTATTTATGGGGCAGCAATCAAGAGTGCCACACCAATTCAGAAGATTTAGATTCTTGACCAACTCTGCTTTTGACTCATATAATACCAAAATGCACACCCACCCCTTCCACAGTATAGGAGCCAAGAACCAGGCCAGTGTGCAGAAAGAATATAGATTTATTAATAAATAAACAAAATCATGATCACAATATAGTTATCAGAATGCACACCACCTCACTCTGTGGCACAACATCTTTCCTTCGTGACAAAACTTCATTTTACTTACAAACAGGTTGAAACCACCATTTCTTTTTGATTATAACTGTAATTCACATAACATATAAGGCACAACCTCATGTATAGTTTTCACTTTGGCTCTTTAGTCTCCCTGGTCACATGTAAAAAGAAATCACAGTTCTAATGAATACTTCAGAGACGTGGGTCACTCATAAGAATACCCCTAATGTAAGGATAGTTAGTAAAGCACAATTTTACTGTCAGGTTCTAGGATGCTGCATTAATTATCTGGGGTCTAATTTAAATAAAACATAGCAATTTTCTATTGGCCGAAATAAATTGACATGTGCAGCGCTCTTTATTTCTAACCCCCTGTGCACTTTCCTTAACAGAAAGATATTGGCACAACAACATTAATTAACAGACTTTTTTCAACAGATGCTTAAATCCTTTGCCTTTGCCACTATAAAGTTAAAATGTTCCCATTCACTTTGGAGTACCTTGGTCCTTCTGTCTCTAGAGTATGTTTTTAACTAGCTATTTCCAGTTTGCTTTAGCATGTAGGCACTTTTCGCACAGCACAGACACAGAGATTCAGTTCATGATTTGGAACCCCTCTGCTTTAAGGCAGGGTCTGGCGAATCATGAACAGTTGCCAATATAGTTTTTTTTTAAATGCACCCCTACCCTTTAGGAGATTCTTGGGGTTGGCACGAAAAATGTATGGAAGCCCATTTACTTTAAAAGACTTTGGCCCTCATTATGTGTTTATCGGTCCTGAATAAATGCTGGTAATGCTGGCACAAGCATTTATTCTCGACCGGCAAAACACAAGTCTGCCAGTGGGGGCCACGGATGTCACAGCAGGCCTGACCGGCTGATAGATCAGGCCCCTACTGGCAGATAAATACCTGAATCACCAGCACCGGTTCTCCTGGTGCCGGTGATTCAGGCATAGGAACTTACTGTCACTCTGCCGCCCATAATATCCCAGTAGTACTGGGATATCGGATGGCGGAGACGGTAAGGCAGGGTTGTCACTATCCTGCCGGGATTAACAGCGGGATACCGGCAACCCTGTAATGAGCCTATCTTTATCATCACTTTGATAGACATTGGAGATTTCAATTTTCCCCAAAATCCCTCCAGTGTCCATTGACTATTTGGGAATTAATTACATGATTATTTGGAAAGAAAAAGTTAGGAATCTTTTCTATATGCCCACCATATCAATAAAGGGAAGATATTAATTCAGACAAATCCCCACCAATGGTTTGTCTTATGTACTTTAAATCACTCTCGGTTTGTTCTCAGGAAAAGTCATCAGGCCTTCTGGGTCATCTCATGGGAAGCATAGGGACCTGGGTAGGCTGGCTATCCAGACTCATTTATGGATGGCCGCCAGGATCAATCCATCGTTTTGCCTCCTCCTGGTCTCCAGTTATGGATGGCCATGCCTCTGTCTCTCTCCTGGTTCCCTCCATATTTTAGTCCACCTTTCTCCTTGTCTTATCCACCTCCTTCTGTCTCCCTTGCAATTTTGATTCTCTCCCTTTCCCATTGTGTGTCTCCTTTTAAAAACTCCTAATCACACCCCAAAATCTCTTAATTATGAAGTGCCAGCTCATTGGCTAATGATTATAATTGAAAGTTGATTGTTCTTCCCCTGCACAAGGTCTAGTCCCTTCCCTTAGATTGGTTCTCAGGTTTCCAAGCCCCATTCCTGGAAGTTCTTGAACCACTCATCTGAAATTGCTTTTCTGACCAACTCAGATACGAATGGCACATTTCTTCAAATTACTGATATGGGTCATACTCCATATATTTCTAAATTGCAATGATCATGCCGGTCACAATGAACTGTGTCTGATGGCAGCATGTGATTGCAAGTGTGAATGGCAGATTGTTGTGATTTCCCCAAAAAGATTCAAATTAGAATCATGAGATTTTACAAACAAGTATCTGTTTCCATTAGCTACAAGGTACCTGACTCTTTGATCTGTAATTTATTTTGGGGAGCTGCAATCATATTTTAACTTATAATGTTGGTTCCTATGTTTGAACTTTGCAGGTATTTCTAGCAACGGATAATGCCCCTTGTATGCTTTCCAAAGACACCTGAACCATGTCTGTGTCTACTACAGTTCCCCAGTTAATGAGCAAAATATGATTATTCATATAATCCTATGGTAGCCTTTTAATTATATGCATATTTCTGACTTAATTAATACAACCAAAACTTTGATGCATGCTTAGGCATCTTCTCTATGTTGACTTGGTCTGCAGTAAAACACCTAACATTCTTTTAAGGCTAAGGGTCTGAACATATGTTCCCTTATCTTCCCTGAGCAGAGGGTTATAACTCCACCCCCTGACTCATGTGACATGTGTTGGTGCCTGTCAATTGTCAGTTATCCCAGGACCCCACCACAAACTGAATCTAATTTAAAGTATTTTACAGAATAAAAAATCCATGAGCTGCATCTTTGTTTACTCAATGGTGGACCTTTCACCCCAATAAACCTCTTCCCAGGCACACACTTCATTCCCTTTGTGGCTCTGCTGAGGCTTCAAAGAGGTTTCCAGATAGAGAGGTGAAATGAGGTTTGACCTTTGTGATCTGATGGGGGAGTGGGAGAGAAGGCTTCTTTGGGTGTTCCAGCCCAGGCTGAAGTCAGTTCTTATGAACAGAAACTAGTGGTTTTAAATGTCATAATGTCTTTCTTTACATGGAGCCTGCTTTAATATTTTACATCATATTGCATATACATTTTCTCCTGAACCATGCCATCAATGTTGGTCTTTATATCATAAGATATATTTAATTCCTCTGGCAATGGAGTTTTGTTGTTCATGTGTTCATAGTTTCACCCCAGCGGCAAAATGCTCAACTTCTCCATGGCAGCTCTTTGTATAAGCAAATCTGCACTTTAGTGCATCTGTCACCTGTAATTGAAAGTGAGCCCCATTGATTTCACCCTTTTTAGAATCATGCCACAATTCGTTTTTATTTTCCTTTTTCTACAGACAATATTGGAGGTTTTAGCAACTGAAGGTTAAACGCTGGCCTTTTTGTCTACCAACCAACAGTGTGCTTTCAATATGCCTGCACCTTTGGGCCTAACGTTTAGCCCGAGGCAGTTAATTTATTCTGGGTTTAAGCTACACCACACTATTTATATTCACAAACGTAACTAATGATTCATTTTGAATTTCTAGAGGATTCGTGAATACAAGTCTGGCCAAATGTCATTTAGGAAGGGATTACATTCACTTGCACCACTGTATAGTAGATTGTGGGAGGAGTCACATCCATAACTAAAGTATTGTTAATGTTGGACAACATTTCTCTGTGCAGCTAAGCAAACTATACCCAAAGCTTTGTCTCCCACATGTTTATGCTTTAATGATGGAAGGTTGATTTTTACTTCCAATTTGGATCGCAGAGACCGAAAGTATTTTGCAGTTTCTGTGGCTATTGGTTGCCCTGAGCCAAGTATTACTTTTGAGTTTGTCAAGCACAATGTTTAAAGGATGGTCCTTCACTCCATTGTGAGCCAGTATAAGAAGTACAGTGCAGGAGTAGTGTGATCAGATAATTACACCCCAACGATAAGTCTGTTCATATGATGTTTGACTATTTGCCTCCGCCATTATGTTCATTCTGCAGTCACACCTGTGAAATCTGATATATTAAGCACCTTGAGGATCATCTTTCTCTTACCTATTAATTCCCAGGTGGCTCCCCACAAATGAAGATCGCTTAGCCAGAACATTTCTGGATATCCACTAGAATGTAACAGAAAAACAAGCACAGCACCTTCTAAAGATCAGACCAAGCAGAACCTTCAGACACGTGCCACCATAAACTGGGACACTCAGACCCACTGAAACCACTCGGGTGAACCGGCCTGATCATACAACTCCCAAAAGACCACCACTTGGACTTTAACAACAGAAGAGCTATCAGAAACTTGAGTATGATAAGAACATTAACTTCGCAAACTATGATGAAACAGAGACAAGAACTATTCTGATCAGCTTTGCTGACATTGTCAGTAGTCTTACACACTGCACTTAAATCAATAACAGCTCAGAGATTGGAAGTAGTAGTAGTCAGGTGAGTCTCTCTATCAAGCAAACACCACTGCACATAAAATTGAACCTAGAAAAGTGAGAAGTCATCTTAGTGGATAAAGGCATGGCTGGAACTCTATCACAACAAGAGCAAAAATAAATAGGTGATCGCTGGAATGTTTAGAATTTTTTTTTACTTATTTGAATATGGTTTATATAAACCTTTACCAAAAAAAGAATACAAAATGTTCATAATATTCATTTAAAAGAAACAGAAGAAAACAGCACATTGTTCACATTACATATTTACATTCAACATAAAATGTAATAAATTACACAATTCTTCATGCTTCATTACCTTATTAACAATAATTTTAAAATATGTATTTATTTATTGCATTTTCTCACAGCACCCAAACCCGTAAGTATCACAGCGCTGGTACATTGGTGAGCAAGACAAAAAAAAACAGACAGACAGGTACAAAAGCATGATGGTAGAGGCTGCAGGTAGTCAGGTAGTGGGGATACCCCAATTTCAGTTTAGTCATATATGTCGAACAGCCAAGTTTTCAGAGGAGATAAGGTAGGAAGGCTTGAAAACAGGCAGGTACAAAAACATAATGGTAGATGCTGTGGATAGTCAGGTAGTGGGGATACCCCAATTTCAGATTAGTCATACGTGTTGGACAGCCACGTTTTTAGCAATTTTTTGCAGATAAGGTAGGAAGCCTGCTGTTGGATGTGGAGAGGTAGGGAATTCCACAGGGTTGGGGCAATGACTGTGAAGCAAGTTCCCCCGCTCTTTTTCTTGAGAATCTGGGGATGGCTAGTAATGTAGTGGATGAGGATCGTAAGCAAGGGAGTTTGGTTCTTTTGGAGATGCATTGGGTGAGGAAGGTGGGTGCAACTGTATACACTTTTCCACAAGATATCCTGTATCCCTACTGTTGTATTCAATCAGAACTGATTCACGTACCTTGATTTAGTCTGTATTACAGACACTTTTTAAAAAAGATAATACTCTTAACTTCAGTGACATTGAGTCTCCATGTAGTATGGGATATCGCGTGCTCCATTCCTGATTTACAAATACATTAAAGTACATTCCCTGCTTACTTTGTAAACTGGACACAACAATAAATATTCAATCTCTGTACCGATGTTACGATGTCTACAGCTTCCCTTTGTCAGGTCTAAGGGATTACAGATACTACATTAAATCTAAACCTCTGAATAGCATTTTTCACCTTTCTGCTAGGATTCTTAATTAAATAATTCTCCATAGAGCCTGGGATTTTTTTAGGTGACACAATTTGAGAGTAAATGCTAAAATCCAATATCTTGAGCCTATTTCTTTCCCAATACATACTCTTATTGATCTTCTTGACCTTTGTTGGGTTTGTTATTACAGTATCCAGCGGTACTCCCAGAATCCCCAGGATCCTGTCACAATCTTCACAAAGGTCCTTCATGAAACCTGCCGTATCACTCACCCCCAGCAATTTGTAAAAAGTCCAATCTGAACAGGGTTCACATTTTCTTAAAAATGACTGTTTTTTCCATGATATGATACTGGCAATAGACTGCAAACCCAGCTCATACCTTATAGCCTGCATTGGAACACATTTGGGCAGATGATACAGCACAGATCTCCAAATTATGCTTTCCATTACCTTAAATTCAGGCTCTAATCCTCGTGGCAAAATTGCCACTCCATAATAAATGCACGGTACTACCTTACTTCTAGAATATTCCCTGCATGGCATGAAAGAAAATGTTCCATATTTTGTATCAGTCAGCTGCATTTGTCTAATCATACCCAGTACCTTTGATTTCAAATAATTTTTTTAAAAGAGTTATTTTTTTCCCTAACACAATTGGGTATCCCAAATAGTGCATGTTATCTTTTATGGCAATTGCACTATTTTTCCAATACCATCAGAACTTCGAAGATTTTAAATGTTGCTGTTTAGACAGTCTCATTATAACTGTTTTGGAGGGGTTAATTTTTAGATATATAGAGTTCATGTAATCTCCAAAGGCAGAGATCAGTCTTTGTAGACCTCTGGGTGTAGAGTCCACCAAAATAAAATCATCGGCATAAGCCACCCAATTTATTCGTAAAGCCCCAATTTTTGGCAGAACCAAGGAGTTGTTATCCAGAACCTCACCTGCATCTGCCAGACACAGATTATGTAGTGTAGGACCCATGATGCACCCCTGCCTTATCCTTCTTTGCATATTGCACGCACTCAATAGCAAACCATCAGAATTTAATCTTAGTTAAATTGGGCATGGCCAAACGTGCTTGTTTCATTCTCTCTGCAATGAGATGAATAATAATACAGTGTTTAATACAGTGTTCAGTTCCCTTTTCTTTTCAGTCCAATTTAATAAAAGCTGTCCTTATATCTCCAGGCACACCCTTACCCAGAGAAAGTTCAATCATTCAATTCAGGTCGAACGCTGTTCTGTGAGACTTCAAATGAGTAGCGTCTGGCAGCAAAACAGCATACTTCTGAGCGTACGCTCTGATACGCGCAACACCAGAGTAAAATAACCCGCCCTATGGGCGTGGACAAACTTTCTTGTTTCACTAACTCTGCAATGAGATGAATAATAATACAGTGTTTGATACAGTGTTTAGTTCCCTTTTCTTTTCAGTCCAAGTTAATAAAAGCTGTCCTTATATCTCCAGGCACACCCTCACCCAGGGAATGTTCAATAATTCAATTCAAGTAGAACGCGTTCCGTGCGACTTCAAATGAGTAGCGTCTGGCAGCAAAACAGCATACTTCTAAGCGTATTCCCTGATGTGTGCACTGATGGGCGCGACGCTGGATTTAAATAACCCGCCCTATGGGCGTGGCCAAACTTGCTCCTTTCACTCTCTCCAGAGAATGTTCAATAGTTCAATTCAAGTAGAACATCATTCAGTGAGACTTCAAATGAATAGCATCTGGCAGCAAAACAGCATACTCCTGAGCATACTCCTTGATGTTTAGAATTAATCTTAATCTTTGTCATCACTCTGGGCAACCATTCAGACCATTGTTCTTCAATCTGCCAAGTGAATACTGAAAGGGGAACGGCCAGCAGTCTTGCCCAAACTTCCCTTCTGCACAAGACCACAAGCAACTCCAGACATCAGTTATCAGTCTAATTGCGTGTCATTGGTGATGTGAAGCTTGAGTCTCTAGGACCAGCAAGCTCGGGACCCCATGTCTGGGCATACCTCTCCCACTCAGGGTGACAATACTAAAACAGAAGAGGTTATACCTGGAAGGTTTCTATTTAATCTTAACCTATGGAATCACTCTGGGCAACCGTTGTCCTTCAGCCTGCCAAGCCGTTAGGGAAAGGTGTCATCAGTGAGGTGTAGTTTAGGACTTCACTATAGACATAAGATCCCAATACCAGGACTCCTCAAAAACTCCAAATCATGTCCATCTCCCCAAATAACTAACCTTTCGATCTACTAGCACCCATACCCTACACAAATGGAACACAAGCCAGTCACATTGCCTTAGCGGGACCTCAGCAGAGCCAATCAGAGCCGATTGCACGGCCCACTACATCCTGAGCTCTATATCATACCACCCCACCACCACCACCCACAAGTGGCTCTGCAATTGCCCTAGTGCTCTAGAAAACATACATACAAGCGTTCATTTAAGGCTTAAATTAATTCTGCACGTGTGTATTATTAAACACAAACAGCTTGATTAAATATGTGCTAATGAACGCCAATTCAACCTGTTGACCAGTATGTGTGCGTGCCCCCTCTTCCCAACAGTAATGTCTACAGACGCCTCTTCTCTCGGTCCTAGGGAGGAGAAAAGGTTGACTTAGAGCAATGTCACTTCAGTGCTGAGCGTTAAGTTTACTTTGCATGTGGGTTCTTTAATAGTTCGGGTAAAGCCCGTGTGACGTGTGCGAGACACAGATTTACAAAAAATCTTCCAATACGTAGATGGAGGACAAATGCTCACCAGGCAATAAGGAACCCCGGGATATAGTTTGAGGGATCCGCCGCGATGTATGTGCGAGTCAGTTCTAATGTCCCTGGCATCGGATTATTGCGGGGTTCCACTGGAGCCAGCCACCGCTTAACACCTGGTTGTCACCCAGTGCACGTCTGACCCCTTGTCCCGGATGTATTCGGCACGCTGCAACGGATGTTTACATTTGCGGTGCCAACATCTTCTCCGGTCATCACCCCAGAGGCCTTCCTGTTCTCAGCAGGGTGATTGTGTTTTCAGTGCAATATACCAGGGATATCGTTTGGGGGAACAAACAACTGCGAGCGCCAGTAAACTCGTCACGGCAATCGACACGACAGAGCCAGGAGTGGACTGGCCTATAGGGAACTCTGGAGATTTCCCCGGTGGGCCTCTGCACCCTGGGCCTCTTTTGTGTGGTATTTCCAAATGTTCTCATAGGAAAAGCATTGGGCTTGCTGAAAATGTGCATATGGGGCCACTTTGAACATTATTTCCAGGGCCTCTTTTAGTTCCCAGTCCACCCTTGGACAGAGCCCCCGCCCCGTCCAACATAGAGCATCAGGGTCCTAGCATGAGCTCTCTAGTTAAGTTTTAGAAACTCGCTGCATGTAGTACACTACCAGTGCAACCCCGGCTAGCAGCAATACAACCTGCGTTATTTACACCAAGAACGTGTTTTGAGCTTTAATAAATTAATCGTTATAGGGAAGAGTGAGTGCACATTTTAAACACTTAAGGCAGACGCATCTCTTCTAATCGAACTAAATACTACCCCCGTTTGTTAACGAACATCTGCATTTTGGCACCCCTAACACGTAGGTGTTTGTAAAGCCACTGAAATGACGCATGCAATTCAGTTGCAAATTTCCATTTGATTGGACACGTCTGCAAGTGCAGTTTTGCAATTCGTGTGTCACTTTTCATATACTGTGCAGAATAGCACTGCACATATGAATATTATCTGTACCTTGACTGTTGCTAGACTAGGGCAAGTACAAATCATTGTCCCATTATGGGGCCAGATTACAGAAACTTTGCACCAGAGCAAGTGCAAAATTGCACGGTATTAGCACTAGGACAAAGTTTGCCCTATGTTTTTTTTTTAAATCAAAGGGACATATTAGAAAACTATTGCACCATAACAAGTGCAGTTTGGCATGGTATAAGCGCCAGGGCCAACATTTCCCTTGGGCAAAAAATATAAATTGTGACTGCATTATTGCAGCGTTGCAAAGTGTGCCCTAGTGCTAATATGGAATGGTATTGGCACTGGGGCAAACTTTCCACAGGTAAAAAAAACGCATTGAAAATTCTTCTTTTGTGTACTATGACCATTTTTGCCTAGGTGGTTATACTATGCCTAATTGCACTTGTCCTGGTGCAATATTTGTCTAATACGTCCCTGTGTTTTTTTTATTTGAAATAGGGCAAATTTTTCTCTTATGCTAATACCGTGCAATTCTGACACATGCACTGGTGTACAATTTCTGTAATCTGGCCCTTGGTCTCCATGTAATTCGCGAGGTTCCCGCGCTGTTGGTGCATTTGTGTAACAATTATGAAGAGTGCAAAATGAAAAAAATAGACGTCGTCCGCTTTAAAATGGACCCAGCACCATACTAATGGCTGTCAAAGAAGCCATCCAGGTCCCGCCCACTCATTTGTTCACATGTGTTCCTCCCACGCCTAGAGATGGTTCAGACAGCGGGAACACACACACTATGGATGAGAGGAGGGAGGCGCGGTGGGCAGGGACGTAGTAGGAAGTCTGCTTACGCCCTTTTGTTTCTGCGTCCACCCGCCCCTCAGTAGCCTGTAATTACCAGGAAGCCGCCACCCCTCAGCCTGTGATTAAAAGCCAAGGCAATGGCTGCCTACGTCGGCCCGGCCCTGCATTGTTGTGCGCAAATACAGCGGGCACTAAAATCCAGGCGATGGCCCGCTAGCTACTGACTCCATGGCTGGCTACAACCCCTGGAACCATTGCCATTTCATGTGCACTTTAATACGATAGTGTTTACTCGCAATGTATTTTGCACGCTACAGCTGCACAAGCCGACGCCCGCGCCTATGCTGAACAAGCGCGCATCCGATTTATCAATAGAGGTGCGTCGGCCAAAGCACATTTGCACAGAAACCAGCTCGCACTCTTTTTGTTGCCCTCTCGGTCCCCTAGACCCAGCTCATCGTTTCCACGCCTGGGTGTTATGCACGCCTAATTCTAGTGATTTGGTAACTGCCCCCTCTGCCACCCACAGTTCTCACCTTCCCAAACGGCGCAAGTTGATGGCTAAGATGAAAAGGGGCCGTTTTGCAGGGCGCGGGTGAACAGTTTGTCAGGGATAGTAAATTCCCAGCAATGTGGCGCGCCCAGGTTATTTTAATCCCAGATTCCCAGTGATACTCATGTCCACAAAAGGCACCGCCGGACCTTCAGCGGGGGCCATACATAAGGTCTACTGCCCGGCTTGCACACGTGTACTCTCCGTACTGAGTGGACACGCGTACAGTGGGAATAGGTTAGTTGTATTTTACATTAAATCCACCAAAGCAGACTTTTGATCGGTAGATTGAAGGGCAATCGGGGACATCGCCCTTCCACCAGGGTGTCCACGGATGCTCGGTATTTCTGCCAGGAGCTATGAAACACAAACTGACTAGATGCATCACAGATCGACGTGAGTCCCTTCTAATGTCACACATATTGGGTTTTATCCGTTGCAAAAGTTGTGCTGCGGTCAAGTGTTGGTGTTCAAATGGGGTGATGACTACAAGCAATGTCATTTGCATCGCCTAGGAAAACAAGTCAGTACACATCTATGCACCAATCCATGGACTGCGATTTTACTTTTTAAAAAAAGGGAGGACAAGGAGCCTGAATAATTGGAAATAACACGAATCTCCTTCGCATTCTGCCCTGAGGGAAAAAAAAGAATCGGATATTAAACATCCCATTTGCGTCCGTGGAAGACCATTTATTTTCTGCGCATATTAATTTTGAACACGTGTGACAGCTGCAAACATGTCTTATTGTGGCTTTTGTTATTTTTCGTTGGCAGGGCGCTAATTTGTGCTAATTGTTTGCTGATTGCTGGTTTCACACACCTCTATGCTTTGGAGTCCTGCATTGTGGGCTCCTGGTGCTGCCTGGACAGGATCTGGGCAATACAGGTCATTATCGTGGTTAATGGAGTGCCTGGGGCAGCTGTATATTAGACGCTGCATTCTGGGTTGTTTGCCTCTGCCACTTCCTTTGTGCGAGCATTGGGTTGGCGAGGATGATGCGGGCATCACGATCTGCCATATTTTGTCGACTTTTCGTTTTTAAAACGCACATACCAGAGTTTTAGAGTGACACTGCGATACCGGAGGTTGTGGCCTCGGTGATAGTGTGTGGTTACTGCATATTGTTTACCCACTCGTGTAGTCGTCATTGTAACACCGGGATCTACGCGCACAAGCCGCCATTTTGAGGAGGAATATGCGTATTTGATTTGCCTTTCTCGATTATATCTGCAGTTCAATGTAAATTGCACTTTTTTAGCTGTGACCTGAGGCTGCCATCCAACACAAGGCCACTGCCGGGTGTGCTGTGAGGGCGGAGGGGCGTTCTGTATATACGCCTGCCATGTGGACCGAAGCTGGCATGTTTGGTGAAATAAAAACGCATAATCAGCACACGTCTTGAAAATTAACCAGGGCCCTAGAAAAAGAGAACACTACTCTGCAACAAGAGGCACATATTGGGAGGGTTTGACACCGGGTGTGCCGTAACGTGCGCCTCACGTAGGTTTCTGGACCTTTTAAGTGTCCGCCTTTAATTGCACATATGAGCGACGTTTATGTGTGTTGTTTTTCACGCTTTCACTTGATTTTTAAAAGAGGGCATATCCACAGAGCTACATGCACGGGTCCTACAGGCAACAGTAAACCCATTGTGAACACAAGGTGGTGTTGCCCAAATCAAACTCAATTGCTTCAAAGCGTTGGAGGAAAACAATTGCTGGGGTGGTTGAACATTTAAATAAAACAAAAATACATCGCTTCGATTCTCACGAAAAGCCATTAACTTAGTACAGCAGCGAGTCAAATCATTCGCCCGCTAGGTAGAGATTTGCATGACCAAAAGCCAGCAACTTGCCCTGATGATCACAGACTATGCACCTGAATGCCATAACATGCACCTTGCTTGCTCGCAAGCTTGCACGGGTGCTGGGTAACGTAGCATCAGCGTCTCACCAAACAAAAAGAGAGACGTTTTGATTGGCTGGTGTCAGTGGTGCGCATGCCGATTTTGGCTGGCTCATCTCCAGACAATATTGCCCCCCTACTGTCGAACTGGGTGATCCAGTTCCCAGGAGTTGTGGTTCATATGGGTACTGTTGACTTGTGGACCCACCAGAACCATGCAAGCAGGTAGGCACCCGAGTTTGTGTTTTGTTCCCCAATGCATGATGGCAAACAATTTATAACCTAAATTGAAACATTTAAAATGAATCTTGGATTATTTGATCTCAACTTCAGAAATTAAAAAAAGAAAATGTTTGTGAAAGGTTTGCTTTTAAACATATCACAAAAAAGGGCATCTTCTCTTATGAGGTTCTTCCCATCATGCCCCGACCCCCACCCACTTGGACTTCAACTACCCAAGCCCCTCTGCCCCCCGCCCCAAACCCCACTGACCCTCTGTGTCTTATATCAATATCAATTACGATGCAAAATGCATTCTGCTACTGAAAGGGAACTATGCTTCTTTTAAAAAATATTCTTGGTTGGCGGGCATAAACCCCTGGCCACTATCGGTTGTTCCTCTACTAGCATTTAATGTAGCGGTCAGCACACTTGGCTTAGTCCTGAGATGGAACTTTTTATCAATCCCCCACTCTGCACCTTCACCCCAACCTCCACTTCCTGACGAATCCATAGATATTATTAATTTTAACTGTTTGGAAAAGATGGTGTTGGGTGCCAGAGTAAGCAATACGTGTATATTGTTTCAATTTTGAAGAACTTGGCTTGGATCAAGAGATGACTAGTACTGCAATATGGAATACTAGGCTGTAGGAAAATCAATATAAAAGGTATGACCAAATACAGATTCCGCATTTTAAAATGAATACACAAACTACATTCTGCGCAAAGCATTTGAAAAAGCACATGCGAGGAAATGTTGTGATATCGCAGCCCATCTACAAAACATTGTATTGGTCCATAGTAAAAGCCAAAGCCCAAAGAAAGTTATTTGTGTGAAAGCATCAGAAAATAAAAAGCAAAATAGGTCACAGGAACATTACATCTTGTGCCGAGAAGATACCAGCATCATTTGATTCACAAGAGTGAAAGTAATCGGACAGACTAATTAGTAACTTCCCTTGGATTCATTTTGCATTACTGGACGACTCTGTCAAGAGAGCTCATGAAATGTTACCCCAGGCAGTCCTTGGTGAAAAAAGGAAGCAGACATGCCAAATGCAGAATAAGAGAAGCCAGGCAGTGGAGGGAAGATGACCCTTCTTGCTGACTGATGCCCACCTATTACTAGAGGTGGGAAATTAAACCAGTCTTTGAGTGGGTACCCACCAGTCTGTGGGGCAAGCCAAAATACATTCCTATGTAAGTAAAATGTCAATGAGAAATGCAATTCTATGAGGAAGTATACTTTAAAGGGGAATAGATTAAATCCCAATCCCTTTTATTTGTGAAAGAAAATACTTACACAAGATGGCCGTCACAGACCTGGAATGCGGGGCTCCATACAGAGCACCTCTTCCATTTCCGTGGCAGCCAGCAGCTGGGAGACAGAGCGGCAGAGGCATATCAGGTAAGTGGGGCAGGGGAGGAGGATTGTGGGGGAAATTCAAAGTAAAGGGAAGTGAGGGTGAGGGAAGCAGCTGCCAGGCTGTTTGGGACGCTGGCTTGGATCGTAATATTCATCCCGTCAACCAAGCAACCTGATTGGTTGCTCCCCCTGCCCACGGTGCAAATTGACAGTACATTCTGGAAAATTAGTAAATATTTTAAAAGTGTTAGTGCTACTCGAAAATGTTTGACTCAAATGGTATGTATATTGGTGTTGAGCAAGCAGTCCCAGATATGCCAGAGGTACTTACAATTACTCCAAACCAAACTCCAAACTACTGATGAAGTAGACAAAGTGCAAGGCAAAGCTCAGCTTTATTGTCATCAAATAAAATGGGGACAGCATACAAGCATTAGAATCTTGTCAAGTACAAACAAAAAACACATTAAGTACCTTGAGCGCATTAAATATGTGGTGTCATACATCATAACAATTTTACAAAACCTACAAGGAATGGTGATTGGTTAAGGGATGTAGCTACATATAGATCATATAAGTGCTACGCAGGTAATTGGTTACATTACATCTGATGGCTCCACCTGGAAACCATCCCAATATTTATAAAATTAAGAGTACATAATTTCTAAGAAAAACAATTGGCTGACATAGTACATGGTGGGTGGCATTACACTAAGGGATTTGATTGGTTGGCTTCTTGCTAACCAAACTTGGTCACTTAACAGGTCATCAGGTAGTAGGAGGAGAGAGGTCCATGGACTGTCTTCTATTCATTAAAGAACTATTCATTAAAGAATGAAACCCTCATTCCTATGCCCTGAGCCCAAGCGATCTTTGTATTTGGCCTTGTGTGGTAGCTCATGTTCCATGTGTGCTTTTGGGAAGTAGCACAGGTTTCCTTATCTGTTGGCTCCTAATGAATAGACAGTGTTCTCCAATTATAAATCATGTGTTAGGGGATTGTGTATGAAGAATTGACTCATATTTACTGGAATTTTAGTTAATATTAACATGTGCACTGTGTTTTCTTTAGCCTCTAGGGACACCCTTGAGTTATTCTTCAGGGAGTTTTTTGGCTTGTTTTGTTGTGCCATTCTCTTCAGCTAACAAAGATGGGCTGCATTCTGTTGAACCTTTAGTTAATTGGGGAGTATCCTGCTTGCGTCCTGGGAACTGCTATATCATGCTTTTTCTCTGTCATTCCTATCCTCCCTATCTCACTCTAACCTCAGTAATAATTGCCAGCCACTCTGAGCTCTACAGAACTCTGTATCTCTGTGGATTCAGCCTTAGCGTTTGGAGTTCTTTTGAAGTTTTGAGGCCTTGGTCTATTTAAAAGCATGCTGCGGCGTCTATTTTAAAGAAGATGGCTCCCCGTTTACACTTTGGTTTCTATTCTAGTGAGCTGTACTCATGTGTCGTTCGTGTTGTATTCAGCTTATACATTTGTTTTGTTATGTTATGTTCTTCTCGTCTTGTGGTTACTATCTTAATACTTTTCATGTATAAATGCATATATGACCTAGAGTAGATGTTGTTAGTGTGGATTGTGGGATGTATTGACCCACTCCGCTATCTTATGCGGCATCACTCTGATAGTTATGGTGCAAGAAACAGCAACAATGGTGGCAAAACTCTTGTGTTTGCCAAAAACCTCTAAAACTGTGTGTTGAAACGCACAAAAAGGTGGCTGCACAACCTGCCACCCATGGTGTATGTGTGGTGGAAATAGAGCACACACTGCAGAAAATGTGCCAGTGGGCTCCA
Source organism: Ambystoma mexicanum (assembly GCF_040938575.1). Classification (NCBI taxonomy): domain Eukaryota; kingdom Metazoa; phylum Chordata; class Amphibia; order Caudata; family Ambystomatidae; genus Ambystoma; species Ambystoma mexicanum. The sequence continues at coordinate 328,127,003 of NC_090923.1, read as the reverse complement.
TGAGCAGCAAACAGAGTGCAGACAGAGAAACAGCACTTTGCAAATGAAACTCCAAAATGTGCTGATAAATGACATTTGCTTTGTGGCTAAAAACTCCAAAATCCCCGCACATAACACTTCTCTACATTCAAAATCTTGCGTGGTGCTAAAATTCATGTAGTCTAATGAAGCATGGTGAATATACAAAGTCCTAAAGTGTAAAGAGCAAAACATTTCCTCAGACAAACTGGATTGTCTGTAAACTAACAGCTCCTGTCAAAATCTGTGTGCAGTACACCGGGCTACCTGTGAATGACAGCTGTCAGATGAGCTTCTGATGAAACTTCAAAGTATCTAAACTAAAAGTCTGCCGGATTAGCAAACATAAAAGGATTGTTGCTAAAAGGAATACAGATCTCAGTTGTGTTTGTAATCCCACAGATTTAAAGCTAAGAAAGTAATGTATTTATGTTTGATGCAACCAGTTTGGTTTCTCCTGGATTTAAGAAGTTAAAATTAGCCTGGCTGAGTTGCAAGAAGTGGAAAAACAGGTTTCTCCGATGGGGAGGGATATCCTCTCAGCAGAAACGCACTGATAGA